>NC_140541.1:33267449-34467449 GCF_057382185.1 Mchenga conophoros
TGACAGGTGAGGAAGTGAGAGTGAGAACGGGAAGAAGGATGTTCAGGGGTGAAAGAGTAGTCCAAGGCAGCTGGAGACCCCGTTATTGGATAGGATTCCTGTTGCGTAAATTTAATAGAAATTGAATGGATTAAACATACTCTTTGTTAAGTGTGCATTCACAAATAGCCATTAATAACATATCATAAGGTTGCTTGATGATTTTTTAGTAATTATATGAAAATGCGTACTTAAGGGAATCAAGTAATGATTATGGAAATCAAATAGATTTACCAAAACTAGAGGTGATTGAATTTAAATTTTTTGTTTTAAATTTATTCTTTTTTTTCTTTTTTTTTTTTACTCTTTTCAGTTTAGCTTTTCATTGGTTAAAATGGTTTCAGTTGAGTTTTTATTAGTTTCTATGTTAGTGTTTGTTTTTCTGATATGAAGTTAACAACATTACAACAACACAATAAACCTAAACCCTAGGTACGTCATGTAGACAGTCTCAATAAACATATTCAGCAGAACATCTTCAGGCTGGTTTGTTGACAAACTAACAAAGACTAAAGATAAAGACATTTCTTATGTATTCCATATGCTTTTTTACTTACTTTTATTTATTTCTATAGACGAGTAAAAAGTAATTTTTCCACAGATTTAAATTTTACTTAAATGCCATAAACATGGCCACAAATCCAGATCTTTTTCTCTCTCTCTTTAACTCTACAGGGAACTGGCTGCAGAGTAGTCTTTGCTTTATGTTTTGGAATATTTATATATTGCTATTATATTTATATAATAGTTTTGGTAGGCTACTAAAACCATAAAAATATACATTTAAAGGACTAAAATGAAACATCAGCAAAACACAAATCTTGTGTTAACATTTATAACTGGAACTGTAGACTAAGAATTTACAGCTCCAATCGTGCCTTTATGTTACTGTAATAAAGCCTAATTGCACTTGGAGTGAAATACTTCTGCCCGCATCTTCAGAATGACGTTACACGCTTATATTTAGCATGTTGAAAATCTAGTTGGGTTGTGTATGTAGGAAGATAGCTAGGTAGGATGGGTAGATAGGGTGGGTTGGTAGGTCTGGACCAAAGTGACAAAAATAATTATAATACAAAATAGCACAAGACCAATATCCATGCCTGTATTTAAAAAAAAAGAGAGAGATAAAAATGTGGCTCTAAGAGTGTGCAGCCATGCTATTTGGGTTTTGCTTTAATATTTATATTTTTGTGTACTTGAAATAATAATCTGTGTCTTGACTTGAAAGCACTTTGGCTCAATTCCTGTTGTTTTTCAAGTGTGCTTTAAAAAAAAAGGGACTTCTTGCTGATGTTGATGTTGTAGTGGGTATAGTACAATACTGTGCTTGAACATGAGTAGCAATATGGTAATGAAATGAAAGAACTAAGTATGACTGAAAGTTATTACAAGTCACACTCTGGAGATCATTAATGTCTGTACCAAATTTTGGACCTCAAGGTTGCAGTAGGGAAAAGACAAGGGATTACTAAAGTCATCAAGACATCCCATCTAGGGAACATGAATGTCTTTAGAGACTTCTGAACCAATCCACAAAGGGGATATTGAGCTGGGTAACGTGGAAAAGTGAAGTGAAAGTCAAGAGATCAAAATAATCTGGATCTTATCCTCTATAGTAAGTCTGTAGCACATTTGATATACATTTGCTAAAGATTTTATAGTTGGTGAAACATTTTTTTCTGAATCAAATGGGCGAGACATTCGGCTGGCCAACAACTGGCAGCAAAAAATGACTTAAAAAGAGGCTCAAAAGGTTCAAAAGGAAAAACTCCAAAATCTGAAGAGCTTGCCAACGTTATTAGAATTTATCTGCAGATAAAACATAGAAATCTGTGCCAAATTCAATCACAATCAATCCAGTTGGAGGACAGATATTTCATTTGGAGTTATAAATGTCCTCCTTATGGTCAGGGGATCAACAGAGTAATAATGATACATTCTCTAGACACCATTTATGATTTACTATTACTATTTTTACTGTGCATTTATACACATTATAACATTGGGAATTTACTGTATGCCTTTTCATTGCCTATCAATAAACATATTTTTGTAAGCAAGCTACAAAGGGACACATATCCATTTAAGGTAATAAGATAAGAACAGAAAATTTGTTTTAACTACAGTAATTAGAGTTTATATATTGTTTGTATCGACTAATTGTTGATAATCAGTTTAACATAGTTGATGGATGGTTTACAATATTCACAGTTTTCAGACTGCAACGTTTCTTTTCCTCCTACACCTCCTTCAACAAGCCCTCAAGATTCCCCAAACATCTGGACAAATTAAAACGATGCCCTGGGGCTTGCCAGGTGCATCCCAAAACATCTGGAGCCTTTAACAGATGTGCAAAGCATACCATCTGGAGAAGTGTTTCAGCAGTTAGATAGCTCAGTGGTAAAGGTCTTCCTGCACAAGCAGCAAGGTTCAAGGATGGCAAGAGGCCACAAAGTTGGATAAAACCATTAAATACCATTCTAAACAATGTTTATAGCAATAATGTATTTTCCTAGTGCAGAAAAAAGAAAACTGACACCTATTTCAAGCTGATATGTGGACCTGTAAGGCTCCGTCTGAAAACACTGGTACATGTGTGGGAGTATGATAAGTACGCATTTTAAAAGTTTAGTTATGTACCATTGTACCGTTATCAATGTATGAATAGGCTTTAACTCAGCTCCAAAAGATTAACAATGCACCTATAAGATGTTTGAAGACCAGCAATAAACTAACAGTGAACTTGTTAACTACCAGTCAATGGGCTTTAAAACATGGCTAGTGCTACATGCTAAAAAAGCGCGATGATCCAAAGACAAAAAGGAACACAGCAACCAAAAAGCTTTGAAAAATAATGCAAAATGAAGCTTGCGCCAGTATCCAGCAGGTTGTGACAATTATGCACACTTCTTTCAGGGCAGAGTGGGGTTGGGGATGCTCTTTAATTAGCAATGTATTTTTAAATGAAAAATGCCTGATTCCTAATAATATTACCCAAAAGAAAGCTAGTTTTATCGAGTGAAGCCTGTCTGGACTAATGAGTATGACATCCATGCAAAACTGTAGCCAACATCAGCAATGCACTAGTTTCATTAAGAACGCGCTGACTGTCTTTTATTTTAAATTAAAATGACCCTGAGATGTCTTTATTGTGGCTAATTTAGCAAGCTTCATTGATAATATTGACAAATTGCTAGCTAACTTGCATATTTGATCTGGCATAAAATCTACCTTTCTGACACAGCACTATTTATCAGGGCCTGGGAATGGCAGTAGCAGTACACTGACTTATGATTGCAAAGTTTTGGTTTGTGAAATCCTATTTCAAAGTCTCAAGATCAGTGCTTTTACCATTGGCATCTTTTCAAACTAGATGAGTAAGTAACAAGTAAGTGTTAGATCTACTTGATAAATCTTACATTTACTGGTTAACAATTTGTGAATAGAAATTGCTTGAGAGTTTTCTGCCGTATTGGATGTGATACAACCATTGGTGACGAGGGGAGAAATACATGTTCCCTCCCTGACTGGTTGGCAAGTGGGTGCAGGAGGCTGCTGGTTGCTGCTAGATGAAATTGGCTGCAAAGAGGATGTGGCACCAAAAACCTCTTAGTAATTGTTAGGGTTATTACCAGATTGCTGCAATTGCCACAGTTTGCATAAAAGTTCCAGAATGGCTTGCAAACATTTGCTAAATAACCCCTGGGCAAGTGAAACTTTAAAAAGTGCAAGGCAAACTACAAGCAGCTGGTTTGTGTCCTACTCTTGACAGTTTCACAACCAGTTTGTGAGCAGTTCCCAAATATCTGCAGGCAAACACTCACCATCTACAATGACCAGTTTCACCTAGTGACAGATGGTTGCTAAGTGGTTACCAACCAGTCTCTAAGGTTCTCTAACTGGGGCCTAATGGACGATATTTAGCCTATTTGGTGTTGTTAGGTTCGTCACATACAAGTTCAAGCTTTCTTGTCATCATGGTGCAGTCACAGTGCAACAACCATGATATAAATTACAATATTACAATATATACAATATTGCAAACTAACAGAGCAGGACAGTCCATTTTGGCCTAATTTAAGAAACCTCCAAATTACCCATTTGTCACAAAATTAAAAGAAGAGGTCAATTTATAAGTGAAACTGGCGTCTGTTAAGTAACTCTCCTTTATAGGAAAATTTTAAACCTTAGTCCATGAAAATACATTGATTAGTGGTTATGATAAACACCCCTCAAAATCCAAATGACTTCTGACTTAAACAATGTGCCCCTGGGAAGACACTTCATCTTACGAGGGCATGATGTTTAAAATCAAGGTTGTAATCACTTAAACAACCAGGAGAAGATGATCATATCAGGCAAGATTGACAGGTTGTTTATTAAAATGTCTCTCGGGCCCCCAGAAAGCAATGAAAAGCAATAAAATCAGCCAGTCTGGGACATGATAAGGGCCAGATGGCCAGCTACTGAATGCTACCTGTCTTCACCTCTATAGTGATTTATCCTTCCCGTCTGCGCTCTGCTTGCTATTTCACTTAGCAATGAGGAATCACTACTCCAACCCCAAAACTGACAGTCACCTCTGGGAAGCTATCGCTTGATTAATGACTTTGTAAGGCTGCTGGAAGCTTGGAGCGAGGACAAATTTGGTGTTCACTCCAGATATGTTTACAAAATTCCTCAATGTCAGTGTTTGTTTGTGAGGAGGGGTTAGGTGACGAGCAAAAAATGTGACCCCAAGTTCCAAGGCAGCTGAGCATTGCCTCTCCTGGGACAGAGAGCTGACAGTGATGAAGGGTAGATGTTCCTCTAAGGAGACAACGGGAGGGAGGATTATGGAAACCTCCTGTCTCCCAATGATATGCCTGTGCTCTTAACAGAGACGGATGTAGAATAGTATCAGGTATGTGTCAAAGAGGGCTGGATTGGTTTTGACATCTCAGAAATAACATTTATGGTACATTTTTACAGATTAATGCACACAATTAATTTTACAAGAGGATTGGTTGAGTGACATTCATGCAGCAAGCAGGAATTTCCAGAATAGGCCTCGGTGGATAGATCCAAGAGACTGTCTGAGCATGGGCTTGACATTTATTGATATGGAAAAAAACATTAGGTTTCGAAAGTTTATGGCAAATTTATTTGAAACATAAGCAGTGTTTATTTATAGGTTTGTTTCTTTCAAAGCTAAAAACATCATATGACTAAAAGGGACCTACTTAAAGCAGTTATTCCTTCGAAAAAATAGATATTTCTTGAGCTAGACAGCAGTAGCATTTTCTTTAATTACCTAAAACATATTCCTCCAATTAGCACATCTTGGGATATAACCTCTTGCTACTGGAATTGATGACAAGTAATAAAAAATTACAAACACCAGACTTGATGGCCCCATCGAAGATGCCCTTGACCCATGAAATTGATTTTCGTGTGACTGTAAATTCTCCAATGGTTGGGAACCTGTGGCTTTTTAATGGCCATTGCATTAGTGTGTGTGCCTGAAGCCCATAAAAACAACTGAGTAGCCGTTCAGTGGTTAGCAGAAAAGTGCAGAGTCACAGCAAGGCACCAGCACCAATTACCAGCCAAGAAACAAAGTAGATGCAGCAAAGTAGTCCCATATGGACCGGTGGTATGTTAACAGCTTTGATAAATGTTTTCTGAGTGGTGCTGATAATAAGAAGATTTTGATTCTGGTGGTAGATTAAAGACTTCTTTGGGTGCCTGACTAAGAGTATTTAATGTCTTTAAAGTTCTGTGCACTCAGAGTAGACTAATGATATACAATTAAAATTATAATTACCATGTACTATCTCAGTAGGTTGTTTTCAGTACAGTTTATTTATTGGAAGATTTACACAAAAACTACCTTAGCTTATTTTCATGAAAGTTGGTGAAAAAGTGAAGCAGGGATAAAACAAAAACCCATTGAATTGCCTGCACCATTAATACTGTAACTCCAGCAATGAGTTGAATTTGGAGGGACATTTGTCCATGTAACTTCTTAATCACCTTCCTGAGTTTCAACAGACAAGAAAGCCTGGGATCTAGCAGAGTTAAAAGCACCTTAACACGTCAGCTCTGTCATCTTGGTTTTCCATCTTGTTGGTTTTTGGGCAGAAAAGACATTTTTTCCCCAGTCTTGTCATAGATCGATACCAGGCTTCACAAGCGTAATCATGCAGACTTTTGCTTTATGAGGGTATTTATCCATCAAAAGCAATTAAAACCAGCAGGAGGGATGGTCAAATCAAAATCAAACTTGGTACATTTCAAGGAATGTGTAAAATAACATCTGGCATGTGACCGAGGCTGAGCATGACGAAAAAATACACATTTTTACATCATTTTAATAGCTTTAATAGTCTCTTGAGTGAATGCAGCATGGATGAAGAAGCATTAGCTCAACTCCCTTTTCTGTAACTGAGAAATGCCCATTGAACTGTCATGCCCCAGTGGCATCTATGGATCTGAGGCTCTCTGCCTATTTCTCTGGAAATATTCATGTTTCAGTAGATCTTAGGACTTACCTTAAATGCAGATGTCAGAAAATGATCGGCAGTTGCACAAATTTCATATAAGATGCAAGAATTGCAACTTTGATGTCATTTCCATGTGGCTAGAAGCCATGACAATTTATCTGAAAAGCCTTTTGTCTCAGTCCCCAAGGTTGATCACTCTGAAGACTGAAGAAGCAGTGGCTAAAGTGCCTTAAGGAGAACGGCATGTTAATGTTCTGTCAAAGGATGGATTTGTTCATCCCAGGTGGAGACAGATCCTGTCATTACGCGGAAAGAAGTTGTTCTTCTCTGTTCTTCTTGCAGGGTAGATATAAAATACCAATACATAGGTAATAACAATACATACACAGGTAGTCATAGAGTCGCATTTACCGGCACACAAGAAAATTAGTTAATAACCATTTAAAAGATTAAAAGAAGTGGGACTGCAGGTATATATATATACAAGTATATAGTATACATCATGCCCACCTAAAGCCATAATTTTACTGGCTACTAAGTTTCTTGTTTCTTCTTGGTGGGTCGTCAGCTATGGTGGTAGTTTTATTTAAAACTGTTAAATTAACTGATTACTACATTTGAATGTGACAACATTATCTTTATGTCCTTTATGTATGTGGCTCAATAAAAATGTTGTCTTTTTTATAAAGTTAGCTTCATATTTCTAAACAGAAACAGGTGGTGCTATTACCCAGAACTGAGAACAGCTTTCTGTGTGACCACTACTCATAAAAGTTCCAAAAATAGGGTGGGAAAGGGGGTTAAATATAGTTCATGTCATTTTATTTTGGATCTGATGACTCTGTTAAAGTCTATGGTTACCTCTGGGTTGCAAGAGTGGGGTACAGTTGCCCTCGTTGCTGAATAGGACCTAAAAAGCAGTAGCTGTGCACATTAGGGCAGTAACAGGAGAGGAGAAAACTATCTACATAGCGCCTTATGTGAAATTAATAAGTGGGACATACTGCGGGCAATTCAAAACTGCTCTTTTTGTTCTCGTTCTTCATGTCAGCACAATGACCAGAAAATGCCTCATTTTGATTCCAAAAAAAGTCAAAAAGAGTGCAACAGGTGGTTTAAAAGACAGCTGGCAAAATGAACCACTGCTGACCTTTTAAACATTGTGGTCACATGGTCAAAAGATGATGATCAGTTAATCCACCCCAATTACTCTGATATGCCCCCTAGATGCCAAAGACAGCGTGTACACAGCAGATTCTGCCGCTGCGCGAATTTCTGGACACAAGCAACTGTGGAGTGACTGTCCAGCAGTGGGAGTTTCAAACAAGCATCCATGTGGGAGTGAGGGACAACGAGTGGAGGGTGGAAGGGGTGAAAGGCGGGGCACGAGTTTTTACTGGCATTTATCCCTTCCCCAGAGGCACTTTGCAGTGTGCTGGCCCTGCAGCAATGCTGAAGCCATCTGTGGGTTCTCTCAGCGGAGGCCACGTAAAACAAGACGTGTGCTGTGGTTTGACCTTTCACAGTCCTAACTATAATATTATCATAAGTTGACTGATCAGATTGCACTTTTCCCTGTGGTTGGTTTCAGTGTCCATATGCCAAAACCTTTGAGTGAAAGTCTATATGTGGTACATGGTCAGACCTGCTGAAGTACGACCAATTATCATTATGTCAGGTTGAGAAAATGATTAACACATGAATAACTATAAAGAATATACTTTTAGATTTTGACTCCCATCATTTCTCTCCTTTCTGGCACACTTTAATTTCCCCATGCTAAACGTTAAGCAAGGCATAATATGCTAATGTCTTTAGGAAGTGGCACCACTACACGTTAGCACAGTGTGAAGGATTTGCTAAACTTTGTGGTTGAAATTACAGTGCAAATCTCTGAAGCATTTAATGCAGCCAGGGATAATATACAACTATCTGTCAATACTAAAGGCTGAGCGGCCAGCACTAATTGAAGAAAAAGAATTATGGGTAGTAGCTGGCACAGTACACCTCTCTGCAGTGCCAATGCCCATTCCAATGGTGCCACAATGAGGCTTAGGGAGAGTAAGATACTGTGGCTTTTGGACAGAAATCAAGTTAGGAGATCAGATGTCACTCTACAGTTTGAAGGCTGCTGTTTAGATAATGCATAATCTGTGAGGAATTGGCCAAATAAACCAAAATGTCAGAGAAAGGGTTGTCTTCCTTTAAGCATATCAGCATTATTGCTACTACATTCCTTTTTCACTTGTTAGTCTCTTGACCGTGCAGCAAAGACTGGCTCACTTTTATTTAAGTGGACTTAATCTGTTCATTTCCACCTAACTACCTTATAGTTGGATTCTAGTAGAGTAGCTTTGCATGATTTAAAGTTCACAATAATGCACATTTATCCTATACTGGATCAGAGTGGAGTCTCTTTGACTGAAAACAGCATTATAGTCAAAGGTACCCTTTTATGCAAGCTTTCTTCTGAATTCCTACTCGTCATAAATAGAAGTTTTCAACAGCAGGTGATTGGAGCTTCTGTGTTAATAGTAGCACAGATCTATCTACTTATCTGCCCGTCTGCCTGCTTGAAATGTGTCTATTTATTGGTACTATTTGGTACAATCAATCTATTTATCTGGTACTATTCATCTATCCATTTATTTATCTAGTACTACCCATCTATTTGGTTCTATCGATATATATCTATTTATCTGGTATTATCCATCAATCCATCTGGTACTGCCTGTCTGTCTGGCACAAACAATCTGTACATCAGATACCATATGTATCGATCTATCTATTCATCTATCCATCCATCCATAGATATATCCGATACTTTCTATCTGGTACTATTCATCTAGCTATCATCTATCTATCGTGTACTATCCATGTATCCATCCATCCATCACCCACTTTATACTATTCACAAATATAATGCTATCTATCTTTTAACTATTCATCCATCTCTCAATTTTTCAGGCACTATGTATTTTTTTGTATCTATCAGTCACCAATTTGTTTAGTTCCATCCATCAAATTTATAATATATAAGTAACACATGATAGTTCCTCTTTGCAAAGACATTACATTAATATACTTTATAAGCTTCTTAAGTGGTTTGTTTTTAAATTCTCATCTCAGTGGAAACACCCCTAGACAAAAATCACGTCCGATCATAATAGTGCAAAAACCAAGCAGTTAGCATTAGTCTAGCTAGCTGCCTGTTACCAACTTGATGCACACCAAGCTGATTATTCATGGCAATGATCAACTTCTTTAATTTGATTCCTAATTGTGCAAGCAACAACTTTTCTCTGTCAGGATATTTTCATAACAGTGTTTGACTAGCTTTTGGATGTGCTGAACCATTTAAATAAGTGTGATTTCATTTGCTTCAAAGTTGATTTACTTTTTACAACTTTTAAGTGCAAAGCGGTTCAATGCAGCAATGCATGAAGTAACACCCTTTCCAAGCTCCTTAGACCATGAAGTAACCCCATACAAAGTTCTTTGGTCTAAGATATTTTAATGTGAATCCCGCCTTAGGACTATGGTATCTGCGGTGATTGGACGGTGTAGTTTTGAAAGAGAGCCTCCTCAGTTTTGGCTAAAGATAACATAATAGCTGTCTTGTACTGATTGTCATGATTTAACTTATATTTCAAATATTCTTAACCCTTCAATATTGTTACAATGCTGGGCTTTTACATTTTGTGTGTTTTTAATGTGGTGTTTTTGTTGTTCTGTTGTTGGTTTTGCTAACCCACCCAAAGACAGTGGATGACAATTTGCTTTTAACCAACTTGGAAACATATCAGCTGGTCTGATGAACACCAAACTCCAGAGATGAAATTTAGGTCAACATGGAATTGTGGTTGTTATGGGAATTGGCCAAACCCCTAACAGCCACTTCAGACTCACTTTGGGAGTCAATGCCATTCATTGACTCCCCTGGCCGATTGTGGCTCAAGAGTTGGCAGTTCGTCTTGCAATCGGAAGGTTGCCGGTTCAAGCTAATCTTGGACAGTTTCGGTCGTTGTGTACTTGGGCAAGACACTTCACCTACCGCCTACTGGTGATGGCCAGAGGGGCCGATGGCGCGATGTGGCAGCCTCGCCTCTGCCAGGGCAGCTGTGGCTACAACAGTAGCTTGCCTCCACCAGTGTGAGAATGAATGAATAGTGGAATTGTAAAGCGCTTTGAGGGTCTCGAAAAGCGCTATATAAATGCAATCAATCATTATTATTATTTCCAAAGTGAGTCAATTCCATAGACTCCCATGTTAAAATGCCCAACATAACAGCATAAACATGTTTACAGCCTTATACAAAAAGAGTTTTGATATTGTGAGAACATTCCCTGTTTACCTGTCATCAAGAACTTCTGAGCCAGTCTAATCTCGATTCTTCCACCAAAGCATCACCCAATTTTTTTGAGGCTCTGTGGAAATCAGAGACCACATTATATGCTGAATTTCTTTTTATAGCAGTTCTGAGTCTAATCAAATCTTGTTATTAACAAAACCAACAATACAAGTTTCAAAAAACACATTTCATGATTGCCCAAAGCCCAGAAATTGGGAAAAATATATTTATTTTATGTATTCTGGTTATAACAAATTGACAACACTCATCTACATTATAATGAAAAAGCAATTTTAATGATATTGTCAGTTTGTTAGAGCTCTAAAGGTCTCAGCAAAGCCTTCACTTCCTGTTCTGTCGTAGGAACGTCAGTTAGGTGCTGAAGAAAAGGGCGTCCATGGATGCAGGTGTGGTTGGCGCCACCCAGCTGCTGTTCCATCCGCAGGAGGGTTTCCTTCACATCTTCTCTAGATAAATTTGTAGGCAGCTGCCGGGTAAGTCGGACTGCTTCACCCTGTGAGGGAAAAAATTCGAATTAAATTAAACAGCAAAAATATCACCGTGATGCTGTGTTCATTTTGTACTCAGAGCAGCTCTCACTTGTAGATAGTTTGTGACTTTCAATGGCCTACACTCCCGCACAGTTCTGGCTTTCTTGTGAAGAACTGCAGTCAGGATCTCCCTGAGGTCCTCCACACCGAGGAAAGGCACGCAGTCTGCCATTGCTGTCACTTCCAGATGTCTCTCGGCTGATGTGGCGCCTGGCCAAAATAAGCAGAAAACAAGGATTAATATACTCCAGACGCTAGTACTATCTCCAGGAAAGAATAATAAATAAATATTGTGGTTTACAGCCGAACTGTTGACCAAGTCAAACAAGCAGAGGGCCAAATGGAGTGTTAAATGACTAATAGAAGCCCCAGCAGACTGGAAGGAAGCTGTCTTGTAGGGTGGAAGAATGATGGCTTCTCATTTCACGAGGAAATACTGCGAATCATGCACAATTTATTATTTTTAATACACAACTTTGGATGGTAAAAAAAAAGAAAAAAAAAAGAACAAACCCAGAGAGCCAGGGACAATTTGAAATATCTGTGCAGAGAAATACTGCAGGGTTCAAATCATTCTCTATTCTATTAAATATTTATATGAAAATAATAGCTTAAAACAATAAAATTACCTACGGCAGTAACACATTTACTTTATATTCAGATTTAATTTAAAATATCAGAAAAATTATACACAAGTTTTGGAGGATATTTTCAAGAATATAACAAAAGCAAAAGAAACTCAGCAGATTTCGTGCACTGAAAACATCTTACATGCACCGCTGCCTTCAGTCCAAGCACACCCACAGAGGCTGGCAGTGCCAAATGAAAATTCCTGGAATTTTTTAAAGGGCAACCATTCTCATCACCTGCACACTGGGGTACAAACCTACTGTGAGACCACGCTGTCGGGCAGAGAGCCAATGTCAACTGAGGTGAACCATTCCAGCAACAAAAACAACCAATACTCACAGGACATTGTATACCCTCTGCAGGCAAATATTGAAGAGGTAACATCAAAGCATGGATGAACGAGGTTCAACTGAGGAAGTCATTCTACTTTACTCTGACATCATGTTTAAACATTTGCTGGGATAAATCCTCGAAGTCTTATTTAATAGTCTCATTTCTTTCGCTCATTTACAGGTCCACATTTTTATTCTCGGTCTCTATTAGAGTAGCTCTGAATGATTTACAGTTCAAAACAATATTTTGAACTGTAAAGTTGGGCTTGGTGCTGATGCTAAATTCATCTACTGCCTTAAACAAGACCCCATAGATTTGAACTACAGCCTGGATATAAAATAAAATATAAACATTCTGTGTCTAAAAAGTAAAGTCAACACTGACATGCCTTAAACCTGCAGTCTTTCCAATAGCCAGCAGGGAGCAACTCTTGACGAGCAACATTTTAGGAGCTGGTCTTACTTAAGGAATTTAAGGTGAGTTTAGGTGACGTGGAGGCAGAAGCTAAAGTAATATTCAGCCAATTGTTTTTCTTGAATATTAATAACCCTGTTTTTTGCCCCAATATAAAGACTTACACTGATGTTTTCAGTGTCAATAAGATTACTCATAGATTTTGGTAGTTTTTGTATTTTGCAGTTTATGGCCTTTACATTTAGTATGCTTGTAGTACACATTTGGTATACTATTATGTATTTTTGTGTGCCTTACTAGTCTACGCAACCACCATTGACTGTACTGTTGTTTGTCTTGGCCAGGAAACTCTCCCCAATGACAATGACAAAGGGATGCTTTTATAAAAGAAAGCCTCAAATCAGAAGTAACTGACCCTCTGGTATAACTCTCAAATGTGCACCTTAAACCAGATAACTTTTAAGCTGGAGTGGAAATGGCATCTTACTAATTTAGAAGATCATCATTTAGTTTGGAAAAATAGTTTGTTGCACTACAATAAAATCCTCCATAAAGCTAGAACATCTTACTATTCATCAGATTGAAGAAAATAAGAACCCTAGGTTTTTTCACCACTGTAGCCAGGCTGACAAAAAGTCAGAGCTCTTCATGAATTTATTCACAAATAACATTTTAGCCATTAGAGATTAAATTATTTGTAACCATCTCATAGATGTATGGTAAACCATTTCTCTCTGATTCATTTTTCTGAGTTAACTTCAGTGATTACTTTCTCCTAATCATCAACGTGTCTCCTAGACCCCATTTCTACAAGACTGCCCAAAGAAGTCCTACCATTAATTACTGTTTTAGTCTTAAATATGATCAGTCCATCTATTACTGGATTACTTACTACAGACCTTTAGTAATTCACTAATTAAAGCTATCATTTGACCCAGCTGTCTCAGCAACTCAAGCTAAACAGAGAGTCTTCTTCACACACTAAGGTTAATTATGGAGTTCCACAGGGTTCTAGGACCAATTCTGTTTACATTACACAGAATCTATCTGTGTAATGTAAACAGTATAATTAGAAGGCACAGCATACAATTTCATTACTATGCAGATGATACCCAACTTTATCCATCTATGACGCTAGATAACACACACCAATTAGTTAAGCTGCAGGAATGTTTTAAAGATATAAAGACCTGGATGACCTCAAATTTTCTGCTTCTACAATGAGATAAAATTGAGGTTATTGTTCTCGACCCAGAAAAGCTTAGAAACAAGATTTTAAGCCGATACTTGATTAAAACCAATGGATAGTATTTCCTTGGCTTCCAGTAACACCGTGAAGAACCCTGGAGTCACTTTTGATCAGGATATGTCCTTCAAAGTTCATAATAAACAAACATGTAGGACTGCTTTCTGTCGCAGAGTAAGGGTGAAAAACTAGTCAATGCATTGATTACTTTTAGGCTGGACTACTATAACTCATTATTATCAGGATGTCCTGAAAGCTTCCTAAAAAGCCTTTAGTTGATCCAAAATGCTTTAGCAAGAGTACTGACAGGGACTAGAAAGAGAAAGAATTATTCTCCTATACTGGCTTCTCTTCACTGGCTCGAATTTAAAATCCAGAATGAATTGAACTGAAGTAAACACAATTATGTTTTTGATGAAGTATTTTCAGTATTTATATCAGACACATTAAGAGAGGCACTCAAACATACCTGAATAGAAACTAAAATGTGAGGTTTCTACAACAGAAAAGGTGGTGGTAGAAATAAAACTTCCACAGGGAAGGAAAAAACTTTTAAAAACATTATTGTTAGGTCTCAGTGACCACTGAAAATTAGTTTAGATACTATTTGAATATCAGGACCACTTCCAAGTGCTGAGACTTGATTCTAGAAGGATTTTACTTATACCAAGATTACTGCATTATTTGGCTGTTAACATTTACCACAATATCTCACAAATTCTTCACCCTTTTCATTGTTGAAATGCATAAAGTTAAGTAATCAATCAGTAATTTTGGCAAGTTTAAAATGAACATTTGGAGGTTACTACTGAAAACTCTTAAAAAACAAAAACACTAGAATTGAGAATTTATTGTTTAACATGATAAACAACCTTGTGAAAGACTGGGTGTTTTTCATTTTACCCGCAGCTAATCCGACACAGAGAAACTCTGTCAGACATAATTGCTTGTAATCCCGTTACGGGGACTGTAGGTTTGACATTTCTAACTGCTGAACTATGACATTAACAAAAGCATGAGTCACAAAACAAGAAACTTCTTGCACACAACTTGTTTACTTAGTGGACTTTTTGTTTGCAATATTTACATTTTCCTCATGTAGCCTGGAGATTAATATTATTGAATTTTATCATCATCCTCATGATTTGTTCTTGTAATTTGAATTCTGTGGAGCTTCTGCTTTTATTTTTAGCACCCTCTATGGGTTATGTAGGTAGATTGCCAGGAGTGGTATTTATTTCAGGCTGATTGGATTTGTCAGACCCTGATGAAAGCTTAAAGTTGATATGTGTTGGTTTATTTTTTTCTTCCAAGCTGTTCAAAGAATAAAATTAATCTCTCTTTTTAACAGAAGCCAGAGTACCTGAGTGGTTTTCTGTGGTAATATCCTCATAAAATAATGTCAAGCAACTTTTCCTGGATTTATTCTTTGTACCTGGAGTGAGTTTGACTTTAAAACCATTTGCCACAAGCCTAGGATCAGAAAAGAAGGCGGCTCCATTCAGCTCCGGGCTTTGTTTCTCCATGCTGCACAAAGCCTCTGTGTATTCAGCCCCTCCAAGGCTTCTAAAAAAGAGAAAAAGAGGATTTTAACATACATACAAAAAACAAAGGTAAAAATGCTTCTTTCGTACTTAGCTCTCATATATGTGCATACATTTATACAAAGAAAGTGGCTGTGCACTTTGCTAGTGAAACGTGAGTGATACGTTACCCATCTGTTAACTGTATAGGGTTCTGCAGACTCGCTGCTGGAAGTATATTATTCTCTAGAAGTCTCTTAAACAGCAAAGCTTCCTCCACTCGAAATGGGTTTAACAACATGAGCCTCTGACCACATAAAATGACCCAGGCGCTCTGAGAGGCCAGCCGGTTTACAAGACGGAGGCCCTGCGGCGCTGCGCTGCTCTGGGATGAGAGGCGCTGAAGCTGCAGCCGCAGGGCAGCCACGCTGCAGGGGAGGGGCTGTGAGGGCTTAGGAGCAGGGTTCTTCATCTTCTTCTGAGGCTGAGCGGCGAAGAGCTCATCCAGCAGCTGCTGGTTGGACAGCGGGGCCTTACGTTTCTGACCCTGCATATGGCTCCTCACACCAGGCTCTCTGGGGCCCTCAGCTGAGGCCAACTTAGTCCTTTGTTCATGATGTTCCAGGTGTTTTTTTGCCTTCTCTTCATACCTGCAGAGTTAAACCAAGCCTTGTAATGGTAGTTATGGCTGTTTCTGCTATTAAATCAAAACCTCTTTTCTAAAAAGTGTGCATAAATGAAACAAAGAGAATGAAATGAGATCAGCATAAACGTGTATTTTTAGTTGAACATAGTGGAAAAACATGTCAAACATTGAAAAGTTGGGATGGGGCAAACATAAGACTGTAAAAGAGGTGGTGGAGTATCTCACAACTAATGAGGTACAGGACTAGCCTGACTGGGTTGTTTTTTGTTGTTCTGTTTGTTTTTTAAAAGCATCCCTGAGCAGACAGGTCTTTCAGAAGTATTTAAGGGAGTATCTACAGATTGTTCATGAGTTCAACTAATTAGAAATAACTTTTCTTGATGAAAACAACAACAACAACAACAAAAACCCTTTTTTGGTCATATACAGTTAATAATATCATAAAAGATGGAAATGCAGAGCAGGGATGTCAGACTCATTCTGCTCATGACCAAACCAAGCCAGTTTAATCTCAAGCTGGCCAGACCAGTAAAATCATTATCTGGAACAGCTGTACATGTAATGAAGTCTGGATTCTGAACCATTCATTTACAAAACAGAGAAGAATAAGTGCAATTTGAACAATATTCTGTCTCAGTTTTTGATATTAAACAATTTACTGTGGTTACAAAGAAACACTACTTTGCTGTTATAAAGCAGGTTGTAGATAATGTCTTTATCTGAAAAAAGGCTGCAAAACTAACATAACAGACTGTAAAAAGCTCAAAAACTGTGCTCTGTCAATCTGAATATTTTGTACTTTGTGTGCCAGATTCAACACTTCAGCAGCTGGAGCTTTCAGCCGGATATAGTGAAATCTCTGCAAGTAGCAAAACTAAAAAACCAGTACCGAATGTTCACAGTATTCAGCCTTTGGAAAGTACATCATTAAAATCAGACGTGTGGTGGAAATCACTGCACATGCTCAGTAAAAAACAGGGTCAGTGAACACAGTTCACCACTTCTTCCATAAAAGTCAGTTAAAATTTATCCATATAAAGATAAAAATAAGATAAAAATGACCTATGATCTCTCTCGGGAGGAGATTTTCTCTCAAGAAGAAAATTAATTCTTGAACTATTTGCCTACACAATCATTTAAAGAGTGGTGAACTGGTCAAACAGTCAGCTTCTTTAGGATCCCAGCCTCTCTCTCAGTCTTTGAGAAATACCACATACTGTAAGCGATGAAAGCCCAAAATAAATGCTAAGAAAAGGTTTTCGCCCACACATTCTTACAGAGCAGCTCCGATCTTCTGAAAAACTTAGCTTCTCCAGGATGCTCTTTTTATTACCAATGACATTAGGAATTCACCTAACCAGCTCTGAGATATTTCATTTAAAAAAAATTGTATTTCCTTTTTTAGCATAACACAAATCATTGTAATCCGCTTTTCTTTACAATGTACACAGCATCTCAAGGATTTTTTTTAATGGGGTTATAAATTACATCATGAGTACCACTTTGTTCCCAAAGATCATGTTGAGAAGTTGACACCAGGGTACATTGGGTGCTTTCCTTAACAAAATAGTAATTTTATCAACTCCTGTTTCCATATACTGCATCTGAGCATTTGGTCTGATGCTTTACCGCCTCATTATTTAAATAGCATGTTTCACAAATTCATGTTAGCATGCCACTTAAGTGAAAGGTGCAGAGTTATCTTATTTCACGGTTAAGACAGCAGTACAGTGAAACACAAGTCTGAACAGATGTCATTTTCCATATGCTCTTCCATACCTTATTAAAAGATCCTATAATCTGCTGATGCACACTTTCCAACCTTGCAATTACTTTAAATTGGTATGCAGCAATCTTACATAATTGGGTTCAAATGTTTGCAACACAGTGTAATGTAGTAGCTCAGCAGTTAGAAATCAAATTCTGACATGTACGAGTGCATCTGGGACAGTTTCTAAGTCACTAATGACAAATTGACAAATGACTGAAAAGTACTGCACACGTTTAATGCAAACCTTGAGCCAGGAGGATGACAAACCATTCTACCAATATTACCGTCACTGGAACAATAGGTCAATAATAGCTTAAGGGTTTAAATCCCGGCCAGGGAATGCATCCAGTAAGGGTTCCCCAGGCTAGGACCTGCCATGCTACTCAAGGTTACTTTGGAACATGATAAGAGACTTGTAACTGAAGCCCCGCTAGCTCAGGCATCACCCGGATTAATAAGGTCTGGGTCAGGAACCAGGATATACTGATGAAAAGTGTGCTTTTGGAACAAGGCTATGGCATAAGCTGGCATGGGATGACAATAGGGAACTGTTGGAAAGATACTTTGAATGCAACTCCAGTTAAGGAGGAAAATGAATGGGAGAGTGACCCCCAAACTGGGAGAGTGGCTCCAACAGATTCCAGGAATGAGATGTCCAAAAAAAGCATAGTCCCAGGAACAGTAAAGATACTGCCCTAGACACTCAAGTCCCCAAGCCCCTGGTAGAGGAACTGAGATTGAAGGACAAACAAAGAGCACCCGGAGGGCAAGTGGGGAATTTTTTTAAATGTATATGCACATTTTATTTCCAAAAGTATTTGCTTGTGTACCTTCACACGCATATACACCTGAATGGCATCTCATTCTTAATCCACAAAGTTTATAATAATGTGGGCCTTTCATTGCTAAGATAACAACTTCAACCCTTCGGGGAAGGTTTTTCATAAGGTTTAGGAGTGTTTACTGGAATTTTTGGAAATTCTTCCAGAAACACATTTGTGTGGTAAGACACTGATGTTGGTTGAGAAGGCCTGGCTCAGTCTCCGCTCTTATTCACCCCAAAGGTGTTCTATTGGGTTGAAGTCAAGACTCTGTGCAGGCCAGTCAAGTTCTTCCTCACCAAAGTCAGTCACCCATGTCTTTATGGACCTTGCTTTGTGCACTGGTGTGCAGTCATGTTGGAGCAGGAAGGGACCATCTCCAAACTATTCCCACAAAGTTGGGAGCACGAAATCGTCCAAAATGTCTTGGTATTATGAAGCATTAAGAGTTCTTTTCACTGGAACTATGGGGCTGAGCCCAACTCCTGAAAAACAACCTCACACCATAATCACCCCCTCTACCAAACTTTACACTTGACACAATGCCAGTCAGACAAGTACCGTCTCCTGGCAACCAGCAAACCAAGACTCATCCATCAGACTGCCAGACAGAGAAGCGTTCATCACTACAGAGAACGTGTCTCCAATGCTCTAGAGTCCAGTGGTACCGTGCTTTACAGCATTGCATCTGACACTTGTGTTTGGTGATGTAAGGCTTGGCTGCAGCTCCTTAGCCATGAAAACCTTTTCCATAAAGCCCTCTATGCACATGTCAAGGCAGACGAGCTAATCTGAAGGCCATATGAAGTTTGGAGGTCTGTAGCGTTTGACTTGGTAGAAAGTTGGTAACCTCAGTGCTTTATGCCCCTCAGCATCTGCTCTATGGTTTTATGTTTTCTACCACTTTGTGGCTGAGTTGCTGCTGTTCCCAATCACTTCCACTTTCTTATAATACCACTAACAGATTACTGTGTATTATTTAGTAGCGAGGCAATTTCACGACTGGACTTGTAGCACAGGTTACATCCTATCGTGGTACCAAGCTAAAATTCACTGAGCTCCTAAGAGCGACCCATTCTTTCACAAATGTTTTCAGAAGCAGTCTGCTTGATTTTATACACCTGTGGCCATGGAAGTGACTGGAACACATGAATTCAATGATTTGGATGAGTGAATACTTTTGGAAATGTAGTGTGCAAATATTTTAACCCTTTTTGGATGAATATTTAATGAGACTATCTTCTTATATCTTGTATCTTGCTGACAGGTATTTATATTTTATAACTTATTAAATAATGCGCATAACTGGCCAAGGACTGCAAAGAGAGGTAAGAGCTAAGGCAATTTTTTCATCTTTTCGTGCATTATCCTTTCAAATTCAAGAATAAAACTAAACATTTGCTTTTTTTTCCTGTTTATTTATTTTAACATATCCGTCCTCATCTAACCTTCATTAATGCCAATCCTTTGACTCTGAGGGGAGCCGGGGTCAAACACAAATGCTCATTACCTCCATGTGTGCTGCGCCAAGTCTGCCCTTGACTAGCCAACTATGTGTCAGTCCTCATGCCACTTATGCGGTGTAAGTGTAGGTGAGATTTTTAAGTGGACAAAGGGACATGTGCGAGTCTAGAAATGGTCTCTAATTAAAATTGAGTGAATAGGAGTTTATATCAGTGAGTATAAATTAAATCAGTAGTTAATGCCTGTGTTTAGTCGATATGCATGGAAAGAGAAAACAAACTTGAAGCTTTAATTTGCCAAATTTAAATAGAAATGAGATGTGACCCTCTGGACAGACCAAGAGGGGACATATCATCATTAGGAATACCTGTTGCACTACGGAAATCTATGTTACCTCACCCACTATTAGGCAAAGTTGTGTGGAAATTAGAAATACAGCTCGTATCAATAAAATTTCCACAGCAGGCCTCTCACATGCAAATGGCAGGTCAGACTTTCCTCTCTTCCATCTCTGCCTTGCAAATAACAAGAGATGGAAACTCAGAAAGGTGAAGGTCTGGAAACTCACTTCTTACGGTCTTCCTCCCTCAGATTTTTCCACCTCTCATGGATAGCGACGCTGATGTCCTGCAGGCTGGCTGTGGGTTTCTCTCTCAGGACCTCAGCTCTGGCTTCCTTCTCAAAAATAGTGACAGGAGACAGCGGTGCCCTCATGGTGCGGTTGCTGATCATGTCATAGGCTGTCAGGGCAGCTCGCTTCTCCGTGATGGCATTTAATGTCTTTTTGCTTGAGCTGCTCTCACTCATGGCCTCATCTGGGACAGAGTGATTCTGCTTTGTAGGTCGATGAATTATGACAGGCTGCAGGGGTTCTCCTGATACCGGGTCAGTAAGAGCGGTCCCCCGGCTCCAGTCCTCAGCTGAAATTTGGACTTTGCTTATAGTTGCAGCTGTCATTTTATTGTCCACAAGTCTCTCCGGGGATTTGCTTGCTGGCTTTGTCACCGTCTGAGACATTTCATCATCATAAAGAGAAAAGTTAGACTCAAGATCAGCTGGAATCTGGTTTACAATCCAGTCATCTGCTATAGAAGAAGAGGAGCTGCAGTTTGAGGCCTGGCGGTCCAGCGAGGTGTCAGCACTCGATTGTTTGGGTCCGTCTCTGGGGACGCTATCATTGCTGTGACTATTCTCTGCATTTCGTTCACTGTCAGCCTGCAAAGGACTAGATGGCGAAGGAAATGGCTCAGAGCTGAGGTGTTTGTCAGCTGGGAGATCAGCGTTAGGCCGAAATCCATAGAGAGAAACCAGCAATGCCTCTATTGCAGTCAATACAGTCTCCTAAAAAACAGATGACAAAAGGTCAATTTCCTTTCTCAGGAATCTCTACAGCCAAACAAATAAACTACAACTCACTTTGATTAAGTTTGAGCTTTGTGGTTACCTTGTTATGAAGAAGAACCTGAGTCTTGTCTGGTGTCAGATTAACGTCCACCGATGAAGGTGGAACAGAAATTTTAAGCATAAGGGTGGGATATCGATTTCTGGCTTGGTCGTCTGTATACTGAGCAGTATAGTGCTGACGCAACAGCTGATGGCCAATCACAAAAAAATAAAATTTGCAGAGAAACAAATAAACAAAAAGTTTTTAATCCATAAAAATGTATTTATTGATTGTTTTATTCAAAATGAGTTTACCTTCATTATTTCTTTGTGCTGGACTGGCCGGTTGTTGACAAATATAAATGTTTTGTCAGGGTTAGATGTGCTCGTAGAAGAGTAATCAGCTCCAGGCTTTGGGAAAAAGCCCTCCAAAAGAATCTGAGAAAAAGAAAAATTAGTTATCCAACACAAAGAAGGCTAATAAGAAAAGGCATGCCATGCATTAAAAACTAGAAATAAGTCAAACAGGAATAAAAATCCAAAAAGAAACAAAAGCACTATAACATCATTCATCTATTTTCCACCGCTTGTATAGGATGTACAGCAGTCTAAATAAAGATCTTGCTCTTCCCATTACCTCCCCAAGCTCTTTCAAGGTGATATGGAGATGTTCCCATGCCAGATGAAGGCGATCGTGGCTCAAGAGTTGGGTGTTCGTCTTGTAATCGGAAGGTTGCCGATTCAAGCCCAGGCTCAGACAGTCTCGGTCGTTGTGTCCTTGGGCAAGACACTTCACCTACTGCCTACTGGTGATGGCCAGAGGGGCCGATGGCGCGATATGGCAGCCTCGCCTCTGTCAGTCTGCCCCCAGGCTACAACTGTAGCTGCCTTCACCAGTGAATGAATAGTGGTATTGAAGGGTCCCCAAAAAGCGCTATATAAATGCAATCCATTAATATTATTATTAGATGAGATACATAATCTCTCCAGTGTATCACTGGTCTGCCCCAAGATCTTATACCAGTTTGGACATGTTACAAAACACCTCACTTAAAGGGGGTTTACAATGCTAACTGGTCAGATGCCATCTGGCTCTTTTCAGTGCGGAGGAGCAGTGACTCTACTCTGAGTTCCCTTCAGAAGAAGCTCACTTTTGCCATCTTATTCTTTCAGCCATCCATTGCTTGTGGCCAGGTGAAGGTAAGACCAACCAGGTTTAAGACATTGGCTTCACTTTTCATAAAGTCTCTCCTCACACTGTGGCAGAGGAGCACTAAAGCCACATTTCCATTTCGTCTCTCTCTAATTCTGCACAATTCTGTTGTCCATATATTAAGGTTATGATATTTTACGGGTTAAAATGATCAGACTCATAAAAGAGGACCAAAGTTCCCTCTTCTACATGCAGGCCTGTTTTTGGTGTTCAGCATTTTCCCATTAAAACTCAGCATCATACATGATGACCTTTCACCCAAAATCATGCCAGAGGAGGTCCTAATGAGCTAAAATCGACGACTCAGCATAAACCTCAACAACTGTACTTAAAACTCCATTATGAATGCAAGCTAGTAAGAAATTATGGAAAACTATTAATGTTCAGCAGATCGCGAGGAGTCAACAGCTATGCTTGTTTCCACATGGTCTCAGGCTCATTATTAGCAGCAGCGCACGCCAATGAAGTTAATAAATGAACTGCTGTTTCAGGTCAGGGCACACATGCGTTTCTCCATTTCTGCTCATTAGGGTCACTTTATGAGTGTACGAATGGCACCTCTGGCCCTAAAGGGCCTCGGCTATGTGTAGTCAAGCTGGCAAAAAGCGAGTGTCACATTTTGTTCTGCAGAGGAACAGCTCTTACAGCTCTCCCCTAGCGAGGCTGGAGAAATTGTCAACCCGGTCCCCTTGATCACTGAAGCTTTGTTCTTAGGGACAAGGTGGAGAAAAGTTCCCTTTCATTGCTACGGGGAGTAAGAGGAAAAGGTGAAAGGTTGTTCTCATAACCGGGCACCAAGCAGGAAAATAACAACAACAAAGGGGAAAATGAGAGAGAAACAGGGTGAAAAGGGCTGCTCCATATCTGTCAGAATAGATTAGTTTGGAGCCTGACAGCAGGTAGGAGCCACATGACACCTACCGTGACCAAGCAGAAAGTTACAGCTCGACGGTAATTCAATTACAATCTGCAGAGCAAAGCTTAGCTAACAAAAATCACTCAGCCCTCATCAGGAAAGAACTCAAGAGAAAAGGGCAAAGAAATTGTTGGCCAGCCACCAACTGACCACATTTGCTGGCTTGAGCCCAGGCGTTCATGATGAGGTTATTAGCTCACAATCGAGTATAACGTGCATGCTCCCATTTGCTCTGCAGAAATTATCCATCATATCCAGGCATTAAATGTAGTATTGGCAGCTAAGCATAAGGTCCTAAGGTCGTAATCATTAATCATCACCAGTGCAGATCTGGTTATTTTTAACTTGTTTTCAAATATTTTCTTAGGTTTTTGAGCGCTAGTGTTGCATAACATTAGCAACACTGACTCTAAGAAGTCCTGTTATGCATGCTGCAATGTTACACAATATTTTAACTGATCTGGATCTCAGGATGTGTTTGTTGACATCAAGCTTTCAAGGTGAGCGAGGGGAAATTGTGCTTTTCAAACACAAACGTCTGCGTAATGAAGGGCAACGGGGCCACAGGAGAAACAGCATGAGGTTCTAGCAATGAGTAGATGTGTGCGCTTGAGGCGGGACAGGGGCAGTGTGCAGATCTGAACTCATGACAATCGTCCGTCAGGGTTCTGTGCACTTCATGCCGTCTCTTTTGTTGCAATATTAAAATGTGAATTTGGGACACAAAAGGGTTAACAACCGTTTGTGTTCATCTTGCAGAATCGCTCAGCTTTTCTCCAGTTTCTACAGCTTCCCCTTAACTAACCTCCGGTTGCTCCTGGTGATGGTGGCAAGGGATCAAGTTGGCAATAGCACCGGGCCCCAGCGTGGCGAGGAGGGCGCTTCTGTTATCGGCCACTTTGGCCTTCTGCCAAAGGACCACCTGGAACGAAATGACACCCGTCCACCTCAATGAGTCCTCGTCAAGGTTATTACAGTTTTTATTTATTAGCTTTGACAATTTAATTTTCGATGTGACACATTTTTAAAGTGTTTTGATATTTTTTAAGTGCTATAGTCTGTGTTTTGGTCTTTCCTATAAAACTGAATTTTTGTCAGGGCTGAGGCTCAAAAAGGTCAGAA
The DNA here is from genome assembly GCF_057382185.1 of Mchenga conophoros. Classification (NCBI taxonomy): domain Eukaryota; kingdom Metazoa; phylum Chordata; class Actinopteri; order Cichliformes; family Cichlidae; genus Mchenga; species Mchenga conophoros. The sequence goes on from NC_140541.1 coordinate 33,292,362, forward strand.
AAAACGTAGGAAAAGAAGAAACAAAGGAACCTTTGGTAAAATACACATATATGCACATAACAATATAGCCAAACAATAAAGAGTAATGAAACAGGAATTCGTAGTTAATTTAGTCTTGCAGGGCCAAGTTGCAGGTTGTCCAATGGTAGTTGGAAAAGACAGAAAAAGAAGGAAAAGCAAAATAGGTCCACTGTACCAAAAAGCAAGTTTCATCGACAATCACACTGTATAAACCCCCTAATGCTGTGAAAACGTTTAACATAATGTAGTAATTAAAGCTTGGACAAAAATTAAAATAAATAAATAAATTTAAAAAGATTTCCCCACATAAATTTCTAAATGTGTAAATTTTTCAAATAAGTAATCAAGAAAAAAACTCAATGCTGTATTTTTAGCAGCACCACAGTTCAGAAAATATTTTAGGTGCAAAATATGTTAACATCAGTATGTGTCTACCAGTGAATTTATCTCCTGGGTGTTGATTTCTAAAAGCACACACTGTGTTGCAGGACGTGTCTCAGATATTAAATTAAAGTTGGCACCTATAAACGGATAACTCCTGTAAACAGTTCCTGAAGAAACTATGAAACATGACACAAGCCAAATGGCAGAGCTGGAGATAAAGGATAGGGGGCAACTAAGTGCTGATTGCACAAAATGGGTTCAGTACCCTCCCCTGACGAACTCCAAATTGATTTCTATGAAAGCTATATGGTGGTCGTGTGCTCCCTTCCCTGACCTGCACCGCCTACACACTTCTGTGTACAAACTGGCTGCAGCCTGAAACTGAAGCAGAGGTCAAGTCCGCAGCTGCGATCAGCAACTTAACTCAGGCATTATAATCACCCAAATCGCAGCCACAGTCAGCTGTATTTGTGTTGGGGTGCCTGATGGGTAAGAGACGAAAATGTCTATGTAATGAAACAAGTAAAAATAGCTTAAATTTGGAGTTGTGGTGAACAGGAGATCACACAACAAACTCTTCTGCATTGCGGATACTCCTGACCACTCTATTCACAGAAAGCAGCACTTTCTCCAGGACTCTGCTCCACTACTACAGGAACATGCAATATTTCTTTTTAATTTACTTTTTATTTATTTCCTTGTCTTGAGTGTAACCACTGGTTTGCACTTTATTGTGAACCCTCTGTATTTCCATCCATGAAAACATCTCTTGATTGTAGACTTTGACTTTGTGTCAAATGATACATCCACCTCCTCATCTAACCTTCTTGACTTCGTACGATGTTATGAAATTGTATTTCTTAACCATAGAAATTATTCTGTGCTCAACCACACTTGTCTTCTGTAATCTTTCAGCCTTTTCGGTGTTGCTGGGCTGGCTGGTGTATTAGTTCTTTTTAAGCCACTTCTATAGCTTTTGTTCTCTCTAATAGATGGATTTTGGTTTTTCAGCCTATCGATGACTTCATTCACTAGCATCTCATTGGATCTCATATTGGCAGTTTCAGTAAAAAGCTACCAAATGCAAGCACTTAGAATACTTTCAGATATTTGGTCTTTTTGGACTGTCATGAAATAATGAGGGAATAGGCCTCACCTGTTCCAATACTTTTCTTAAATCCCCATTTTCCCTTCATACAATGTAATGTGTACAGAGGCAAAGCTCCAAAAAAAAAAAAACATCCTGGTCCAAAAACTGCATATAGTGCTTTTTGGATCATATTTTTCCGACATATTGTCATCATACATTAAAAATACTAACTCTTACATGATTCTACATATGAGAACCAAGAGTTTTGTTCCATGTTGTCATACTTTTACCTATTTAAGCCATCCATCCATCCATCCATCCATTCGCTTCCGCTTATCCTTTTTCAGGGTTGCGGGGGGCGCTGGAGCCTATCCCAGCTGTCATAGGGCGAGAGGCAGGGTACACCCTGGACAGGTCGCCAGTCCGTCGCAGGGCCAACACACAGGGACAGACAACCATTCACACTCACATTCATTCGCACATTCACACCTAGTGGCAATTTGGATTATCCAATTAACCTATCCCCACAAGCTGCATGTCTTTGGACGGTGGGAGGAAGCCGGAGTACCCGGAGAGAACCCACGCAAACACGGGGAGAACATGCAAACTCCACACAGAAAGACCCCGCCTGATGTTGGAATTGAACTCAGGACCTTCTTGCTGTGCGGCAACAGTGCTAACCACCGTGCCACCGTGCTGCCTATTTAAGCCATTTTTTAATATTTTTTAAATCATATTTTATTGTCCCCTTTAGTTCTCAATTAAGATGTTTTATTTTGCTAGACTTACTAAACTATGTATTCTGATTTTTTTTCTTGTGTTTTTATTTCTTTTTTGATGTTTTATTTACATTTTTACTTAAAAAAAATCTTCTTGTCTTTTGGGACATTTTATGTTTTGAAATAGTTGAAATAGTATTTTACTCTATTTCTCCATGTTATCTTACTTTATTTAAAAATGGTCACCTTTTTTTTTTTTTACTGCAACACAGGCCTTTCCAAATTTGGGGAATAAATTACTAAATATCTAAAATGGTACACTTCTAAATTATATAAAAAAAGACCAAACACGTCTCTGGTCTAAAACCAAATATCCCACAAAATGACTTCTTTTTACTTTTCAGTTTTTCACGCTGGAAAACATGCAACCTGAATATAACTAATGAGAATTAATAACTGTTGTTAGGTCAGTGTTTATTTATGATCCATCTCTTCACAGTTAATTAAATGACATTAGACATTGTGAAAGATGATATATTACTTAAGTACACATGTTATTTATGTTCAGTTAAGCTTGTGTTAGTCAAACTCATCCAACAATCAAATTGCTACCATTTGCTAAATGAGCCAAACAAACGGCAACACATGTTAGGGATTCACGCCTCTCAGAGCATCGATGTTTGCTCTTAAAGTAATTTGAACTATAGCATTCCCTGCAAGCCCAAACAATGATGTCTGCTACATCATGCTGTAATGTTCATGGATGCACTTGGTAACATTTTTCTTGCAGCAGCATCCAGAGGCACTGTGGCTTCAAGGCTGTAAATTGCCCCCAGACCAGGCATGAATTCAGTCCCTGGGTCTGGATTAATTTGTGAGTTTTCTTGAGAAAATCAAGATGACATTTCACATGTTTTTTTTAAATTAAATGTTATATGCATTTGTGAAGTGATGACGCAAAGTATTTTGCAATCAGGGCTGCTGCCTGATTAAAGTAAATATCAATCACAATTATTTTGGTAACTCTGGCAATTACAGTAATTTTTCTTAATGCAAAAAAACCCAAAAACAAAACAGCCGTAGATAAGAGTGAGACAATAACCCTGATAAGACACAGACAGTGCAGGGAAAGGCATACAAAAACGTCAGAGCCTTTGTACTAGGAATGAAATGAGAATCGATATTATGATTATTTAACACAATCATTCTCAGAAAACAACAGTGGATTTATTAAACTTTGAAAAATAAATAAAAGCATTAATATATTATTATTAGACTTCCATGAGCTTTAATTGTAATTCAACTAAATAAACTCAACACTACATGAATGCAGTAAATCTGCTGCAGGCTAGTGGGAATGTGGCAGGGAGTGAATCTGGAATTTTGTGATCAGGGGAAAAGTAAAGGAAACGGATGTGCTAAAAGCTAAAGCGAGAAAATGATTGGAAAACTGAATGTAGCACAATAATGTTTTGATCTATATTACCTTCTTTCAGTAAAAGGTGGAGGGTAAAAATATAGCTGAAATTAAAATTCAATTAACTGCACAGGTAAAACAGACCTTCCAAAAAATCCCTGAACTCAGATCCAGATTGACTCCAAAAGCCCCACTTCTGGTCGAAATTTTAAGCAAATTTCTTCATAAATGTTTAAGTAATCTTGCTACCAAACAAATCAATCAATCAAACAAATATTAGAGCTCTCTCACTTAATGACATTTACCACTAAAAGGGATCCTCAAATATGCAGAACATGCTCCCCTTAAATTGTTAGACATGTTGTCTAACAATTTAAGGGTTGTGTGTTTGTCATTCACAGAGGTTTTGTTTCAGCAATTAGTTGCATTAATTATACTATTTTGATCACCATCTGACAGACTGTTGCATCACAAGTATTTGTAAAATGTCTGCAGGTTTTATTGTACATCATCTAATCCTGTTTAAAGATTCTCAATCAAACATTTCAGAACAAAAGATTGAGTTCGAGTTTCTCAGATGTGACGTTTTTATTAGTTTCATTTATTCTATGTCACCATTTCTTTTGTATCTTTTGGTTTTGGACTATTTTACTTATTTATGTACCTTGAAGCCAACACGGATCAAAATCTCTTTTCTTTCTCTTTAAGAAAAAGTACAATAAATCGTACAAAATAAGTCATTCAAAAGAGATACGTTAAGATTTTCTGACATTACTAGAACCAAAAAGGATGAACATAAAAAATAATAAGGCAATTAATCAAAGCTTGAGCTGTTTCTGTTTAAACTCGGCTGTTTGAACCTTACTGGAAACAAATATATTCTTTTGCATGTTTTTATTTTAAGTTTATTTATTAATGAGTGAAATTTTTATCAACCTAAATGTAGAAAATGTTCACTAGTCTTGCAGTGTTTCGGTTCGTCTTTCTCGCCTTGATAAAATCTTTAGTGTTTCTGGAGCGCCTGTAGAAGCTAAATGAAGATTTTCCATCACACGTTAACAATTTCACAGCTCACCGACTCGCATTAGCACTGACAAGAAACCAGCAGGAGGCCAGAGACAATTTCTGTCTTCAAACAGGTCGGCCAAGCTCCTCGATATTTTCCTGTAATTGTCCGTTTACACATCTGAGGACACAACCACAAGGACAAAGGGCAAAAGATGCCCGAACATCTTACAGCTGTAAGGAAATCTGGATGGAAAAAAGAGTTTAATGGCTTTATTACTTGGCTCTCTCTTCCAGTATTTAATAAATTTTTTGTTTGATTTTTGTTAATCCCCCAAAATGGACCAATATACTACTCAATAAAAAAATACACTTGTGCATTAAAACTAAAACACATTACTTAATGCATTGCATTGTCTTTGCACCCCCCAGATACAGTAGGAGGAGTGATAGTAATGGCATTAATCAAAATAGTGAAGACAACTTAACTAACTGACAATCTAACAGTATCTAACAGTAATCCTAAAGAGGTTTTCAGAGTCTTGATACATGTCAGTGTTATCAAGATGGCTACAAAACAGTACATTTATTTTCAAATCCTTAATTTAATCAGTCTGTCTTACTGAGAAAGAGAACTCTTTATCAATAGAGACCTGTGTATAAAAAAGGTAAACAACAACACAGAGAACACACACATGCTGTGTTTTCATATCTTTGTGGGGACATCTAATTGACATAATGCTTTCCCTAGCCACTTACCCTAACCATCAAAAAATGAATGCCTAATCCTAACACTTAGCCTACACCTAACCGTAACCTAATTCTAACCCTGACACTAAAACCACATTTTGAGTCTCAAAAATGCCTTCAAACTTATGGGGACTTATGGGGATTTTGTCCCCATAAGGGCTGTTGGTCCCCACAAGCATAGTAGACTTCCAATTTTTGGTCACCACTAAGATATGTAAACATGGTCTCTCTGACACACACAACCACTCTCACACTCTATACATGGTCACAAATAAAGTGAAAGAGCTGCAGATACAGCAGCTAGTTGCATCTATAGTCCCATCACACATACATGCCATATTAATATATAAAAAACTGAAGGGGATTTTCAGCTAAAGGGAATGTCATCTGAAGGCTAAGGCGGACACCTAGTGGTTGCATCAAGCTAAAGCTTTAAATCAGGGTGTTTGTATACAAAGGTGTTGTGTTTTTTTTGTAACCACAGTGGAATATGACTGATACTCATCTCTATCTTTACTTGTATAAGCATCTTAATCACTTCCTGGCCAAACTTGCGTGTGACATTAATCTCCAGTAAAGCAGTAAAGAGTAATATGGTGTGACTATTAGGGAAAAGTGCAATGTTACTATTTCTGTGGTCTTAGTTTTGAACTGCCTGCTATGGGAATGGATCCATGTTACTTCAGAATTCATAAGTTTGCTGTTTGAATCAAGCTTCAAATTGGATTCCTCCATCTGCTGATGGAGGAATCCAATACCACCCTCTACCACCATCTGCACCACTTATTGGACAAGCTTACTACAATACAATACCTTAAGTTCTTTATTGCATTATATTTTGATTTTTATTCATTAAATACATCTTTCTTTTTTCTATTTAATTGTAATAATAATAAGGTGCAATAATAACAATGTGCAATAAGCATACACTTATTCTTCTATTTGTGTTGTGTTGTGTTTTCAATTTCATTGTACTATTGTATTATGTATGACTGTGAAATGACAATAAAGAGTTATCCTATCTTATCTTATCTTATTTAGACCTATTTTATTCTGTTATTTTTTATTTATTTTATTAAGCTTCTTTACTTAACAGTTTTAATTTGTCTTGGTATATAAATCTATGTTGCTGTTTTTCTTCTTTCATCAATCTTTCTTTTTCGTTGTATTTTTATTTGCATTTTTTGTGGCTTTTTTTTAAATTACTTTAATATCTGGTGTGTGCTCTGCCTTGCCTGTATGTACTAGCACTTTGTTTTTAAAGGTTGTATATAAGTAATGTTTATTTCTCTTCTTAAGTTGTGTGGACGAGTTACTGACCTTATTGTGAACGAGCATGAGTCTCAGCTCCGGTTTGATAATGGCGTAGGCCATCAGCAGATCCTGCACCTTCTTCAGCTCCTCTTTGCACTTCTTGGTAGAAGAGAAACACTGACGTCTCACTGGAAGGTTCTTAAAAAGTTTCATTACACTCACTGTCGTCCCTGCAAAAGAAACAGAACAGAGTAGGTGACCTAAAATTATATTTTCATGCAACAATTAGAGTTGATAATATGGCAGACAAAAAAATTGCAAAAATTAAAAGTATGTACATAAATAAAATACTAAATGTATTAACACACCAAAAATAGCCTAAAAATTATATCTAAAGTAAGCTTAAAAACTGATGTAAACTGACATTTGTTTGCACTTGTTCTTGTATTTTTTTTACCTTTATTAAACTCGTCCATTGATTTATATTCCTGTTTTATTATTCCATCATTAAAGGACACTTTATACAATTAAACAATAAATAGAGTAACTAAACAGAGTATTTGTGTAATAGTAAATCTACTATGTTTTGCACAGTTATGGATGCAGACTTGCATTTTCCAATTTAACACAAAATAAACAAGTGTACTTGTGTGATAGCATCACTGATTTATTATTTCCTATTTTTATAGATTTCCCTATTTATTTTTCTTTTTGTTACACATAACGAAGAAATCCTTAAAAGAAGATTAAAAAGAAAATAGAGAAATAAATACACTTGAATTACTTCTATTTTATTTTTCTAAAGCAAATATAATCAAGTTAATCAATAAATGCACTAATCAATTAATTTCAAAATAAACTGGAAGTTAAACAGAGAGGAGAATAAGGAGAAAGATTTTTTTTTTTTTTTTAAATTTTGGTCCTCCATACAATCAATGTATTATTATTATTTATTTTTATCTTTCTTTATTATACTCCAATTTTTCCTGACCTTTGCTCTTCTCTATAGCGTTTACCTTACTGAACAATTTTTGGTTTGTCATATTTCATTTTAATTTTTCTTATTGAGCTAACCTATTTAAGAACTTTTGTGATGGGTGGTGTTTGATGTTTTTAAATTTTTATATTCATATTTCCATAAAAGTAAAACACTTCTATTTTTCCAATAATAATTCACGAACAGCACTGTTTATAATGTGTCTGCTGGCTGATTTTGTAAACATCAATATTAAGTTTCCTGCTCACCGGGATTAAAATAAATTCTGCCCTCATATCTGAAGCAACTTAATTTTCGTTTTTTAGATATTTTTTAAAAAGGAAGTTTTCCTTGTTGCTCTGCTGTCTGTGCCGTACCTTGACCTAAATGAGACGGCTTCTGGGAAACAATTTTCCCTGTCAAGTCCATTGTGTACTGGGTGCTGATTTCATCCTCCTCTGTCTTTGTGGTAACAGCCACCTGAAGGGAAATGACACAAAACTTCAGTTTAGCCACATTGAGGTGTCAGCGGCTGTAATTTACACAGCACGAGTGTTTGAGTTTTAATAGAACACCTCAGCCACGGCGCAAATGGAACCCAGCGCCTCCCCTCTGAAGCCGTACGTTTCCAGATGCTCCAGGTCTTCATGTCTGCAGATCTTTGAGGTGAAATGTCTCACAGCCATCACAGGAGTATCTACAGTTTTGATTCCTTGCCCATTATCACGAACCTCTACGCGGTCCAGGCCAAAATTTTCCTAAAATGTCAATAAAAGTAGTGCAACATGAAGGGAAATCAAACTCAAAGCTGTTATGATCTGAAGAGTGACTGCAGCAGCAGTCAAAATGCTCTAATATTAATGATTTATTTTCACTCACATCATTATTCATAATCATTGCATCATTAATGTTAAATAAATATGATAATAAATTCAAGTAAAATACACTAACAGGGGTAATTAACTGGAGGAAATCAGACTGGTTACTGCATTTGCTTCTGCATGAATCAAGGTTTTTAAATAAATTAATTTTTTTCCCCTGTAACATTAGCTGTAATTAAGTACTTTACCAGTTTAACATCAATGCTTGAAGCTCCAGCATCCAGGGAATTCTCGATCAGCTCTTTGACAACATTCACCACAGACGTAATGACCTGGGAGCTGGACAGCAGACGCACAGTGTCCGGGGGCAGCTGCTTCATGACTACAGTTATCTGCTAAGGTGAAACATCTGGATTTAGTGGCACATCTAGTCACAAGAATAATAGGAGAATAGCTGGCCAAGGGATAGCCCTTATAAACATGCTCCTGATCTTTCTTTTGATCCCTTGCAATAGTGGGTGACACCACATATTTGATTCGGCAGAGTATTATCCTGGATGTCCCCAAAAAGAGGATTTGTGTCCTCTGACCAATTTTATTGAATGTAATATTTATATGATCTTGGTTATCCACATTTTCAGTGGTGTCAGACTGCTTTAAGCTCATCAGATACATGCAATCTGCGCTGAAGTGGGGTGGACAAGTTCATAAAATTGTACACAAACATATAAAGAAAAACGTGTCCAAGTATTTCCCTTTCTTTCAGTGTACAGTACAAGAATATTCTTCAGTTTGTCGACACTCACTGTGTATTAGGGGCATGCATGATTCAAACTTTTTTAGTTTATTGAAGTCACTAATTAGATTTATTGTATTTATGTGATTTTTAAAAATCAGGAATCCTGTACAAAAATCTCAACCCAGAAACCTGCAGGTTACTCCCTAACTTCTTACACCTCCAGTCTTTATTTTAGCTGCCTGCTCAAACACAGCGGGCCATCCCATGTAAGTGTTTATGAGTTCAGTCTCTTAACTTCTCTACATGAAACCCAAAGAAACGCTGAACCAGCTTCAGTGGACCCTCCTGCAGTTAAAATCTATACATGGAAATAAGAGCAGATATTTCAAGGGGACATTTTATCTACATTAATTAACAACTCTGCCTATAGACGGAATCCTTAACTTTTCAGGCGCTTCTGCCAGAAATACTCGTTTACTGCTGCTGATTAAAGAAATAGTATTTACGGTTTGTAAAATTGGCTGCTCCTTGATACATGAAAACGTCCTTTTATATCGATGAATTAGTGATCACAGCTAACAGTAATTTACCAGTAAAGGCAGTCAAAAAAGCAACGGCACTAAGATATATTCACTTCATTTAAGGCACAATTTATCCACATTTCTTTAAACACAAAATGAAACTGTACTTTAAGACTAGCTAACTGCTCTCCACACCTCCTTTAAGCTGCTCAGACTTGCTAGCTCAGATTTAAATTTAAATTTTAGTTCAAACTTACGTACAGATGTTACAAAGCCATAATTAGCTCAATAAAGCGGCTAAATAATACTAACATAAAACTGCTTCTCTGCTTCAATCGTTCATAACAACAGACACGGAGAACCACAGGCGGAAGTTACTGTTTTCCCGCCCTCCCCCCTTCGCTGCATATTGATTGGCTATAAGTCAGGCGTAGGCGGAGTCTAAAGAGCAGTCTGCCCGGAGTTAGAGCTGGCAGTTTTGGGCATTGTTTTTCTTATTTCTCATTTTATTTACAAGAAATCTAAAAATCAGTCAATTTGTCTGTCGCACCATCTGCAAAACACAATTCATAGCAGGTCTCACTACCATCTTCTAAACGTTCCCTTTCAATCTTGATGTTATTCTCTGCACCTCTGCACCTGTGGCAGCTAACACAGAGAGACAGACAACCATTTGCACTCATACTTATGGGCAACTTATAATCACTTGTTAACCTTACCCCACTAAGTGGTTGTCTTTGGACTGTGTGAGGAAGTTGAGGTACCTATTTAGACATGGGGTTAACATACAAACTCCACAGAAAGACCTTCTTGGTGTTAGGCAACAGTGTTAACCATCATGCCACCCCATATTAAATTAAATTAAATTAAATTAAATTAAATTAAATTAAATTAAATTAAATTAAATTAAATTAAATTAATGTTACCTGCTTGATGTGATGTGACATCCTGTGTGCAGGGATAAGAACAGGCATGCCATTTGGACATTTCTTTATTTTTCATTTTTTATGTATTTTTGATTGATTGATTGATTGATTGATTGATTGAATCTTTATTTTGAACATGTTGAAAAAGTACAACAAAATAGAATTAAAAGAGACAAATGAACAAAGCAAAACAAAAGGAAAACGAGCAACCACAACTCCAAATAACGTTCATGTTCAAAAAGGAGCAGGAAGAAGCATAAGCTTATTTAATCCCACCCCTTTTCCACTATCTAGTATCAATAGACTACAGAAATACCTCCTTGCAATTACATTATATGTTATGTGTAATTTTTTTAATATATATATATACATATATGTTTCTATCTATCCATACATACGTATATACACATACGCACATATACACATTTTCAATAACCCCATTAACACCTCAAGGATACACAACCTACAAATATATATATTTATATACCCATACCAACATACCCGTGCACCCGCATACACATGAAAATATTAGACAAGAACACCCTATCAAATCTCTACCTTTTCCCTGTACCCTGTAAAAACCATATCCTTAAACCGCTTTTTAAACTTTTCATATTAAATTAACATTTAAATATTAAAAATAATTAAATTTTGTGTAACAGCACGCCACACTAGCCTTAAAATCACCCAGGAAGCACCAAGTTAACTTATGTTCACTGCACTTGTTATGAAAAATAAAAATAAAAAATAAAAATTAATATTTAAATATTAAATTAATATTTAAATAATTTATGAATTTAAATACATTTAAATAAATGTATTTAAACATTAAATAAATAACATGTATTCCCATAGTATTTATTCATTGGCGTATTGATTGGTGTGAGCCGTTAGGGGGCGGGGAAACGGCCTTACAAGTCAAACCGTGGAGTTAAAAATACCCCGGGTAAAAACTCCCTAAAACGCGTCTACTTCCGGTGGTGTCCGTCTACGTCGTGCCGTCTGCACTGTCTGGGAGCTGAGCACAACAGGAGGAAAAAGCGTTTCTCTTGCAGCAGTTTGTTCGTGCAAATACCTTCACTGCTTGCTACTAGCTGTAAGTCTCGCACTCTGGGATTGTCGGAGGTTTCTTTTCCTTTTTGTATTTAATTGAATTCAACTTGGTTTAGGAAGAGTGGTTGTTCGGGGGTCCGGCTATATCCTGGGAAAAAACAATCAAGGGAGGCGTTCCTTGTTTATACAACTATTTGTGAGGGTTGGGTTGCTGCTAAATACCAGGTTTACACCAGTTTCATAACAAGTGCAGTGAACATAAGTTAACTTGGTGCCTCCTGGGTGATTTTAAGGCTAGTGTGGTGTGCTGTTACACAAAAGTTAAGCAGATAGTGACTTTTTTTTCCTGGGTCTTTCTGTAATATCATTTGCATGTCTGCTGACAAGAGCAGCAGTTAATGACCACAGTGAACACTATTTGAGACTAATATTAAAATTTGAGTCATTAACCGCCGCACTCAGTGCTGTATATATGTCATTTGTCCGTTAAAATAACGATGCACTTACTGGACTCTGCTAGCTGTTTTAATAACAACTTGAGCTCTGATCTGTCCTTTATCTATTTAGAAAGTGTTTAACCAGTTACATAAGGCCCTCCACCCCCGTTATTGTTATACCAAGTACTACAGACATACTTTGATAGTGTAATTTGATTTTCAAAATAACAGCTGCACCATATAGAGATAAAATTCATACAGTTACAGTCAGCTTGTTTTTTCAGAGCTAAACCCGGTACATGCTGTTACTGTGATTTATCTAATTATAAGCCACTTTATTAGATACATTCGGTATTACCTTTTTAAAGATTGGACATTTTTTGTAATCAGAGATGCTCTTGTGGATAACTGATAATTATTTGAGTTAGTGTTGTTTTTAAGTTGCTGTTGTCAGCTCGAAGCAGATATTTCAACCATATCAAGCAGATATTTTCTCTGGAGTCTTTTTTTTTTTTTTCATTTTTGGAACGTCTTCTGTAAACACTAGAAATGGTTTTGTGGACATTTTTTAAATATGTCTAAATGCATTTCTGGCTAATTTACCGATATTCGTCTTAATGAGTGTTTTGACTGGTGTATCTATTAAAGGGGCTGAGTGTTGATCATAGTTGACCATCCTATTGAATTTGATTGTTTTTGTGGAGTTTTTGTTTTTTCTTTTTGTCCATGTTAAAATGCAGTCAGATTAAAAGTTTCTGCCACTGAACTGCAACAAACCTTCACTGTTGTCTAAGAACTTAAAATTAGTAAATGTAAATGAGACTAAACACAATAGATTACAGTGAGTTTCACGGAGGAGTTAAGTGTGAGGAAACTCTCATTTTAAAAAGTTGGATTTATTCATTTATTTATTTATTTATTTTTTAGCAAAACGCATCAGAGGTACCCATTTAGACATGGGGTGAACATACTCAATAAGAGGTGGATTAGTGATGCTGGATTATGGTGGTGTTATCTATAAATACAACTCCACCCCTAAATCCCTGCAATCAGTTTCTCTCCACCTCGATGCTCAGCTCTTTGAATTCAGTTTAAACATTCAACCTCCAGGTTTTTTAACACAAAACAGGTGGAATAGCTTTTTTTTATAATGTGTATAACAGAAGTGATTTTGTGAATGTCTTTCTGTCCACAGACCAGGATGAATGTGGGTGTGGCTCACAGCGAGGTGAACCCAAACACCCGAGTGATGAACAGTCGAGGGATTTGGCTGACCTACGCACTTGGTGTTGGTGTGCTTCACATCGTGCTCCTGAGCATACCCTTCTTCAGCGTGCCCGTGGTGTGGACTCTAACAAATGTCATTCACAACTTAGTAAGTTCAGTTTTCTCTCATGCTGTGTCAGTGCTGCTATCTGAGCTTCAGAAACAAACCAGGCTGTTCAGGGGTTTTTCTACATAGAGAAAGGCTGTTTAGATGGTGCCAAAAGGAGCAACAAAAAATATGATTGAGGGGGGGGGGGAAAGAATGCAATTCAATGCTTTGAATTGCATTGCATAAACTGAAATATGACATCTCTGACTTCCAGCTGCTGTATTTCACACAGGCGCTGGACAAGCCAGCTAAACTGCAGTGGTTTGGTCATGATTTTCAGTCTGTTCACGCTCCAAATGTCTTGCAGGAAATGCTCTGAGTTACAGCCCAGACTGACCTGGTGGGTTGAGCAGTAGTTTATTTCAGGTTTGCCAACACTCACTCACATGTGACACGCTTTCGTTAACCTGTTTCAGCAGCAGCTCTGATTCCAAATCTTGCACTTGCTGTGTCCAAAGACATGAGGATCTCGTGGATTAACTTTTATTTCCATTAGCAACGTCCCCAAAGCAACAGGAAAATCAGCATGTGCTCAAAGTAGAATTCATCCACTGCTAAAGTTTCTCTTATATCTTATAAATATTAATGAAAACCATCTCTCGCAGTTTCCCTGAAAAGTCCACTTCACTGGATATTAAAGTCTCTAAAATTTATTTGCATTTGTTTATTTTTAACAAGTACTCAGGAAAAATACTGACAGTGATGCGTTTTCTTTGTTTTGTTTTTTTTCTTTTAAGATGGAACAGAGCCCTACATCTTTGATAATATCAGATTTCTATAATCTGGTTAGTAATGGCCACATGTCACAGAAAAATGGTCAAATAATGCAGCTGTGGTCATCTACTGAAGGCCTTCTCTGAGCAGGACGATGTACTGATATTTTACTATACAGTATGTCTATTTATCTTGCTATGTTTTTTAAGATTCTAGTGGTGTCAAAATATATCACGTTGTCTTTTTGATTATTTTTACATAAGTGGGATGGTGAGGTCAGATGCTGATTTTGTTTATTTGTCTCCAAGTTTACTAAGGATCTGTATTGGTCCTGAAAAAGCCACATTGGTCAAAAGACTGAAAAAGTATTCGCCTCCAAAATTTAATTTGAATACATTTTCTTTTATTAGAGGGTTAATAAACAACAAAGTTAACATTTTTAAATTTAACAGATCAAAGTGAGGTCTTCAAAATCCTTGTTTTGTTCTAACCAACAGTCCATAGTTAAAATAAATAAATAATTAAAAAATAATTTTCTGTGTTTGGCAAGAAAAGCATTAAATTCTATGTAAAAGTGTAAAGTGTGCGTGTTAGTCCCCATAGGGAAATAGTTCCTCTGCATTTAACCCATTCACCCAGTGAAGCAGTGGGCAGCCACCAGTGCAGCGCCCGGGGAGCAGTGTGTAGGGACGGTACCTTGCTCAGGGGTACCTCAGGGTAGCCGTTCAGTGGAGTCGAACCCCCGACCTTCCGATCATGGGCCACCACTCTACCTACTGAGCTATCCCCTATATTATTTCAAGAAAGTTTTGTGTTAATTCTGATTTCTAACGCTTATCAGTTTGATTCAGGAACCCTGTTTTGTCTTAAGGCGGTTTTCCTTGTGACAGCCTGATGACTGACCTATTATGATAATTTCCCCATGCCTCAAAGTCTGACAAGAGTGACCTTTCATTGCTGCATGGCTGGCCTCAAATGAAGAGAGTTGATGTGGGTGACGTCATTGAACAGTTTGAGCTCAAGGATTGTGTATCACAGCCAATAAGGAAGGCTATTAACAGTAGCGGCTGAGGTCAACTATAGCCTATTGTTTTCCACCACAATACACCATCAGTGTGGTGATTATTTCTTGGCCGTATGTCAGCGCTTAAGTTTCATTACATTTCCCTCTGTATTGCAGCTTTTTCCATCTAAAGCTCCAGTGTTTTGGACACAGACATGTAATTAGAACCTCCCAAGATGGCTAACTTACGAGGGGAATCCCAAAAGTAAGGTATTTATTTTTTGGGAAATACAAACAACCATTTATTTTCCATAATATTCGCATCATTTTAAAGCTTGAAGACTTATTTTTCTACATAATCACCATTTTGGTCGATGCATTGTTGTAGACGCTGTGGCAGTTTTACAATGCCCATGTCATTACCTGCTCACGGCCGCTGCAGAATTGCCTACTGGACAAATGTTCTTTCAACTTTGGGAACAGGTGGTAGTCACTGGGTCTGAAGTCCAGACTGTAGGGTGGGTGGGTGATGAAGTTCCAACAAAAGTTTGCCAGGAGATCGACATGGGCATTGTAAAACTGCATCGACCGAAATGGTGATTATGTAGGAAAAATAAATAAGTCTTCAAGCTTTAAAATGATGTAAATATTATGGAAAATAAATGGGTTGTATTTCTAAAACAATAGGAGACCTACTTTTGAGATTGCCCTCGTAGTTGACAATAAGAGGACATCACATTTCTTTTTGGCCAGTCTGTCAGTACACTATTGACCGCAGTTTCCACTCCACAGGGAATGTATGTCTTCATGCATGCAGTCAAAGGCACCCCTTTTGAGACCCCTGACCAAGGAAAAGCCAGACTTCTTACTCACTGGGAGCAGCTCGACTATGGCGTTCAGTTCACCTCATCTAGAAAGTTCTTCACCATCTCCCCAATTATTCTGTACGTATTATATACCAATGATTCTTTCTGAACCTGTTGTCTTTAGACATGTACCTCCAACCCTGATAGTTCTGTGGACATTACCATGTGTGAGAGAATGCCAAGTGGAAACTTCTAGGAAAATGATACTAGTGACATGGAACTACCAAAGATTTTGAATCCATGAATGCCCGTTTGAGCCTGGCTCCAACAGTGACACAGACTCCCATGTTAAAATGCTCTACAGCAGAAATAAGATGTTTACAGCGTGCCACAAAAAACCTCTTAGTTTCTATGGTTGTACAATAGTAAACCATTAGCCATTGGTGGTAGACTCCACATCCTAGTAACTGCACAGAAAACTGTATTAATTAACAGATAATTAACACACAATTCTCTGGAAGGCACAAACTCTGTGGAGAGGTACAGCTCAGTGACTTCAGTTGGCTGAGGTGAAGCCTGGCTGCACATCTCAGCTTCCACATGTGAGTCAAAGAGACTGTCCCTGAAAATAAAAACATCTAAGCATTTCTGGGCCTGAGCAGAGGATATGTGTGTCTTTTATTTTTATCCTATAAATGGTTTCAGGACTTACCTGAACCATTTTACGTGATTAGGGGAGTTCCACAGGGTTCAGTATTGGGTCCAGTCTCATTCACATTGACCAACTATGATGTCCGTTTTTATGCTGGTGACATAGTTCTGTACTGTATAGTTGTTATGATAGTGTGAAAGACGGGAAACTATTCATAGAGCCCAGTGGCAGACTGGAAAAAATGTTTTACTTTTTGTGTCTGTGGAAAGTGACTTACTTTAGGAGGCGTTGTATTTATTTATCTATTTTTATTTGATTGAAACCAAAATGCTGCAATGTATTTCTAACACACTGTCTTTTTTTCCCCACCTTTACAGATACTTCCTGGCAAGTTTCTATACAAAATACAACACAACACACTTTGTCATCAACACTGCCTCGCTTCTGAGTGTCCTGATCCCCAAACTGCCACAGCTGCATGGAGTCAGAATTCTTGGCATCAACAAGTATTAATAATTGTAAATGCTGCGCCTCTCAGCAACTGAAGCTAATTTCTGTGTAGTCTGTACCGCCGATGTGTGTACCAAGTCATACAGTTTGTGTAACGGCCACTGTTGTCGTATAGTAACACCAGAGGGGTGCACTACGAAACGAGGTACGTTGAGCCTAAAGAGTTTTCAGCGTCATGAAGGTAGCTCTGTTTTTTGTTTTGTTTTTTGTTGTTTTTTTTTAAACCAGATGACTCAGCTCTGGGCGGAGGCTACATTCAAAGTTTTTGTGTAACATTATCTGTTAATGAGCAGTACAGATTTTCAGCTGAGGTTATATATGCAAAACCTGTTGAGCCGTGTGTTTGTAATGCCCCCAAAGAAGCTGTGCGGTTTTAGTTGAACAAACTGTTACAGCAACAGGGATTTAAATGCATTAGGCTGGCAATGCAGAAAACGTGCTTTTATGTTTGTTCATAATTTCCTGCTGATGTAAAGCAGAGTAGAACACTGATTTGTCTAATATTCAGTCAGTAAACTTACTTCCACTTTGAAATGGCCAAAAACTCAAGTGATTTTCATCCTTTGTTATGGGACAGGGTCAGGCCTGAATGCACTTCCTGAGTTGTGTTAGGAATAAACTGCAGCAAAGAGAAAACACTGAGCAGTGTGTGATCGCAAAGCTCCACAGCTCTGCCCATGTTAATCAAAATTCTTAATATCTTTAATGTTTGCTGATCTCTCCTTCAAAATTGTTTCCTTGGACACCACTATGGCTAGTTTTAGATCGCGAAATCCTAGAACTTGTTCCATGCATTTCCACCCCATAAATAAATCCTACTGGCACAAACTTAGAAACAACGACGTAACCCGAATTGGAAGGCAGTACCTGCAGTTGACCAGTGGTTCACCAATGATTCAGAGATTCTGCCCATCGTTATTTTTATTCCCATATAAAATATCCGATCCACTGCAAGAAATACTGTGGAATAATGACTTCACAAACCTGCTGAAATGAAAGACGGGTTTTAAGGTAGAACTCTCATGGCGGTGGTAGAAAGGAAGGAAAAGATCACGCAAAGTTGTTTGGAAAAGTTGACAATGAGTGAAGGGGGCAACTAGAACAGGGTTCCTGCAGACTGATTTTGAAGGTTGTCTGAATCTGAAAAGGCATCCCTAGTTTTTATTAGTCTCAAATTTCCTCAGATTTAGAGAGGTAATTTAACGTCTTGAAATGTGGTTGGTCAGAGCAGTTGCATTGCTCGCTTTACTCAGAAATGAAGAAATGTAAATTCGCTGAATATTGGCTCTTCATCCAAGCATTTGTGAGTCACAATATGTTTTGTTCAGGAAGTGCCACAATGGGAATGAAGGTGCGGGGGAAAACCCCTACAAGTTTTGGTTCAGTTGCAAGCAGTTCTGACTAGTTGCCTTACATTGTTTACCTGCATAGTCTAGCTTTTTGCTCAACTACAACTACACAAGACAAACAACATGCATTTAAAGCAGTGAAATCTATATGTAACATTTCTTACCCTGTGGAGGCTTCATCTTTTTTGCACATGCATTAGGTTTTGTATAGCACTTTTTACCTCCTGAAGTCAGACATCCTAAAGCGTGTGTGGCAGAAAGCAAATTAGCCGAAGCTGTACAGAAGAAATGACCATTGCTTCCATGTCTGAAACATGAAGCCAGTGCATTAGTGCCTTATATCTGCAGTCTTTTAATGGTCGAGTAATCTGGCTGCATAAAGAAGCCAGATTTTGTGGAAATATTTGGAATAATTACCCTCCCCTCCCCCTAATTCATCCACTTGCTACATTTTCTACTTTTAAATGTTTAAAACATGCAGTTTTGGTTTTTTTTTTTTTTTTTTTTTTTTTTTTTTTTTTTTTTTTTTTTTTTTAAATTAAGCTCCCCATCAGGGTCAGAGGCTATAGTTATGTGAATGACAAGCCAGTGCTACAGGAGTTGGTCAGATCCAGCCCATCCTCGTGGTGTCATAAAGCTAAGATGGCAACAGCACATACTTGCACAGACGCAAACTGAAATGAAAGTGGAAAAAGCTGCAATTCAGGCGAACTGGGAGTGATTCAGGACATGATACAGAAACGGTGTGAGGAGTCGAGACTTCCATGGAGCGATCAAAAATCAGCGTGCATGAGGAGGCAATGTCAAAGTGAATGGTTTCATTTTTTTTTTTCATGGGCAGAGATTCAGAACTTTTGTATTGAGTCCCATCTTTGTAAGAAACTTTCTTTCTGGCCTGATGTTTGGCTGTAGTAATTATCGTAAAGTCTTCACTGCTCAGTGTGATCTGCTCCTTTTTTCTTCAACACAGAGTCGGGATAAACACATCTCACCTTCATGACACCTGTTATCTCTGAAAGGAGGCCTGGCTGTGTTCAGTTTGCTTTGTGGTGCATCCCTCTGGTTTAAAGATGATATGTCTGTACATGACAGGATGCCATACGCATTACTAACTTATGTGAATATTTAATGATGTATTTTCGGCCTGCGTCGACCTGGGCGGGCCCAGGCATCAGTGAGGCTTTAGGCTGAGTTTACTTTTCTTCCTTTCTTTGCTCTCATCTCACACACAGTGATGCAAATTGTGTTTCTAGTCACAAAGATGTTGCAAATGTATTTTTCAAATATGTCTTACTTTGTGAGGGTAGGAGCCCATGGCTCGCTGTTTACCGGTACAGTCTGGTTTTGTAACGGGTGTCAGACATTTTCGTGCTGAGGAAGAACAGAATCAAGCTCTTCAGGTGCATGATTTCCTTTGTGAATCATTTGTAACCAATCAGAACAGCAGGCGTTTCTCATTGTACTCTTTGTGAGTGCGTGTGAGTGAATGTGTGAGTGAATATTATGTCCTTTATGTAGAAATGAGACAGATTATTGTTGTCAGATTAAGTGTTTACTGAGGGAGCTCCAGTGTCTTTGTGATGAACTTACACTCATGTAGCCACTCTCTTCATACTTTGAGGGATTATTTGATTTGTTTTTGTTGTTTTTTTTTGGCTATAATTGAGGCAGCGAGTCCTACTTTGTTTGGCCATAGCTTGTAGTACTTGATATTTCTGGTTCTTAATCTTATTAAAATGTTTGCCCTCCGTCTACTCCGTCTCACGTCTTAATTGCTTCGTCGAGTTTCTGAAGTTGACGACTACAATGAGGCTCTCAGGTACTTTGCCACAAAAGTATAAGCTGAGAAATGAGGAATTCTTTCAGGACTTATCAGAATTTCACAGATGTTACTCTTCAGTGCCTGAAGAGTAATAATCAGCTGTATTGGATACCTTTGTTTAGGAGTGCTATCGTCACAGAGCTATCAGGTTTCATCTACATAAAGGCATATTAAATAGGAGCTATTCTGTTTACTTCTACCTGCATGTCTTCATCCGTAGATTTTATTATTCAGTTCAAAATAATCCATATTTATCTCATCCTGGGTTTATCCTCAGTTTATCCCCTGTCCGAAGCAAGAAATTTTAGCCCCTTCTTTTTTAGGTCAACTTTTCCCTCACAACCAGAAGATTTCAACAGCCTGAGATGACCTATATTAGTGATACACCCTCTCTATAACTTCACATGAGTTCATGAGATCTTCATAATCTCTTACATAAATAAAGCAGCTCTACTAACTGGAAGGTCACTGGTTTGATACCCAGCTACTCCAGAGTATCCTTGGGCAAGACACCGGAGTTGCTCCATCCTTGTGTGAATGTTGGGTTAAAAACACTTGTAGGACTGAGTGAACAAAATTGGTAGTAAGAAAGTGCTCAGAGTAGAAAAGCAATAGAAGTACCTGTCTATTTCAGCTACAGTGAAGGTGTCAGGGTTATTCTGCAGCCACCATGTCTTTTTCTGAATCTAAATCATCGGTGTAATTTGAGTCTAAATTCTAAATTAAAACTAATCAAATAAATATCAAAGAAATACTGCTTGTGATTTTCTCCAGAACTTTCCTCTAACTGAAGTTGGAATGAATGAATGTATTTGCAGTAAATAAAATTGACCACTAGATGGAGACGAGCACATCTGAGCACTCACTGGTTTTGCAACTTTAGATTAAATGTAATAATAGCAGTAACAGCAGTTCAGTGTTTTAACCCGGAGCTGGTTTATGGGTGACGATGTATAAATATGTTACATAACACATGAGGATTGTTTCTAGCATAGTAGAGAAACAGTTTCTGCAATCAGATAAGACCAAAGCAGAAAACGCCGAATCATCCTTTTCACTAATGTATACTTCAGTCCCCTACTGAAGTATTTTTTACTATTCTGAGCTAATGGGTAAAAAAAACAAAACAAAACTAACGGTAGTGCTGTGCAATACTTCGAATTTTTGTATCAATGCAATATGAAAAAAAGAAATTACAGGACGAGTATTGCCAATACCAATACTGATAATTTCCTCTTATAAAGGCAGTTTATGGAGGTAAAAGCAGTGTCGTGACTTATGAGACGAATCATCAATAATTTACAATTCACTGATTTTTACTTTACCCAACAATCCGTTAATATAGCAAAACGCACCTTTCAGCTTTTCGTGTATATTGAAACTGGCTTTTTTTGGAGATAAGGAATGAAATGCGCCTGACTGAAAAGCACTTTTTGCTATAAAACTGACATGATGATCAACACAAAGATTCAGACATCTTTCATAGCACATGATTGAGGTATATTTCTTTTAAAATAAATTTACAAGTAACGCAACAGAGTGGACTGCATACTGAACTTGACTAAAATATACATAAACTGCTATCAGCCCTATGAATGAATATCATGGCAGAACACTATTGAGATCTCTTTTATTTCCTTCTGTGATGTTTTGCATGCAGCATAGGTCTTCCCACTATGGTGAGTGAAATAAGTGCAGGAATAACATATCTTTTGTCCAGTGTGTTCACCTCGTTCCCGAAGCTTTCCTTAGTCACCGCATTTACATTGGTGATTTCAGTGTGTCATTGTGCACTGGATGGATGCGCCGACTCACCGGACCGGCTCGCTTTCAGTTGTTTCAAATGAGAAGCTCCTCACCTTCAGTGTGTCAAATTTAATGTTTTTGTATTTTTTTTTTAAGTCATCCAGACTCTACCTCCAGGAAACTTAAGGTGTGCGTGGGGCACCTGTGACTTTTTCCACGCAGACACATCATCAGGTAGTGATTCAAGGAGTTTGCTTGGTTTGCATTTGCTTTGTGTTCTATTGTAGAAGCACACATTTTCTGTTTCAGCCAATCATGTACATTTACCTTTGAGAATCCAAATTTGAAATTGAGATTCAAATTCAATTATTTTTGCAGTTAACATCAAACTCTGCAGAGTTATTGTAGATGTATTAAATTACTGGGTAGGAGATCAAGAAAAGAAGGGATCTCCACTGAGGCTGTTTATGTTAAAGAGCCAGAGTTCTGTGCTAAACCCCTGTCTCTGATGCTGAAATAAAATAATTCTTTATTATTTATTTGATTTGTACGGTCAGCAAAGAGGAGTGACCATCAGCTGAGAAAGCACTAAAGCTGTGATGTTTGCTTTGAGAGTGTTGATGGAGAAGTACCAGGAGAGGAACTGATGTACTGCATGAGGAAGTGGCAGAGGAGTGTGAGGTGTGCAGCACAAGTGACTTAGTTTCAAGGGATTATATCAGTGATCTGTTCTGAGCCTTTTCTTGTTTACAGTGGTGATGGGCAGTCTGACAGGTGAGTTCAGCCAGGAGCCTCCGTGGACTGTTAGGTTTGCAGAAACCACTGTGATCTGCACTAAGAACGGAAAGCAATTTGAAGAGAGCCTGGAAAGGTGGAGGTGTGGAGAGAAGAGGAATGAAAGTCTAATAGAAGCTAGACAGAATACATGTGTGAACGACAGGGAGACCAATGGAAATGTGACGGTGCAAGGAGCAGAAGTAGTAAAGATAGTCTGAGATGGTTTGGACGTGTGCGTGGGAAGTTTAAATCCATTAAACCTTTCAGTAAACTGCACCAGTTTAATATGCATGAAGTAAAAGAGCAGAAACTAGCATTGCTACCCTGGATGTCTGACCCGGTTTCTGATAATTCACTGGAGAAAACTTCAAAAAGTGTATGCAGGGTAAACATTCGAGGGTAATAGCACCATGTGGCATGGGCAGCTGTGATAGATCTCCTTCGATGAATTTGCATGCAAGGCTCATCTTCTAGCTTGATTCGTCCTGTGTTCTCCTGTCATCTGGACATCTCCTATAAGTAAGAATAAGGCTGCAAATTGCTGGAAAATTGAGGAGAATTAAAAAGAGCCAACTCCCACATACTTTGAGGGCCTGTAACTTGATAAATATTCATAAAAAGATGGTAAAGATTTGCATGGCTTTATTAAATATACTAAAGTTATCTTGCAAATAAATGTTAATAAATGATCAGTTTGAGTATCAGCGTCAAAATGTGTAGCTTAGATGACCAGAAGTTTGGTTGTTGCCGTTGTTTCCACATTTGACTGGAGTCAAAGTTTTGAAGTTTGTTTCTTTTTCTGTCCCTTTATGACTCACCTGAATTCCCTTGAGTGATGAGCTCCATCCAACAGCCCTGCATACTTCACTAATGAGCTTTCATTTCCTTTTACCGGTACATTATCAGATCGTTGCCCCCACAGGTTCCATTAACCTCGACGACTGAGATGGACAGCCTGCATCACCTGGTCTCCATTTCAGAGCATATCCGGTCCCGCGGGGAGATGTTCCTAAGTATGCACTCTGTGATTTTCTCTGTTTACTGTTCATGAGGTAAAGTAGCTGCAGTCATTATAAGTGTGCAGCAGGGTGCAACGGGTACATCAGCTGGACTGCGTCAGGAACAGAGATAAGAAGTAGCACGTTAAGCATTACTGTAATCTGATTACTTTTTCAAGTAACGAGTAACGTAAGGTATTACTGTTGCAAAAAAGTAATTAGATTACTGTTACTTTCTCATAAGCATGCTGCGCTACTGCGTTACTAAACCATGATTTTGTTTGTGAGAGTGTCTCATGACGATGACGTACATGTGTGAGATATCTGTGGTAGCAACAGGCGTGTGTAGATCAACAATGGATTGATCTACACACTCTACAAACTCGACCATGCAGAGTTTAAGGCTTGGACGTACTGACATTACTTTGAGTTTGATTCCATAAAAAGTGACAAAAATCTTAGCGTTCACTGTAAAGTCTGCGTGAAAAGAAAACTTCTCACTACAGCAAAAAAATTAAACTTCAAATCTGAGCAAGCCCCAAGCACTCTGCCATGGAAACGTGAAATTCACAGAGAAACCCCCGGATCCCCCCCACTGACATGACCGCTGCGGCACCGGGCAAACCTCCACCAGCCCCTCTCCTGCTAAACAGGTGAAAATAGATTTAAGAGCAACAGGACTTAGTGCTGTTAAATCTTTGGTTTTATTTATTTATTTTTGCTGTGTTTTACTTGCACACAAAAAATATTTAATTTTATATGCTGGAATTGAATTGAATCGATATACCTTTATTAGTCCCACAAGGGGAAATTTCATGCAGAAAATAGGTTTAAATGTTAAACAAATTTCTTCCGATCAGAGGATGTTGCATAGAATTTAATTTTTGCTTGTTGCAATGTGCCTAAAGTTAAAAGATTAAAACTAATATAACAAGTTTTAAAAATAGACTTTTTCATTTGATTCAATTTTATATGTTGGATTATGCAGAAAAAATAGAACTGGGCTGAAAGTTCTATGGCTTTATAATGTATTCAGGTTGTGCATCATGTTTTTAAAAAGCAACTAAATAATAAGTAACTAATTACTTTTGAAAATAAGTAATCAGTAAAGTAATGGGATTACTTTCTTGGAGAAGTAATCAGTAATTAGTAACTGATTGCTATTTCCAAGTAACTTGACCAACACTGGTCAGGAACTGGGAAAGTGGTGTTTTCTATTTATGTGTTGCCGTTTGGGTCCAGTGGAGGGTTATACTCTGTATTATAGCGGGAAATCAAGCCTCTGCATTGTGGCATACTGCCAACATATATGGCATTGGACTTTATCAGTCTTTGCTCAGTCTCTTGTAATTGTAATTATCACCAGACTTAGCCAGAGTCATTGTTTTATCAGGAAAAGAGATCCACATTCTGCGATTATATCTACAGAGAACACACGGCATGTTTTTCTCATTGTTTTACGATTTGGCGTCTTTCCACGTGTGACCTTGTTCCCACTATTGTGTTGCCAGTTATCAGTGCTGATACAGAGACCTGTTAGGCTATCCGAGCATCCACAGTGCGAGAGAAGGACAGAGGGACTGAGGAGAGTGACTCTGAGAAGAGAGATCTGTGGACGGCAGACGGTGAGGGAGTGGCAGGAAAGGAAGGAAGACTGGTCAGGAGGGGCAGGGCGGTGGAGAGGACGGGGAGGGTAAGGAGTGGTGGTGGAGGTGGGAGTGAAGTAGAGCAGTGACGAGGGAATCAGATTTCCTAGCGTTAAGGCTGCAGAAAGGGGAGGGGAGAGGCTGGGCCAGTTTTCCCTTCAGACCCTCTCAGACTTTAAAGGAGTTGAGAGCTGAGCTCAGCTGGACTCTGAAAGTCTGACTTCACAACCCTACTGAGGTTTCTTCTTTAGGTAAGTCTCACTCAGATACTAAATCACTTAAATCCGTTTTTGGATGAGTCATGCTTGTTTTCTTTAGCTCAGCTGGCTGCATGACTTTGCCAAAGTGATGCTTCGTAATGTTTCCTATTTCTGCGTCTGCTTCTAATTTACTGTACACGATCCTCCCTCCCCCAGCTACACTTTAGATTTAGATATAGTTTTACTGGACTGGAAAGAGCACTGGCAGTGCTTGTTCACTTAAATCTGTTACAGGGTTGTGTGCAGATGTGTGCAGAGTCCTGGGTAAATATCCCCAAAGCTTCTGGGAACATCCAGCATTATGCATTAAATACTTTTCAATTAAAACTACAAATTAGAGGCATTCACAGAGAATAAAGACCGAAGCGGCTGGCTGTCATGATTGGCCTGTTTGTTCTCAACATATCCCCCTGAGTCATGTCCTTGTGTGCTTGTGTGTCTGCATGTGGTCAGTATACTCCCTGATGAAGTGACTGTGTGTGACTCACAGCCCTCAAAATAAAACATAACGTAAGCTAAGCGCAGGTTAAAAGTTTGGATTTTGAAAAAGGGTGTGTTAACCTTTCCACAGAGGAGGTGGAAGGACTCGGATGGAGCATGAAAATGTCTGCAGTGAAAGCACGAAACATACATTAGTTAATTGAGCCAATAGCTTTCGAAAATAAGCTTTGCTTTAATGCTCTTGGATTGAGAAGCAACTGCAAATACATTCCTCGCATCACTTCAAGCATACTGTGGTGAGAGCTTAGATAAACTTGCCCCGAGTGGAGGGGAGGTTTGGGAGAGAGCAGCTATAGCAACTTTGAGATGGTTTGTTTTGATGCACATTTATCAGTGAACAGCAGAGATAGAAGGAGAATGTCAGCTTTCATTGACACGCAGCATCCAGTCTGCATTGCACATCAATAAACTGACACACTGTGTCAGTTTATCTGCTCAGAATGAGACGCTGAAAGCAGCAGATCATTGCTAAAGGTCAAAGTCCCCCGCTAAAATCAAATGTACATGTTTTTCCTGTACTGTGTAGTGCTTTCTCTCCACTTACATGTTTATTTGGTGTGAGTTTCACAGCTTTATATCTATTAGCTGCAAAAATGTCTGCTAAATGTTTCTCACCTCAGTGCGCTCAAAGCATCAAATAAAAAAATACATTCAAAAATTCCTTGTTGTGAATAGTTTCACTGGGGAACTATTTTCTTTCTTCTGTCCTGTCCTGTCACTGTATAACAAGCAAGAGCCTCTCCTCTCATCATCAATGGACAGGATCTCCCTCCTGGACAGTGATACCTCTCGTGACTGTGGTTTAGTGGAAAGAAAATACTTCCTCAGTGAAACTTCACACAAGATTAGCATTTTGTTTGTTGGACTAACTGATTCCTAGAAAGAGTAATTGCACTTTTTAAACACCACACACACACACGCGCACACACACACACACACACACACACACTCTCCTACACCCACAAGATGGACAAACAGCACTATAAGCCAGAGGAACAACCTGTACATTTGATTTTACTATATATTATATTATTGTAAAAACTATGATTACATTATAGTTTTTATTATGTAATTTAAATATTAGCAGACATATAGGCACCTATGTTTGCAAAATAGAGATTAATTTAATTCCAAGAAACTGTTGAAATTGCAGTTCTCTTTCCTATACATCAATTATCTTATTATCTGGTGTGTTTAAACCTCTTTAGACCATCAGATAGGGAAGTTTCAAAACT
Organism: Mchenga conophoros; assembly: GCF_057382185.1. Taxonomy (NCBI): domain Eukaryota; kingdom Metazoa; phylum Chordata; class Actinopteri; order Cichliformes; family Cichlidae; genus Mchenga; species Mchenga conophoros. The sequence continues at coordinate 33,319,869 of NC_140541.1, forward strand.
GCCATCTCCTGTATCGTTACACATTGTTTTTGCTGGAGATAGAGTTGCAGAGAGTCAGTGGAGACCTCCCAGAACAAACTCTTCAGTTTAAAGTAACAGTAAAGATTTTTCCTACCATCAGTGGCTCTGAAGATTCATTGTTTATACATTCACCTAACAGGCAAAAGATTTATGGTTTGATCTTGGGAGGAGAAATAAATCCCTTTGGGGTTAAATCAGGAAGGGCATAAAAATCAGCCAAATCAAACACGCAGAGTTGCTCACTGCGGTGATCCTGCGTGAAAAAGAGACCAGCCAAGAGAAGCCCGGTTCTTCTCACCATCCAACGCACATCACTGCGTCTGGTTGTCTCAATGCCTGGTCATTATCCAGCACTGCAGCAGGGAAGTGCTGAGTAAGCTAAAGGAAAGAAGCAAAGTGAGTTTGCGTAATGATAAAAATCAGACCCAGAGAACACCTTCTGAACAAACAAAGATGGATATTATACTGTGATTATTTGCTGATTGAACTTTTGCAAAATCGGTTTAGTTTGGATTCAGGGGGAAATATTTGGAAGCGCTCACTGACATCTGGTTCTTTTTAGAAACACATTTCCACTGGCATGTGTCGAGCGTAGAGATGGATCCTGAAGGTTCACGTGAGTAAAATTCTATTCGCTCACTCTGCGACGCAGAAGCTCTGACCTTTAAGCTGACTGCTAAATTCACCCCGGCTCTGATAGTGCAGTGTGTGAGAGGTTTGTGATCTTTGTGCAGGTATCCAAGATGATCCATACATTCAGGTGATGATGGCCGGGTCGACTCTGAGGAAAGTCAAGTCCCGCTCCTGGAAGAAGAATCGTTATTTTCGCCTTTTGGAGGACGGCTTGACGATCTGGTACAAGTCCAGATGGGCGGGGAGAGGCCACTCCACCTGTAAGTGCAGAAGCACACCTGTGTGTAATAACAAGTTAGCTCCTTATTCATTTATTATTCATTTGGTAAATATATCATCAGACAAGCCGCTTTCTGTATTTTATGTTGTGGGGTTAATGAACCAAAAAGAAAAACAAACAAACAAATAAAAAACTCATAAGAGGCTTTAAAGCATATGTAATTTATTGCACATAAAGCTTATGCTCATGACCGTGCTCATCTGATGGGAGAAGCTTTGTACTGAGAGGGAGACGGTACTGGAGAGGGCTGTCAAGATTATATCTTCTGCAGCATTATGACACAAACCATATCTACCCCACTGGCCCTTTCAGGGTCACATAACCCCCCTTTTTTTCTTTGCATGCTCCTTCACTGACATTTAATTTATTTTATCATTTCGTCTCGAGAAGAAAAGTTGTTGTTAGGATGGATGTTTTTAGGCTGTTTCTTGCGGACAGATCCAGGATAGCTGTTGCCCCTGTTGCTAGTCTTTATGCTAAGCTAAGCTAACCACATTTAGATTTTTATGTACACATTCAGGCCTATTCTCATTCCACACCCTGAGGCCTAGTCACTTAAACTAATGTCACCTGGTAAGTAGGGGTTTTTCTGGATAGAGGAAGTTTTTTTAATGCTAATCATGCCAGTATGCAAAGTCCCAACACAAAGACTCATTCTGAGTTAGAAAGAGCTGCTAGAGCTTCTGTTTTTAAGCTTTTGGGTTCACCTGACAACTCTGTGGTTAACAACACAAGGGTGTAAATTATGTAACTCCCCAGGCAAAACCACAGACCCACGGCAATGCAAATGAAAGTTTGTGAGGAGGTAGAGCAGGTCCATCTACTAATCGAAGCTTGTGCAAATGGGTGAATGAGGTATATTATATATATTGTATAGCTTTGAGTGCCATATAAGAATCAGTCTGTTTGCCATTTAAAGCAGTCCTAATCTTCACAGACTTAGCAGGTTGAGTCTGAGTCTGGAAATATGGACATTGCATACATGAGCATGGTGTTACTGTTCTCATCTAACTGTCAGCAACAAAGCAAATAGGCACATTTCCCAAAGAGACGTGGAGTCCTTTATAAACTGATTACCGACAGAGCCAAGCAGGCTCTAAGCAGGCCTGAGTTTTACTACATAAGAATTGATTAACAGCCATGGTGGTATTTCTTATGGCTTCGTTTGGCCTATAGTGACAATGCTGTCTGGCCAGCACAATTCAGCCACCGGCCCATCGCATATTGGCCAAATGACGGGTGCGCAGTGGTACTAAGGGCCACATCTGCCCTACAGAAGCTTGCTATAATCTATATCAAGCCCACCTCATGACATTTGGACCACATCTGGGCCAAAACTCATAAGAATACAACTGTGCTCAAAACCTTTTTTGCATGTCCCAATTTTGCAATTAGAAAAAGAAAACTTCATAACTTATTCGTTCAGATTATTCTTGCTAAACTCAGCATTTCCTGAGTGGTCATCCACACCCCACAGTCTGACTGCTGTAAACTATGTCAAACCACCTGATGACCTTTAGGCTGCATTTTGTCCACATGACATTTTGCAGCATCATATCTAAACCAGGTTGGGTAATTACTTATAAAAAACAAACTAAGAATAAGCCCCACATCTAAATTAAAGAGCTGTTTCCCCCTGATGGATGATACAGTAGATACACCATCTGACCTCCCCAATCCAAGTTTAACCATTCCAGCATTCTTTTGTTTTAAGAAGTATATTTGACAACATATAAACATTAATTTGTAGGTTTTCTTGCTATAGTGTTCTTGCTAAAACATGAGGGGTTTCCAGCAATGTTTCACAAGCTGGGTCGAAGTGCTTGGGCTCAACTAAAAGTGAGAATATTTGTTATAAAAAAAAAAGAAGCAAAGTCCCAAGAATTGTCAGTGTGGTGAACATCCGTCTGCTTTAGAAACGAGTTATTGTTTGAAACAGAATGACAGGAACTCAGCTCATCGTAGCTCAAGATCCCAAAACACACCTCAAACATATGAAATGCATCAGTGTAAACCTCAAAACACTGAGCTTCCTCCATGTGATGATCATGTTACAGTTTCGGTGACTGACTTGGAAGCGGTGCGTGAAGGACATCAGTCTGAGGTCCTGCTAAGCATTGCAGAGGAGTTCCCTGCGGAACTCTGCTTCACCTTGGTGTTTCACGGCCGCCAGGGAAATCTGGACCTCGTGGCCGAGTCCCCAGATGAGGCCCAGGCCTGGATCCAGGGTGTGCGCATGCTGATTCACAAAGCTCAAACAATGGACGAGAAGGAGAGGCTGGACCAGTATCCTTTAACTGTGGTGTTTATTCTGGTGTTGGCTGATATCAGACACACTAGCAGGCGTCTAAACAAAGCTCCAAGTAGTCTGCTTTTAACCTTTTTTTCTTTCCCTCTGCAGTTAGCAGGACATTTTTGAAGTTTAAAAACATTTACTCAGCTATATGTTAGATCTGGGTTTTCCTCAGCATGTCCTCAGGTGGGTCTGGGACTGGTTTCATAAAGCTGACAAAAACAAAGACGGGAAGATGAACTTCAAAGAAGTGAAGAAGCTGCTGAAGATGATGAATGTAGAGATGAATGAGGACCATGCTCTTCATCTCTTCACGGTAAGAGAAAGGAATCAGCGATTAGCCCCGAGCTCTGACTTCAGCTCCCTTAAAAGTCTCGTGAAGGACTCAGAGCTTTTCAAATTCAAATTCAAATTTTATTTGTCACGTACACAGTCATACACAGTACGATATGTAGTGAAATGCTTGGACAACTGCTCGTGACCCAAAGAAAACAAAAAAGGAAAAGGCTATGAATAAGGCTATGAATAAGATAGGAAATAAATATGAAAAATTTAAAAGGGTAAATTTAACTAGGAAGGAATAAAATATAAATTAAGGTTAAAAATGAAATAACTGTACAACACAAATTAGAATGAAGGGTAAATTTAACTGGGAAAGAATAAGATAAAATATATAAATTAAAGTTGAAAATAAAATAACTGTACAACAAAATACACAATACACAATATAGAACTATATAAGAATGTATGAAGAAATCTAAATATAAATAAATATATACACAATAACAGCAGCATTCTCCAGCATTTTTAGACCTGAGATGTTGATGGTGAATTTATTATTAGCTGCTGCAGTGTTTGGGTCAAGGAAGGGATTAGAAATTAATATATCATAGGTAGGGGTGCAACGATACTCGTATCGATATTGAACCGTTCGATACAGTGCTTTCGGTTCAGTACGCATATGTATCGAACAATACAAAATTTGTAATTTATTTTATCAACTTTCCTTCTGACGATGATGTCTGCGTTGAGCGCTCAGTGAATCTGCGTTCGACTACTCCGCCTAGGCTGCACTGTCGAGCGCAGATCCACTGAGCGTTCAACACAGACAGCATCGTCAGAAGGAAGAGCGCAGGGCAAGCTAGCGAGACAGAAGTTAAGCTCTCCTTGCAACATGGACCTCCCCCACCCTCATTCAGATCTGGCGTTTGGAATTATTTTGGTTTTCATGTGAGGTATGACCCTGAAGGTAAGCGCGTCATGGACTAAAGTAAAACAGTATGTTGGATGTGCCACGCAATGCTCAATTACATGGGTGGGAACTAGTGTGTTAGCGCAGTTAGCTCGTTAACTGTTGGCTGTCTAGCCCCATGCAGGGGTAGCTCGTTAACGGAGATTTGCCTTGTTGTGGCGTTAACGTCATTTCAACGAGATTAACGCTGACAGCACTGGTGGGAACACAACGAATATGACTGCACATTTACGCCGACATCATCCTAGTGCAAAGACAAGTGGAAGCAGACAAAAACAACAAGCATGCATGCTACAAACTTTACCCGAGTCATTTAGATAGCCGTTAGCACATGATTCTCCTTATGGGGACCTGATATGTTTAATATTGTGGCTAGCTCAGACAAGGAGGAGACGGAGGTATCGTTTGGTCTTGCTTCCCGTGAGCTAGCCAGGGAGCACAGCCGTTTATTGACATCTGCAGAAGAACACTGCCGCTAGCTAACTGCTCAGCGCAGCAACCGCACAGCAACAACACACAGGGCGCCCTCTGACCCCGGAAGGACACACCGTCGCAGCGAGAGGGCGTCACCCGTCACTATGGCAACATAAACAAAACATAACTGTACAAACAGAACCCCGAACAGCCCTGACCCGCTACAATATGCTGCTGAGAATATAGCCCAGAAGAAGCGTATAGTATAGCTTTTATTTTGGAAAGAGCCATTTCTCTGTAATAAACTCTCTTTTCCAAAGATGAGTGATTCCTCAATCAGATAGAGGTGTTACCGCGCCAGATCCGCGGCCCCGAACCGTAGTAAGGAAACCTCTGGCAGTTACTTGAAGGTTCCGTAACTGACTTGTAGCCGGCAACAGCTTACTATACAGGTCAACTTCGCTAGCAAAAAGATCGAAGGAGGCGTAGGAAACTGCTTCACCGAACTTTATTTCTTCTCTAAGGCACGAACACCGCGTACAGTGGGCTGAAACAGTTTACTCACAGCGAGCATCGCCGACACAACTCTGGCTGTCGAGGGAGTTATTATATTCCTTTTATTTATTTTCTTTTTGTCTCTTCTGTAGCTAACCGTTACTTTTTCCCCTTCTCCGCTCTCTCTCTTCACACACACACACACACACACACCAGGCAGTCCCGCTACACACATCCGGAATACATTTCCCATCAGGCTTCATCCTTAAAGGGCCATGCCTGTAACACAGGGCTCGCAAAATCGCTAGCCCGACGTCCCGGGGCTAGCGATTTTTCCAGTCGGGCTACCAAAATCTATCTCTGCCCTGCCCGTCGGACAATCATAGGAAGGAAAAATATATGTCAATGCTTTTGCATTATTTCGGAAATGTAGCTGGGTAATTATGTCATTGGCATCGGTGAGCCACTGTCAATATGTGACATATTGAAATCGCGTTTGAATTTGCGCTTGTTTTTTGCTTTCACTTTGCAAATGTCCAGGTGCCTTCTTTTGGCACACCGGCCGGTCACGACCGGCGGGGGAAAAGTCACTCGGGTCAGAACATGGGGTGCCACCATCATCCCACTTCTGACACCAATGTGGCGAGCTCAGACAACGAGAAGACGGAGGTGTCGTTTGGTCTTGCTTCCCGTGAGCTAGCCAGGGAGCACAGCCGTTTATTGACATCTGCAGAAGAACACTGCCGCTAGCTAACTGCTCAGCGCAGCAACCGCACAGCAACAACAACAACAACACACAGGGCGCCCTCTGACCCCGGAAGGACACACCGTCGCAGCGAGAGGGCGTCACCCGTCACTATGGCAACATAAACAAAACATAACTGTACAAACAGAACCCCGAACAGCCCTGACCCGCTACAATATGCTGCTGAGAATATAGCCCAGAAGAAGCGTATAGTATAGCTTTTATTTTGGAAAGAGCCATTTCTCTGTAATAAACTCTCTTTTCCAAAGATGAGTGATTCCTCAATCAGATAGAGGTGTTACCGCGCCAGATCCGCGGCCCCGAACCGTAGTAAGGAAACCTCTGGCAGTTACTTGAAGGTTCCGTAACTGACTTGTAGCCGGCAACAGCTTACTATACAGGTCAACTTCGCTAGCAAAAAGATCGAAGGAGGCGTAGGAAACTGCTTCACCGAACTTTATTTCTTCTCTAAGGCACGAACACCGCGTACAGTGGGCTGAAACAGTTTACTCACAGCGAGCATCGCCGACACAACTCTGGCTGTCGAGGGAGTTATTATATTCCTTTTATTTATTTTCTTTTTGTCTCTTCTGTAGCTAACCGTTACTTTTTCCCCTTCTCCGCTCTCTCTCTTCACACACACACACACACACACACACACACACACACACACACACACACACACACACACACACACACACACACACACACACCAGGCAGTCCCGCTACACACATCCGGAATACATTTCCCATCAGGCTTCATCCTTAAAGGGCCATGCCTGTAACACAGGGCTCGCAAAATCGCTAGCCCGACGTCCCGGGGCTAGCGATTTTTCCAGTCGGGCTACCAAAATCTATCTCTGCCCTGCCCGTCGGACAATCATAGGAAGGAAAAATATATGTCAATGCTTTTGCATTATTTCGGAAATGTAGCTGGGTAATTATGTCATTGGCATCGGTGAGCCACTGTCAATATGTGACATATTGAAATCGCGTTTGAATTTGCGCTTGTTTTTTGCTTTCACTTTGCAAATGTCCAGGTGCCTTCTTTTGGCACACCGGCCGGTCACGACCGGCGGGGGAAAAGTCACTCGGGTCAGAACATGGGGTGCCACCATCATCCCACTTCTGACACCAATGTGGCGAGCTCAGACAACGAGAAGACGGAGGTGTCGTTTGGTCTTGCTTCCCGTGAGCTAGCCAGGGAGCACAGCCGTTTATTGACATCTGCAGAAGAACACTGCCGCTAGCTAACTGCTCAGCGCAGCAACCGCACAGCAACAACAACAACAACACACAGGGCGCCCTCTGACCCCGGAAGGACACACCGTCGCAGCGAGAGGGCGTCACCCGTCACTATGGCAACATAAACAAAACATAACTGTACAAACAGAACCCCGAACAGCCCTGACCCGCTACATAGCCCCCACCTAAGGGGTCAGTCGTCCCCGACGACCCCATTACCCCACACAAAGTCCTGCAAATGTTCAGGTGCCTTCTTTTGGTGCACCGGCCGGTCGCGACCGGCGGGGGAAAAGTCACTCGGAACAGAACATGGGGTGCCACCATCATCCCACTTCTGACACCAGTGTGGCGAGCTCAGACAACGAGAAGACGGAGGTGTCGTTTGGTCTTGCTTCCCGTGAGCTAGCCAGGGAGCACAGCCGTTTATTGACATCTGCAGAAGAACACTGCCGCTAGCTAAGTGCTCAGCGCGGCAACCGCACAGCAACAACAACAACAACAACACAGGGCGCCCTCTGACCCCGGAAGGACACACCGTCGCAGCGAGAGGGCGTCACCCGTCACTATGGCAACATAAACAAAACATAACTGTACAAACAGAACCCCGAACAGCCCTGACCCGCTACATAGCCCCCCACCTAAGGGGTCAGTCGTCCCCGACGACCCCATTGCCCCACACAAAGTCCTGCAAATGTCCAGGTGCATTCTTTTGGCGCACCGGCCGGTCACGACCGGCGGGGGAAAAGTCACTCGGGTCAGAACATGGGGTGCCACCATCATCCCACTTCTGACACCAGTGTGGCGAGCTCAGACAACGAGAAGACGGAGGTGTCGTTTGGTCTTGCTTCCCGTGAGCTAGCCAGGGAGCACAGCCGTTTATTGACATCTGCAGAAGAACACTGCCGCTAGCTAACTGCTCAGCGCAGCAACCGCACAGCAACAACAACACACAGGGCGCCCTCTGACCCCGGAAGGACACACCGTCGCAGCGAGAGGGCGTCACCCGTCACTATGGCAACATAAACAAAACATAACTGTACAAACAGAACCCCGAACAGCCCTGACCCGCTACAATATGCTGCTGAGAATATAGCCCAGAAGAAGCGTATAGTATAGCTTTTATTTTGGAAAGAGCCATTTCTCTGTAATAAACTCTCTTTTCCAAAGATGAGTGATTCCTCAATCAGATACAGGGCTTGCAAAATCGCTAGCCCTAGCGATTTTTCCAGTCGGGCTACCAAAATCTATCATAGGAAGGAAAAATATATGTCAATGCTTTTGCATTCTTTCGGAAATGTAGCTGGGTAATTATGTCATTGGCATCGGTGAGCCACTGTCAATATGTGACATATTGAAATCGCGTTTGAATTTGCGCTTGTTTTTTGCTTTCACTTTGCAATCAAGCGAACTGTGTATAGAGAGCGACAGCACTGATTGGTGAGTGATGATAATTTGCGCACCAATTCCTCTGACATCGTCTTATCAATCGTTAGCTTACTATGCAAACATGACAAGTGAAATCTCCCGCAGCAAGCTTAAACATGTGAGAGGTTGATCGCGCAGAGAATTGCTGACCGTTATATGTGTGTGTGTGTGTGTGTGTGTGTGTGTGTGTGTGTGTGTAAAAAAGCAGCAGGATATATATTTTAGTTCTGCTGAGCCAAATAAGACAGCAGGGTGAAGAAGTGACAGCCAAAGAAAAGCTTACCACAAAACGGAAAAGTTATGACAAATCAGACTATAAGGCAAAAAGAAAGTGCAGCTTTATGGTTTCATGGACAAAAGAATTTCTGTGGCTGCAATATGACGAGCTAAATAACCAGGGCTGCACATAAGTGGTCCGCAGGTGCGCATTCGCTGTCAAAAAAAAAACACCAAAAAAAAAAAAACACGCACAAGATATGAAGTTGCAACGCGTGTTTGCGTACATAAGATTTTCTGGAGGAGGACAGACATTTGTTTAAAACTCTTAAAGATGTCGAAGAAGCTCCTTTAAGCAATTACTTTGGTGTTCCTCCACCTCCAAACAAATGTCAGAAGGAGTCCGAACCACAAAAGAAGCGCGTATTCTCGGAAAAGTGGTTGCAGGAGGTGAGCTGGCTTCAAACAAATGATGAACGCACAGAGATGTGGTGCGGAATGTGCCGTGAAAATCCCACGCTAGCGGACAAAAACTGCTTTTGGACGCAAACGCGCGTTGCAACTTCTTATCTGGTGCGCGTCTTTTATGTTGACAGCGAATGCGCACATGCGGACCACTTATGTGCACCCGTGTAAATAACATAATGTTCCACCGGGTGTGTTGTTGGTTTTCTCTCGATTTCTGAGTCGACAAGCGCCTTTGTTACTGGGACCAGTCATTTTAAGAAAGGCCCCCATTAGAACCCATGAGAAATGCAAGAAACGCATTATTGCTCAGTCTGCAATATCTTTCCCAGAACAAACACCAATTGCAAATAACATACTAAAAATAAACCTGAAAAATCTGTTTAGAACAGCTACTATGTTGCAAAGAGTGAACTACCACTGGCACAATTTAGCAGTCTTTGCAAACTTCAAAAAGCAAATGCCCTCGATCTTGGTTCCACTTGTCTCTTACCTGTGACTTCAGTGGAAATTTCAAAGTCAGGATCTGACACAGACTGATTCATGTCCTACACAGTTCTTACAGAAATCTCTGTTCAATTAGAACCAAGTATTTGAGTTGATGATTGTAATTTTTATACAATGTTGTAATTTGTTTTTCAACAATTTTTTTGATTAATGTTTTGTTTCCTTTACAATTTTATACTTTAATGTATAATATTGTAAAGGAAACAAAACAGGAAACAAAACATCAATCAAAAAATTGCTCTCTTTTTTATTCGGGCTACTTACATTTATTTTGGGCTACCAAAAACTGAAGAGTCCCTGCCTGAAGGGCTACCAGGGATTTTGAAATTTTGAGAGCCCTGAGATATATTTATTTTTTTAATTACTTTTGTTTCAGCAACATTAAATTTAAAAACTGTACTTTTGAGTTAAAATATATATTTATAATTTTAATAAATGACAAATTAAAAAGGCATGAACATTTTTTTTGTATCGAAAAAATATCGAATCGTGACACCAAAGTATCGAACCGAACCGAACCGTGAATTTTGTGTATCGTTGCACCCCTAATCATAGGTACAGCTCAGCTCAGTTTGCTAAACTTACAAAATTACAAAACATTATACAAAAAATATGACTATTAGAAGAAAATAAACTCTAAATATACAACAAGTAAGAGACTTTTTCTTTTTTCTCCTCAGATGGCTGATAAGTCAGAGAGCGGCTCTTTGGAAATCGAGCAGTTTGTCTTTTTCTATAAGATGCTGACGCAGAGGGATGAAGTGTGGAAGGTGTTCCAGGACTACTCTGAAGATGGAGAGAAGCTGATGTTGGAGGAGCTGCAGAGCTTCCTGAGTGTGGAGCAGCACGAGGGAGAGCAGAGCGCTCAGCACGCCCAGGAGCTCATCGAACGCTACGAGCCGTCTGAGACAGGTAACAAGGTAACACACTGCACCCTCATCTAGAGACCTGCACCCGAGGAAGCGCAGGACTGTTGCACAAATGCTATGAAATACAGCCACACCTGTTTTCTATAGTAACAGGAACACACACAAGCTGTTTTAGTGTATTTATTGTAAATAAAACCAGAGAAAGCTAATGTGGTATTGACCCAGTTCAAGGAGATATAGGTTACTGCATTATTATTATTATTAAGGTGCTTTATATTGTAAGATAAAGACTCACAGTAATACAGAGAAAACTCCAACAATCAAACAACCTCCCATGAGCAAGCACTTGGTGACAGTGGGAAGGAAAAACTCCCATTTAACTCGAAGAAACCTCCAGCAGAACCAGGCTTGGGAAGGGGTGGCAGTCGGGGTCGATGGGATACTAAGATAAGAAAATAATTTTTAAAAGGAAGAAAATAATATGAAATCATAAGAAAATTGATATAAAAAGGAAGCTAATGTCGACACTCTGCTGTTTGCAGATGGGTTTAACGTCACGCTGAGTGCAAACCACAAAGATGCTTCAAACAAGATTTATTCTTGCTTGATTCTGAAGAAAAGTTTCCCTGTCTTTATCTCTGTGCAGCCAAGAAGCAAGGCGCCATGTCCTTAGATGGCTTCCAGATGTACCTGTGCTCCCAGGAGGGCTCCATATTCAAACCCGAGCATCAGGACCTTTACCAGGACATGAGTCAGCCGCTCAGCCACTACTTCATCTCCTCTTCACACAACACCTACTTACTGGAGGACCAGCTACGGGGACAGAGCAGTTTGGAGGCCTACATTCAGTGAGGGCAACCCAGACACACACAACTTCATACACTTGTCACAAAGTGGTAAATTAGCTAAATAGACTAAAACAGTTTTTCTGTATTAGGCTGTGAACCTTTTTTATTTTTGTTTATTGTAACCTTTTAATGTGGGAACGTGTTGAACCTGACTCATTGCAGCCCTGTTGGCTGTGTGGTGATGACAGGTTAAGAGTTAAAAGAACTGTGTGTGTGTGCAGGGCTCTGAAGAGAGGCTGTCGTTGTGTAGAAGTGGACTGCTGGGACGGCTATGATGGGGATCCTGTTGTGTATCATGGTCACACTTTGACTTCAAAAATCCTCTTTAAGGACGTCATTTCAACGCTTAAAGAATACGCCTTCAGGGTGAGCAGCTTATGAAGCACTGCTTCACCTAACTGTACCTGTTTTTTGTTTTTTTTTTATCTCTACTGTTTTTTTTAGCTTTGCAGCCCACTGATCAATAAGCAATTTCCCACTTACTGTTACTATGCTGTACACAAGCCCCTCTTTGCACAATTTCCAGTGAAACTAAGAGATCAGGTTACTGTGCTTTTCTTATTGTCCAGCACATTTGGGAGTCTTTCCTTCTAATGAAGCCATTAATGAACACTAATTAAATTCCACTAACCCCTAATGTATTTGACTGGGCTGTGCGAACCTCAGTCCAACACAAAAACAATTAGATAAATTCAAAACAGTCTCTGCTGGCAGTAATAGAAACAATGTGTTTATCTCTGCAGATATAATTTACAGGACTGTGTTTGTGTGCCCAGAAAAGTGTAAAGCTCACATTCAGTTAGTAACTTTCCCTGCCGCTGGAATCCAATGTTCTCCTACTGAGTGACCCACATGGAAAACAACCAGGAATTTCTAATGTGTCTCTGCTTGATCCTGCTCAAACTTTCCTACAGAGCTTCATAGGAAGATGTGATGAGGAATCTGTTTTGGAGGAATGTGGAAACTTATGCTCAACAGTGCAAAGACATTTGCCACTTGGCAAAACAGTCTCTTGTTCATTGTAACTATATTGCATCTTATATGTTTGGTAGGCGTCCGAGTTCCCTGTCATCCTGTCGATTGAGAATCACTGCAGTGTGGAACAGCAGACGGTCATGGCCCAGTACCTGAGACAGATCCTGGGGGACATGCTGCAGACCACCCTGCTGGATGGACAGGTCCCTCAGCAGCTCCCATCTCCACAGGTCAGAATCTGTCAGTTAAACCATGAGAATGTTTATCATTTAATAGTCATATTAAACTCAAGGGTTCAGTCATTTACCAGACACGTAAGAGGATAGTTAAACTCTAACATAGTGACCTCTGAGAAAGGAAAGATAAAGATTTGAGGCCAGATTGACAGAATGAACAAGTCCAGGAATGCAGGATTTGTTTCAGAAGCAATAGATATCGAATTCAAAGCTCGAGGCTCCAAAATCCTGGACCTAGAACTGAACTGGTAATCTTGCATTTATAAAATGTCAAATACTTCTCTGCTTCCTAGATCACATGGTCACAAGTATTTACAATAATTCTGTTCCTGCTTCATGTTTTTATCTTTGCAGTCTATCAGAATAGTTTTGCATGATTCACAGTTAAAAAAAGAATGCATATGTGTCTTACACTGGGCCTCAGTGCCCTCAGCTCTCAGTTCTTCTGTCTGAAAAAAGGTGGATCAACCCCCCCCATAAACCTCTAAAAAAAACCCATAAATTTCCATCCTGGAAATTACTCAGAAATCGTACTCAGTATAAAGAACTCAAACATTTTAAGGATCCTGTCATGGTCGTTGTAATATTTGTTTCTTTTGTTATGCTCATTTTGCTGTTTCCCTTCACCATCTACATTCCCTGATCTATGTCTTTTAGTTACTTCTTGTTCCATGTTGAAAGATACTTCTGTCTTGTTTTTGCCTTTGTCATTTCCGCTCCTTTCTCGATTGTCTGTTCTGCTATCATCATTTCCACCTCCCAGCCAGTGCTCTTTTAACATTCAGGCTGTGGTTGAATAATCTGTTTTTCTGAGGAGAGTAGGCTGTGAAGTAATGTGGAAAGTACTGGCATGGCAGCCTTTATAAAAGCTGTCAATAGTCCAAATACTCTCGGAGCAGCAGTGCTACTAGGGATGGAAATTCATAAGAATTTAGTGATTCCAATTCCATTATCATTACATTATATCGAAATCACTTTTTGATTCTCATTGGCTCTTCTTTGAGAGTCATCATCGCTATTCACTAAGCAGCATATTAAAGAGATTGTGATCATTTTGTGGAACAAAAATAAATGTCCATGTCTATGCTGCGGACTGCTCTAGCATTTTCCTCCTCTGGCACATGAACTAAAATCAGCTGATTGTAGTACAAGTACCCACATAGCAAAATTGGTATGGCCTGGATCTGCCCACACAATGTGCTTACATATGGCCCGCATACCGCAAAGAATGACGGCCCAGATCTGGGTTGCCAGAGGTGGCCCACACACGGACCAGCACAAGGCCAGTTGCAGACACACTGGTGTGCTGGCCCAGAACAGTTTCACCTCTGGCCCCAGATATCAGCCTAATGTGTACCTTAATCAAGCCACGTAATAACAACATGTGCCAGAACATAATAGTGCAAAAGTAACATGATGAAACTCTGTTCAGACAGTGAATGGACTGACTCTTTTATAGCACTTTTCTTCTCTCCCGGGTCACTCAAAGTGCTCTATACAACATGCCACATTCACCCAATCACACACTTTCTCTAAACTGAGTGCTTCCTAACTACATTCATACACAGACATGCAGACTGGAGGAGCCAGAGATCGAACAACCAAACTTCCAATCAGTAGGTGACCTGCTCTACCTCCTGAGCTTCAGCCACCCAGTGGTAAACATGAGTAAACTCTCACTAGGTTTTGGATAAAGTGTACACTCACAAACCTGTCAAATCTGCATTTGAAACGTTGGCTACCATAACAGTATAGTATTGCAACATGGCATTTGGATCTTCTAACTAAAATAGGAAAATAGGAACATAAATATTGCCATCATTTCAGATTGCACTTGAATTTTGAAGGGATTGGGTGAATGAGGCATGTTGTATACAGTGCTTTGAGTACTCCGGGAGAGTAGAAAAGTGCTATATGAGAATCACTCCATAGCTGAAATCACAGGTTTAAAACCACAAGCATTGCTTCTTTTCTTTCAGCGGTGACTTTTATATTAAGCTAGCATTTTGCATTTTTTAAAGGAAATTTTTCAGTTTTGGTGATTTTTTTTTTTTTAATTTTTATTTTTTTATATAAACCTTAACTCGTTTAGCAGTTATGCTACACTTAGCCAAGAGGTATGAAATGTTTTTGGACAACACCCTGATGATTTAACCGGAGGAAAAACCTGATGACTATTAAAAATTCAGTAACTTTTTAAAGATTAATGGTCAGCCTGTGTCTTATTATCCATCTCACACACAGACTGAAAGTACTCGTATAACTCTTCTCCATTAAAGCACTCAGGACAATCAATGCTAACTTAAAGTAATGGCTGTGAAAAATCCCACTGAGGTTTTAGCCACTTAAAAGGGGGCACATTGATGCATTTACAATAAAGTACAAGAATATGGAACACCTTTATTAGAAGTGTGTGTATGAAAAAAACTGAAATTTAGTCTTCAGTCACTTTGTCCTTTTTATTGTACCCACATTCTAACGGCAGATCCAAGTGGCATCTATGGATATGGCTGTGTAACTATGTTAAAATAAGATAATCATTTAAACACTTAGATTTAAAGAAAAAGACAGTGGATAAGTGGACATGCTCCCATATGTCTTCATTACAGGAACTGAAGGGCAAGATTTTGCTAAAAGCCAAGAAGATTGGTGGCCTAGAAGAATATGTCGATGAAACCTGTACAGATGAAGTGAGTGATGAGGAAGAGATGGCCAACTGTGATGCTGAGATGGCTTCGACAGAAGATTCACCTGACAAGGTAGATGGATGCAGTAACTACTTTCTCTCTCTGTTTCCATAGTTCATATCAAAGTGGGAATTAAAACAGATAGAGAGCAGAAAAAGGGAACCATATAGATAGTAAGACGAGGCAGGATTGGATGGTGCTTGATAGTAAAGGAAGGCAGGAAACTTGGCTGGGATTCAAGAGACACCGAGGCGAGACAAGAGTTGATGGGAGATAGTGTAAGAGAAACAGGAAACAGATATTTCAGGCCAATACAAGATGCACTTAAGTGAGACACAATTTCCAGGCTTCTCAGCCTGCACTTTGAAGTGAAGGAACTATATTATCTTCAAAGTAGTGCTTAAGATGTGCTAATTTTTACACTTAAAGTTTACTAATGGGTCAACCATGGTGGCAGTGAGAGAATAACTGGAATTGTTTGTGGCTTAAATAAATCCATTAATCCATAAGAGTCAATGAGAAAGAGACCAAAATGTAAGAAATCCTAATCATGTTATTCACATTTTTCAAAGCTGATATATTCTGCTCATAGTTTTAAGAGGGAGTTTTTCTTTCTGACTGTAACCAAGTGCTTGCTCATAGGGAATCGCCTGATTGTTGAGGTTTTCTCTCTGTTATTGTAGGGTCTTTACAACATAAAGCATCTTGAGGCAACTGTTGTTCTGATGTGGTGCTATATAAATCGAATAAAACTTCTAGCTCTTTGTTCCTATTTTAGACTCTACAGTCCATCAACTGTCACAAACATATTGTTTTTGTTCCTTTCCCTTGAAGCCACAAGGAGGTTAGAGCCTTTATTCTGATTGGCTGCCCCTCCTGAGATGATCATTTTAGAAATATCTTGCCTCTCTCTCTGACATCACAAAGGCCAAGAATAGAAAAACTATGTGAAACCAAGTCACAGAGTTTACTTACACACACTGAAACAGTGTCCATGTTTAACACGAGCATCCACATACACATGTTAGATAATAAGAAAAAGCAGTTTATTATTCTGTATCCTCCTGGTCATATAGATGAAAAGCTGGTAAAGAAACGAAACGTAGCTAAACCTATACTCTACATATACTACATATACAACTAAAATAATGTCAAAATAGGGCTGTAAATAAATAGTAGTTAGCCAGTAATTTGTCCAGTACCCTCGTGAAATTGAAAAGACTTTATGAAAAGTCTGGGTGTAAATGCAATAAACACTGGACCTACCACATAGAGTCACAAATGCCATGTCTTAAATAAAAATGTATATTTATTTTAAATAAAATTGAAAATTCTTCAGTTTTTAGGCGACCACTTTTTTTCTGGCAAACACAAATGGATATTAAATAAATAATTTATATACTTACTGTACTGATTCAAATGCACTAGACTGACTGATAAGGGCGGTTAGGGCGTCACCTTTAATTACCTGGCATGTTTGAATGTTTAAAGTGATGTTTTGAGCTTTGTTGACTGATTATATATTTTTATGCTGCAGAAGTCTAAAGCAAAATCCAAAATGTCCAGGGAGCTGTCAGACCTGGTGGTTTACTGCAAGAGCGTGCACTTCGACGGCTTTGAGCACGCCCATTCACACGCCAAATGCTACGAGATCTCCTCATTCTCTGAATCCAAGGCCAAGAAGCTCGCTAAGGAAGCAGGTAGACGAAGGAGTAGTATATTCCTCAGATAATAAATGAGCTGTTAAACGATTGTGACGTGTCATACAAGTGTATTACAATATTTGAAACTGTATCTGACTTAAAGGTGGAGAAGTAGGTAGAGTTATCTATGCTGTAGAAATCTATTGCATTTGTTCTCTTCAAACATTTTCTCAGGGACGGACTTTGTGCAGTACAACACACGGCAGCTGAGCAGGACTTACCCCAGCGGCCTCAGGACAGACTCATCCAATTACAACCCCCAGGACATGTGGAGCGTGGGCTGTCAGATAGGTGAGGACAAGCTTGCCCTCTGCTGGTGTAAAATCTGAACTCACCGCCAGTGCAAAACCGGTGTATCCATTAGGGTTAAGTACGACCTCCTTATTTTACACAGTGTAAGAATGCCTGAATGATATTGATCAGAAATGCTGTTACAAAAAAGCAGCAGCATTATCTGGGCTTTTCTTCCTGTAGGCGAGTATAATATTTGCTAGTCACCATATGTGTGATGTTTTTTGGTTTAGTGCATCCAGAAAATTGCATTACTGATAGTTTAGAAGTCCAAACAAGAGGAAGGTTTTTGCACTGGTGTCAGCACACGTACTAAAAGTAATTGGTAGGAAGTCATTTCTGTAATGCTTGACCATTCTGTCAAATATTCAGGTTATGTTATTTGTATCTGCAGGTGGATTTGGTAAATGAGTACTAGTTATATATATTTCAAATTTCTGCCAGATGAAAAACTTTGGCTTCCTCGTCACAGTTTCAGGGTTTTCTTTTATCATGCTGGAAATAATGTGTTTAAGGTCTTGATGTATTGTTGAGTTTGAGGCGAGGCGTCTGTCATGCATCCGTCCTATAGTACTGGTCAGAATTTAATCAAACTTGGATACACACACTGATCACTAATGGGTCTTCAACTAAACTATACTCAAGGTCAGCATCACATTTGTCGTTCTACCGGCAGTAATGTGTGAATTGTGATGAATGGTGAATCGGATGAGCTCGCACATTACCGATGTTCTGGTATTTAAGTTGTTGAGAACCGAAGAGAGAGTACCTTTCAGTTTAACTTTTTTGCAATTTCCTGCCTCTTTGGAGCTAAAGGAAGCCACCCAATCACATGACACATCATTGGAAAGGTCATCCTCTATTGAGCACATCAGGATTGAGTAGGCTAGCTCAAATAAGTCCAACGATATAGACCAAAAACAAATGTAAATTACATAGGACATAAATGAATAGGCTGGTTCTCAGGAGGATATACAGCATGAGTTGTTCTTGTGAATTTGTTCACAAATTCCACTGTATCTTCTGCTAAAGGAAGTAACAAAGGGAAGGACTGGAGTATCTTGCAGCATGTGACACTCGAGGCTATGGAGAGGCCCAACACACAGAGACCGACACGCTTTTATGGCAGTTCAATTAGACTCTTTTTCTTTCCACTTCATTGTTTGCACACACACTGCTTTTACAGCTCATGCATTTATTATTGTGTAATATTATATTAGGAAGTAATTATCCTTGTGGACATCCTCAGTGCCACACCATGTTTATTTTTAGATGGGTTAGAGCTAAGAGCTGGGTATCTAACATCATCAAGGTCGCTAAAGAGGCTTGACAGGACAGATGGTTCCTGTAACAAGTGCTCACACTGATGGTATCTGCTTAGGATGAAAGCTCGTCTCCTGCAGCCCTTTTCACATTAACTCTGACAGCTCTACAGACTCTGGGAAATTATCCTAGATTGCCATTCAGTAAAAAAAAAAAAAAGTTAATCAAATTATTGTCTGCCTCTTTCCCAAAGTGGCTTTGAATTTCCAGACAGCCGGTCTGGAAATGGATCTAAATGATGGGTTGTTCAGGCAGAATGGCTGCTGTGGCTACGTCATAAAGCCCGATTTCATGAGAGATGGGAACACTCAGTTCAGTCCAGATAAACCTGAGGAGCGGGAAGGGTACAAACCACTCCGCCTATCCATACAGGTATAGAGCTCTATGAAAATCTGTTTATTTTACCTCCAGTGTGGAAATCTGAGATGTGGTGTGAGAGGTAAAGTACGCTAAAATGGTTTGCATCTTTATCAGGTGATCAGCGGGCAACAACTGCCAAAGGTGAACCAGAAAGAAGGCTCTATTGTTGACCCGCTGGTGCGAGTGGAGATCTACGGAGTACCACAGGACCAGGCAAAGGATGAGACCAGCCACATTAACAACAATGGTGACTGAGTATTCAACACTTAGACCACTCAGTGGACAAATTTTGGGTATAAAGTCGATCCCAGTTGGTTATATTCACTCCTCTGCTGCCCTCCTCCTGCAGGGTTTAACCCCGTGTGGAATGAAACTCTAGATTTCACCATCCACACCCCTGAGCTGGCGCTGGTTTGCTTTGTGGTGGAAGACCATGACAAAGCATCAAGGAACGACTTCATTGGACAGTACACTCTGCCCTTCATGTGCATCCAACCAGGTGAGCAGAGCATGGAGAGCTCCAGTGTTACCTCTTAGTACAAGAAGACTGCATCACACAAACTAACTAGCCTTGCTCTCCTCATGATATTTCAAACCTTTTGGGGTGTCCCAGGCCATGGGTGATGTCATCATCAACAATAAGCCTGTAAAACTGTAAAAAATAGTCCAAAGTTTAAGCCCTCCTTCTTTGCATTTCATATTTTCCAAAACCACTCAATGCACTGGATTCTTGGTAAGCAGATTCTGGCCCCCACGCCGTGTAATGGACACTGTTGGGCTTTTTGTCTCCAATATTCAGAAGCTCTTTTTCTAGCATTAAAAAGTGCCTTGAGACTTGTTTTGAAATTCTTCTTTTTTCCAGGATATCGTCACATACATCTGCTGTCTAAGGATGGAACAGCTATCCCGCCCTCATCGCTCTTTGTTAACATCAGCATTTCTGAGCTCACATGAAGAACAACAAGAAACCAGATGTGGTCACAAGGACGACATGGAGCAGTACTTCGATCTGCCAACGCTACATAAGACTGTCAAAATGAACCACAGGGAACAGATCATCTCAGAAATCAGCATTATTGAATTTGAGTTTTCAACAGTGACAAAGTGGAGTGCATCTCTTTTAAACCAATCTATAATTTTTAACCACGGAATAAGATAAACTAGGCCATGCAGTACTATTTATTTAGGTTTTTAAGTCCAATATATGCAACTTTACATTCCAGAAATTGTAAAAAATATTTTAAATGATGGATGTGAAAGTAAGACAAAAGACTGCAGCATGTAGAGAATGTCAAAATATCTGTAACAGTACTGAAAGGTTAGATGTGGGGAAAAAAGACAAATCTCAGTATTAAAAATCCAGAAATATACTCACAACTTTGCATGAATGACTTATTTCTAATGAATGAATGAATGTTCTACAAGGCCATGTTGTGTATAATGTAAATATGTCTTTGTATGTGATTTTTTTGAGTGGTTAAAAACCTGTGCGTGAAATTCAGTTGTTCAGAAACATTTGTGGCTTGTTAATTTTTTTCCCCAACCTTGTTTCTAGAAATTTGGGGAACGTCTTAAAATGTAAATTAAACAGAACACAAACACTTGCAAACAGTTGTTTATCCATCCCAGCTGGGACAGGGCGAGAGGTGGGGAACACCCCGGACAGGTTGGCAGTCTGTCACATGGAGACAGACAACCATTCACACATATGACCTATTCAGAGTCAGCTGTTATCCCAACATACATGTCCTTCGACTCCAGAGTACCCGGAAAGAACTGACATAGGAACCTGAAGTGGATTCAAATTCAGGAGCTAAGTATAAGAAACCCAGCATTTAACAGAAAATTGTAATAAGTCAACATGTCGAAACAGAATTTAAAAAAAATTATCTATGCATGCAAAATATTTCAGAGCTAATGGTACAAATGAAAAACGTGTTTAAAAACCCCCAAAAAGAGCTGTTAGAAAAAGAAAAAAGGCCAACATCAGCCTGTCCCGTTTAAGAGAAATGCATTTATTGCATTTTTTTTTTTTTTGCAATCACCCTGTACGTCTGTGCCAGCACATTTTTCATATTTTTCTATCATTTTCATTAAGCTGCTCTATGCTCTCTCATCCATCCTTCTCATCCAAAGCAAACTGCAAAAAGCACTCTCTCTCCTTCATCAGCAGCAGCTTTATTCCTCAGTTGCTTTTGGCTTATTAAGCTAAAAGTTCCTAGCAGTCCTGTTTTCAGCCTTGGCTTCATGAATTTGTTTTTAAGGAATCTTTGTTTTCTTCTTCTTTTGTTTATTTTTTCCAGGACTTCCATTTCTCTTAGTGTTGAATTTTTGTAAACAATGTATTTTGCATTATTAAGAGTTTCTGGACTGGCAGCACAGTTGTGGCATCTCATATGGTGATTTTGTCATTAATACAATTATATTCTGATTATAGGAAATTATCACAAGATAGGATATAAAAAAACTGTTTATTGTTCAAATAAATGACCCGTCTTTACATTCTCTCTTAATATGTGTACTAAGTGTCTTATTAGGCTTGGCAAGACTTTAAAATCAACTAATCAAACATCAGTATTTACCAGCTATGTCACCAGTTACTCTCTCTCTTCAGGGTTTAATCCTAGCTCGACCTCTTCAGCAACCTCCTGTACCTCACTGGCTGGTGGAAGCAGCTCATTGGCTGCTTCTTCTGCTCTTTTATCCAGAGTCCCCTCGAGAGCCTCCTTCAGGGTGAGGCCTCCAGCTTCTGAGTCTCTTACCACACCTTCCTCTGCTGGCATGTTTGGATGATGCCTTTGCAGATGCTTGACCACCTGGAACTTCTGCTTGGCTCTGTAGGAGCAGTGGCGACAGCTGAAAGGTTGCTGCTTGGTGTGAGACAGGTAGTGATGTCTGAGACCCGCAGGCCACCTGAAAGCCTTTTGGCACAAACCGCACGTGTATGGCCTGTCGTCGCTGTGCTGGCGCTGGTGGGTCTTCAGTATGAAGCTAGTCTTGAAGGCTTTGCCGCACTTCTCGCAAACATAAGGGCGCACATCACAGTGCTGTGTGTCGCAGTGTGCGCGGAGGGCGTCTGCTCTGTTGGTGCGGTAGTCGCACTCATCACAGGCGTATGGCTTCTCTCCTGCAGATGACAAACATTATTTAAAAATGTAACCAAATCACTTTATAACTTAGACATATTGCAAGATTAAATTAGAAACTTTCACTTTATGCCTTTCTGCAGGAGACATTTGGTTTGTTTTCACCCCTGACCACTAGAAGGAGCTATTTAACTGATTGTGTGTATATGGGAATTTCTAAAGCTTTCCAGTGGGCTGGACTGATTTTGGCACCCGGGCCTTATGATTGACACTCCTAAATTAGACTGTCCAGTATGCAGTTTGGATACATCAGATAAGCATGTGGACTGTCAGTTTGTGTTTTGTGTTCAGTTTATAACCATCATATCTGCCTGAGCTGTATGGTAAATAAATGTAACGTCTCATTTTCCAACAGCAGCTCTTCAGCTGCATTTTTAGGGGTGAAAACAGCCACCTCTGATACCTGTGTGCTTGGTCATGTGGTATTTCAGCTGAGTCGCCCATTTGCACTTGTAGCCACACTCTGGACAAAGGTACTTCTTCTCTTCTTGGTGAACTCTCATGTGAAGCTATAAAAACATTAAAAATAAAATAAAAGGGACCTGTTATTGCTTTCATTGTGCTCCATTTCATGGAAAGACTCAAAATGAGCCTCAATAAGTAACTACACAACCAGAGACACTGTAAACGCTTCTGCCATCGTTCTTTGTTTTTAACTTTTAACATGTTGGTCTCAGCGGTTTTGTTGTCGTCTTACAGATACCAGTTTAGTTTTTACTGCGTTTTGTTCCCATTTACTGCTCTTGGTCCTGTTCTGTGCTATAAAGCAAATTTAACTCATCTGGCTTCTGTGAGCCTAAGATCAGAAATCAGGCTCAATAGTTACATGAAATGTTTATCATTTCACTAACTCAAACTATACTAACCCGGATTTATGATTCTAGCTACAAATGATGCCATCTTCCAGGGAACTGACTGGTCAGTAAACCTGCTGATTTCCAATCTCAAACATAACCAGCTCCAGATCACATTATTTCTGCAGCATAAGATGCCAAGTTGATGCACGCTGGCATGAAATGAACATCTTCATA
Source organism: Mchenga conophoros (assembly GCF_057382185.1). Lineage (NCBI taxonomy): Eukaryota > Metazoa > Chordata > Actinopteri > Cichliformes > Cichlidae > Mchenga > Mchenga conophoros. The sequence continues at coordinate 33,343,329 of NC_140541.1, forward strand.
ATACGGAAAAGCCAAGTTTAACTGTGAAGACACCTGGAGCCTAAATCCTGCTTGAAAGTACACACCACTATTTATAAATTACATTTTTAATTCTTTTGTTTTTATTGAGCTTCAAAACCTGTTTTTTTTATTCCTTCTTGTGTTTTTAGTTTCCTCGCCATTTCTCTGTCTCAACTTTAAGCTACTTTTGTGCTCCACTGCCTCTGTTTAACGTGCCGTGTAATGTCTCTGTATTTGATATTTTAGTTAGTCCTGTTTTGTTTTTCTCTGATGTCTTACTGTGGTTTCTGTCCTCACCTAGCCTATCATTACTGGCTATTACTTCAATCCAATCCATCCCCAGCCTACATTCAGCTCCTTCCTCCCCTCAGTTTTTGCCCACTTGTGGGTTTGTTCACCCTCCTGTTTTCCAAGCTTGTGTCTTAGTCCAAGTTAACCCTTTAAGTTGTATTAACAAACTCTCCAGCCAGCTTTGCTTGTTTGACTTGTTTTTTTAGTAATAAAGTTGCTTTGAATATTTAGCATCCTGCATTATCTAAAAGCAACGTGTCGATAGAAGTTTTTTCAGTGGACGTGGATACAGATGAACAGAACCAACTGTCTGGGATCTATGGAAGCTTGTTTGGTACCTTCAGCCTCGATGGATCGGTGCAAGTGTAGCTGCACTCCTCACAGCTGTAAGGCTTCTCCCCAGTGTGGATGCGAATGTGCCACGTGATCTTCTGCTTGTTCCGGGTCGAGTACTGGCAGTCGGTGCATTTGTACAAGCGCTTGGTTCCGTGCGAGCGGAGGTGCTGCTCCAGGACCAGCTGATGGTGACAAGCAAACTGGCAGGTGCTGCACCTCAGTGCCTTGTCCTCCGCAGGTCCCTCCTCATGTTCGCTCAAGAGGTGCTGAGCCAGCAGCTGCCTCGTTTTGGTAGCAAAGGGACACACGTGACACTGATGCGCCAGGTGAGCTCTCTGATGAAGCTCGAGGCTTTCCTTAGTTTCAAATGACTCCTGGCAGGTGTTGCATTTCACCTGGGGGTGCTTGCTCTGCTGGTGGGCCCTTAGTGTGATGTCGCTGCTGCAGGTGTAGTCACACTGCTTGCATGAGAAACGCACCTGGAGCTGGTGCACACGCTTGCAGTGGTTTCTCAAAGCGACCTCTGAGCTAAACTGAGCGTCACAGTGGGTGCAAACGTGCTGCAGCTCCCCCGTGTGGCATCTGCGGTTGTGGCGTCTCACGTCGTCGAGCGTGTAGCTGCTGAAGTCGCACAACGAGCAGAAGTGCGTGGGCAGTTTGTCGTGAATGCGTCTCTTGTGTTGGCGCAATTTGGTCACCGCCCCAAAGGTTTTGTCACACACGTCACAGCGGTGACGGCCGACACCTGTGTGGAGAGACTCGTGCTCTTCCAAGCGGTAGCGCCGCGTGGTGCTGAAGGGGCAGAAGCGGCAGCGGTGAGGTCGTGCACCTTTGTGTTTGAGTGCAATGTGCTGCGTCATGCAGCGCTGCTGTTTGCAGCTGAAAGTGCAGTGCTGGCAGTGCAAACGTTTGGGTTTGGCAGCACCGAACTTTTCCTTGCCATGACTACATAAACTGTGTCGGGTCAAAGAAACTTTAGATTTGGCTACAAATGAACAGAGAGCGCACTGTACTTCACCAGGCCTCATGCAGCCTTTTCTTTCATGGCTGTCTAAAGCTCTCTTCTGACTGCACTTAAATGCACAGCTTGGACAGCCAAAAATTTGACGTTTCTTAGAAACTTTTACAAGATCTTCGTCGAGTTTCTCCACCAGCTCTTCTCTTTCTTTGATTGAGTCATTCCCACCTTCATCACCTGTTTCTGAATTGGTCTCATTCTCCCTTTTCCTGAATCTTCTTCTGCAGGTCGAGAGGTGCCGTTTAATTGTTATGAGCCTGACGGATGAGAAGCTGCACAGCTTGCATCTGAATTTCCCACCCTTTTTACTATAAAGGGACTTTTGCTGTTTGTTACTGGAGATCAGTTTCTTCTGACTATCGGTTTGCTGGTTTTCAGATGCACTGGATGTAGCAGCATCATCATTAACAAAGGTCTTAGAATGAGATGAACACTCAGGATCAGTGGAAATTTTATTTTGCTCTGTCTGATCTGAATTAGATCCCTCCTGATCTACAGTACAGCTCTCCTTTGGAGCAACACTTGTTTCTGAAATGCCTACAAATGTCCTCGTTTTCCGTGGCATGGCTGGGCACTTCTTTTTAAGGTGGCCATCGAGGCCCCGCCTCTGCTTGAACTGCGCACCGCAGGCCTGACACTTGTGGCCCTTCATCCTGCCCTGGCACAGAGCTTGGCAGTGGTGCTTCAAAGCACTCTCTCTGCAGGTGACATAAGAGCATTTCTCACAGCGGTAAACACCTTCAGCTGGCACCACGAGCATCTGCACCCGTCCCTCTAACACCATGGCTTCTGCTTGGTCCTTGTCATACTTTTTCATAGCATTCAGACGCACCTCAGATTGTAATGGCTGACTGTGCTCAGGTGGAAAAGTAGGACTGATTGTTTCACAGTTTCTGTCAGGTGTCTGACAATCTCTGGGCTCAACCAGTTCAGCTGTGTTATTTAGAGGCTCGTAGCTATCATGTATATCTTCATCATGTTCCTCTGATGAGAGGTCTGCTTTTACTTGTGACGCCTCGGGCCTGTTAGAATCTAAAGTAGGAACCCTTTCAGAGTTTTCAGAGGTGGAGAGTGCAGTTAGAACGAGGGTACAGTATTCCTCAGGACTGCCGATGGGCGAAGGACTTTCTGTAATGGTCTCCTGAGAAACAACGTCAAAAACTTCCTCAGGTTGTGAAGCAGGAGACGTTTCTCTGCTGCCATCGTGGTAAGGCAGGACTTGGTCTCTTTGACCTTCAGGAGTACCAGAAGGTGGAGGTCCTTCAGGCAGCTTGTGAGTAACTGAAGGCTTGTTGTAAAAATCCTGCATGAATTCAGCCGAGCTCCTCTCCTTCTCCTTTGCAGCGTAGTTGTCCAGCCACGCTTTGTCCCCGGGCACGTACCCATGTGTTTTCCTCTTGTGAAGGAAAAGGCTGATGCTGCTAAAGGAGGAGTAGAAGCAAAGGGCGCAACGAAACTCTTTCAGCTTGGTGTGTTTGCAGTTCTCGTGATTCTGAAGCGCCTGACGGTAGCAGGTGGTGTACATACAGTATTTGCACTTGAACACGGCGGACTGTCTGTCCTTTCCGGAGTGTTTGGCCAACATATGGTTTCGAAGCTCATATTTGCGCTTGCAGGCGTAAGCGCAGATCTCACACATGAGTGATTTGGCTTGGTGCCGTAATTTGTGGCTGTTTAGCTGGTCCATGCGGTGACAGCGATATGGACACTGATCACAGGGATACCTAGGAGAGGAAACAGGAAGTATTGAATCTAGAACCAACAATGCTTCTTCCACCTCCACTGTTCCCCACCTTAAAGACCCACAGCTGTGCATTCTGGTGTTGCGCTCTTAAGAAACTTAGCTTACACAACAGATCCAAAATTAAAATATAACAAAGATGTGTAAGAAACCTCTTGAGTGCGTACCTAAGGTCCCCTGCATGTTTCCTCATGTGGACGTTAAGGTAGTGTTTCCATTTGGTGACGTATCCACATTCGGCACACATGAAGTTCTTATCATCTGAGTGAGTGAGCATGTGTTTGGACAGGTAGGACTCATCTCGGCACTTGAACTCACACAGGCTGCACTTGTGGGGCCTCTCACCTTAAAGAGGAAAAACAAGTTTAAGAGTTATTGTGTCACAAGGGAGAAATGCCCAGACTTTAAAGCAGGATTCATGTGACCAAACCCATCCTCACCACTGTGCATGAGCATGTGCCGCTTCAAACCCCGTTTGTGCGAGGTCACGTAGCTGCACTGAGAGCAGCGGTGGATCTTCTCGTTGGCGTGCAGATGCCCGAGGTGCTGCTCAAACTCCACGGGGTTGAACGTGACAAAGGAGCAGAAGTCGCAGCTGAGCTTTTCAGGCCCTGCATGACCGAGCCGCTGGTGCTGGAGGAAGACTGTTTTATTGGAGCAAGAAAAATCGCACTCTGAGCAGTGATAGGCGAGGTGCGTCCGATAATGATCATCCATGTCTGTCTCGCTTTTAAAGAGGGCGCCGCAGGCGTGATGACGGCATTCCACTGCTTTGACTCCGTGAGCCTCGGCAGAGTGTCTAATGAGGTCTTTGTGATGAGAACTCTGGAAAGAACAACCCTCCTGAAAGCAGGCCAAGGGTTGGCTGTCAGACGGGATGTTATGTGACTTCATGTGAGCCTTCAATGCGCTGCTCAGGCGAAAGCTTCCCCCACAGGTCGGACAAATGTAGCTGTAACAGTTTTCGCCATCTCCGGCGTGCACGCTGATTAGATGGCGCCGGATTGAGCTCCTCTCCACGGCGGAATACTCGCACAAGTGGCACCGGTGGATCTTTTCGCCAGCCTCTCTGAGCCTGTGAACACGCAGCTTGCTCTTGCTGGTGAAGTAACGCTTGCAGGTGGGACACTGGAGGCTTGGGTCGGGGAAATGCAAACGAAGGTGCTCCTGGAGGTGAGAGCGCATCTTGAAGCAGCGACGACACTTGGGGCAGGTGTGGGTGCGATAGATGTGCTCTGATCCCTCTGCAAGGTACTCTGTTAAATAGAAACAAATTGAAAATGTTAGTTTAAATATACGTTTACAAGAATAATGGGTTGTCTTTGTTACAGTTTATATTTTGCATTGTTTACTGTTTTTTCCTTCTCTGTCATTTTGATTAAAGAACAGATCTTTTATGTCATGTTAAACAGTAATGAGAGATGGTTTTTTTTGTAATAAACCACTTGTGATGGGCACCAATCACTCACAACATCTGTCTAATAATGTGTAGGTCTCTTTTGTGGCATCAAAAGAGCTCCTAGCTTTCAGGGCATTGATGTGGGACTCCAACGGGTGTCTGTACTGCGACTTTGGCAACAACTTTGAGATTATAAAATAAGGCCTCTCTGGATCCGAATTGTTCCAGCACATATCAGTAGGATCATTGAGAACAGGATTTAGGACTCTGGAGTTCAGGAAAGCCATGAGCTCTGCAGTTTTTTGTGGTAAGACAAGGGTCACTGTCCTGCTTGGGGGGGGGGGTTGCCACCAACAAGATTTTGTCTACTATGAAACTAACTTCTGGTTTGCATTGAGGAGACCACGTCTACTTTTAATAGCAGGCTTTGGACATTCCTTTCTGATTAACCTTTAAATTAAGGCCATACAGGGTGGACCTGAACCTTTCCTCAACTTTGCAACTAAATGTTTCAATCACATCTTCACTCCTGTGTTTGTGTACTACTATTGCATGTCATTAATGTTTGCCTACTCTACCATAGTTTCGTTTGTTGTCCATCTACTGTACTGTTTCTTCTCATTCTCCTCTTTCCCTTTGCAGTCTGCTGGAGGACTTTTCCTGTTACAGATTTTTTTTCCCCCACTTTTGCCAAATATTGTCTCGTGAGGCATCATTGGCTTTGTCTAGGAAGAATTACAAATCTTTGAGGAAGTGCCATCACGTGACTTGGACTGTGGAGGGTGGAGCATTTCCTTCCTACTTGAATAAGCTTATAACATCCTAGCTTGACCAGTCAACCAGTTATGTGGAGAGAGAGGAACATTAGCACAATTAGGGTATAAACAGTGGTAACAGCACTTTAGGAGGTCCTAGAGCAGGAAAGGATATTGAGTCAAATGAAAACTGCAACTGAACAGCATCATTTTTATTATAGAGGCACAGGCCAGTATCAGGCAGAACCTGTTGTACAAGGACAGCAGGATGAAGGTCAACCTGGGTATACACTAATCTCAGAATAGATGATGATGTGGTTTCCTGGAGGGAAGAAATTCATAATGGTGGAACCAACAGTGTCAGGGGAGGGGTGTGAAGAAGCAGGCGAGATAACAAAGAACCAGCGACTTGATCTTAGAGACTCAGAGCTTTTGATTGTCATTTTGCAGTTTCTTGCACTGGAAAATTGGGTAGCTGGACCACAAAGGTGCAAAAGTAAAGAAGAGAAAACAATATACAACCCCAAAAAAGGTGTTACTTGATGACTTCTACATCTGGCTAAAGCTCCATCTAGTGAAAATGTCTGCAAAGTGTAGTATCATTGACACGTGTATAAAGTGCCAATTGGTACTATACAAATCAAATGTATCAGAATTAGGAGAATCATGTCAAAGTGACTTCCATGTGAGTGCCCAGGAGCCACTGTGTTCAAGCAGACTGTCAGATTTAATGTTGTAGCTGATTACAGTGGTCACCATAATAATCCACTAAGCAGATAATAGGTGTTCTTACCTTTGGATGGCACTGATGTAGCATCTCCTGCTAAAGTCGTGTCTTTCATGCCACCTGGCCTCTCAGGTTGTTCCTCTGGCCCACAAGCTCGATTTTTTCTTTGTGACACGCTGACCTCAGACAAGCAGCTTTCCTTATAGCCCATCGGTGTTGGCTCCTGCTCATTCCCTAAGAGAAAATAATCATAATTTCCATCTTACAGCTAAGGTTTGAAGGTATGAGAGTTCCACCTCCCCGCAGGGCCCACTTACCTTGAGCATTATTTGGTAGATATTTGTGTTCCAAGAGGTGGCCATTCAGGGTTTTAGCATTTTGAGAGACAAACTGGCAGTGAAAGCAGCCAAAGGGCATGTGTCCTTTCCGATGGCTTTCCATCTCAGCTTGTGTAAGGAATGACTTTTTACAAGCCCGGTAGGTGCAGGGCACAAGAGTGAGGCCATGTGTAGACATTATGTGGGCTTGATACTCGTCACGGTCCGAGACACTGAAGTAGCAGCCTTTCTCAGAGCAGGAGAACGGGCCTGTCAGGTCTGGGTCACTGTGGCTGGTTTTAAAGTGATGTTTAAGAGCAGCTGGTTTGGAAAAGACCTCAGCACACCGAGAACACTTGAATCTGTCCAGCTGCACTTTACTGGATGAAGCGATTTGTCTTTGTGAACAGGGGTGAGAGGCAAACATGCCGCTGTCTGAAAAGCTCTGTCCACATTTTTCACAATGAAAATCCATCGTCTCCATTGTGTCTAAAAAAAATAAAGAGTAAAGCCTTAAAATTTCACAACAATTTAATATCATGTTAGGGTACACATGCACAAGTTAAACATCAGACTCTATAACATTCCTGTCCTTTTCAGTCCTTTCTGACTGTATGCATCAGCTCATTGAGTGACTTATGTATGTATGTGTATATATGTATATATTGTACTATTCTTAGTTAGTGTATTGTCTGTCTTGTCTTAATGTTGGTTTATAATGGAGCACTGTAACAAAAAATAATTTCCCCCAGGGATCAATAAAGTATTCTGATTCTGATTCTGATTAGTTTCACATCTGTGTTTAACGACCAATCACTCCATGTGTGTATAAATAACCCTGTTCGTTCTTGGTGTTGGGCTGTCTGTTCCTTGTCCTTCTCGCACTCTTGTGAATTCCTGTTTTGCTTTTAGTTTTGATATTATTCAGAACTTCTTTTTTTTTGTTTAAATCAAACATTATTAAGGGTTTGCTTTTTCTTTTGTTCCATTTGTCATCTCACTCCTGAACTATGATATGGGATATTAATTCCCAGCATGTGAAAACACAGTAGAACCTGCATCCTCCTCTGTCACACCAACCCTCTGCATGTCCTCCTTCACTACATCCATGAGTCTTGTCGGTGGTCTTCCTCTTTTCCTCCCGCCCAACAGCTCAGTATTAGACTTTGATATATATTTTGTGCATGTAGATAAAAAAAAAAGTCTGGAATAAAGTGGTATCTTAATGGTGCTGATATGATCATAGTTGCTGGAAATGCACTGATAACACCCGAACTTTTCAAGCTGAAAACCCACAGACTTCCAAATGTCCCCACTGTAGCATACAGTGGGGCAAAAAAGTATTTAGTCAGCTACCGATTGTGCAAGTTCCCCCACTTAAAATGATGACAGAGGTCAGTAATTTGCACCAGAGGTACACTTCAACTGTGAGAGACAGAATGTGAAAAAAAAATCCATGAATCCACATGGTAGGATTTGTAAAGAATTTATTCGTAAATTAGGGTGGAAAATAAGTATTTGGTCAATAACAAAAATACAACTCAATACTTTGTAACATAACCTTTGTTGGCAATAACAGAGGTCAAACGTTTACTATAGGTCTTTACCAGGTTTGCACACACAGTAGCTGGTATTTTGGCCCATTCCTCCATGCAGATCTTCTCGAGAGCAGTGATGTTTTGGGCTGTCGCCGAGCAACACGGACTTTCAACTCCCGCCACAGATTTTCTATGGGGTTGAGGTCTGGAGACTGGCTAGGCCACTCCAGGACTTTCAAATGCTTCTTACGGAGCCACTCCTTTGTTGCCCGGGCGGTGTGTTTTGGATCATTGTCATGTTGGAAGACCCAGCCTCGTTTCATCTCCAAAGTTCTCACTGATGGAAGGAGGTTTTGGCTCAAAATCTCACGATACATGGCCCCATTCATTCTGTCCTTAACACGGATCAGTCGTCCTGTCCCCTTGGCAGAAAAACAGCCCCATAGCATGATGTTTCCACCCCCATGCTTCACAGTAGGTATGGTGTTCTTGGGATGCAACTCAGTATTCTTCTTCCTCCAAACACGACGAGTTGAGTTTATACCAAAAAGTTCTACTTTGGTTTCATCTGACCACATGACATTCTCCCAATCCTCTGCTGTATCATCCATGTGCTCTCTGGCAAACTTCAGACGGGCCTGGACATGCACTGGCTTCAGCAGCGGAACACGTCTGGCACTGCGGGATTTGATTCCCTGCCGTTGTAGTGTGTTACTGATGGTGACCTTTGTTACTTTGGTCCCAGCTCTCTGCAGGTCATTCACCAGGTCCCCCCGTGTGGTTCTGGGATCTTTGCTCACCGTTCTCATGATCATTTTGACCCCACGGGATGAGATCTTGCGTGGAGCCCCAGATCGAGGGAGATTATCAGTGGTCTTGTATGTCTTCCATTTTCTGATGATTGCTCCCACAGTTGATTTTTTCACACCAAGCTGCTTGCCTATTGTAGATTCACTCTTCCCAGTCTGGTGCAGGTCTACAATACTTTTCCTGGTGTCCTTCGAAAGCTCTTTGGTCTTGGCCATGGCGGAGTTTGGAGTCTGACTGTTTGAGGCTGTGGACAGGTGTCTTTTATACAGATGAGTTCAAACAGGTGCCATTCATACAGGTAACGAGTGGGGGACAGAAAAGCTTCTTACAGAAGATGTTACAGGTCTGTGAGAGCCAGAGATTTTCCTTGTTTGAGGTGACCAAATACTTATTTTCCACCCTGATTTACGAATAAATTCTTTACAAATCCTACCATGTGAATTCATGGATTTTTTTTTCACATTCTGTCTCTCACAGTTGAAGTGTACCTCTGGTGCAAATTACTGACCTCTGTCATCATTTTAAGTGGGGGAACTTGCACAATCGGTGGCTGACTAAATACTTTTTTGCCCCACTGTATAACTTACCCTTTAATCAGGGATAATATATAGAAAAAATTAATGACATACAGATATTGATATTAATATAACTTTGATAGTACATAGTGGTCTTTCATACTGATGAAGTTACTGCACTAGTGCTAACTGTAATAAGACACATCACAGGTACACGGTTACATGCACAAAATTGCAGGTGCTTACAGTAGAAAATGAACTTCAGAGTCAGACCTACTGCCCGGGTTTCCACGGTCCTTTGGATCCAAAAAACAAAACATCAACAGCTGTGTTTAACCGCAAGGCTGCACCGTCTGCCTCATTGAATCCACTTTTACTGACTGCCTGTTATAGAAATCCTTAGCTGTCAGTGAGTTACAGCAGCTGAAGTTTTTCTCGCTCTGATTAATAATATAAAGTGATTGAAACACGCCAATAATAACATCGCGTTTAATGCTAGCTGAGCTAACCCTCATTAGCTTCTTGAGACGCTCATCGCAAAGTCTTTGCGTCCCTGTTAGCTTTTCACCGCTGTTGCGGTTCAAGCCGTTTAAACTAAAATTCACAGAGTGCATTAACCACCGTTGCGTAGTTATTCTCTTAACAGGTTAGCAAAATTAGGTGAGCATAAAAATAGATTACTAAGGAGGGGGGACCATTATTTGTGAGCGCCAGTGGAAAGTCGGAACGGTATCCATCAAACACAGGAAGTGTAGTAAAGGTCGCCGTACAGAAGCATCGTTGCACGCTTGGGGATTTTATGTGGCTGAATGAAGGTTTAAACACGAGAATGAATGAAGTCACCAGTGGCAGCTGTGAGAGATTAAGTCCAAGGGAAAAAACAACGCAACTGTCGTAATTTAGCCAGTCGGGTAGCCTTAACTGTCGCTAAATGTATTTCCAGCCTACAAGCAGCTGTCAGGATACGAAGAAAGACCGATAACCTTTATTTACTGCACTACGCAGGTCTTCAGATGAGCTCCTTTTGCGGGGGTATCTAGAGTCTCACTGCAGCCGTCACCATGCCCCTGACGGATTTTCTGGACGGCTTGAAGGACAACCCGTACTTCGGAGCCGGCTTCGGACTGGTCGGGGTCGGGACAGCTCTGGCGCTTGCCAGGAAAGGGGCTCAGGTGGGGATGATCTTCTTCCGCAGGCACTACATGATCACTCTGGAGGTGCCCAGCAGGGACAAGAGCTACAACTGGCTGCTGAGCTGGATCACCAAGCACGCCAAACACACGCAGCACCTGAGCGTGGAGACCTCCTACCTGGCGCACGAGAGCGGACGGGTTCACACGCAGTTTGACTTTCACCCGAGCCCTGGCAACCACATCATCTGGTATAGCACATACCACTACACCTATAAGACCTGTATTCTAAACTGATTGGCCACTTTCTCTGTGACACTGACTTCCGTTGTGGTCTGCAGGTATGGGAGGAAGTGGATCAGGGTGGAGAGAACCAGGGAGAAGCAGATGGTGGATCTGCACACCGGAACCCCCTGGGAGTCTGTCACTTTCACAGCTTTAGGCAGAGACAGACAGATCTTCTTTAATATCTTACAAGAAGGTAAGTTTAACAACACATGAAGTCAGGTGTGCACATAGTTAGATTTTCACCTGTATTGCAGATGTATTTTCAGAATTATCACATTGAATTTTGAGGCTCATCTACATCCAGATGAACAGTATCAACATTTTGGGATTTGAGGCTCATCCCTCCAAATGTTTGCACCGAGTAGCTTCTCGAAGTCTGGATGTTTCCTCCCTTAATTGCTTAATTTCAGTGCACAGTGTGTGGTGTACATGGGCTAAGTTGTGAAGTTTTGTCTAAAATACTTACAGACTTAACTGTACTTGACAAAATACTTGAGTGGGCTTTTAGTTGAGCTTTCATTCCTGTTTTGCAGCAAGAGAACTGGCGCTGAAGCAGGAGGAAGGCAGGACAGTGATGTACACGGCCATGGGTGCAGAGTGGCGGCCCTTCGGCTTTCCTCGGCGGCGCAGACCCCTCAGCTCTGTGGTGCTGGACGTGGGTGTTGCAGAAAGGATTGTAGATGACGTGAAGGACTTCATTGGAAATCCCAAATGGTACACAGATAGAGGTAAAATGTTACATGACATGAATTTTAATCATGATTATAATGTCTTGATCACCACAATTAAAGGAACACAACTGAGTTATCATGAAACTGTTACTCACAGGGTACTTTGCCCATTCTTGGTTGAAGTTGCTGATTTTCTGATCGCTTTATTGATGAACATCACTTCTGTTAAAAGCCCCTTGGATTTTTGCTGAAGGTCTGGTCCGACTCCTTACCAGAGTCTGTTCGAGAGTAGGGAAGGTCTCTAGAAAAACCTAATAAGAAAAATGTTACCGAACGTTTTAATTTGTCTACTTTGTAGAAGAATTTCTAGGGTTTTTTGTGATTAATCCTCTACTGATGGTGGTTGTTCACCTGTGCAGGTATTCCCTACAGAAGAGGCTACCTGCTGTACGGCCCCCCCGGATGTGGAAAGAGCAGTTTTATGTGAGTATATGCTTTATTTGGGTTTATTCTTCTTGCTGCGTACTCGTCGTGTAACCTCACCAATGCCTGTGTAACTTGCTGTTTTTTTCAGCACGGCGCTGGCTGGTGAGCTGGGCTACAGCATCTGTCTGATGAGTCTGAGTGACCGAACACTTTCAGACGACCGCCTGAATCACCTCCTGAGTGTGGCTCCGCAGCAGAGCATCATTCTCCTGGAGGATGTCGATGCAGCCTTTGTCAGCAGAGACCTGCTTCCCACTGAGAGTGAGCAGCAGAACCGATCAAACATATTTCTTTTTACATGTTTAAAACATCACAGATGTTCATCAGCTCCACTCTGTGGTTTTAAAACAGGATGATATTCAGTACTGAAGCAACCTGTAAAGCTGTATTTGACCAGATTTGTTACATTCTGGTTTGAAGGTGAATTTTGAAGTCACTGAGCTGTGTTTTCTTCTGTTGCCTCTCAGACCCTCTGGCCTATCAGGGAATGGGACGACTGACCTTCAGCGGACTGCTGAACTCTCTTGACGGAGTGGCTTCATCGGAGGCCCGAATAGTTTTTATGACTACCAACTTCATAGACAGGTACTGTTCGAAGCCAAGAGTGTTTAGTGACATTGTACCAACATGTAAACTGATATAGCTGCTTCTAATGTAAATGTAAAAAATGTAATGTAAAAAAAACAATTGAAGCAGTGAAGAGACTGAAACAGAATTAGAAGAAAATAAAAGACCCCAACAGCAGGTGGCGCTGCATACCAAGTGCTGGTGAAGTTGAGATATTGCTGTGATACAGCAGCCTACCTCAATAAAATAAGTGCAGTACAGGGATTGACATAACCAGTGTCCTGGGAAAAAAGGAGTAGTGCAGTGTGACACAGTATCAGAGTACATAGGTCTGATATGCATGTGCACAGTAGACCGTGTATCCATAGTGACAATTTACATACATTAATAAACTATAACTGATCACATGATCAAATGTTAGATTGACTTTATCTTCAGATCTTAAATTAATCCGTGCACGCCTACCTGTTCATCCCTGCCTGTATGATCAGCTTCATCACCTCATCTTCCTCACGTCTCTCTGCTTCCTTAATGAACATTACAATCTTTTTGTCATGGCTACAAAAACTTGTTCTTTCACTTGTGAAACATAAGAAGTGTTTTCAGTGCCATTAACTGCCAGCGTTGTGTATGATATCTGCACACAGGTTAGACGCAGCGCTCATCCGACCTGGCCGTGTTGATCTGAAGCAGTACATCGGGCATTGCACCCACTGGCAGCTCACCCAGATGTTCCGACGATTTTATCCCGACGAACCGGCCTCTGAGGCAGAACACTTTGCCAAGCACGCTTTAGCCACACACTCTGAAATCAGTGCTGCTCAGGTGCAAGGACACTTTCTGCTGCACAAAATGGACCCTGCAGGATCGATAGACAATGTTGCTCAAATAAAAGGATGACAGGATTGGAAGGGATTTGGATGCTGAAGCCCAAATAAAGAGAAATGGAAAAATATTTTCAGTTTAAGTTTATTAATGAGACAGACGCATAAGAGAGTTGATTTTTGTGATTTATGCGACTGCTTAGATGTTGGAAATACAAACACACAAACCTCACCTACATTTACTCCAAGCTCTGTCTTATTGGAAAGATTCATTCTCAAAAATTTGCAAAAAACTTTGCTCTGACCTTGAAAGGTTGTCTTCCAAATGTAGTTATAGTCATAGCTGCACTGGCCATTGGCCCACCGGACATTTGCCCAGTGGGCCGATGGTGATTTTTTGTTTTTATGGGCTGATGATTTATTTTTTTTCAGTAACGGTATAAACAATGAAAGGTGGTGGATTGGCCAGATGCTGGCAGATGTGTAAAAATAACTCAGTTGTTTGGTGGTGGTGTTCTGGGAATCCATCCTACCTGGAAAAACACCACATAGGCCAACAGATGGATGAGGGAAAGGAGAGGCAGGAGGAGGAGAGGTGAACTGAACTTCAGGTAAGAAGTTATGACCTGCAGTCTATCTGGGTCAGATATAAACCAAGTTTAGGTGCAGTTTATTTTCGTTGTGTTGACTTTTTACAGTCAGTTACAATAACTTGTACTGCGTACTAGGTAGCATGACGAAGTGTCTATACAGCTGGGTGGGTGCTTTGATGATACTGATAGTGAACTTTATTTTATTCATAAGGTTAATTAGTAAAAAACGGAATCGTCCCATATTCAGAGAAAATATTACGCGTTTTGTAATTAGCTGAGAAGGAACACAGTTTGTCCCGTACTTCAGCTACAATGGGAAAAGACACAAAGCTGGAGTTATTCTGCGTCTTTACGCTGTCAGCTGCCTCTTCTCTCATTCTCACCTCTCCCTTTCCTGTTGCTACTTCAATCATGAAACTGATCAGTGATCAGCTGATTGGCTTTTCTGGTGCAAGTCCGGTCTCTCTTGTTTATCGCCCACTTTGCGCCAGAACGGGAAACCAGCGGATGTCGCGCTAAACAACAGCAGCACGTTTAAGCTTGATCAGCTATTGTTAGAATTTATTTAATATTACTTTCTAGTATCAGCTGATGTTTGCTGGAGCCACAGCCGTAAAAGCTGCTGGTCATGATGTTGGTTTGGTTATCTGGTGAGAGGGAAACATGAAGATGAAACCAGGAGATGTCCTTACTGAATCATCAGAGCTGAACAGGTGATGGAGAAACAGGTTTACCTTTAAGGTGACACAAATGAGTTGAAGGGAAGTTATAAACTGTTTCTGAGAGACAAATAACACCAGGAGCCTTTTCTACATAGCTGACAGCTGGTAACTGTGCAGGGGCGGGTCTAGCAAAGTGTTGCCAGGGGGCCATGTAGGGCATTAACAGGGAAAGGGGGGCACAAGGAAATACTTTTCTTTCTTTTTCTCATTTAAAATGTCTCGCTTTTAACAAATAATTATCTGAATCTTACAACCAAAGTTTTTATCTGATGTAAAATGTATAGAAATCATACATATACCAACAAGACTGTACGTCACTGTGACAACAGCGTTTGTTTTCGTTCAAAGGCTTTATGGCTTTTCCTATAATACCTGGTGGGCCGGTCTCTAGTCAAAATGCCCGGGCCGATTCTTTTGTTCCAGTCCAGCCCTGCAGGTTATAGTTGTAGTTAAAGTTATAGTTTTCACATATAAATCAGCAGCAAGCCTTAAAATGAGGTGAAAAATAAGACACTGCCTATTTACACAATGTGATTTATTTGACAAAAACTGAACTAAAATGCAGAAGAAGCTTCTGAACACCTAAGTGCACCCCATGATAGAACCACATTTAGCAGTGATAACATAATTGTTTTCTATTTATCAGTCTAGCATCCACTTTGTTTTACATTGTTGTTTTAGGCCATTGAGCATTCATTCATTCACAGCTCTTTTGAGGTCACACCACCACATGTCCATCACCACATGTGACAGAATGCTTTGGTACAATGAGGACCTTATGGTTGACTTGAAGACTGCAAGCTGCCCAAATCATCACCCCTTCACTACCTTGCTTCACTGTTGCTATAATGTGTTTAGTTATCTCCAAACATACTTCTATGCATGCTGATCAAACATCTGGTCGTATGGTTTCATCGGTCCGCAAGTTTTGCGGTTTGTTCAGATGCAGCTTTTTGAACATAACCTGTGCTGCCCTGCTCTTTTTAGAGTAGAGGATTTCTCCTGGCAACTCTTCCAAACTTGCTCAGTCTTTTTTTAATTGTGCTATCATGAACTATCATGCTGACTGAGGCCTTCAGAGTTTGAGATGGAGCTCAGGGTTTTGTTTTTTTTTACAGTTTCTCTGAGGGCTGCACGATGCGATCTTGGGTGAATTAATTGGGATGCCCACTTCTGGGAAGATTGTGGCATTATGGTAACATGCACCTGAATGCTTCAGACCAGAAAACTGCCAAAACGTCTGCTTTTACACAGGCGATTACTCTTACTAATGATCAGTTAATAAAGTGTATTTAATAAGAAGCACCTGGTTGCTACTTGTCCTCTGAAGTCCTTTTGAAGCAACTTTAGAAAAGGAAGCATATACTTTCTGTTTCGCATGACTGACTGTACTAGACTGGTCTTTTTTTGTTGTGTATGATTAAAGGGTGTGGAAGTGGATCTCTATCACCTCTGCTTGCCTTTCTGTATTCACTGTACAGTACAGTAGGAGGGTACTGAGATGAGACACACACAAAAATATAACTCTTGCAGTATCCAAAGCATGTTTACTGGAGACTGAAAGTCGTGTTGATCAGATCTCACATCTGTTTCGCTCATCACACAAATGTGTTTTAAATTAAAAGCATTCTTTTGATTCAGTAACTAGAAACAGTCATTGATTTACTTTGACACTATAGTCAGGCTTGCTTAAAAGCAGCCATCTCACTGTTACTGAGCAGAAAAATGTGAGTTTAGGTATTTTTCCATTTGTGGTCCTTTGTGGCTTCTTGTCTTTGTTGATCCTTAAGAGCTGGGCTGGAAGGGTTAAACATTTAGCAAGATGTGGCGCCTCCCTTTATGGCTAGTCTTCTGCATGCAATAGGAGCTCTCTGTATTTTCTATTCTCCCCTCATAATGGCTGCATGGCTGTCCAGTAGACTGGTGAAGAGAAAATGCAGCTCACTGCTGCTGTGCCCTATCTCCCTGGCCCCAGTCTGCTCCAGAGGGGTTGCAAGGGTCTCCCCTGCCTCAGGGGCCCTCTCCACCATCCAGAAAAAGCCTCGGACAGTGGAAGATCTCCCACATGTCAGCTTCTTGGAGTTTCTTTGCAGAGTGGTGTTTCAGGGTTTCTACAAACGTATGCATGAGCTTCAGGTAGGCTGCAGTGCATGATCTTTATTATGTTCACTCACAGTGATATGTGCTTGTTTCAGTTCGATGTCAAAGATGTTTTGTGTTTTCCACCTGATGCATTTCAGAAACCCTGGTGACAAATTTGATAATCTGAGAGGTCATGGGTTTACAAGTGACTGCATTTTCCTCCAGTGACAATAAATAATAGAAAATGTTGGGCTGGTTGTATGACTTTTTTGTCCATAGTTACCTTCAGACAGTATCAGCTTGTCTCACAGCTAACTGACACAGAGTCTTGGGCTGCTTTCTTTCTCTGATGAATCACATGCAGCCACTCCAGCACACACTGACCTCTGGCATCTGATTACTGACTGATTAAATATAATGTCTGCTTTTTAAATTACACATTGCAAAAATCCCCAAATGTCTTCATCTTTATTCTATAAGAATGCAGCTCTACCTTTATCACTTTTCCACCGTCAGATCTATGAGAAGCAGCTGTATGGGCCCATTTACAGAGACGGACTCAGATCAATATCCTTGAGCACCCCAGAGCTTTTGGCCGAGCTGCTGAGGAAGGATGAGAAGTTCCCTTGTAGAGGAGACATGAGTGTGTGGAGGGAATATCGTGACATGAGAGGATTCGGCTATGGACCTTTTACAGAGTAAGACTACCAAACAGTGTAGTAATTCTGCCCCACCTAAAAAATAATCTCATTGTGATTGCTTAGATTCTAATACGTAACAGATTTCCAGGGAAAGAGTTTTATTATGAGTGGAAGGGATTGTTTTTGACCTATTTGGGTTAAATAGATTGCTCTCAGGCTGGTATATTCCATAAAGATAAGAAATCAGAAAAATGTTAATGCTCCACAAGTTTTATGAACCGGTGACAATATAAGGGGATCAATGTTTAATTTTAGCTCTGTCAGGCTCAGTGCAGTAGCAGCAGTAAACCTATTTATGTTGCAAAAATAAAATTTATATTGCAGATGGTGGTCATTCCTTCACCATCTGCAAAGGCTCAGTTTGAGAACCACCATATTAGGCAATCAAATGAAACTAAAAGGCTGAGCAGATTTTAAACTGTGTTGTTTATCTGAAGACAGTGGGCTCCACACCCAATATCTGTCATATTATTATGAAAAGCTGGAAATTACAAGAAAGTTTGAGGATTTTGAGGAAAACACCAGAAGTAATACTCTGGTGTTTTTCTAGGTCAACAGTCAGAGCCACAGTTTAATAAACTCATCACAGGCTTGTTGAAGAAATCTGATGCAGGGAACACTAATAGCAATGTGATATCAGTAAATACTGCATCAGAACGATGCACCAATGGCAAAAAATGTTAAATGATTAAATTTGGCATCAGTGATACTGTCACGGTTCTGGGTCGTTTCGACCCAGCATTTTGAGTTTCTTATATTTTATAAACTAAAACTAACTTATTTAAGTTTTAGTTTATTTTTGCATTTTGGATTGTTTTCTGAGACTCGTGTGCTTTGCTGATTATTATTAGAATTCTATGTTTCTGTTTATTCGTGTTTAAGGATTTGTTCTTCGGTTGTGTCTCATGTTTAGCATAGTTTGAGTTCCATGTGTTATATTCTGTCTGCCTCTGTGTCGAGTCTGCGTTTCTTGTTTCCTGTTTTGTTGTGAAAGTCTGTGTCTTATGTGAGTGTATTCAGTTTGCCTTCCTTGTCTCCTCTTGTCAATTACTTCCAGCTGTGTTCGCCACCTGTGTGGAATCTCCCTGTATTCCCTGAGTGTATTTAAGTCGTGTCTTCTGTTGTTGTAGTCGCTGGTCTGTCTGCGTATCTACTGTGTGGTTTCCCTGCTGTCGCCATCATGTACCTTTTGTTTACATTCCTTTGTGTTCATGTTTGCTGTTCAATAGTTTAGTTTGTCTCAGTATAGATTATTTTTGTTCCGTTTTGCCATTTCCATCTTTGTTCTACAATAAACCACATTCGCATCTCAGCAAGTGCCTGTAATTGGATCCTCTTTCATTTCCTCTACACGGCTCACTCCACTCGCCGTGACAGATACCAGTCAGTAAATATCAGTAAATAATCAAAGTAGTCAATGAAGGTCAGGTCTGTCTGTTGTGCTGCACTTTAAACACAAAAGGTTACTTTGTTCACAAGACAAACTGGTTTAAAATAGTGCTCAAAATGAAGGATGCACTCTCTCAATGTTTCTATGCATTTTATATACATATATGTGTGTGTGTGTGTGTGTGTGTGTGTGTGTGTGTGTGTGTGTGTGTGCGTGTGTGCGTGCGCGTGTAAGCATAGTAGCAAACAAACTGCAGACCACAGCCAGCTTAGATATTTGTGTGAGCTCTTTAGTTTACTGGCTACAAACTGGTTGAATGGAAAAATGTAGCAGAAAATCAGCCATAATGGATGCACAAGTGTATCATAGTTCAGACTCTTTGTTGTGTTTGCGTTTGGATTTATTTATTTCAGTGCAAACATGTTTCTGTTCCAACAGGGATGGAGAGAGGTGGTACAAGCTGAGGGTGGTGCTTAACAAGCGGATGCTGAATCCGAAGGACTCGGCCCAGTATTCTGGGATTATCAATGATGTGGTTAAAGACTTCACCAAGAAGATGCGCAGTCTGTGCCAGTGCAGCCCAACAGGAGACTTTGTGACCAACATTGCCAATGAGCTTTATCTGTTTTCACTAGAAGGTAGTCTGATGGTTAAAACTGCAAATGCTGAATGCTAAATAACATATTTGTTTAATGAACTAAATGAAAAAAATATTATTTTCAAACTAAAGTTTAAAGGAAGCTAAAAGTTAAGAAAAAAATTTGTTGCTAGATTCAGTGCCTTTTCTTTTTCTTATCCATTCAGGAATTGCCTCCATATTGTTTGAGACAAGGCTTGGTTGTCTGGAAGAGGAAATTCCTGGTGGTACACAAGATTTCATCAATTCCATAGCCCAGATGCTCTCCTACAACATGATAGTGTTTATTCTTCCCAAGTGGAGCCGGAATCTGCTGCCCTACTGGGGACGTTACATTGCTGGCTGGGAGGGCATCTTCAGCTTTGGTGAGCAGTTTGAACCTCACAGTCCTGATGTTTTAGTTAAGTTTTAGAGTGTTAGGAAACAATAAACATTATTATAAAAAGAAAAAAATAAATCTGTGGGGGGTTTTTGCACCAACTTCCCGTAAGGAGCCACAGCCTTATTCTCTATCAGCTGGTATTTATACAGTGCTTTTCTTATCTTATTGAGGATTCAGAATCCTTTTACAGTTACTTTACTACATGTGCACCATTCAGCATCTTTTATCTTTTATCCAGAGATGTAGTGCTATGTAGTGTAATATGGTGAAGTAGCAGAGTGAACCATTTTGTGTTATAAACCCCTATTTAGTATTTGGCATCAAATTTGCTCCTCCCAGTTTTTAGTAACAGGTTATGTATGTTCAGTTTATGCTTTGGGTGCCCTTTTATTTTTGCCTTCGTCTGTTCCTGTGTCTTCCCTTGTCTTATCTGTGCTTAGTCCTCAGTGTCATGTGTCAAAAAGACATGTGTGTAGTAAGTTTAGTCCCAGTATTTGTTTTTTGTTTCTGTGTAAAGTCCACGTATGCGGATCTGTCAACTGTTCATTTCCTGTTTTATTTTGATAGTTTCTTGTCTCATGTGCATTATGTTCAATTCAGCTCGGATTCAGTTCAGCTTTTCTCACCAGGTGTCTCCACTTTGCCCCCTTCCCTCTTGTTTGTCTATATTCCTTGTCATGTTCTCCCTTATACACGTGCTGTGTAACCCTCTGCTTTAATTTTCTTGGTTTAGTTAAAGTTAAATTGATTTCATGTCCTGTCCTCTGCATCCTGCACTTTGGGTCCAAAACAGGGCTTCAGTACAGAGACACATGGCAATTGGCAGCAACAAAACGGGCCATGTTTTCTACTGTGCAGCATGTCCTCTTCTTTTAGCAACAGTCAACAACAACAGGAGACCAGCTGCTGGACTTTTGCCAGAGGAACATTTCGTGATGGTCTGAAAGTTTTCAGTTGGTGAAAGGTCTAAACCGCAGGCAGACCGGTTCAGCATTTGGACTCATCTAGTAAAAAGCCATGCTGTTGGAATAGATGCAGTATGCAGTTTAACATTATCCTGATGAAATATGCAATGCGATACCTTTCAGCATTTATGGAGCATTTCCAGACTTTCACAGGTACTGATGCACCATATACCATCTGAGATACAGACTTTTGAACTGAGTGCTGATAACAAGCCGAATGGTTCATTTCCTCGGTCTGCAGAATAAAAAGGAGGGAGCTGTTAGGTGTGTGGAACAGCAGTTATCCACAGGGGGCTTTTTTCACCCGCACAAGCGCTGCCTGGCACTGCTCCGTCCGCCGGACCAGATTCCAGATTTCCTGATATCTAATTTCTATTTGCACTGAGGGACATTTATGAATGTCCCCGTGCACACACTTCACCTCCACCCACTCAGCCTCCAGCAGGGTTTGGTGGACCAGGGTCTGCGTACAGCCCGAGTTCACTAAAGCCTGGCATATACCCCCTGGGCACCTTACCGGTAAACGGTATGTCTCTCCTGAATCAGGGTAGGGCATCGGAGGGCTGGCAATACGTAGCACCTGTCCCACCTCCATTAACGGGCAGTCCCAACGGAGATACCCCGGTTGCCCACATCTCCAGCATTCCTGCCCCAATGCCTATGCAGCCCTAGGTGAGCTGGGCATGGTGTCCGTAACGGCCGGGACCTGTGGAGAAAACCCAGATGAAAAAGGGTTAGTCGGTGGCCTTCGTGGGGCCAGGACCAGTCGGTCCGTTATTACCAGCCATGGCTGTCCTCGTGGGTGTTCCCATCATGCCAGCAGGTGGTCCTAGGCCAGCATTTGTAGCTTCAAGGCTCGCTGGCCAGTGGCAGCGGACCCATATAACTGTATCTCTGACTGACCCTGCACTAAGTTCAGTTAGGTTTTATTCAAAATTATGGAACCATTGACATTTTAGCCTTTATATAACTGTGTAACGCTATGGAATTAATTTTTTTATGGGCCCATGTGTGTCTTTAATAAAGTGAAACAAACAAACAGATCGGTTTTCCACTTTGCCTCTATTTTAAATGAGCTTTGTCCCAGAGTAGATGGCAGCATTTCTAGATTATGGTCTTTTGTTGCAGATTGGTGAATAATCTATCTTTACCTCTGAGAAACACTGCCTCTATAAGATGCTCTTTTTTTATATCAAGTTATGGATATAAAAGATATAAAAGTACCAGTTATGGTACTGATGGTACTGAACTGTTGCCAGTTTGGTGCAACTGTCCCTACGTTTTAAAGATATGTTGTTTCCATCAAATTGAACCCAAGCTAATATGTTTCATGAAATAATAAATTGTCTCAGTTGATACAGTATATTTCATCCTATGTCCTGTTGCTAGTAAAATATGGGCTTATGAGTAAATGACTGCATTCTGTTTTGACTGATATTATACAGTGTTCCAACTTTTTTTTTTTTTTTGCACCATTTTTATGCACCTGTTCTAGCCAAAAAATTGATTGACAAGAAGTTGGAGATGATTCAGCAGCGGGTTGACAACAAGCAGGATGTGGAGGGTGAATACCTGACATACCTACTCTCAAACACGCAGATGAGCACTAAAGATGTGTATGGCAGCGTCACTGAGCTCCTCTTAGCTGGAGTGGACACGGTAAATGGAATACCAATACTAGTAATAAAAAATCACATGTAAAAAGGCACTCTGCACGGCTCTAATCATCAAAGCTCACCACTCGGTGTATTCACTTTTCTTTTGCACGTACATGTATGCAAGGCTCAGCATATATGTCTTCAAAAGTTTACTTTCACATTTTTTAAACTCCCAAGACCTCCAACACTCTCACGTGGGCTTTGCACGAGCTTTCCAAGAACCCTGATATCCAGGAAAGACTCTATAAAGAAGTGTCCACTATGGTACCATTAGACCGGATCCCCACCGCTGCTGACATCACTGGCATGCCATATTTAAAGGCAGTTATCAAAGAGACGCTGAGGTGAGACTGCTGCAATTTAGCTTTAACTGAAGCGATTAATGCAGGAAACAAACATGTTTTTAGTAGATAGTTTTCACATATTTGTAACAGCCAAACTGAAAATCTTTGAAAGTGAAAATAAGCTTCAAGTTTCCTGAAGTTTGTCTATTTAGCAGCCAAAATGGGTTTTATTTGAACTCATGGCTCTTAACAGGTTAAATGTAGACTAATTCATCAGTCAACATTCTTATTCACCTGCTTAAGAAGAAGCCAGACTATGAACCAGCCTAAAGTAACATGCAAACAAAAAATAACTTGTCTTGCAGGATGTATCCTGTTGTTTCTATGAATGCGAGGATCATTGCAGAAAAGAATGTTTCTATTGGTGGATATGAGTTCCCAAAAAAAGTAGGTCTGCTTTTAACCATTGTTAGATTGTTTGTGAGTGCTTTTTGTATTAACTTAATAAGACATATTTATGATGCCTGGATATAAAAAGGCTATTGTGTTATAAGGGAGGATCAGTATTCCATATTGTGTTGACTTCCAGTTGTTGATTGCTTTACAGACGCCGTTCACCTTTTGTCACTATGCCATCAGCCATGATGAGGACACATTCCCCGACTCGTTCACATTTAAGCCAGAGCGATGGCTCCGAGACGGCCGTGAGAGGCCAAACCCCTTCGGCTCCATCCCGTTTGGCTTTGGAGTAAGAGGCTGTGTCGGTCGCAGGATTGCTGAGCTCGAGATGTATCTGCTCCTGTTTCAAGTAAGTGACAAGAAGGAGAAAAAACTGCTGAACATCCCAGGGAAACTCCTGGATTTTTTTAAATGTGACCCAGGTGTGTCCAACAATAAGTGCGGGGGTTTGGGGGGGGAGGGGTCTCATGGAAAGTGGGAAAAAATCTGACGGAAATCTGGAACGGCTTCATTAATGCTGAAGGGTATATACGTGTCTTATGCATCTCTGTTGTTTGTGATTGTGTGGGATAATACATTTGTCCATATTCAAATCAATTGTCATCCACGTTTCAGACAACTCACTAACTCTATTTTTTTTTCACAGCTTATCAGGCAGTTTGAAATCAAACCCGACCCCACACTGGGAGAGCTGAAATCCATCAGCCGCACAGTTCTGATACCAGACAAACAACTAAATTTGCACTTTGTGGACAGAAGATAAGAAAAGACAGCAGACTGAGTGATGGTGGTTTGTATTAAGTCAGTGAGACGGGAGCAGAGGATTTTAAACCTTTGTAATCACAAATTGAAATGCCTAAACTCATCCAATTTTAAATGTTGTATCATCAAAGTAATGCTATAAGAGTTCAACTTAACACTGTTCCTCTATGTATGTGTAACCCCTATAGACATGGTTACTAGTATTTTCTTGTTTTTACCTGGTATTATTATTTCCGACACCCCTTGAACACACTTTGATTTTCCGTAGTTCAGTGAATGCAACAAAAGCACGTTGCTGCATTAAGCTAGGCAAAACGGAGCAAGACACCGAGAGCAAATAACAAGCTACACAAGGCCTTTATGTGTTTTACTCTCGACCAAAACCAGGCAGAGCGTGTATTTGTTTCTTGGGAATTCCGACTGGTTTTTTGTGATCCTGGATCTGAAGTGGTTCTGGATATGGATGGCGAGCCAGACCCTGTGAAAACTCTTGGCGAATCCAAAAGCAGTGTGGCCAGCTGTTCTGGATGCAGGAGTAGAGCTACAGTCTGAATTACTTCGAATCGCAGGATTTCAGATAAGCAAGAGCAAAAACTGCTTACTTTATACGGATTGTTTCTCTGGGAAACTATTGAACTCCCAATATCCTGCTCATCAGGAGTCAGGTCTAAAGAGACTACTTATTTTATTTTATTTTGTTGTTATTTTCAAAAGAGCGCTCTTCTCTGTTGATCTTCTGTTAATTTTCTATGCTGTTTACATTGGATTATTGCACCACTGTAACATTGTAATAAATCTGCCGGCTGTTCAACACTCAATTCTCTCAAATTTATTTTACTCCTCTCGAATCTAGTCTATAAGTTTAACCCTACTATACTAAGCAGGTGTTACATATGTACTGCAGCAGTCAGCTTATAGTTCTGTATATCCATCCTCTCATAATCTCTTAGTGTACTTAGTGATATAATAATAATTCTTTATTTAAAACAGACAGTGCAGTTTAACATAGTCCAAGTATAAAACATAAAACTGATGTGCTGCACATAACATTACAGCTATAGCTAATTTTCAACAATTGTCCCTTGTTGGGCTTACATTCACAATACACAGAGTTAAAACATACATTTTCATGAAACCAAAATACACCATGAATACAGCTACAATTAACAGACAATGTAAAAACAAACAAACAAACCCCACAAAAAAAAGATTAATTGAAATCACTACAGCTCTGATTTCCCTTTAACTAACTTTTAACCTTCAATGTAAAGGAACTAACATCTGTAATCAATTTGATATCAGATGGAAGTGTGTTCCACAGATGGCAAGCCTTTATGGAAAACGCTGATTGTCCAAATTTAGATCTGCGATATGATATTTTGCGGTTGCCATTCACTTAGAGCTGGGCGATATGAGATTTTTTCATATCACGATATGTTTTTTTCATTTCAGGCGATAACGATATCTATCACGATATAAGCCAAATAACTATATTTGTAAGATTTAAATGTGCCGTTGCTCACAAGTAAAATGTGAAATAATCAGCAGCTTGTTTTTATTTATTTATTATATTATTTATTTCCCATAATAAGTTCAACAGGGTAGATGTACTTAAGGAACATGAGACTTTTTCAGATAAATAAAGGCAAATATTGCAAACTACACAAAAGGCAGCCGCTAAAGCGTTTAAGTTTCAAAATAGAACAAACGAAACAGACTACTAAATTGTCAATTCCACTTAGAAACAAAATATTAATTCTAAAAATAAATCTTAGTTTGTTTTACAGAAGAACAGACAAAACTGACTAACTTTTGTCAATATCAAATAAACTGAGAACTAAAAGGAAATTCTCAATCTCTCCTTGTTGTATAGCTTAGCTTTTCAAACAGTTTTAACGGTTACTTTAGTCTGACAAAAGCCGAATGACGAATTAGCGCTTCCAGTCAGAGACTGAGGCTACGTCCACACGTACACGGGTATTTTTGAAAACGGAGATTTTCCGTTTTCGTTTTAAAAAATAATCCCGTCCACACATAAAGGCAGAAATGAAGGAAAACGCTGCTATGAACATGCCAAAGCAGCAGGTGGCGCTAGATTCCTAACCGTGCAGAAATGTTGGCCAATCAGAAGTCTAGAAGCCTCGGTGGGAAAAAGTAAACAAAGCTGGGGCATAGAAGCAGAACCGAGTCGTATGTGTGGAGGGACAGTAACTGTGTGTATATGTAAGCATTTAAACACTGCAGAGAGTAGAATTAACAGTATTGTAGAAATTAATTTCACCGAAACAATAACGTGGCGCACAGTGTGACGCATGCACCAGTTCATTGTATTTCCAGACTTGCTTTCGGCACAATTTACAGTGCACGCTACTCTGTTTTTTGTCAGACTTGAAATAGCCGAAATACCTTCACACTACGGAACTTCTATGGCTCTTCCGTTCGACAATCTCTCCGGCGTTGGAACCATTATCTGTTTTCTCTTCGGTCACGCTCGGTTGATTTTTCTAGTCGGCACACTCATTTCCTCCATTACCCGCTGGCTGCTTCCCAAACAAACACACATGCGGCTTGGCACTTGTGCTGTACGTTACAAGTCACGCGACGTGACGCTGCGGCTGTGATTGGTTCGGCTCTGCGCTACTTAATTTGGATTGGCTGATCTTTTTTTTTTTTTTTTTTTTTTTTTTTTTTTAAGAGGACAAGAGCGGCGAGGTCTATCGCGATAGCTTAATTTCTCTATCGAGTAAAAGTTATATCGCGATACATATCGTTATCGTTCTATCGCCCAGCTCTACATTCACTATACTCCTAGTAATGCGATTACTATCTTGTCTTTGGATGTATCTATTAGACACTCTGGGACCAGCCTATTTATACACTTGAAGGGTAATTTAAGACAACACAAGTGATTGAAGCTCCTAAACTAAGTCAATTATATTTCTTTAAAATGTGACAATGATTCCACCAAACAGATTTTTTATCCATTATTTTCAAAGATTGATTATATAAGGATGCTGAACTGTAGATGGTGCTGCTTGAGTCCAAACTGTCATAAAATATGAAAAATGAGAGAATATCATGGAATGTGTGGAGATCAGAGAAATACTTTACTGCTATTGTTCATGGTCATCATCATTATCATTGCATTAATAACATAATCTACAGCATTGATATTGTATTCAGATGTTTAAACATATTGGCACCCAATTAGCCTTTATTACAGGTGCAGTTATAACCACTTTAAACTGTTGAGTTAAATCGATAATCTTAAATGCTTTGGAATGCTTTTCATAATCTTAAATGTTTATATGTAGATTACATTGCATTATAAAAGAAAGGCCTAACTCTGAGTACACTCTGTGCCAAAGTAGACAGGAAGTGCAGGCTTTTGCAGAGCGTGCTTGTGAAAGTGAAACTAAAGCAGAGTCTAAGTGTAAGTTACTTTGAGGAGCTGTTGGGAGGATGCTATTTGACTAACCAGGTTATTCATTGTTGTCTTTTATTCATTTATATCTTTTGATTAAGCTTTTAGTAGAGGTTCTTGATTAAAAAATTTATTCAACATGTTACAGATATAGTTTCAGTTAGGTTATTACACATAAGGATGAGCCTCTGGTCTGGTGGAAAGGTTACAAGGTTTAGCTGGTGAGGTGAGAGGTGAAACTGAGTGCATTTCAGGTTGACACATACACACCCACACACGCACAGTAGATAGACTCATTTTTAGGTGAGAGGTTAATCATATTTTGCTTGTGACTGCAAAATTGTGCCTACAAAAGAACAGTTTGTTGCAGAACTGCTGCTGATGTTCCAGACGATAAGCGAGCGTCCGGCAGCGACAGGAAGACACCTGGCATGGAGACGAGGCGATGTTGCTTTTTCAAACTGTGTTAAAAGTCATTGTGGTTTTGAAACTTATGCATGTGATGACGCATGAGGGGGCGTCATAAATTTCCCTGAAGGTATAAAAACAACTGATTGTGTATTGTTCGAGTGAGATCGATGCTGTCTGCGTACAGTGTTCATCTCCCACACGTGTGTTCATTAAACTCATCGTTTGACTCCACCCGGCCGGATCAGTGTTGTTATTTGGATTTCCTCCTGTATCCCTCCTCAATATTTGAACCCTTAACAAATGCATAAATAACTGAGGTGCTGAAGTGGGTATGTAATGCCGAGTTAACTTAAGACAAGTCAGATTAACCTTAACCATCTTTGAAATCTTCTTTACATGCTTATCAAATTTGAGATGTAAATCTAAAATTATTCCTAAAAACTTAAAATCTTTAACCTCCTTTATTTTTTCATTCCTTTACGTGATTTGAAAATCATCAGATGAGCTTTTTCTAATAGAAAAACACATCTAAACTGTTTTTTTTAAATCAATTCAATAAAAGATGATTATTGTATATACATATAATGCAATGTATGACAGGTTTTATCCATCTGTGCAGTTTATTTAGTTTATTCAGTTATTGTCCTTGTCAGAGTTGAGCTGGGGAATGGGGGACAGGAGGCTATCCCAGCTACCACAGGGTGAGAGGCAGGGTACATCTTGGAGACATCGCCAGTCTGTTGCAGGGCTAACACAGAGAATCCAACAACCATTCATGCTCACATTCACACCTATGAGCAATTTAGAATCACCAGTCACCTTAACCCCACCAACTGAATGCCATTGGACTGTTGAAGGAAGCTGGAGTACCCAGAGAGAACCCACGCAAACACAGAGAGAACCCACGCAAACACAGGGAGAACATGCAACTCCACACAGAAAGGACTCCAGCCTGATGGTAGAGTCGAACTCAGGACCTTTTTTTGCTGTGAGGCAACAGTGCTAACTTCATGAAAACCTTTAACTGAGTTAACACTTTTTGAAGGAAACTAAAATGGCTACAACATTTTCTTTGTTAGAAGTTTGGAGAAAAAGGAGCAGCATGTGCTGGAAAGTGGGACAAGACAAAAAGAAAGTGAGCATGAGAGAGAGACAGAGAAAGAAAAAACGCTGTTTAATCTCTATATCACCTTGTACCTAAGCCACATGTCTGAAAGTACTCTGAAAGTATGTTATGAAACCCATGGTACACTCAAAAGACTGAATGAGGTGAATTGTTCAGTTTCTGTTAATTGTTTATCTTCATTTTACTCAAATTATATATCTTTGTTAAGGTAAAATGTTTTTCTGATAAAGTCTATGTAATTGTGTCTGTTATTATCTGCACAGTGTACTAATGTGTTAATTTATATGTTACGTGATCAAGCAAGTGAATTAGGATTGCTATATAAGGAAAGTGTTAAGCCTGATCTTAAAAGTAGAGATAGTGTCTGTCTTCTGAATCCAAACTGGAAGCTGGTTCTATAGAAGAGGGGCCTGAAAACTGAAGGCTCTGCCTCCCATTCTACTTTCAAATACTCTAGGAACAACAAGTAAGCCTGCAATGCGAGAGTGAAGTGCTCTAATGGGGTGATATGGTACTATAAGGTAATTAAGATAAGATGGGGACTGATTGTTCAAGAACTTGTGTGTGAGAAGCAGGATTTTAGATTGGATTCTGAATTTAACAGGGAACCAGTGAAGAGAAGCCGGTATGGGAGAAATATGTTCTCTCTTCCTAATCCCTGTCAGGACTCTAGCTGCAGCATGTTGGATCAGCTGAAGGCTTTTCATAGATGGGCTTTATTATTGAGTCAAAAAATACTGGTTGAGTTGTAGTGTTAAATGGAAGCAATTAATTGGCTTTTTCTAACGGGGAAATCTGAAGGTATAACATTTTCGGCATTGTTACTGAAGATACAAGAGAAGGTAGGTACAGATTATAAAAAGAAAAAAAGTGTGCTTCTTCTTCTCGTGCATCGATCGGAGTCTCGGTTTTTATTGAAGTGTTGTCAGCTTTGGCTTTATCTGCCACCCTGTCCATAGCATTCGCCTCTGTCATACCAATCGTCTGCATGTTCTCCATATCTACGCCTCCTGCCACTGACTCCAAACCATACGTTGTGGCAGGTCTCCCTACCATGTTGCAAACTTTCCCTTTCACTCCTTTCCACCCACTCCACCCTGCCTGCACTCTCTTCTTCACCTCTCCTGTGCATCGCCCGTTGCTTTGGATGGTTGACCCCAGGTACTTAAACTTGTTCACCTTCAGTATTTCTGCTCCTTGCATCCTCACGGTTACATCTTGGGGGTAATCCAGCTCATTTACGTTCAGCGTGGATGCTGTCAAGGTCCTGGACCTCTTATATTTCTGTATGTCCGTCCTCTCATAGTCTATTAGTGTCCTCAGTAATATGTTTTAGTACTTCTGGTAATCTGGTTTTCATGTTGTTGCTTCCTTAGTTTCAGGGTCTAAAACCGCTGTCGGTTCTTATCGAAGTTCACCGAGATTCACCATCTTTCCTGAACATAAATCGATTTCTGTGGCAGGTAAAAGATTCAGGAAAGAGACTGGGTGCAGGAAATAACTGCTTGAAGTTTGTGCGGCTTTCCCATCGTTATTTTCAAGTACATTACGTGGCATATACACTTACAAGACAATAAACCGACTTTGAAATGATGTAACAGTCTCACACAGTGTTACACAGGATAGTGTCCAGAAATAGAAGAAAGTTATGGAGGATAGCTGTGCAGCTTTGTAAGTATTTTTGTATCCAATAGAAAGACAGGTTAAAGAAAGGTTAAAAGCGGGCAGCTCTGTTGACTCTGGTCACTACTTTACAAATGATCCAGCAGGGGGAAGCATCATTGCATGAAAAGCCCTTTAACCTCACTTGACTACATACCCCAGAGATTCATTCACTCTGCAAACTCCTCACACCAGGGTTGAAGAACTAAAACTGAAGCGCTTGAAGGATTTTATGGATTTGAGAAATGCAAATCTTTTGTCTCAGTTACAAAGTTACAAATTAAAATACAGCACACTGGAAGATTGTATTGCTTGTTTTGCACTTAGTGTTCAACCAGCAATCAAAAAATCCATGTAATGAGCTAAAAAACTAAAACTTAAATTCTAATAGTAAAATTAATATTTCACAGGATTTCTTTTTAACTTTCATTGACTGTCTCCTGATATTTTTTACTCTATTGTGCTACTTAATAGCAGGATAGTATACTCAAAGCAACTAATTTTATACTTAAAGTACATATTGTGCAGAATCATCTACATTTCATAACTGAATGCACAGAGTATCAATTTAATGTTGCAACAGGACATGACTTTGATTACTTCTTTACTGCCAGGTAATTTTAAATAATGCAATTAAATTAAAGCTATAAAGTAAATGGTATGAAGTACAATATCTAATCAGCTACACTACATAATATTTTTAACATAACCTGGAGAAATCTGTGCATAAGGAGGGCTGAAAATCACTATTGGATGCCTCATGGAGCACTGCACTGCATCAAAACAGCCATAAACACTTGCACAAACCACTGTCCGTGAAAACAGTTCACTACGCTGTTCACAAATGCAGGTTAAAGCTCTATCATTCAAAGATGATAGAAAGGTACCACCAATGCTAAAAGGTATGCAGAGCTTTTAGAGGAACATACATTTGGATCCAGACGCATATTTCAATAAGACAATGCTTAATCAAATACTGCAGCTCTTCTAGCAGCATGGCTTCATAGTAGAAGAGTCTGGGTGCTGAACTGACCTGTCTGCAGTTCAGAGCTTTGAACAGCTGTGAACATTTGAAGGATCATGACATGAAACATGCGACAAAGCTGAACCAGGACTGTTGAGCAGCTATGGTCCTCTACCTGACAAGAATGAGACAACATTCATCTCCCAAAAAGTCCTTCAGCTGCTCTCCTCAGTTCCCATATTTTTGCAGACTGTAGTTCAAAAAAGAGGGGATGCTACACGATGGGAAACATGGCGCTGTCCCAACTTTTATGAGATGTGCTGCTTTCTCGGTTTCAACATTTAGTATGTTCTATTGTCAATAAAATATGGGTTTAAGAGATTTATAGAACATTACATTCTGTTTTTAATGTACATTTTACACAGTGACTCACAACGTTTTTCAGGAACTGGGGTTGTACTAAATAAAGCACATGTACATTAAAACCAGGTAATTATATTTCAGGGGGTGTGGTACTATCTTATTACAGTGAACTAAAACAGAACTTAAAAGTATGTGTGAAACTTTTCTTTAAATTTAAACTTCCTTAAAAGTAGAAATGAAAATAAACAGGAAACATCCTTAGTTTTTGTCAGTCTGGTCAAATTTTCCAACATAACCAGCCTCAGGAGGCGTTACTGAGACTTTATAACAGCTGACACACTGTCTTATCAATATTGTTATTCTGCAGTTGTAGTATAATAGATAGTAAGTTAGATACTTTGATCCCACAGGGGAAAGTTTTGTGTTACAGTAGCATGATAAAGAGTAAAAATAGAACAGTCTACAATACACAACAATAAACAACAAGGTTAAAATAAAAGTGCCACACACAGGACCTCATACTATGAGATAGTGCAGGAATTTATGTATTTACAACAGTGATAAAAAAAAAACAAGGAAAGTATAATTGAAGTTAAGTGAAACAGTTAAAGTAAGACTGACATTGTGTAAGAAGGATGTGCAACTTGTATTATTAAATAATATGCATGCTTTAAATCTATAGTGTAAAACAAGCTGCATGCCAGTATAATACTAAAACATGTCCTGGCAGGTGTGTTCACCTGTCACAGGATGCAGCGTCATCCCTTTTTAAATACACATTAAAGAATATGTCAAACACTGGAACTCATTAAAAGAAACAAAAAAAAGCAGTGGAATAAGTTTGGGCCTGTACCACCTGATGCCGCCAATCTCTGGACACACCCCTGCACATGTTTACCTGGAGGTCAGATAATTACCCCGGGGAAGGCGGAGGGAGAGCATTTGTGTGGATTGTACCTGTTAGGACAGAAATGGACGTGTTTCAGTCTTTACAGTAATGTAACACAGCTAGTGTGTACTGTCCGAATAAATGAAGTGAAGAGAGAGAGCGAGAGAGGGAGGGAGGAACACCTTCAGTGTTTAAGGCTGCAGGCTACCTGTTCGTCCTCCACAGTCTGCAGTGGGAAGCGCTCAGTCTGCGCGTGCGGGCGAAAACAAGTGCGACAAACTCCTGGAAACTTCTCCGCGCCCCAAACAGCGCACAGTGATGCCGCACAGACTGCGCCGATTCACGATGCGTTTAAGCGGAATGAAGCAGTAATTAGTGCGCCTACAGCTGCAGCAGTGGCGTGAGAGAACAAGGGCACCGAGTGCTGGGAGTCTTTGAATGGGTTTGGACGTGTGCGCTCTGGCTTTGCTCGGATGGGATGCTCGGTGAGCTTCATCTGCTGTGAAGAGGACTTTCTGCAAATGCCTGTTTACCACCATGGGGAGGAGAAGAAGAAAGGAAGCCCGAAGAAGGTAAGGAGAAGTTGCCAGAAGGGGGGAAACGCGCGGGTGGCCAATGTGCGCAGACACGAGTGGGCGTCCAATTTTAGCAAAAGAACAGACAGGGCTTGCCTGCGTGTTTGTTCAGGTTGTTTTCGCTGCAGGCTCGGTTTGTTTATTTGCTTACGCGTGTGTGTATGTGTGTGTAGTACATAAGCCAGATGACTTTCTTTATGTAGGACATCAGATAAGACTTATCGACCTTTGGTTCCGCTTGCTAAAGTCGATTGCAGGCAACATCAGATTCTCTCCAGCAATAAGTCACCCAGTGAGAGCAGGATATATCCAGTGCTCCTTAAATGAACAAGAAACAGCCTGTTCACGAGCATCAATCCAGGTTTAGTGTGCGTCTAATTCCTGCGTTGACATTAGGCATTCAAACACTGCTCCTGGGAGGAAATGAGGTAAACCATTCACTACAATGGATGCCAAGGGCAACTCTGAAAAGTCCAAGTTCAGTCATGCTTTTAGTCCATGACAAAAACACGCATCAAAGGAGCTACCTGTGGTGATGTCATGGAAATAATTTACATTTTCTTTCTCTTACCCTCCGCTGCTGTGTCTGCGGTGGTGGAGCCTTCAGAGTAGCTCAGTAAAGGGTCAAGTTTAAATCACAAGTTAGCGTGGCTGTGACCTGTGCCACATCAACACTTTTAGATATGTTTGAGCCAGTCTTTCAGCCGCTCTGAGAAGATAAACTACCCACCTCTCAGCACCTCTCTGACAGGAAAATCAACTTTGAGCTGTAGGCTCTCTTTGAAGATCAGTCCCGATGCCAAACTGCAGCTGCGAACAGCCTCCGGTTGGTTTGGTGTAATTTAGAGGTAATCAGGAAGTTTTCCAAAGTCTGACCCCCCAAAAGTTAATATGGTTTTAGGCTCTCTGCTTAGAATGAGCTATAGTGCTGTGCAAAAGTCATAAGCCACCCATCATTTCTTCTAGGCTTTCTGAAGGGTTTTCAAAGTTTTTCTTTGGACACTGGCTGTGACTCTTTTTTCAGTCCAGTCTTTGTACCTGATCATTCTCAGAGGAATTTTTTAAGGTCATTCATAAACTACTGTATGTGTGAAGTTAATCTTGAGTCTAACTTATCATACTTTTAGCGTGATGAAAATAATCTGATACAGCTTTTGCACTTATGATACATTTTAGTTACTTTCAAGATCACATGCCCGTGTCAGCCTCTTTATTTGCATTTTCTTCCCTTTTCTAATCTTTTTCTGCTGTGATCAGATATTTCTAACCTGTAGCCCTACAGATAAGCTCAAAAGGTGCTTCTTGCTCCAAGGGTGGGAGTTATTTAACAGTCTTTTCCCTCTTTCTTTGTATTTGTTCATAAATTTTGCGTTTCTGCAATCAGAATCTGGCAAATCAAGACCTCTGTGCTCTCTTGTGATCACATTGTGATGCACATTCTTATACCCCTGTGCAGCCTGCAGATGTGTGGATAAATGCATGCTTGTGCCGGTATGATACACACTGCTTCTTTCTCGACCTCCCGAAGCGCTGCTGGCAACTGTTTACATCAGCCTGTGTTTCTAAAACCTTTGTTGTGGCTCATGTGTCGGGTCTCAACATGAATTGTATGATGTCCTGGATCCATAGAGTGGAGACAAAATTTTAAGTTTATTGAGAAAATCAATTAAAAGGAACAAATAACGTTGCGTGGAGGTATTCTGCTTCTGCAGGGCCTGCTGGCTGAGTGAGATGTTCAAAGGGTCATTTAAGGCTTTGCTAGGTGCCATTGATGGTAAGAAGCAGTTCCAGTTTCGCTGGAAAAACAACCAACTTAGATTTCTTTCCACTCTGGTCCTTAGAGCCTCCCACTGTCTGAGAAGCCTCTGTTTAAATGATTTTCTACTTTAAATGTATATATTTTGATTATGTCCAGTGCACCAGCTTTGGCCCAGTTCCGTTTCGGCTTTTACAATATGTCTAATATGTTCGCAGTCGTTATCATTACTTTCTTTCTTCTTGGTTTTTATTGCTAAGGTATCTTATGTGCTTTTCTAAAATGTCATGAAAGTTTACAAACCTGAACTTAATTTCCATGAATGCTGTTTCATTTTGTTTTGGCTTCTAACAAAGTGAATAATTCCGCTCATCTCATACTTGCTGTTGTGTGGCGTTTCCTGAGTATCTGAGAGGGTTTTGGGGCCAGACTGGATTTGACGTGTGTATTTCTACACACTTTTGCTCAAATTAAGCATTTAGATGTAGGTTCCCCAACATTGAGTGCTGTTTAAAGCCAACTAGCTTTAAGTAGAAGTGGCTGATTAGGTCCTCCAGCTCCATGTTTGCTCTGCTGCGTGTTTACTAACCACACTTCGAAGTGAAAGCAGATGTTTCGTGTGCAGGTGCAAATATCTGTGTGACTTTTTCAGGACTCTCTCAGTAACGGACAATGAAATGTTCTTTGTCGTAATTTTTACTTTTTTTTCTTTTTTAACAGTGCTTCATCAAGTCTGTTATTTCCATTTATTTTCATTCTTTCAAAACAAGGAAGAAGAGAGAAGTGGGATCACAAATTTCCCCACGTGTGGGACTAATAAAGGTTATCTTATCTTATTTTGGAAATCTTGGAAAAACACCTGAATTAAACTGAAAAGAAAGAGGCACAGGCTAACTGCAAATTCCTGCGAGGGTGTCCCAAAGTTGCCACTGTGTTGTAACCTATGCCTTGTAGTTAAGTGCATGTGGCATTCTTCTGTCAAACACTTATTTGTGCTTTTTGATTTCTTTTTTTAAATTCAGACTATTCAACAATCTTTCCATCTAACATGCTGCAACTGCCGCCCTGGTGGGGAATCACCAGATGACACCATGTGCATCAGTACTGTGGAAGGAAAATCCTTTAATCTCTTAAATAATAGGCATCTATTGCCCACCATAGCACAGACACATACTTTATATTAACCAGTGTAATCCTGTGCTGCTTGGAGGTAACACTACAGACACATTTTTAGAGCATCTCGGGTGACTTTTCCTGGATGTGCTGAGCTGCCAGTGGTGCACACAAGCAGCTGGCACTGAGGCGTTTAGGGCTGTGGGCGCACTAAGAGCTGTGGGAAATGAATGCCCTGACTCTGCCAGCAGAGCTGTGGCTCCAGTAATGAAGTAGTGCCAAAGCGTTTAAAATAGTCACTCAAATGAGGTAGCCAAGTGTCAATCATGCTGAGTGTAAACAATCAGCAGTCGCTTGAAGGAGCGGTGAAGAAGAAGCTCTAAAAGGGTCCATGTGTGAAATCCTGCTGTTCCCTAGTTAGTATAGCTTGAGTGTTAAAGAGAAACTTGGTTAACAAGCATTTTAAGCTGTAAACTGGACTAAAAGTTGTCGACCTTTGTGTTGAAAACCTTTGCTTCCCAGAGGGTTTTTTGCATACCATTTGTTTTCCTTTTCATGTCTATGTGTGCGTTGGTGGTGTACTCAGGTGCACACAGATTACTTTACGTGTGATGCTTGTGGTTTGTTTTCCTTATGAAGAAGATAGTTTTGGCTACACCTGTCAGCAGTGCTCAGGGAAGCTCAAGGCACCGAACTTTGAAGAGCGATAACGATCGAACAAAATATAAAATCAAGACTTTGATCTAGATGAGGGGGACCTGAGATTGTTTTGCTGTGAGGTGCTGTGATACAGTGGGAACACATGCACCGACAGATGATTGGCAGAGGGATCCATCAAAAACAACATAAACTGTGATTTCTTTAGCTCATTCAATCAAAGGACCGATGAGCTTATTCAGTGGAAATCTAAGATCTGCAAGAATTGCTACTCCTTCTAGACTATTGGTGAGATTTGACTGAAAGGGAGTAGTCATGGTAGGTATTCAACTTATTGGGAAAAAAGCTCTACTTTTAACCCCAGAACAACATCCAAATAACTGCAGCCCTCACTTGCCTCGGTTAAGGTCATTGTTCATGACTCCAACATAAGAAGGAGACTGGGCAAAAATGGCCTGCATGGCAAAGTTCCAAGACGAAAACCACTGCTGAGCTGAAGCAACATAAACATTTTGCTTTGCTAGAAAACATCTTGATGATCCACAAGAGTTTTGGGAAACTGACGAGACAAAAGTTGAACTTTTTGGAAAGCGTGTGTCCAATTATATCTGGTGTAAAGGTAACACAGCATTTCAGAAAAGGAACGTCAAACCAACAGTAAAACATGGTGGTGGTAGTGTGATGGTCTGTTTTGCTGCCTCAGGAAGTGGAAGACTTGCTGTGGTAAATAGACCATGAATTCTGTTCTCTACCAAAAACATCCTGAAGGACAATGTCCGGCCATCTGTTTGTGACCTCAAACGTGCACCTGGGTTCTGCAAAAGGGCAATGATCCAAAACACACCAGCAAGTCCACTTCTGAATGGCTTAAGAAAAACAAAATGAAGACTCTGGAGTGGCCTACACCTTCATTTATAAATTGTATTTTGTGTTTATTCGTGTTATTTTTGTCTAATATTTACATTTCTTTGATGATCTCAAACATTTAAGTGTGATAAACATACAAAAAATAGGAACTCAGAAAGGGGGGCAAACACTTTTTCACACAACTGTAAATCCAGCATGATAGCTAAGCTTTTGTCTCCAAAATATACAACATGTTGGTGGTCAAAATACTATAGGCAAAGCGAAAAACATGGTGTTCAGAAACCAAAGGGTGCCTCCATATAGTCTATGGAGCAAACTGTAAAAAGTTCTTGTCCGGTAAGGCTAGATATCAAGAGCTGTCTAACAGCTGAATGACCAATCATGGCAGAGCTTTCCTCCTGCTGATCCAAGCTAGCACCAACCCTTTCAGTTTGACTGACTCCCAGAAGCAAGTGCTAAAGTAACCGCATCATATAAAACTTTGGCAAGCTGCCTCCAGCTCAGAATAGCCAATTGAATTCCTGGTGACAAGTGGTGAGCAGCTGATGTGTTTTAAAAAAAAAAGTAGCTCTACAGCAAAACATTATCTTGCTTTATTTGTTTTTTAACTCTTGAAGAGCTTCTGATATTGAGAAAAGCTGAGAGAACTGAACATATATTACTGTAGTTGAGTGTCCTAAATGTCTTTCTCTTATTTCCTTTCTTTAGTTTCTTCCTCTCCTTTGGCTCCATGTGTTCATAAAACAGACTGCACAATGGTCAGTTAACTTGCACAAGTGTCTACACCTCAGCTTAAACTGGAGGAAATCCACATCTATTTGTAGGCTATTTTGTCCTTGTAATTGCCCTGCCTTTTAAAATATGCTTTTTGTGAAGCCAGCCAGGGCACACCCTAAGAGATACTTAGCAGACCAAGCCATGTGGGTATATTAAGAGTGGATTCATCACGTGGAGAGAAACATGACTCCATTGCAAGGTCTATTGCTATGTATGCTGCTTTGTCAAGTGGGTTATTGTTTGGTGGCACGTGCCATGCACACCAGATAAGCTGGCAGTAAATTGAGCATTGCAGTAGTAGATGGCCAAAGAGGCAATTTAAATACTTTGCACTGGAATCAAAATAAAGTTGCTCTGTAAATGAATTCCATGCACAATTGGTGTTTAAAAAAACAACAACAACATACATTGGGTACATACAGCCTGCACATTTGCATGTAAACAAAGTATGCTTTGTTAGCATGAAAGTTGATACATGTTGCCAAAGGCTGAGCACTGCTAAGATTGGGGTGTTTAAATATAAATTAATGTATTTCTGATGACTAGTGCTGAATGGGAACAGCTGGGTTCATGCTCTTTTCTTTTCTTTTCTTTTTGGCTTAGCGCTGCCTTTAGAGTCTGCTTACCTGTTTTATAAATGCCCAGAATCCACTGTCTGGCTTCTGTTAGGTCCACCAACATCCTGGAGAAATATCTTGCTGGTGCTGCTGTGTACTTTGGCTGCCCAGGCAGGCAGTGAACAGTTTGTTTTAGCTCCTGCCCTCAGAGCAGCTTTGCCTTGCAGTTCTATACAGAAAGGAACTCTGGTTTGGTTGTGTAGGCCCAGATAACCGGAACAGTTAGTTCAAAGCAGAATAAGAATTGATCTTGACCATTTCTTAAATTACTGATCAGTTCTGCATTCAGAAGGAAAACATATTGCTCATATAAATTAAACCTCGAGCTTTGTTTCTTTTAACTGGTTGTCCCAACGCTGGCAGAACTGTGACAGCTAGCAGTGAGTCTCTCTCATCTCTGATGGAAATTTGGCTCAGTGTTCTTTGCAGAATTGTTTTAATTCAGTCAATCGGGAGAGTTTTTGAACATGAACGGCTTGTTTAAGGTCATCCCACAGCATCTCGGTTGGATTGAGGCCACTCCAAAATCTTTTGAGCCATTCAGAGGTGGACTTGCTGGTGTGTTTGAGATCATTGTCCTGTGGCATAACCTCGGGGGGTGAGTAACTTTTTCAGACAGGATCCAAGTAGGTTTGGATATAATTTAGGATTGGCAA
Organism: Mchenga conophoros; assembly: GCF_057382185.1. Lineage (NCBI taxonomy): Eukaryota > Metazoa > Chordata > Actinopteri > Cichliformes > Cichlidae > Mchenga > Mchenga conophoros. The sequence continues at coordinate 33,383,234 of NC_140541.1, forward strand.
AGGTGTTTTCTTAAGCTCAGACCATTAGTACTCGTGAGGTTGGGGCATGAACCAATTTTTATTAGGTGGTCCCTATGTACAATGCTGCTGACTAAGAATTTAGTGGGTACTTTTGACCATAAAGCCCATCTCTGGCAAGTTCCTGCCAGTTCACAGCCTAAACTGTAGGATGTGGTAGGAGTTGAGGAGGCCAGCCGTGGAGTCGTGCACATCTGGAGATCTGCACAGTAGCCATGCAGGGCTGAAACCACCAATCTGTTGAATGACAGAGGAAAGTGGGAGGTCATTGGTGAAAGAAGGGAGGCAGCCACAAGAAACTGTTTCAGATTTTTACCTCACAGATGTATTTTACTTCTTCTAAACAGATCTTGTGGACAAAAGTCTCCCTCTGTGTTATGTTGACTAGCTAATAAATGATGAAGGGATGAAACCAGCGTTTTCTGAATAACCCAGCAGGCGGTCACTCACTGGCTGTAGTAAAAAGTGTAACGTATAAAACGTCTATTGAAAAAAACATCCTGCTTGTTAATTGATTTATGATCTCATTATCCCATTGCTAGAGAGTAATGGTCTTACTCTCTAGTTTAAAGTCTAATTTACAACAGCATGATTGTGAGCATGATGTTCATTTGTAAACTGCATGAAAAAGTGGGGTATTTTTTGGTGGCAGAGTTCTTACTGTGCTGACCTGCACAATGTCTCCAGTTTCTCAGTCAAAACAGGGAAAAAAATGAACAAGATTGATGGTTAAAATATACAACTTGATTTATTTTATTTTATTTTTTTGCAGAGTCCACAAACCAGTGGCTGACATAAGGAATGTGTAAGGAATATCACAAAGCCCACTTGCTACAGTAGTTATTGGTTTTTTTTTTCCCCCTCTGGTTTGTATTTTTGTCTCATATTTTCCTTTAAAGTTTCCCATTATTTGGTTTGATCAGAGTTATGTTAACTTATGAATTAACTGCTGTTTTAAAGAAGGCTTTAACTGGATGTTGGTTGCTGATGCTGTGCCGATGCTCTTCACGGTCAGTGCTGCTGTTGTTTTCATGTTAACTGGTTAAGTCAAGGAAGGCTGAAAATCTCAGCCCTTTTCTGGCTTTTTTATTCCTCTTAGAGTTAGATTAAAGGTGTGACAATTAAACTGAATTAAAATGAAATTTCAGTGTTGGATTTGACATTTAGCATGTTTTCATTCAGATTTTCCTTCTGCATTTAAATCAGTACATTTTTCTGTGAATCCAGACTTGTCTATAGGACTTTCATAAGTACTTTTTAAAATGCGAAACAAGGTTGTGTTAGTAGCCAGTCTGACACCAGTAATATGCTGGACTGCTCCTTCCTTAAGAAATGAATCCTCATTTCATTTTGATGCCTGTCAGGTGCTGCTCTCAAACTCCCCTATTTCTGAATTCCCACCAAAGTGTCAGATGGCAGGCGGGGGCTTTCCTGGCATTTGAAAGTTTTCGATAAAGGTATGCGGTGAACTGAGAGTTACCTGCTGCCCCATATTGCATTCCAGTGAATGCATTCGCTTTGGGAAACAGTGTGTCCTCTGTGCCGTGTCTCTGGGGAGGCCTATCATTTCACTCCTACCTGCCGGCACTGACCTGCACATGGGCTACAGAACAAGACCCTCTCTGTGTGTTCCTCTGTGGAGAGGTGCCCACTGTGTACTTGACCGGGAAAAGGGCGTGATGCCTCAGCAAAAGTTAACCCCCATCATTTTCCCTTTTTAATGCCTGCACACACAGGAATTTAACCTCTTGCAGACATTTTATTCTGATGCTGCAAGCTTTCAATGGAGCATGTGACAATCTGGACTGAATGATTTATTGTCTTCGACTTCAAGTTGTTATGCAAAGGATTTAGATCAGAAGATGACAAAGGCAGTAAGTTTATCCTGATATGTGAAATTCCCGTCTCTGGGACTAAATAAGGCTATCTCATCTCATATTGCGAATCTTGATATAGTGAATCTGTTCCCCTCAAATGAGGCACTTTTAATGACTCTCTGTCTCTTTGCATCTTTATCAACAACCCAATAAACTTTGCAACGAATACCATGAGTCAGGAGTTCTTCGAGTTGATGATCTGTCCCTGGCAACAAATTCATAATGCAAAACTGTCAATATCAGGAAAGAGTGAGCATGCTACTGGCCGGACTCCTAACCTGATGTGTTACCCAGTTATGTTAATAACTGGTAACAAATTCATAAATTTATATTCTATCAGTGTTTCGTGTTACAGTAGATCCTCCATCAGTATGTTAATCTGTCAAAGTGGCGGACAGCCTTGAGTTTTTTTTATTGACAGCAGAAAACATTTGGCTAATGCAATCTCTAACATCATTTTCAGGCCTGGATTTGTGAACTCTTCCAATGAAAACTGGTGTTTGTTCGTTTGGTTGTATCGGGACACCTGGTTTTTATCGTTATGGTGCTCGACAGGAAGGACAAATTTGAGGTAGTTGGAGAGATGGAAGGAATTTTTTTAAGAACTATAACTGACAGTATAAACATTAAAGAAAATTTATTCAAAATGCAAAATGCCAATAATATTTTGAATAACGTAATAAAATAAATGAACTTTTTAGCTTGCAGGATCTTCTAAAGTGCTCTGCTTCTTTAAATTAGTACAGTTAATTCAATGAGAATGAGTTGCTGTACACCAAAACAAAACCAGGTGCAGTAGATTTATATAACTTATATTTATATAAGATCTCGAAAAGCTCATCCACGCCTTTGTAACGTCGAGGCTAGACTATTGTAATTCACTTTATTGTGGTCTCCACTCTTCCCTTTTACAGAGATTACAGACAGTTCAGAATGCTGCAGCTCGCATTCTAACTAAAACCAGCAAGTTTGCCCACATTACTCCTGTCCTTGCCGATCTGCACTGGTTGCCTGTCAAATATCGTATTCAATTTAAAATTTTGTTGTTTACTTTTAAAATTACTAACAACACTGCACCCAGCTACCTTAAGGACCTTTTAAACCCTTATGCTCCTGCTAGGGCTTTAAGGTCATCGTCACAGTTACTGCTGGCTCAGCCCAGATCTCGACTTAAGACTAGAGGTGATCGATCGTTTGCTCTTGTTGCACCTGTGCTGTGGAACAATCTCCCGATTGGCATCCGGGCATCTGATTCTATTCATTCTTTTAAATCACAGCTTAAAACATATCTTTTTAAACTTGCCTTCTCCACCTTTTAATTGCTGGTTTGTTTGTTTGGTTGCTGTGACCTATTGACCTCTTGTATTAATTCCCTCCTATCTTTCTATTGGTGTCTTTTATTATGGTGGTACAGCTTTTATCTTGCTATTACCCATGTGCTGTAGTCATTCTTATTGGTAGCTTCTATCTATGAACATAACTCGTTATTTTTATTTATCCGTTATCAATGTTTGAACCTTTTATTGTTTTATGTAAAGCACTTTGGTATGCCCAAGGCTTTTAAATGTGCTCTATAAATAAAGATTGTTGTTGTTGTTGTTGTTGTTGTTGTTGTTGTTGTTGTATAACAAAACAGGTTCGCTAGACGGGTATGTTCTCGTTACTACAATAACAAGATATCAACCCTTCTCTCTTTTTCACTCATCTCTATGATTATTCTTATAACTGGCTGCTGATTTGTATCTGGCTCTGGTATGATAGCTGTAGCTTTAGCCATTTTGCCTTTGTTAGGTTCTTTAAGATAAACGTCTGATTAGGTCCGTTGTTATGAACGTTTAGAGTTGATGAATGTTAGGATGTGGCTGTGAGTGTGCACGTGACTATTTGCCTGTGTGCATGAATGAGACACACTGGCTTACAGTCAGACATACATGATGGTCATCCATCCCAAAAATTTATGCCCACCTTCATGTTTTCAAAGCTGTCCAGTGGGCCAGATTGGAGTCTTTTCTAGGCTGATTCTGGTCCCCGGGCCTTATGTTTGACACTCATAATTTACAAAATTGAGTTGTATATCCATCTTACATAAACTTTTTGTTCAGATATGAAGCAGAAGGAAAGATTTGCTTTAATAATAGCGAATCATAACTATTTGCCGTTAAATATCAAATGTAGTATTAATGCACGCACATCAAAAAGTTTTTATGTCAACAGCAGGCGTGTAATTATCCGACTTTTGGCCTTTTCTTTCTTTTGGGAGTCAAACAGCTTTCTACTTTCAAAGCCTTGCAGGCAGAGGATGTGTGAATCCGATGAGCGGATATTTCTTTTCCAAATAGCCTTTCAGGACATTACTGATGCAGCGATGCGTGACGTTTGCCACAAAGCCTCTGGAACGAGAAGATAAAGGGATACAAAATGAGCTTCTTAAAGTGTCTTTAATTCACTTGGCAAAGCACAGTGGATAGAATGACAGTCGAAATAATAGATTAAAGCAGAGAGCAGCTAAATTTTCCCTCCAGAGTCCCAGTTGTTTGCTTCTTTTCTTAGAACGTAAAGCTGAGATCTTACTTGCACCTCGGCCTCGGACCTTGTTGCAGCAGTGCTACATAATACACACTGTTTGGTCTTATACCATCCAGCTTCGATGGCTTTGTGTAGCTGTGAATGTGGCCTTTTTATGCTCCAGTTTTGTTGATATTTTTTTATGTGTGTGTGTGTTTGAGGGGGGTGAATTTTCTTGTCTTCGCTCCTAAAACTTGGCAAGGCGATGTGGCATTCGCTCTTGGCAACGTCGAAATCCCACAAAGTGTCGCTCTGGGGGCTTTTGTAGCCATTCACAACGCTTCCGAGTGATGGACAGGCAGCTCGGCTCTCCCAGGCCGCATCCTTTTTGCCTCAAAATGTGTCTTTTGTTGATATTTGTGCCTCCTCTCTTTTCCCGGGGTCTTTTCGCCAAGGTCTGATGCCACAGGGCTCCAAGGGTAATTACTGTGACAGTGGAGCAAAAGTTAGGCTGGGCTGCCCAGGTCGCCCAATCATGTTTTCATCATCAGGAGAATGTTTTTCTTTGGGGGCGTAATAACCCCCCCTTGACATGCTGCATTTACTCTGAATACACACAGGAAGAAAGACCCCAGATTTTTTTCATCTCTCCATTTTGCACTAATGTTTGTAACAAGCTGAGGCAGATCTTTGTTGCCAGTTTGCCTTTACTGTTTTCATTTCTCTTTCCCCCCCCCCCCTTTTTTTTAAGGGATAGATTTCCTCACTTACACATCCCTCTTAGGAGGGATATCATAGGTATTTGCTCTGGAATGTGGTTTCTAGACTGTAAAAAAACAAAACAAATAAGAAGGCACAATTGGTATGATGAAACGTCACCATAAAGTGTCCAATAAATATAAAAAGTGTTTGTATAGAAAGTATGTAACTCTGTAATTGGACACCAGTCCTGTAACTTCCTCACACTGACGCATCAAGCTGTGTCTTTATCCATATTCCTGTAACTAAAAAAGCGTTGTTTTTTTGTTTTGTTTGTTTGTTTTTGTCTGTTTTTTTTACATGTATGGTGGCTTTCAGGGCCCTTAATGTAACAACAGGGGACAACGGTAGTTTGTTCTGTCGTGAAAGCTTGTGCAGTTATTATTAGTAAAATGCGAGCAGAAACTCAGAGGCCCGCCATTTAAAAGGAGAGAAAAAAAAAAAAAAAACAAGAGAAAAAAGTTGCATGTTTCACGTTCCTGTCCTGATCCCTGTTAATGAGAGCAGGCGTGTCCCACCCCGTGCACAGGACAAAGGAATCTTTAATTAAATCACACTCTTGGACGCGATGCTGCACATTTGTTACACGCGCCTGAAACCCTACACGACCACGACGACATGCCGCGCATTTATGTCACATGGGCCGGCCGGGAGTTTATTTAGGGTGGCTCCAAGGCCCGTGTTCACACTAAAGCTGAAAATATAGTGATTCTATTTAGATTCACACGTGTGGGATGATTAAAATGATATCTAGATGATTGGAATGTGTCTGCAGACTTTTTTTATGCTTTTAGTTCGCTATCCTTGTCATGATTCCAGCTGCATTTGTCTACTGCAGGCAGGGCTGTAAATGGCACTGGGACTAGAGATTTTGGGCATTGGTGTCTTATAAGGCTGCTCGATTATGCAAAAAAACATAATCAAAGTTATTCTGATCAATAGCTGATTATTTGACATGATGATAAACCAGCCTGTTTGCATTTGCAGGTGGTTGGATACGGCAGTTTTGTTTCCAGCCATTAAGCACAACTTGTCTGTGCCATGTTGTAGCGGTAACACAGATTGCTCGCTTCCCAGTCTTCACATGTGGCTGCAGAAGATCCCCTGTCACAAGTCAGAATATTTTATTTCCAAAAGAGCTGTTTTTAGTGCCTAACCTAACCAACAAGTAAAAGCTAAAGTACGAAATAATTGGTAATTAAACATGCACTGTAAAGACAAAAGTACTGGGCACCTACAGATTACACCTACAGGAGCTGCTTGGCCATGGAAACCCATGCCATGAAGCTCCCGGCACACAGTTTCTGTGCTGATGTTAATGCCAGATGAGGTCTGCAGTTACTGAGTCAGCAGAGCATTGGCGACTTTTATGCTCTATGCACCGCAGGACTTGAACACGCTCTGTAACTTATACATGGGTGAGTTCCTATGATTCCCAAACAACTCAAAGATTAAGTGACTGTGCATCCCGATACTTTTGTCCGTAAACTTACTCCGTGTATGAAAGTCAAGCGATGCAACTGCAGAGTATAAAACCTTTAACTGTAACATCTTATGCTTACCCCTGTGATGCTGGCGATATCTGACAGCATGTTGAATAACCCCGTCATATCATCCTAAACAGCGCTGTTGTAAAACTTGCTACTCTTGCTAACCTTTAAAAACATATGAAAGAAAACGTTTATCTAAGAAGAAAACTTACATTTCAAAAAGGAAAGCGATGAGATAATGGACAAATCTCAGAATCCTTGGTCTGTTTGACTGAGCCCAGACTGCTGAAGCCTCATTTATGCACTGGATGAAGTTTCTAATGCATTTAGGACATAGCATAGAAGAAGGACACTCTTTTATCCTCCATCTCTCACTCTGAAATTCTTTAGAACTGTTCAGTGCCACTCAAGCAACACCCTTGAAAGGCATTATGGATATTAGACTCAGATTTCCTTTATTTTTAATTAAGTATGAAAACAGTATGTATTTAATTGGACGTTTTAGTAACTGAAATATTTATTATTATTATTATTGGCTAAGTTTCGTTTCTTTGTGCATTGCCTCCTGATTCATCTTGTTTTTATTTGTATGGGACAAAGACAACTGTGCTTCATCCCACGCATCAAAGCAAAGGAGGAAAAGAATACATATGGCAGTAAATGGCTGTAAAAGCCTAAAAGCATTTGGCTTTAATGCAGGTCTGGTTTCGTTGATTCTTCATGGACTTTCCCAGACTGAAAGAATGACATATTGGATTACCTAAATTGAGGGGTTTTACCCTTTAATCCCACTTCATTTTACATCACGATAGTCACAGGAGTTCTCAGAACATAATCTGCTGCTTGTTTGCCTCCTGCGTGCCTATCTGCCTTGGCAGCTTTGTGGCATGACTCTGAAAATAGCCTGAATACCTCCACCTTATTGTGTTGTAGTGTTAGGTCTGTGTATCAACTCTGACTGGAGGCTAATATTACTCTGGGTATGCAAGTAATATCGTACTTGTTGACATGGGATAATGAGAATGACTCATAGTTACATAAGAACAGAGTTGTACTAATCTTATACTCGCACTATACTGCCCTGAACTGTTATTCTGCCATTAAATGTGCTTTATTTTGACTGATGTATGTCTGCAGTTGCAGTTGTACCGTAAATGCTAATTAATTGTTGCAGCAAAGTGACATTGCATCACATTTTTTGGGTTCAAAAGACAAACTAAATCTGTTAACTTTCTGCACGCCATCTTTCAGGGAAATCTTTGCCTCCTCTTTTCTCAGATAACAATAATGAATTTAACAGTCTAATGTTAGATAAAGTGCCTTTAATGGTTTTAGATGAAGCTGAACAAGTTGCCTTAATGGCTGCATTATCAGCGAGCAGCTCCCTCCACCGCGACACTGTTACTTATCGCCTCACTGCATAGCATTCCTCTCTCTGCACTTTCACTTTTGTGGCACATTCCTGAGATCCCTTTTGTGCTATTGTCTTATATTACTGCTAAGCTCCACCGTAGCCAAGCCTTTAACACATGTGCATTCTTAAATTTAGACTCTGGGATTAGCTCTCAGCATGTCAGGGTCTTTTATGGAGTAAAAGAGGTGAGCTGCCAAAACTGAGGCCCAGGGTACGCAGTCACACCTTTGAAAAAGAAAAGAAAAGACAGTTGAAAATTGATTTCTAAATCAGGTAATTGTGTTTAATTCTTAAAGGCAGTTTCCTGTGACACATGCTTAAACTTTCTACTATTCATTCATCCATGAAATAATACAACAGAGTGCAATAAGTCAAGATCAGGCATTTCAGAGAAAGCCTACATTAGTTGATGGTTCACATGATGTCTTCCTCTGCAAGCTGCTTTGGAACCCAAACTCCCCTGAAACCTGCATTCTTTCTACAAAACAAACACAAAAATGCAAACTTGATGTTCAGCTTGTAAATTATAGTAAAAGGATTAAGCAAGCATATTTTTTATCCACCTCTCGTTTGTCATGTGTGGTTTTAAAACATCAAGGTGGCCAAACGGCCCAAGCTTCACAGTAGGACTTAATCAGTGTTTGATATCTCAATGGCTGTGTCCAACATTTATGCACATTCATTGCTTCACTGTAGAGTCTGTTGTCACTGAATCCTGCTCTGTTCAGTGAGACTGTTTGAGACGCACAACAGAGCCATACCACTAAAATTAAACCATCAAGTACTGGAAATTGAGTACTAATCATTGAGGTGATGTGCCGGCGTTACTGCTCCATCACAGCAAAGACGTCTGGGTTTGAGGGTTTGAATCTGATCATCAGCTGAAGCCTTTGTGTGTAGTTTGCATGCTCTCCTCGGGTACTGTGGTGTTCTTCCACAGTCCATGGACGTGCATGTTTGGTTAACTGGTGATTTTAAATGAGATGTAGGTGTAAATATGAGTGTGTGTTGTAATCTGTGGCAGCGACCTGTCAATCACAGGGAGAGACCCCGCCTCTCTCCATATGAAAGCTGGGATAGGCTCCAGAAAACAGATGGATGATCCTGACTGAAGTCAGTAGTTCCTTTGACAAGAAGTGAAATTTCTGCAGAAACAGAGATGCCATTTTTATTTCTTAACTGTGAATTTAAATTTTTGGAAAAGCAGGTTCTAGCAGGTTTTTTTTTTTTTTTTTTTTAAAAAGTAGATTTTCTAGCTTATTAAATCACTGTTGCATGCCAGGCTACATTAACATGAAAATGTACGTTCTGTGAGTTATAAAGAAACATTTTTGGCTATTCCTGCCTCCCAGGAGTGATGAAATTAATGTGAAGATGAATAACAAGAGTGACCCGAGGGCTGTGAGCCTAAATCTCAACAGTCCCTGGTGTTGTTTGGCTGAATTCACAATGTGTTTGACCTGAACAGATCTGGATAAAGAAACTCCCGACAGCAGCAGCATGCTCTGCCAGTTAATGAGCAGCCTGAAAAGCAGAACAGGCCTTTCTTCCTGAACTTCCCTGTTGACTCTTTGAATAAATGCGTTTCTTTTGACACAAAATTACTTTTCTGTGCAGTGGGGAAACTTTTGGGCTCTTTATATCCATTTGAGTCAGAGCCAGCGTTATATGCTGTCTGATGCACATCTAACTGAAATGCCACCGTAGATCACCCTGCAGAATTCAAGTCCATTCACGCCTGCGAGTCTGCATAAATCAAACACATAGAGATGGCAGAAACCTGTTTGCGCTACATTATCTTAGACACTGGCCAAACATTTGGACTTCCACAACCCTTTTATCTGCCAGAGGAAACCATGTGACGCTGTTTGCTTGGCATCTGGGTGGGACACCACGACACTTTGTCCGCAGTCGAAGTGAAAGAAGAAAGGATGAACGCATTCCTTCTTTCAGACAGCGCCTTGTAGTCAAAACAACAGCAGAGTGATGCATTTTATCTGAAGATTTTCAGACCCTTCAAAGTGGAGCTCAGGTCTCCTCGATGTGGGTTTAATGATGCTGTGCTTTTTAACCAGCAGATGGGGACATTACCATTGACTGTTTTTGTACCTTAAACTGAGACTTACTCACGTAATTACACAAAAATGCCCATAGCTTCAAATTGAGGAATAATTACCATAAATTAAAGTGTTACTTATGGTGTGTTGATTGTATTTTATTTATTTATTTTTTGGCATTCAATTTGTGACATTCCTCTACGTCTATTAACCTAAAAACAAGGCTAATTTATGTGGCTGTGGTTTAGTCAGATTTGATTTATTTTATGTTGCTAAATGTTGATTGATGCGCAGGAACATGTGACGACAGTTAGGCTAAGCGAGCCCCACCCACTGTAAACCAGTGAGAGGAGCAGAGACAAAAATGTCCTGTGAAACAACAATAAATTCTTCTGACTTTGGCAGAAAATAGTTTGTTCATGCAGGAATGCATTTCTAAAGCCAGCACGCTGATTGAGGAAAAATTTTTTCAGGAGCTTAAATTACTTTTTTTTTTTTTTTCTTTTTTTCTTTCCAAGCAAAGGGAGTGAGTCTGATGGTGCTGACGATGCATTTGCTTTGTGACTGTGACAAATGTGTCATGTAGCTCTTAAAAATAAGAATTATCAAGTTATAAAATGAAGTAAATGAGACCCCCCCCCCCCCCCCCCCCCCCTCCTTTCCTTCAAAAGAATTAAATGATTCCAGTATAAACACAGTTAAAAGCTCCCGTGCCGGGTTGATGGCTATGCTACGTCCCATCGCTCTCCTGCAAAGGTCTGTTTCTGAGAAGTTAATTCAATTAAAGCAGACAAAAAGACCACTGGCACCAATAAAGTTTGGGTGAAATGTGAAGCCATGCGATGGGGACACACACAGTCTTGTGGCCAGTCAAGCGTGATTTACATTTGCATAATGCCTGGCTGCTGGGCAGGCTCGCCATCGCCATGGGTTACAGTGGGTGCTGCGAAGAAATGCAGCTCCATGTTCAGAGGGTGTATCACATCTAAGGCTGACAGGCAGGGTGTCCTTGCCACAACCACCACACACAGACAAATACACACAAACTTTTTTTTTACTTCTATAAGGTCTGCTGGTAATCTTAGCCTCATTTTTATACAGTGCAGTAACTGAAATCTATTTTTCAGTGTCATCAGTGTATAAATCTTAAGGCTAAAGGGTGGAGGCTGCAAACACTCTTGCATTTATGACTTTCTGGAAGTGTGACAGCACGTGCAAGGGAAACAAATGGCGTCAATGAAAATAAGATCTGAATTTAAACTGGAACTCTAAGGAATAATATATTGTTATTATAGTGTCATTTCTTTATAGATGGAGTATAAAATTGCAGTGTGTAAAATTTCACCGCTAGCTGTCAGTCAACAGTTCTGTTTTCTTAAGTCCCCAGTATACCTGCTGCGTTTGGTGTCTTCGCGTACCTGGTAACATCTTTGACATCCACTTCTGTGAAGGCAGAGGTAGTTGCTGTAGTATTACTGTGACCGATTGCAGAGTAATCTATTTTTCTATTAAATAAAGTAAAAAAAAAAAAAAATGACTGCACGTTTGAGAGAATTTGTTTTTAAATGTTTGTCTATTTTGACTGAAAAACTGGTGATGGTGTAAATGGTGTCCAGAAGTGGAGTCACACATGACTAGAAACGAGTCAGTGACCACCTGACCTCTCACTAGGGAAAAGTGTGTAATCCATGACTGGCTGGTGAATGGATGTTGGCTGTCGGTAGGAGAAGTTGGTTGCATACAGGTGTATATCGTGCTGCATTGAGAACGTCTATGTGAATGCTTTCCTTGCTAGAAGGTTGTTGTGATTATCAACCTTCGAAGATGTCAGGATCTCTGCAATCGCTTGCAAGCTGCTTGAGCAGCGTAATTAAAGCTGTGAAACGCAAACCCAAAACAAAGTTGCCCATTTTGAAATGTTTTGGTAGAAATGGTAAGACAGAGCTTTTACTTTGAAGCTGAACGTTATCTGTTTTTGGTTGGTGCTGCACTTTCTCCAGATTCCCCACAGCTCGGAGTATAAGTGGTGAGTGTTTGCAGAAAACGCACCATCTTTCATGCCCTTTATGTTGAACTATGGCAGCCTAATAGCAATTAAAGCAATTACAAAAAGGTTTTTAGTTCAGCACCCTCTTTGACAGATTTCCTTCAGCAACAACTAGCCAACCAGTCGGGGAATACACATTGTCCCCTAGTGACCGGTGGTTACTGTGTTCTGTTTAACACACTTTTAGTTTTGATTGTGTAGAATAATTTAAGCACTCACAGTGAAGGTTAACATCTTATTGGTTGAAAATGTTGAAAAATGCAGAAACAGAAACTTTACAAAGGTTTGGAATTTGACCCAAAAGTCTCAGGTTGGTGCCTGGTGTCATTTCTTTTTTTTGTTTTATTTTTGTTTTGTTTTATCATCTTCATATTTTGTTGTTCTGCGGTCATATTTGGAAGTGAAATAGGGCACAGTAATAGAAATGGTCTTTTAGTGTTTATTTGAAGCAGCATTGCTATGTTTACAGTCTGAGCCTCTAACCATGTGGCTTCCTAACATTTGCATAGAGAGCAACATGTTCATGATTTCCGCCACTAAGTCAGAAACTTCTGTCTTTCCTTAAACAATTAATCCATTTGGTGACTGTGGAGAAAAGAGGCCAGCAGGGGGCAGTCAGTGTTGTATTTTGTTATCTATATTAAAGCAAGAGCTGGCTTTTATGTGGGGTTCGTGTGGTTTAATCAGACATGACAAATGTGAGGTCATGCAACATGCACGTCCAATTTAAAGCCAGGCCTTCTGCCTTATCCGCAGCACACATGGCAGGGAGGACTACAAACATTTCAGACACTCCTCTTGGCAGCAGCATTCACCACACAGGCCTCACTCATGGCTTAGCACTTTCAGGGACAATAACAGCTGGCCAGAAAAGTAACCCCCCTGCGTCACAAACCAAGCCCACAACACAGGCTTTGATCCAGCGGTGGGGGGGTTTAGAAAGGCTTTAGGAAGAATGAATCCTATATGGTTTAAGCTCAGAGCTTCACTGTGTTTACAACACACACAGGATCCCTCCATCTACTACAACATGCACAGACAGAAACACATTCTCATGCTTTAAGCTGTCAGTCATTGTGTTTATAGTTGTTTACTGCCGCTACACTGTTATGAAAATTGTGTTTAAGCTAGATGTGTGGGTATATAGATGTGGGAAGTTGATGGTCTACGAAAACAAAGTGCAACTTTGTTTTTTCTTTCAATACCATCACAAAAACAGACTTTGAGACTTTTCGGAAATGTTTTTCAAACACATTCATTTTTACTTTGTTCTGTTTATAGGAAAAACCTTTTGAATGTGAAGGATGGACCATGAAATCACTCACTGGTATTTGTTTGGAGGAGGGGGTGAAGTGTAATGGTTATAAATGAATGCTAGCCTTTTGATTATCAAGCATGCATAGTTCCTCAAACTATATGGATGCAAGGCCAAGCCCAGCCTAGCCAGCTTAATTTATAAAACACTTCAAACCCAGCAACCACTGACCAAAGTGCTGAAAGCAATCCACACAAACAGTCAAGAAGTCCAGCTCAGTGTCTTGAATCAGTGGTGGTGACACCTGTCAGTCATACTGGCCATGCCTTTAACTCTGCTAACTCTGGTCTTCAGATGGATAAGTTAACAAGTACATAAATATATATATAAAATACAAATGAAGGGGGAAACCAGAAGACAGTATAATAATGGACGTAGCTTCTGGGTTGAAAAAAATAAACCCAATGCCGAAGTTCCTAAAAAGTTATGTTCTATCTGAAGGCCACCAGATGGCGATAGCTGTGTTTTGGGGGAAAACTGCTTTCTGACCTGTCCTATGTAAACACTCTCCTGCTGATTTCATGGGCTCAGTCACTTGTTTTGGGTCATGTTGAATTTAATTAAAAAAAAAAAAAAAAAGTTTTAAAAAGGAGGACAATTGTTGTCAATCCCAAGTCTTTTGAGCATGCGATTTAACAGACCAACCCTTCCTCGGTAAGATGTACACCTCGTTAGCTTTTTTGCAACCAAGGTGGTGGAAACATTCTTGTTGAGGCTTAAGAATTGGATCTCAGAAATCAGTGGGCGACATCACCAGAGCTGGATCCATCCTTTATAGCAATGGTGTCCAAACCCAGGGCTCGAGGGCCGGTGTCCTGCAGGTTTTAGATGCGTCCTTCTTCTTCTTTCATGTTTAACGACAGCTTGCATCCAAAGACGTTGCACTACTACCATCTCCTGACTTTTCTTCTTACTTCACTTCCTGTTCGTATACTTACAATAACCTCTTCCTTACTATTTAATCCACTACTCTTTTTAACTTCTATCGTGTTTTGTACACTATATAAATGTCTTCCTTTTGTTTCATTATCCCACGCCATTTGCCAGAAGTTCTTACTTTCTGTCCAAACTATACTTTTCCCTTCAGTTTTCAACAATGGTATCTGTACATCTATATCTACTTTTTTAACAGCTGCTTTAGCCAACCTATCTGCCCTTTCATTACCCACAATACCTACATGAGCCGGAGTCCACATTATTACTATATGTTTATTTTGTTCAGACAATCTATGATGAGCAAGAAGACCGTCATGCAAAATTTGCTGATGGGTACTCGTGTTTTAGATGTGTCTTTGATCAACCCTTGATGTTCCCACTTCCAAAACCATTTAAAAGCAATTAAAACATTGTTAAGTACCTTCCACTAAGTGTGGAAGGAATTTGCAGCAGACCCAGCAAGTTCTTTTTTCTTTTTGGCTGTCTACATCTTTAATGAATGAATCTGGCATTCTTTTTTTCTGGGTCCCCCAGCAAAGTAAATTTCCCTTTCTTCTTCAAAAGCTTGTAAAAGTCATGTGGAGAAGAGAAAAGGAAACTGGAGGGAGATGTTAATGTTCCATGCCACTCGGGCTGCTCACAGTCTGCATACTCTGCTTTCTAAGAGTCCCCTCCTAACTCACGGACAAGTAGCAATGAATCTGTCAGGCCTGAGGTGGTTTCCATTAAGGGTCTGTTTTAAAAAAACAAAAGAGAAGGCTGTTTAGTTTGGAGTTAGTTCTTTAAGAAAAGACTCTGTCGCAAAGGGCCGACCTCTTCACCTCGGCCAGCACATTAGTGCTTTAATTTATCTGTTTAGAAGAGTTTCCTACCTCCTGTAACACGAAAAAAAGGAAAAAGGGCAGCATAATGTTATAGACAGTACCCACAGAGAATTGCACTTCTCAGCTTTGCACTTTCCTCTGTTAGCCCTTTTAAAAAATTCTTATATTCATCAAACTTGCCAGATTCACAAAAATCTCTCCATCTATAAGAAGAAGGAAATCTCAAAAAGATTTAGCCCCACAGAGCTCACCTCTGATTTTAAGCCCATTAAATCTAAATAAGAACTGTGTTTTCCAAACTCTGTTAGATGGCGGAGCAATGCTTACGCCTGTTATCGCTCCTTCTCTGTGGATTTTGCATGTTCTCAGAGAAAAGTATGTTAGGTTAATTGTTGATGTGTTTTAGAATTTGTGTGAAGGGGTGAAGCTGGCTTTTAGTTAAAAGCGAGAGTGCCGGACTTTGCACAAAAGTATCAAACAGTAGGAGAGCTGTTTCTAAGGTAAATGTATCACCGACGTCTTGAATGAGATTTTCTGTTTAGTGAAGTTTATTGATGTCTTAAATTTTCTGACCTACACGTTTTAAGCTTCATATAAAGTGCCTTAAATCTTCAGACTTTCTAATGCCAGCAGTGGGTGACAACTCTGGTTGAAAAATTAAGCCTTGTTGAGTTTAAGTCTTGATTTATGGTCTTAGTAGTTTAGTATACTGGTTTGAAGCCTCAGTAGAATGTTGTTAAAGTCAAAAACATGCCGTAAATTTGGATTTTTTTGAATGGGAGTATTACTGTTGAAGATAATGCAATTAACTTTTTGTTTGTCATCCAATGCTTAAGTGCCTTGAACCTGCATGTTTTTTCTAATGGCCAACAGGGGACAACTGTTGGCTGCAAAAGAAGTCTGAACTGTATGAAAATATATGAGAAAATGACCCCACTGCTTTTTTAATTAATGAAATCAGTAATAGTTTTCCTGATTTGCTGATGCTATCTCTGATTTCAAGTTTTAGTTGCTACAGCTTGATGTTAATTTTGTAATTTATGGTCCCATTTTGAGTAAAATACAAGATAACTTCATGGTATACAGTAAGACTCAGAAATATTGTGGTTTATATCTCCACTGTAGAACCATAAGGTCCTTGGTTTCTCACTTTCTTGTGATGGTGACAAAAATGCTCATGTTTATAGTCAGTGAGGTCATAGTGACTACATCTTTGACATACAGGTTTTTGTCTGTGGGAATGTAGAGATTCTTTGCTAGCTTGTCTTTAAGTTAGTTATACTTACTGCTCCAGGTCCAGACGGCTTCCCTGCAGAATTCTACAAAGAATTCTGGACAATTTTGGCACCAGTATTCCACAGCACGTTGCAGGAAATCGAGGAAAAGGGCAGACTACCACCAAATATGAATTCTGCCAACATTAGTCTCCTGCTAAAACCAGGCAAAGACCCTTTATTTCCCTCAAGCTATCGTCCAATTTCTCTTTTAAATGTAGACCTTAAAATAATCTGCAAAGCTCTCTCAAAGAGATTAGAGAAAATGACCCCCCTCTTAATTCATCCTGACCAAACTGGTTTCATAAAAGGTCGGCACTCCTCAACAAACACTCGTAGATTACGTAATTTAATAGACTACTCATACGATAAAAACATCGAAACCATAATATTATCTCTAGATGCAGAAAAAGCATTTGACAGAGTTAATTGGAAATTTTTATTCGCAACTTTACACAAATTTGGTTTTGGAAACTCTTTCATAAACTGGATAAGAATATTATACAATTCCCCAACGGCTCGTATCAGAACAAATGACCAGACATCCTCCAGCTTCTGTCTCCTGAGGGGCACCAGACAGGGATGCCCACTCTCCCCTTCACTTTTTGCAATTTTTATCGAACCTCTAGCAGCAGCATTTAGACAGGCTACAACAATTAAGGGCATAAAATGTAAGAACATAGAACATAAAATCAGTCTCTATGCGGATGATGTGTTGCTTTTTCTGCAAAACACACAAACCAACCTCTCTGAGGTAATTACTTTAATAAACTGGTTTTCAAGAGTTTCAGATTATTCAATTAACTGGCCAAAATCTACAGTTCTCCCCATTAACTGCTCCTTCCATAATTCTTCCTCTGCCCCACTGCAATCCGGAAATATTAAATATTTAGGTATTAATGTCTCTCCTAAGCTTTCAGACTTAACTAAACTAAACCACATCCCACTTCTAAAGAAAGTAGAAGGCGATCTGACTAGATGGAAATCTTTACCCATATCACTCATGGGAAGGGTCGCCACTATAAAAATGATGATCTTGCCAAAAATAAATTACTTATTTTTGATGATCCCTAACAAACCATCACAAGATTGGTTCAGATCTCTGGATTCATATATTTCCAAATTCCTTTGGAAAGACAAACCCCTGCATATTAGCTTAAAAACGCTACAAAGAACCAAGGATAGAGGAGGATTAGATCTACCTAATTTTCACCAATACTTCTTAGCCAACAGGCTTCAGTTCATCTCAGAATGGTTAAAACATACCTTCTTAGTTGAGCCCTGGCTAGATGTTGAACAGGCACTATGCAAGGATCTAGAGATTTCAGACCTACCATTTATTAGCTCAAACATCAAAAGACATGAATGCTTTAAAAGTATCAACATCAGCTTTTCTCTAACAGCATGGTGGGAGTTTCTAAAAATAACGGAGTCTTCATTAATCCCATGCAAACGTACACCTATCTGGAATAACCCTGACATATTACAAAACAATAATATGATTAATTTCCCAGAATGGAGTTGTAAAGGAATTAAATACTTAGAACATATATTAGAGGGAACAGAATTTATTCCATTTGACAGACTAGTTGAACAATATGGGATCAACAAGACAAGGTTTTTAGAATATCAACAAATTAAATCCATAGTAAAAAAGAAATTTAACCTCAGTCAAGTTGAATTACAAACACCACTAAGTGCGGCACATTTTCTTACTCTTAAATCCCCCAAATTATTATCTAAAATATACAGAACACTTTCTAAATTAGATGAATCAATATCCCTTCCTACTGCAAAGTGGGAAGCAGATTTATCAGTCAACCTAGACCAAAACTTCTGGTCTCAGATTTGCTTAAAAACTTTCAAATTAATTAAAAATCCCAGTCTGCAATTAATACAATACAAAATACTTCATAGAGTGCACTATACAGGTCATCGGATGTTCAAGATGGGCTTTACATCTTCCAACAACTGCTCACACTGTCAAGGCAATACACCAGACAATTACATCCACGCTCTTTGGTTCTGTCCACCAGTGCAAAAGTTTTGGCGCGAGATATGTGAAGACTTATCAAAGTGTCTGAAATGTAACATTCCAACTTCCCCCTTAGTGTGTCTACTGGGCAGCTTAGATAATGTCACTTCAGAAAAGAATATAGCCCATATGATCTTCACTGCCCTATGCATAGCCAAGAAAACAGTCCTCATGAACTGGAAAAATAAAAATAATCTTAATTCTAACCAATATAGAAATTATCTATTAGATTACATTAGTCTTGACACAGCCTCTGCCACCACATCAGATCAATTGCTCTGGGCCCCTTTTATCAGCTCCATCACCTAGTGGGGGTGGGGGGTCATAGTTTGGTCCCGCCTTCACTGTTGTGATTGGTGAGGGGGTAGGGACAGGCTTAGGGCGTCGGGGGGTTCCCCGGAGGCATCTTCCTTGGGGGGCTCAAACCGGGGTAGCGGTCACGTCCGGTTGGGGGCTCTGTTGGCTCTCAGGTGACTGTTTCCTCGCGGCTGCGTGCAGCGGGGCTAGGGGAGGGTCTGTGCTGACGGACGTGGGTTACTGACCTGGCAACCTGACTGCCCCTGGGTGGGTCCGGGATGGGCGTGAGGTTCTGGGGGCGCTCCGTCTCTGGGCTGGGGCCCGGGCCGGGCCTCGGGGGCTTGGGTCCTGGTTGGTGTGTTGCCGGGGTTGTGGGCGGGTGGGTACATGGGGGCCCGGCCCTGGAGCAGGGTGCCGCCGGTGCGTCGAGCCGCCTGGGGGGCTCTTCATCTGGTGGGGGGGATGGTCACATCTTGCAGGAGCTTTCTTCTCTTCAGGAACTCTCTGCGGGAGGGGGAGATACAGGAGAGGTGGAGGAAGATCTCAGCCTGGGCGTTTACCGTCTTATGTAGTCTGGAAGATGTGTGGATGGTGGGGTGGGTGCAGTTTTCTCTGTGGTGGGGTGGGGTTGGGTGGACTGTCCAGGGCTCTGTGGAGCCGGAGGGCGCTACTGCACTGGGCCCCGGTCTGATGGGCCTGGGCCCCCCTTCCCTGGCGGGTCGCGGAGGGTGGGAGTGCCTACTGGGGTCAGCGGGGGAGCTGGCCCCAGGGAGGGGTTACCTGCCCCTCCCTTCCTTCCCTCCCCATCTCCAGCTGCCTCCCTCTTCCCGCTCCTCCACAACCACCCACACATGCAGGGCCTTGGAGTGGGGGTATGTCACCAGGGTGCAGAGGAGGCTACCCCCCCCCCCCCCCCCCCCCGTCCCCTTCTGGCTGCCTCTGCCTCAATTTTATCCCACAACTTAGACATTCACATTATTCACACTCTCATTACACATACATATAGGATCTTGGGGGTGGGCACAATCACGGAGTCCAATTTACCATCAGGGTGTATACCTCACCCCTGACGTCGTTGCCCACCTCTCAATTTTAAATACACTTAGTCATTGAGGGCTAGCAGGAGGGACTATGCGCTTACCTGCTGCTCCATGGCAGGTAGCTCCATGCCCTCCTGGGTTTTAATTGCACCTTAGAACACATATGCATCAACACTACAATGAGCGGGTGGAGGGAGGTTTGGAGTCTTCTCCCACCCCCATTCTCTGCGGCCTGCTGGAGCGGGAGGGCTAGTAGGAGGAGTTGGCCGTCCGACTGCGGTCTGGGGTGTGGGGCCTCCCTGCTGCTGCGGAGTCGGGGTGGTCTGCCTCTCCCCACCGCAGGGAAAAGGGTAACACCACCTGGGTCTGGGTGCAATTCCCCCCTCCAGGGGCAAGGGTACCTAGACCCGGTTTGTAGAGTACGCTTGGGGAGTGTGATTGTGTGTACAGCGTCTCTTTATGTCTGTCTCCACGTTGGTTGAGTGTGGAGTGAGTGCATATGAGAGCATGAGGGTGGGAATGGATGTTTGTGTCTGTGTGTGCCTGTATGTCTGTGTCTATATGTCAGGTTGGGTATCAGACGCCACCTCTCTGGGGACACCTCAGGCCCTCCAAGGTTTGGAGGCCTATCTCCACCCACCACCACTTCCCCTGCTGGTGGCGGACTCCCTCAGGTGTCGGTGTGTTGGTGGTTCTTTGTGTCTGGGGGTGGGCGTCCGGGTACACACCGGCTCACTCCTTGGCGGCCGCTTGTCGGGGCCTGGGGCTCGCTCGGGCCCCCTTTGGAGGTGGGGTGCCCCCGGCCTCTCGGCCTGGGGCTCGGTCACTCAGGCGCAGCTGGGGGCCGGCGGAGCTCACGGGCGCGTCACTGCAACTCCCCCTGACTTCTGTGCCGCGGCTGCTGGGCGAGCCCTCATCTGGGACTCTCCTCAGCTCTTACTGGAACAGTGGCGCGGCTGCCCCTCTGTTGGTCTTCCATGGTCTCTTGTGTTCTGGGGGCCTCTAGATGTCTGGAGTTTTGATCTCCTCCATACCCGCTTCACACCCTGGAGGACGGGGCTGTGGCCCCCCCACACTCCCTAGCAGATCATTACATGGAGAAACCTTTGGAATGCAAGCATGCTGATCCACACAGGTATGCACACATGGGTATTCACAGACGCGGACTAAAGCTTTCTTGGCTGCTACCTCAAAGCACACTGTGCGCTGTCTATCTTGCGTGCTGCACAATATCGTTTATTATTTAGTAAATACTGATATCTATGACTAGCTAGTTTATTGTGACGGTGCTTTGTTTTCTCTATTATTATGTTGCTCTTTGTTGTTTGCTGTCTCCTCTGTTTGTTTTTTTTGTTTGTTTTTTTTTTTTTCTCCATACAGGTGACCCAGGAGTTCTTTTTTTTTTTTTTTTTTTTCTCTCTCTTCCCCCCCCCCTTCTCACCGTCTCTTCTCCCCTTTGGTTTTCTTTCTTTCTCTCCCCCTCTTTCTCTCATTCATTCCCCCTGTCCTATTTATTAAAAAAAAAAAAAAAAAAAAAAAAAAAATGACAAAGGATGAACTGAAGCTCTGCCATCACGTAATGTCGCATACTGCTGTTTCTGATGTCATTTAAAAGAGAGAGAAAAAAAAAAAATTATACTTACTGCTCCCCCCCCCCCCCCCCAAAAAAATAATAATGATGAGTCTTAAGTAACAAATCAGAAATTGAACTTTTTATATGATTTTTAAGCTTTTTTTTTTCTGAAGTAAAATTTTTAGTTTTTATAATTTGCTGGATTTGAAATGTGCTAGCATCTGTCAAAGTTGTAGATTCTAACAGATTATTAGAGAGCAACTCTGGCTGTTTTTATCTTAACCTCTGACCTTGGCAAAATTACAAGAAATGCAAAAAAATATCAGAACAAACAATAGCTCCTGGTATTCTCACTTTCCATGTTATGATCTCTTGACACTGGCTTTCCACGGTGCGTGTTTCCTCTCCCTGCACTAACAATACAGCTCAGGAAGTATGTCAGGATAAGGGCCAGACTGTCAGGCTCTTTTTTTTTTTTTTTGGTATGTGCATCCAACTTTGTGGGGGACTAACAGAACTGTGTTAATCCCAGAAAAGCTAGCTCGGTGTTCAATAAGCTACGGATCTGTTAAAGGGAATTACTGCCCAGGTGTCTTCAAAGTGAACTGCGATGTCCCTCTGGCTGGTAAGTGCTGTTGCAACATGTCATTTTAAACTGTGGGTGATCAGGGTGTTGCTCCTGGTGTTGAGGTCAGCCCTAGCATGCACAGCATCAAAGCTGTTGTTTTTTTCAGGTTACTGTTTCAACCACTTTCCAATGTTCCAAACTCTGATTGTTGCGACATTTTTTGGCCTCTTTGATTTCTGTTGTCAGTTTTCCCCTTTGTGTAAGTGAGCTGACAAAAAACAATTTTCACATGTGGTATTACATCTTGGTTAAGTTTGTAAACATTTTTATTGAGTGAAAAAGTAGGATGACTCATGCTGATCCAAACTGTCCATGCAGGACTTTAAAACTGAAAGGTTTAATCATTATCCTGCTTTTGGCTGGAGTCGTGGCTTTTGTTTCTCATGGAATGTTAGAGGTTGTAAAATTGTTGTTAACAGGGTCCTTCGTTCCACTTGTAAAGCAGATAACTGTAAAAAGTTCAGTTTAGTCTGATTTGCTGTCAAGGTTAATTACATACAGCTGATTTCTGTGCTGTAGATGATGTCATTTTTACAGCGGAAAGTGACTGCTAGTGTTGTTTCAGCTGCTCTTCCTATTGTTTTATGCACTGCTTTCTGCTTTAGAAATAAAAAGAGACAGACAAGACACTGTCTGACTGTCACAGTGCTTATATTGTTTCCATTTGTCTCAGGCTCAGTATTGCTTGGACTTGTAAGAGGTGAAAAGTGTTGTATTTATGAGCTTTGTTTGAAACATAGTTCAGCTGTGTTAAAATATATAAAACTCCCCTCGAAAATACCTCAATATTAAAATGTAAGAAGTAATAGACAAGGATCCAAGTATATTTTTGTTAAAATAAATGAATTGCATTGGATGGCAGACAACCTGGACTCTCATCGCTAATCTTTTGAACATGAAATAAATGGAAAAAAGAGAAAACAAAATGTCTATATTTAGAAGTTGGAGAGGTTGGAGCTGTAGCGATTCGTGTTACTGATCATGCTAGAGGCCAAAGTTTGAAGCCAAAGATTTTTACACATCATTTTAAAATATATTATTAGAAATATTATTACTGGTTAGGCATTAAAATTACTGGGTTAGGTTTGGAAAAAGATCATGACAAGATTTGCCACGCTTTTTAAAGCTTTTCTTTGTTTGTTGCCATGGTGAAGTCTCCCTGCTTTCACTATAGAAATATGTCCTTGTGACTCAAAATTCCTTTTGAAATACATTACTTCCACATTCGTGTTCACCGACTGGAAAATGTGATAATTTCTGCCGATGAACACACAAAGTAGATACATTTTTCTGTTTCACGTTTAGTTGTGAGACTGGGCTGCAGTTGAAAGGTGGTTTCTGCCCTTTTGATTTGTGTCCACTTAAAAAAAGTCGACATTGTTATGAAGTACTTTGTTCCTGTACTTTAACCTGATAAAATGTTTTTTATGACAAACACTTTGCCTTGTGCCGTCTGTCTGTTTTTTGACCTCGCTCAGAGACGGTCTGTGCTTTATTATTATTTATTGTTTACTCTATTTAATTTGTAAAATATGTGTACACACACACACACACACACACACACACACACACACACACACACACACACACACACACGTAGAAAAATATTTAGTATAGACATCCAGAAATGCATGTGATGTGACAATAAAAGTGATTTGATTTGATTTGCTTCGTCCATTTCTTTCGTCCTGTCCTCTGATGTGGAGGTGTCCGCAGAAGTAATTACTTTATGGCTTCACAGACCGTAATAACTTTCACACTGAGGACTTCAAAGTGAGGTATGACAGAGCTGTCTCTCTAAAAATGGATGTTCACCGCTTTCATCACCTTGGCCTACAGCTTGTCCATTTCAGCCACGTCTGGGCTTTTATGAGACAGCTGATGATTGCTCAGTGGCAGACTGATAGTTCCTCCAAAGGTGAAGTGGTGACTTTGTGTACTTTATGTGTGGTGGCTGCTCGTGTAGATGATAAGTAAAGGTTAAATATCTCACCCTTTCCTTTTTGGAATTTGTAATTTACTCCCCTACAAAGGATTGAAGTTGCTAGAGAGTCCTTCCTGTACACTTATGATTTATTAGCTTCATAGTTGCCGTATGCATCTAAAATAATGTAGGAAAAATGGGATAAATTCTGATGAATTTCATTGTAAACCCTAAACCTACCAGTAAATTTGGACCTCCGTAAACCAATTCCCTAAAAAACAACCAAAAACAACCCATAACTGACATTTTTTTTCCAAACAAATTACCTTTAAAGTGTTATGGAATAAAATATTCCATAAAACAATAACATTTTTCCAAATTTCACCTCGTACACAGATTCAGATTTGTAGTATCAGTTGCCTGCAGGTTAAAAACTAAAATCTTTCTTCCACCTAAAGAAGCTTTGGGTTAGCAGCTGGGATTATAGCTTTTCTCAAACCAGCATCTTTCATGTGCTTTCCATTCTGTCACCAATCCACACATGAATTTTCCATGATTGCTAATTTGCCAAAACTGCTCCCATCTGCTGACTTAAGATAGAGGAGTGTTTCTGTGCTATGTCAAAAGATGAAATGAGCTTAGCTTTCACTTAATTCCCTCATGGCTTTCTGCCATGTGCTTAAAGCCGCCAAGCTCTCGATCCCAAAAACGCCTTAGATCAATAATGGGAGGGGCAGGAGGTAATTGCAGCATCAATCACAACCACTTTGTTGGGGGCAGAAATATGAAGTGGAATATTTAAACAAATGGGTCTCCAGTGCAAATGGTATTATTGGCTATTAGTTAACTTCATTGTAGATTTGTTCTGCCTTCTAGTGATGCAGTGATTGCTAACAAATCCTGGGCGTATTTACAGGAATAACGGTCTCTTACTGCAGTCATGTGCATACTGGGTATAACCAGCAAGGCCTTCATGATTTAGTGAAGGCTTGGGCACAGACTGGCACTCACTACTGACAGCTGAAATGTATGTAAAATATTGAATAAAGATGAAAGAGTCTGCAGCGCAGCGTCTGCACTTAATAAGTCTCATGAGAAGGCTGCGACTAACTGGCGATGCCTATTGAATATAAAACGCTACATTTTCAATGTTGAGTTCATATGCTAGACGTTATTTTGTTGCCCCGCAGCATTGTTAGATGTGATGTTCTGGGAAAATGGGATGACGTAATTCCTGAGTGGTGGAAAAAAGTATAACCCAGATGGCATTAAAACAGTTTTTCTTTATCAGTGCTTTTAGAAATCCACTGCATTTTACTGATACACAATATCAAATTAAAGTGACAAATGGATGCCACCAGCTGTGAGTAAAACATCCCAGTGAACCCTCCCACATTAAGACCATGACCAGCCACTTCCCCTCTTATTCTCCCAGAAACAATGACCCTTCACTCCCTCACCTCTTGTCTGGTTTCCTAGAATGGACAACAGAGCTGACGTTGCCAGATTGAGACGTGAAACCAGCCCATTGTTTGTCCCGCAGAGAGGCAGGAAGTGTGCATAGTGTTGTCCCTGCGCCTTCTCTGGAACTTCTCTCCCTTTGCCAGTATTGTGTAAGCTTAAAGCTCTTGATAGGTTGGTGTAATGGTGAGACCTTTCCTTCACGTGAGAACTTACAGTAGCTTCACTCTCAAAGTGTCTGCAAGAATAACATATCTGCTAAATGCTCTGGAAAATGTGCAGTATTGCTCTTATTGGAAACCTCTGGTTATGTTATTTTTCTTTGATACATAAATGGTCCCTTTTGTGTTTCAGTAACTGAAATGTTAAAATTTGTAGAAATCTGCAAGTGTCTTCAGAACAAGCACACTGCTTGTGCAGCAAAGTAAACTGGAATCTTATTTGTGCTTTGTTTGCATTTTTATTTATATGCTTAGAATTTGTATTCTCTCTTCTACACCCTGAGTCTTAGGCTGCATAAACATGAATGTAATTGCTCGTCACACATCATATCGACATTTTTGCAGTGAGGTCTTGTAGTTTCCCCAGGCAGTTTTGTTTTCTCTATAATACACAAAGCATCTGTCCATATATCAGGACATTTATGTTTAAAATGAATGCTTGTCAGAAATGCTTAAGGAAGCTAAATGTGTCCAAGTCAGCTTTAGCTATGGGAAGTTGGGAAAGTGGAGATGGGTGAGTAAACTAGGGAAACAAATCATTAAATTTGATCTCCTGGAGCATAAAATCCTGAAAGTTTTAACTCTCGAGGTGTTAAAATTTTTTGCAGGGAGTTGTAGGGTTATATCACTCAAACCTTTAAACTCCTAATCTGTTGAAAAAAAAAAAAAATGGGGGGGGAAAGGTAGCTAACTTGCTAATTTCACTTCATTACTTAAATCACGCTGCTGTTATTGTGTATATATTTATTTATATTTCTTCATACATTCTTATATAGTTCTATATTGTGTATTTTGTTGTACAGTTATTTTATTTTCAACTTTAATTTATATATTTATCTTTATCTTATTCTTCCCAGTTAAATTTACCCTTCATTCTAATTTGTGTTGTACAGTTATTTCATTTTTAACCTTAATTTATATTTTATTCCTTCCTAGTTAAATTGACCCTTTTTAATTTTTCATATTTATTTCCTATCTTATTCATAGCCTTTTCCTTTTTTGTTTTCTTTAGGTCACGAGCAGTTGTCCAAGCATTTCACTACATATCGTACTGTGTATGACTGTGTACGTGACAAATAAAATAAAATTTGAATTTGAATTTAATGGATAGTTGAGCTAGGATACTTATCACATAAGTCTTCAAGGGTCCGCGTGAGTCTGAGTGACATACATTTCATCATTAGGTGATGAATTCGAGGGTCAGCAGCAAAGCACAATCAAGGCTTGAACTGATTAGTTAGACTTGGTTAGGTTGGTATTGAACAGTTTCTTTTTTCAGCAGGTTTGATGGAAATCATTTATGTGGGTAAGCTAAATAATTACCTGCTATCAAACTGATAAGAGTCCAACTTAATTATTAAGCTTTACTTAAATACATCTGACAGCTTAACAACAACATTTACTGGTAATTTGCTAAATATTTGCCATGTTTCACTCTCGTTTTTTGCATTCATTTACATGTAAAGTTATCTTGTTCCAATGCGAAATTATTTTGATTGTAAGAAGTGACTCTTAATTTGTACATGTACAAATGTTTGTTGCTTCCTGGGGTTGTTCATTGTAGTGTAAAAGGTTTGCTATTGTGTAAGTGTATTTTTTAGGATAAACTCCTTGAACACATACAGCCTCATTTACTTAGGGTTATTTTTTGTTAACAATTGGGATTTCTGGACTAAAGTCATACCAGATGGGCACACCAGATATCAAAGTGTAACCATCTTCACATTTTCCAACATCTTTTTGACATTTTAAAAAAAATCTGTGGCAGGCTATGGAAAAGGCTGACTGTAAGAAACCACAGAGCTGGAACAAAAAGCTAAGAATATACCCAAATTGGCCTTAACGGCCTATCTTATGGCCTTTTCACCAAAGAGTCAGTCTTTCTTTTCTGAGTTCTCTGAGGGGAAGCAATGAAAGTGAGCTGCGGTTGGGAGGTTTTCCAAATAAAGAGCCAACTATTCCATTTTCTGAATTCTTTAAATGGTAAATTGTCTCATGATCAGTGATTAAATTGGGTGAAATTGCAAATTTAATGCAGAGAATTTGGATAATCACAAGCCTCCTTTTGTAATTGCACACACTTTCTTGCTCTTCCTCAAATGTAAAGCAAGTTAGGAGCCATTGATTTCAATTGCCTTCCACTTTATCCAATAAGGAAAGCTAGGCACCCAACTAATCACTCAAGATGCAAACTGGTTCAGAGGCTCCATGCACCATTTATGATTGGTCAGAATCTGCCAGTCTTCATTTAAAAAAAAAAAAAACCCTGAAAGCTCCAAATGCACCAGCATCCTCCGCTGAGTCCAAATACTGCATTCATTTTATTCTTTTTAGGTTCTTTCACTGCAAACCTCAAACATGAAGCGCTTGAATTATCAGCTGGAGCATACCAGCTTTGTAGTATACATCATTATTTAAACTGTGACGACGGACTGCTTGTCCACTCAACACATTTCTTATTTATTGTTCTTTCTCTCTTCAAGCCATCCCCCCACTGTTCTACATTAAATTTAAGACCCCCCCCTCCTTTTTCCATCACTATAAGTGCCTCATTCTTAACCAGACTGCTCTGCCTGACCCATCCCACCACCGCCCACTTCTGAGTTCCCCTCTCCTAATCTTTTTCCTCCTCATGCTTTGAATGGCAGATCCTGCAGCATCCACAGAAAGATGGAGGGATGCTGTAGGGATGCTAGACAAGAGAGCGAAGAAGGCATTTACGAGTAATGTGCACTTTATGGGATCTCCAGTTTTTTAAAACACTAGAAAAAGGTACCTTTTCTTGGATTGGATGAAAAGCCATTCTGGGATTCTCTCCAGGTCACACTGCTAGTCTTTGCACCTCTGGACACGGCTCTTGAAGGGCAGGCTAGAGAGGGAGGGGAGACAAAGCAAGGAGATACAGGATACGGTAGAGGACGCGAGGAGGTTTTTGTTTTTTTTGTTTTTTCACGAGAGAATGGGCGGACTAGGCTGGTGTCTCGCCACCGTCTTCAGTTGGGCAAAATTTTTCTTCTATTGCATCTTTCCTTTCTGGAAGCCAGGGAAAAGCAAAAACAAGGTACAGCTGGTATTTTAGATGTATTTACCTTCAATAAAATATCATTTTGATGTCTTATTTTGTTAATTTAAGAGGCAGGAACCTTTATATTGAAGTTGACCTTTTTTTTTGGTGTCTCTAGCTGCTGCTTATAGCTTAGTGCTGAGGTGGGCTGGGTTAAGACCACACTTTAGTGGTGTAGCAGTGTCACTTTGTCAGTCTGTCAGTTTGGTTCAAAATGAAATGTCTACCTGCTGAAATTCACCTCATGGTTTCAAGAAAGTGCAGGTTAATGATGCTGGTGCCCCTCTTGAATTTCCTCTTGCACCACAGCGAGGTTTACATTTGTGGTTTTGACTGAAATGCTTGGATAGTATTGGAAGGATTATAATATGAACTGAGACAGATATTCCAAAATATTCAAGTCAAGGTATACAGGCTTTAGAAAGCTGCCAGTTTGTCACCTTTACAGTATGTTCAAGGTGGCAGGTTGTGGACCAGGTCATTGCATTATAAAGACAGAGCTGGCATTTCCAACTTTTCAGTGTGCAAGGTCCAATGTAGGAGGGGGCATGTGTAACCCCAGCCACAATCTTTTCATAACCTACGGTAAGTAGTTTTTCTTATTCATTTATTTTATTTTTTATTTTTGTGCCAAACCAAGCAGTTTTTTTTGTGCCTTAACTGCACCAGTTAGGGTTTTTTGTCTTTAACCTAATGTCTAAACATGGCCAGCAGATCAAAGCAAAATAATATTAAAAAAGCAAACACACTGAAAACTAATGTGATGAACATGGCAAAAATCATGCATTCTAAACAATAGTGCATTGTCTTTGTTATTATTATGAGCATGCTTTGCAGGAAGGGAAACTTGCCACAGATTTAGATGCAGCTTTAGCTCATCTATAGAGAACACTGGGTGTGATCGCTGATTAAACTTAATGACTCACAGCCTTTGACCGAAGATGTATGAGAAGTTATTTATTATTCTCGTGATTAAGATCTGCAGTTGCCAAATGACAAAGGAAATTTAATATTTGTGTGATCCTCAGCAGCCTGGCATGGTATGATGAGCTGGAGAGATAAGCGCGTTGGCACAGACACGTCAAAACAGCAGGATATTAGCAGATTGACTTGACATGGCACTTTCTCTGATTGTAGGTCCTGTGTTGATGAATAGAACCATTAATCCTGTAAAAGCAGCCACTGCTTAGTGTGTTAGTTCACACATCCTCATATGAACACAGCCACTTGCTACACTCAGCCCTTTGTTGCATTTGAAACATTCATTTGAATATTGTACTCGCACTGCTTATTTTATTAGTTTTTGATTTATGTGACTTTCTTATTTGACGTCAAAATTATCTGTCAGCCAGTATCTTTAAATTGCGGATGTGCTTATTGGACGATCTGATATCCTCGTGTTGGTGGTGTTCCCTCGTCATCATAAATAATGTTGTTCCAGGTTCAACATTGCAAGTGACCAATCACCTTCTCCTGACGTCATCCGCGACCTCGAAAAAAACAAACGCCTTCAAAAAATCTACTTCAATTGCGAGAAAAGAAACCGCCTCTGTAAGGACAATATGTATAATGCTTACCGTTTATTAAAGAAAAGTATCCTGAAATCCAAAGAATTCAAGTTCCTGGATCGGCGGACAGAAGCGGTTTCTCTTCTCGCAAGTGAAGTAGATTTTTTTTAAGGCGGTATTTTTCAAAGGCAGAAAAGGGGGACGTCACAACAATGTGATTGGTCACTTGCAATGTTGAACCTGGAACAACATTTATTATGATGATGTGGGAACAACACCGACACGAGGATATCAGATCATCCAACCTTATTACGAACAGAATAGATCCTGTAATATATCTTATCTCATTCTGGTCAGAAGTATAAAACGAATTTCTTATCATGACAAGATTTTTTTTGTGTGTGTGAATTTGAACAGTTTGTTTGCTGTGCTTGCTACTTATTTCCCCTGGAGGATATTAAAGGCTCTAATAGGAAGATCAGATCCTCATGGCTTTGCTTTGGTTGGTTTCTTTTCATTAATTTGTAATTGCTATTAAAAATCCAAGTCATATACTCTGAAGAGATTGCAAGTATTAGGAATGCAGAGAGAGAGTTGTAGAAATAAGTTTACTGTGCATTTGGGTGAATCTGTGTAGGTGGAGAGGATATTTGGATAACCAATGCTAATGCATTTTATTATTTATGTGATAACTGCTTAAAAAGAGCATTAAATCTGGCCTTAACATGCCCCGACCTCACCACTCACAGGTGAGGTGAATAACGCTGACACCTTTTAGTGGGTGGGACATGTCAGAAAGAAAGTGAACAATTGGTCCTCAAAGCTGATGTGTTAGAAAGTGGAAAAACGAGCAAGTGTTATTTGTTATTAGTATTGCTATGTAATAAGGGACATAACAGATGGAGTCACCTGGGTCATCTATGGCTTTAAAGGGCCTTTTCACTAATGAACCTTAGAGTTTTTTAAAGAATAGGCCTGACCACCCTGAAATGCCTCACATCGTGTACTGCAGCCGTGTTATTGTTGCTTTCATGGGTCGGTGTGTTCTGGTGTTGGGCGGACGGTCCTTCCTCTCAGCAGAAAGAACAGAGGAAAAACGTGCACACACATGTGAGCGTTCTCAAAGGGAGGGCGGCGGGCCTGCATTGTTTGCAACAGATGGGAGTCACAGGGGTGTGTGTGTGTGTGTGTGCGCGCGCGCGCGTGCGTGCATGTGTGTGTGTGTGTGTGTGTGTGGCCTGCTGGAGTGTGTTCTTCCTCTGTCTGTCAACAAGTGAACTCCCCTTCATGTAGCACGTCAGGACATCGGCCAAGATCACAGAACACACCCCTCTGCTGTTTGCACATTCACTCTCCCTTTATCCGCCTGCTTATCTACTATCTTCATCTATGTGATCACTGACTACAGACCCCTGTTTTTTTTTTTTCTTTTTTTTTCAGGGGTTTTTTGTTTCTTCCGCCCTCTTTTTCATCCATGTCTGATAGCCTTTGCTTATTTTTTCTTCTTTTATCAGTTCAGTCTTTTTTTCCTTCTGTCTCTTGTTTTGAGCCCGTTGTAACAGGCTGGGCAGCTTTGATCTCACTCAGCTGTTTATCCGTCTTTACGTGGTTCAAGGACAGTGATCCGACAGCAGTTAATCTTCTTAATTGTCTCGCTGTCCGCTCTTGGCTCTGGTTTTACAAAAGAAACCGAAATGGTCAAGGTTAAAGATGTACTAAAACAAACTGAGTGATCTGATTAGTCGTAGAAATTTGCCCTTCTTTCCTTTCCTGCATTACAATCCCTCAGTCTCTGTAGTCCCGCTTTATAATTTATCGCCAGGCTACACAAAACAGCCACAACATTAAAACCACTAACAGGTGAAATGAGTAATATAATTCATCCTGTTACAAAAAGCTGCCATTCTTCTGGATGTTACTTTGATATTCAATTCAATTCAATTTTATTTATATAGCGCCAAATCACAACAAAAGTCGCCTCAAGGCGCTTCATAGATACAGAGAAAAACCCAACAATCATATGACCCCCTATGAGCAAGCACTTTGGCGACAGTGGGAAAGAAAAACTCCCTTTTAACAGGAAGAAACCTCCGGCAGAACCAGGCTCAGGGAGGGGCCGGGCCATCTGCTGCGACCGGTTGGGGTGAGAGAAGGAAGACAGGATAAAAGACATGCTGTGGAAGAGAGACAGAGGTTAATAACAGGTATGATTCAATGCAGAGAGGTCTATCTAGGATATCTGTGCAGCACTTCCAGCAGGACAGGGCATCCAGCCACACCGCAAACCTGCTCGTGAACCCGAGCTGACCTGACTTCAAACTCCCCAGATCAAACTGAACATCTGTGGGCTGCACCACAACAAGCCCGATCCACGTAGGGTCCAACCACTGGAAACAAAGCAGTGTCAGATACCCCCAATGACGTCCACACCCCAACAGGTTAGAGCTGTTTTGGTGGCAAAAGGGGAACCTGGACAATAGTTGGGCGTTGGTTTTAATTGTTTTGGCCGATCGCCGTTTGAACAAATACTTGATAAGAAATCAGGGATGCAGTTTGTTCAAAAACCACCAGTGGGTGCTGCTGCTGCACTTAGTTTCTGTTTGATTTTTGGTGGCCTTATAGTGAAATAATGTGACTGGGGTAAAAAAGACTTTGAGTATCTTGTAGAAATTCATTAACTTGATACAGTTTCCTCTGTTTCTGTATATAGAAGGCGTTATGACTATAAAAAAATAAATTATGCATCATGCACTGTTACATGAGAGTGTGTTGACAGATAATGTGGAGGATGACTTTATGCAAGAACATAGTGTGCAGTGCTGTGACTGCTTTTATTTCAGCACAGCTAAGCTCTGCTGGACAACTCTTCAG
Organism: Mchenga conophoros; assembly: GCF_057382185.1. Classification (NCBI taxonomy): domain Eukaryota; kingdom Metazoa; phylum Chordata; class Actinopteri; order Cichliformes; family Cichlidae; genus Mchenga; species Mchenga conophoros. The sequence goes on from NC_140541.1 coordinate 33,416,372, forward strand.
TGCTCTGTCATTCTCTGACAGTTATGATTGGGAAGGTCATTGGATTGATTTCACACATGGGGGGCAAGAAGAAAGAAGTAAACAAACAAAGCTTCCTGTCCTGTCATTTCTCAGATGGTAATCAAGCTGCTGACCATGTGTCACGGTCCGCTGTGACGGACCGAGTGGAGAATGCGTGTAATGGACCCAGGTGCGTACACAAGTGAGCAGACGGGAGTGAGTTTTAACAAAAGGCGAGCCTTTAATATGGCTGAAAACAAGGTGTGCAAATACAGCAGGGATGGCGTGGCTAAACAAAAACCTAAACTGGGAACAAACTATGGTGAGGCTATGGCTTGGAAGACAACAGACCAGGCATGGAAACACGGAGGGTGGGAACACAGACGACGCGACACAGACTGTATGAAACACAGAGACTAAATACACATGAGGGATGATCAGGGGAAGTGGATGCACACGGGGAACACAGGTGACACTGATAATCATAACAAGACACGGCAGGAGTGAACGTAACACTGATGGGAGATGGGCAAAGTAAAGCAGGAAGTACACAGAGGTTCAAACAGGAGGAGAGAGAGCACGGGGAGAACGCAGACATAACGGGCTGGGGAAAACATAGAATAAAACACAAAGAGAGACAAGGGCTCATAAATACACAGAGGGGCACACAGGGGGTAAGAGTCACGAAGGGAAAACACATAAGGAACAACGTAACAGATCAACCCAGGAAGCATGGCCTAAATAAAGAACAAAATACAAAAATACATGAAAACTAAGAATACTGGGCCCACATGGCCCAGGACCATGACACCATGTGGTCAAAAAGCCAATGTCTTGCCACCTACAGCTCTGCCACAGTATAATTTAAGAGGCTAAGGTAGTAATTTCTATATCTTTTTTTAGAATGTAGAAAAACAGTGGGGTGTTAAATGACGTCCAAAAACAAATTGATTTCCAGCAACATGTCAGCTGTGCTGTCCCATCAACATGTGTGCCAGACAGTGTAAAGTCTCACAGGACTGTTGATGTTCAAGTGCTGAATGTTAAGTTGCAGTTAGTTTGTGTTTGGTCCTTTTTTTTTTTTTTGGTGCAAGTGTGACAGGATAAGCATTGCTGCTGGAGCTGCGTTTCATTAAAGCAAAGGCTTCTCAATGAGAGATTTGAGATGTTTACTTCTATTAGCTATGAAAAGATACTAAAATATTTTAAATAAATAAATAGAATAAAAAAGCAGGCAAAAACAAGGAGTCTTAATATTTAAATTCTCCACATTTGATGTTTCCCTGGCTTCTTTCTCGTTTTTGACTGGGACCAGCAGTGCAGGGGTTGGCACAATCTCCTTAGACCTAAGGTCCTGGGTTAGAATCTACTAGATGGCTGAAGTTTGTATCCCTGTAATCTGCACAGTCTGATTTACACCTACAGTCCAGAGACATGCATATTGGCTAAATTGATGTTTCTAAATTGGCCGTAGGTGTAAATGTGAGCATGAATAGTTATGTCTCTCTGTGTTAACCCTGTCCATGGTGTACACTGGTTCTTGCCCCCGTGACAGCTGGGATAAACTTCAGCCCCCCCACCCTGAACTGCAAAGGTGGAAGTAGATGTATGTACTGGATGGCAATGAGCGACGAGGGATTATCATAATCCGTGACTTCGCTGGACTGTGTGATGGGGCTTTAGCTGCCTCTAAGTGGCCAAAACTCAATAACACAAAATCTTAATTAAAATGTGTCTAAAACTTACAAACTTTTGAAAACTCTGTGTCATTGGTAATAATTCACTGACCACTAAACCATCCAACTCTAATTAAATGCTATCATTTAATGAATGAAAGCACCATTAACTGAAGCAATTATAAACTCAACTAGGACTCGTGCTGATGACAGGTGGTCCTCTTGAAGAGCAGTTTTTAATCTGAAAGTGTGAATTGAAGCCATGCGTACTATATAACTTCTTGTTGTGTCAGGCTTTGCATCCTTGTGTGTGTCCGTGTGTTTTTCGTTTCGTCTGTAACCTCGTATCCTTTAGCGAATGTCTGTGTAGGTGGTGGCCTGCAAGAAGTACTGGGCCACTAGTCCTCTGTGCCAAAGGGTGAGTATGCATGACTGTTTCTGTGTGTGGGTGGGTTTGTGTATTTACACACCATGTGAGAAAATTGTGAAGATGTGCGCGAGAGGGTGGAGAAGGAAAAGGTGGTTATTGGTGGATGTTTGTGTATATGAATGTGGTGAACTTGATAGTTTAAATGACATGTATTTATGTTTTGAGGAAATTGTGGGCTGGGATTTTTCTGAGTGTTTTTGTTTATCTCTGATGGGAAATGATGGGTTTGAGTGCACACGTGGGTAGGCTCAAGTAGTATGGAGGATTGTGTGTGCGTTTGTGTGTGCGCGCATGTGCATGAAAAACCTGCAGAAAGGGATAAAGAGTCATGGGGCTAACATGGTCATTGATGAGCAGTGAGAACTTAATGAGGCAGCTTTTACTTCCTGGCCCCTGTGTTCTTTCTCCCTTTTGTAAAGTGTGAAGAGGGAGTGGGGTCTGTTTAAAGCCACTTCCTGTCACTAACCAAGCATGTTGTTTTTGTTTTTGTATTTCTGCACACAAGAGATAAAATGTCAGTCAAATTCAATGTACTGATCGAGCACCAAAACTGCAGTTCCTGGAATGACCACCAGAGGCTGTCCCCATAGACTACCATGTTAAAATGACCAACTTTAAAGTAGAAACAAACATGACCCTGAGACTGGTTGGCGCCTCACTCGCAATCGCATATCACTATTTAATCATTTAATGAAATTGGTCATTCCTTCATTCATTATTGCAGTGATGTCTTGTGCCATTTCACACTCCTAGTGTTAGTCAGGTTGCAGCTGATGGTGCGTGGCATAACAAGCAGATACTGTTTTAGAGCAGCGTGATCATGGTTAGGATTGCAAAGAGGCATGTTGTGCTGCTCTGAAAACTTCTTTGCAATTGCTTTGGTTGTGAGCAGGTTGCCATGGGAGCTCTGTAGATTGCATGGAAGACACAGCTTGTCTGCAAGCACTTGCCAACTTGTCGCTGAGGGGTGGCAAAACTGAGAACTGCAATGCAAACTGGAAAGGCAGCCTGCTTGCCTTCAAAGTAAAAGTTTTGTGCCTTATGGCTACAACCAACGTATTTCAAAAGGAGCAACTTTTACTTTGAAGGCAAACTGTCTACCACTTGTAAGTAAGGTTTGCACTTGTTTAGACAAGATGGTATTTTCTATGCAAACCATGAAAGTGGCAACTCAACTTTTTTTTTTCTTATTTACATTTTTAAATTTAAATATTTAGGAAAGCAGGTACCAAAGGAGTTGGTGCAAATTTCCCTTGAGAAAAGACTAGAAAAAATAAATTGCATGTGCCTATTTTTGATTTCCAGAGTGATTGAAAGTTGCATTTTTTGATGTCAGGAGAAATGTCAGTGAAGATTTACCTCAAAGGTAGGTAGGTAAAAGCAGGCGGCGTGGAGTTTATGAAATATTAAAATGGGCTTAATACAGAAATGCACAAGGAAAGCATGCAGGAGAGAGGCGTAGAAGGTGGGAGGGAGGTGAAGTGCCATGGATGCTGTGGGGGGACGAGCAGGGAGGGGTGGGATCAAGGGATGAATGAAATTAAAAGTGGTGAGGCTTAGAGGGCTAAGGAGGGAGGGAGACATGGGATGAGAGAGAGGGAGAGGAGGCGCAAAAGAGATGGATAATAAGTGGACTATACCCCCTCCCCCTTTGCTCCCGTGGAGAGGTATGGGCAGCCTGACCCCCCTCAGTTAAAAAAACCAAAAAAAAAAAAACCTTTGTGAACCTTTCCCCGGCAGAGAGAACGGGAGGCAGACCGAGCGCAGAGCAGAGGAGAGGCAGTAAGGATCCAATTTAGAGCAGACACATAGAGGGAAAACAGCAAGCCGGACACTGAGGAAGAGGCAGAAAGAAGAAGCTGTATTTATGTCCTGGATGGTCATGGCTTTGCAGTGCTGGGCTACTCTTCTTCTTCTTGGATTAAACTTAAGGAAGCCCACTGGTCTGTAGCAGCCCCAGCAGCAGCCCCAGCAGCAGCATCACTCCTGTCCGTCACCATGCCGTCTGTCTCTCTCAGCTTGCCCACAGCTCTGGCTGGACCTGCACGCACTTGGGTCTGCCTGTCTTGCATGTTCTGGGTGAGAAAAGTTTCCAGTCAGATATTTTTAGGAGTTCACAGGATGTCTGACAGCAGAAATTTTAGCACAATTTCTCTGCAGCTCTAATATGTCAGAGTGAAATCATGTGTATAAGTCAGTAGGGCTGACTCACGTGGGACATAGTGTGACGATGCAGTGGGCATGATATTTTCTGTAAAAAAAGGTTTATGCTTCAGATTATTTGGGAGCCCTGCTCAGGGGATCTATTGGGTGGTCTGCTTTCGGGGGTTGGGTGGAGGGTTGGGACCCCGGCTGTGGGGGGCCTTGGCACGGTGACACATTTGAATGTGGGAGATATTATGAAGGAGAACGGGAGGGCGTGCAAACGCGAGACAAACCTCTGCACTGTCTGTTTCGTTTCAGTAACATGTTCTTGTGTTTTCTTTGCTCCGTGTGCACGCTGAAAACTTTTCTGCTCCGACTTTGAGTTGAATTAAATGCTCTCCTTACTCACCCATTCCCACTCCCTCACTCCCCCTGTGTCCCGCTCTGTTTCGCACTAGGTGGTTGGGACACACAGCTATTTTTTGCTTTCTCTTGTATAATTCAATCTGCCGCGCATTCCCGCTCACAGTGAGGGGTTGTTTGTGCACTTGTGTGCCCTCTGGTCAGTGTTTGTGCGTGTGTGAGTGTCCATCCTAAATGTGCTGTGACTACGGTCTCGACATGTCTTAAAACACTGTGAGTGCTTTTCCTAATTTGTGCTGATATGAAAGAACATTCCTGTCTCAAATATACGACATTGCTTGCTGCTCTCCACGTTTTTTTTTTTCAGCTGAATAGAGGATGAAAGAGGAGACTGGTTTGAATAGACCATTGAGATCCATCCTTCCCCATTCTGCAGTGGTCCTTTGGGACATGACTGCACACCACTGGCAGAGCTGCAGCTCTTGGCGTGAGGACTGGATAATCTTACAGAGCTCTTCATCAGTTAATTACCATTCTTTCTTTTGAGGAGCAGGGGGCGAGGTGAAGGGGGGGGGGGTTGTAAAAGAATCTCAATGCCCCCCAGCTAAGCTCTGGGTCACTGATTGACTGCATCAGAGCGGTGTATGACAAAGCGAGCTCACTTAAGGGGGCGGGATTCAGTGTTAATAGCAGATCTTTGTTTGGTGCTAAAATGGCCCTAATTTGGGCACACCTTATTCCAGCAGCCTGGTGTTGTGGGTTATACGAGCTTTGCACCCTTCTGACCTGTTTGCTGGACAGACTAATCCTTTATCAAGTTTTTTTTTTTTTTTATGCTGAAAGAGAAGGTGTCTGTGCATGATCATTTCTGAAATTTCCTAAAACGGACAGTGCCACTTTAAGGCCAGATCGATCTGAAGAAATGCTGAGGAGAGAAAAGAGCTGAATATTAAGCTCCAATCACTTTGCTCTTCCTGAAGTGACTGAAAATGTGTAGCTTTCGCCCCTTTCTGTGATGACTTCTGACCTTTTGAAGGATTTCTTAAAGCTATAAACATTTTCATTTAGAAACTTTGTTGAATGAGATATCTTAAAAATGTGTAGCTCTGGAAAACACCCAATGGCAACTTCCAGGGCTGAAATATAAACCCGTTATCCAGTCTGTGTAGCTTCCCAGTCATCTAGGTCATGGTCATTTTAAGCATTTGCAATGAAGGTAGCTGGACTTCTTTTTGGTTCATGAAGACCTGAAGAATTGTGAAGTTTCATCTCATTTAAGAAGCATCTTCAGTTCCAGCTACAGAGTTATTAAAACCCCTTGAAGGGTTAAATGCCTGGGACTCTCCATCAGTATTTAGAACTGAAGAAGCCTCTCAGATGACACGTGAAACGTCTTCCTGAAGTCGAGCTCCCTTCATTGCAAGTGCTTAATAATAAGCAGCAGTTCCTCTAGTGTCAACTTGATGTTCGCTTGAAAGAGCGAGTCAGCCCTGATATTAAAATTCCAAACTTTAAACCACAAAGAAATATGTTTAAAAGGCTGTTTTCATCTCTAAACCTAATTGTGGCTTTTATGCCAGCTGTAAAGGTTGTAAAGTTTTATATAATTGATCTATTTAAATTAAATTAAGGCTTAAATCTCATCATTTAGGGGCATTGGCACTTTAAGGGATTGTGGGTGCCAACAAAGCCACTATAGATGCTGTTTACTAATTTAAAGGGCTGGCATCTGTGCAGCACTATCAAAATACGCATAACAGCTGATCTCTGGGCTACTTTCGTATTTATGCTGTTGTTGGTTCTTTAGTTTTAACCCCTGTCACAGGGAACATAGAAGTCATCATAGATAAAGAACTTGATTATAGTGAGGGAAAGTGAGTGTTAAAAACAGTAAAATCTGTCCACTGCAACCATTTTCCCCACTGAGCTTATCTTCATGCTCCTATCTCTGCTTTTGCTGACTTTTCTGTTTAATTAACTCTTCAACAAATCAGCATTCTGCCAGTCAACGTTGGGCTTTGCACTAACTCTTGGTGAACCAAAAGCAAGCACGTCTGGACTGGGCTGGTTGCATACCCAAAATCTTTGACTCTGCCAAAGACGTGAGGAGACACAAATGTCTTAACATAAATTAGGCTTGAGTTCTAACAAAACCAAGATGGGGAGGGTGACAGTGCTAAACTTGAGTTGACAAACAGACAGGAGGCGTCATGGTGGCTTTTTTCAGCCTATGATTTACTCAAATTTGTCTTTAAGGAATGTGTTTTACATTGCAAAGACGAGGCGACCCATTGCCACAAATCTCTTTTCCAAGATTAAACATAAAAACAGAAAAGGGACTGTCCATTTGATGATGAAGTCTGCATACTGTAGACGTCCTCCTTGAACAGATGGGAAAGTGAGTACAGCTGCAAAAGCTGTTATGAAGAGACTGGTCTGTAGAATAGAATGATACAAAGTGGGAGACTGGGCACCTGACAGCGAGTAAGTTCAGCTTCAGGAAACAGACTGGCTTCTGGAACTAGACGAGATCTGTTCCTTAGCCTCCAATGGGGAGGGCTTCCTCTTGTCAGAGCAGGATAAAGGAAGATTTTTTCCAGCATGGAAGCTGAAAGAAATGCTTAGAGAAATATAGGAAACGGCAGGAGCGACTTGAAGGACGCAGGAAATGAATAGAAGATGCTGCGGGCGAAACGGGAGGGCAAAGTATTTACGGATGATGAGAAAGGCCTTGAAAGAAGACCTTCAGTAGAGTGCTGACCCTCCGCCAGACACTTTGAATAATTAATGAATGCCAAAAAGGGTTTTAGGGATTTTTTTCAATTTTTTTTTTTAATCAGGTTTCTCTGTAGGGGCCTGGAAAAGCAATGAAATGCCCTTTACCAGCCCACAGCCTATAAAGTTTAAAAGCCATGCAAATCCTGTTGACATTCAGGAGCAGTAGGTTATTAACACACCCACTTACTTTGGCCTTTAGACCAAACAGGCAAGTTGATAGGATATGTGCCGGAGTGTCGGTAGCAGTGACCAGGTGCCTCTGATCTAACTATAACCACAGTCTCACATATTGGCCTCACACTTCTGTCGGAGCAAATATTGACGTCGGCTGAACCTTCACAGTTTCGAGGGATCAAAGAACTCCTCCGGATGATCGATATCCATTAACGTACAGACGCTGTAGTGTCAGAGTTGGGTCTCAAAAGGATCGTTCTGGGAATTTGTGTCATCTGAAGAATGTTAGGTTGGTGGTCTTTAGTTGTCTTGACTTGAAAATCAAAACATGCTGCAAGCCTGTTGTTACTACTCCAGCCTCCATGCCTTTATGCAAGTTGCATGGTCTCATGGTAGTGCCCATTTGTGTAGTCCTTGACTATGCAGACAGAGGGATTTTGGGAGTTCTACAAATGCATGCAGTCTTCCAAAAAGCCATCACAGTTATGTATTAATCGAAAGCTGAGTTGTTGAAAAGTTGGCTCTAACGGGAAAGGAAGCCACTTACCGAAAAAAAGATTAAATGGCAATAAAACATAGATAAGAAGCCCAAAAACTTCACAGCTGCAACACATAGAAGTGGGTTAGCATATCTCTGTGTAGTACCTACTGTCATCCTGGATGTTGTCTACTTTTGGCCGTTTTCCGACACGCTCTCTGAGCTCATCTCCTTTTCCACTCTCCCTTTTCTGTCTCTCTCTGTTCGTAGTTAGCTTCTGCCTCAATCCCATTGCCTAAGATTACCTGGGGAAAAGTGCTCCGCATGTGTGGCCCCCTTTGAAATACATCACCACTCCTAACCGTAACATCTGCGTTTATGTTACCCCAAATATTTTTTCTCTCCCTTGAGTGAGTTTGCCTCACAGTTACATTCTGGGTTTGATGCTGACCCACTTGTTGACATGTTGGGGAGTTTTGTCATCTTTATCTTTGTGTGGCTTCTTCTCACAGTCGTGACTTAGATGAAAAATCATGAACAACAAAAAGGGACGTTTAACTCTTGCTCATTGATTTACAAGAGATGTTGAGCTTTGTGTAATACCCCCACCCGCCCCTTTTGGTCCTGAGGGACCCCCTCAGCTTTGTCTATGCTTCACTGGGCGCATTGGTCCTAAACCTCCCATGGTATTCTGGTTTTCTGTGACAGGAAGTTTGGAATTCAGAAACGTAATTAGATTGCCTCATTTTACTCTACCTAATCCAGGGATACTGGCTGCTAGACTGCTGTAAAGTTAGTTTATCTACATTTTCATTGGTGACATTAGACACCATGCTCATTAAACATTTGTGTCCACTTTAGTAGAAATATTACTTTCTCTGAAGAGCTTAACCCACCTGGCCTCTTAGAAAGTTTAATACTTGTCCTTTAAACCTCTGCTTATCCCAAAGTCATGTCTATCACATGGTTTGTTTGAGTCTGGCGAATCCATGACTTTTTGCTTTTGTTACTTTATGATTAAAATGACCTTTAACCAAATATACTGGAGTCTTTGGCTTGTTTCATGGATTTTATCTTAGTTTTTGACTGTTAAGAAACACTTTGTTATATTTTTTTAGGTACCATCTTGTTTAAATAAAGTATATTCTTCACTCTTCCTCAACAACAGCTTTCTACCTTTTGTCTCCCTCTCTGGATTCTGCTTTTGTGCTAGACAATAATTTAATACAGGTGACCTCACTCAAGGAAATGCCTTAGACTTTGAGAACAAGGAGGGTCAAAGGTGAACATTTGAGAAGTAGAACAACAATGTGGACTGGCTGTAGAGTATGCTCTTGAGTGTGTGTAGGTGTTTGAACCTGGTAATAATTAAGGCAGCTAACAGGAAGCGCACTGTGGTACCTGGGGCCACGTTTATTGCAAAACTAATCTGCAATTTTGTAATGCAGTCACCAGTGATGTACAGATTTTAACATATTAAAGCTGTACCTGCGCCAGAAAAGAAGTATAGAAACAAACATTTGTAGAGGTTTAAGCTAGAAATTTAGGTCAGTTGATCATCAGCAGTTCAGTGGATTCATGTAACGCTATTTTAGGTTTTTCTGTTTACATTAATCAGATTAAGGTACAACTATAGCCAAGTATTCCTTGTTGCTGCTGACTGGTAAATCTGTTGTGGATTTTCACCTCTGTTCTCTGATTATTAGAGGCTCATGCTTTCATTGTTGGGCTTTAGTTTGACTTCACAAACATTTTCTTTGGAGGAGATGAAAAAGAAGAAGCAGGGGAAAAAAGTGATCACTTGATTATGATTGGATTATGAAGAAAAAACAAACTCTGGTATTCTGATGTATTTCCATCTCACTACTTACCTGAACTTTAAACATTACAGTACATCTCATTTAAGAATTGTTACACCCTTGCTAATTAAAGAGACGTACATTCGAACCCTTTCTGCTCACAGTAGGAAGGTGATTGAGAGAAAAATGTCAAAGAAGATTCAAACGTTTACTGTGTTGTTTATCGACCCCGTGTTTAGTGCTGAAAGTCACCTTATATGGATATGCTTCATATCTCATGTGTGCAGTAGACTAATTGCAAGCCAAAACATTCCTTACATGTACACGTAGACTCGAATTTTCAAGCGTCTTCAGTGCCAGAGCACAACTTAGCAGCCAAGTTAAACTTCTGTAATTTTTTAAAAAATACAGCAACAAAGCACAAACACGGTTTAAAGCCAGGAAACATGTCACCTTTTTTAATCTGATTCCAGAAATCGAGCACATTTGTTTGAGAGCCTGACATCATGATAAAGCACTCTGTGGAGATTAAGAGAAAGGACGAGGAGCTTTCTCCTTAACGCTGGGCTTTACTTCTCCCGTTTACTAGCCGTCCACTTGCTTGATTTGTCCCAATGAGAGTCACAGAGCTTCTTAATGCCATGATAACCTACTACTTTGGACTTGATCTAAGACCTCCTGTGGTTACCTGTGCATTCAAGAGTGAGGCCAAACAACGCTCATTGGAAGCGGCGCTGACAGCATCATGCTGCGCTGCCCGTGCATTTATCCAAAAGGGATCGGGGGAGCTTCGAGATTCTTTAATTATTTGAATTCATGCTCAGGTGGTTGGCTTGGTTTAGTTTTGCTGGTGCCATGAATAATTTTCTGCACTTTTTAGATTTTCTTTATATTTTTTGTATTTTTAGATAAGATTTAGGTTGGGAAAAGCAGAAGAAGCTCTCATCAGGAAATAATAAGATCTAATCATAAGAACAAAGTCCCCCAAAACATGTCATCCCCATTCTTCCTTCATCTGGGGTTATGGTTTTAGTTTCACTCGTCCCATCCAAGAGCGTCTGCCTCTGCCAACCCAGCACGATATGGAGCTCATGCTGTTTCCCTCAGCAGTTTCCTCCTATGATGAACTTTGGCTGTCTTTGATTAAACCCATTTTTATCCTTCTGAATCTAAACCTTTGGCAGGCACTGTCTGCTTTTTTATTTGGAGCTTGTAGCTCTCTATGTTCCGCATGTATAATTTATTTTCATACGCTGCTATATGACAACGCTGCAAGGGAAAGTTCAGAAGGTTCAACTGTTTTCTTTAGACAAAGTTTATCTCAGGCGATTTTGAGATTTTCTGTAAAAACAAATGAAGCTGAAATCTTATCAATTGCTTAATACGGATTTGCTGTAACATTTCGAAACAGATACCTGAGTCCAAGCCAGGAAACGATACTGTAATTGTGTTACAGCAGTAATAAAGAATTTCTTTTGAGGTTGCAGACAAAAGAAAAGAGCAGCTCTTTAAAGTTGAATAAGTAAAAACAAGAATAAGCAAAGTGGGATCAACAGATTGACAATTAATGCGTTTCCTGTTACATGATTAAATTGATGAGTATCCAACATTTTCTGTTTGATAAATAAAGTTTTTGTTTTTAAATTATCTCATTAGTATGAAAAAAGTATCACAGCCACCGATTATAGTTTGTTTTGCATCTATAATATCATTTTAGATGTCATCTGCAGCTCTTTCTAGGACCTAACTGATTTCAATGTAAAAATGCAAATGTGCAATGTGATTGGATTGAACCTGGTAAAGCCCTTGTGTGGTTTATAATGAACCTCATCAAGGTTGAAACATCACGGTTATAACATAAGAGAGCTGACAGACCTATTGTGTTGCCGATATGGGGTTAATCACACACACTAATGTTAATTTGATATGATGTTCCAAAACCATTTTAACATGCTAACATTTGCTAACTGGCAATAAACAAACTTATAGAACAGCTGTGATCTGAAATTAGACCTGACTGTAGCAGAGTGTCTAAGGGATCAGTGAAGATGGTTAAACTCCAGTGTGATGCCAATACTCTGGCCACTGTAGGAACTAGTGGGTTGTGTTATGGCGGTCTGCACCTGGTGCATGTGTTTTACCACACTATCTTGCCCTACAACACGTTTTTCTTTTCTTTTTTTTTAAGGTTGGAATAGGTGGAGAAAAAGTACCTAATCTAAGTTACGTACTCCTGAGTGACACTGAATAACTGCTAGGCTGGTTGCTGATTGGTCAAACTTGAATCAAATACCTTTACAAAAAAAATTATTAGAATTTTTTAAAATTCAGCAACCTAGTGGAAGCAAGAGGAAGAATAGTACGCTGCTCCTCTTAAAGAAAGCTATCAGCAATGTAAAATTAGATATAAAAACTAAAAACAGATAACACGGCAGCACCTCCCTGCATACTTTGTCTACTTGCACCATCAGTACTGACGTCATGGTTGAAGCTGTTGCAGAAATATTTCATTACCGCGTGTGTCTATTTGTTTCTACATTGCAATAGAGACAGATGCTAAAAGGGTTAGTTAGGGTGCATGCGTCCTAACTAGCTCCTAACCCCCCCCCCCCCCCCCCCCCCCCAAAAAAAGAAAAAAGTTCATACAACCTTGCACTTGATATGGGTTGAATCTAATGAGCACGTAGACTATGTTTTTACCACATTTACACACACACGCTGGAAAAGTGTTGACCTAACTGCAGTTTAAAATCCAGGATCGTGCTTTGATCTCAAAGGATAAACTTGAAACTTTGGCAAACATTTGTCCACGGACTCACAGCTGTGACTTTCTTCACTAAAGTTGCCTTAGACTCATGTGGTAACTTCCAGCAACACTTTCACCTCATCTTCGGTCCAACCACAGAAATCTCTATCTACCTGTGCAGTGTTTTCCGAAAACAAACCAGCCTTCTCGATCCTGTTTGCATAAAGAACACACACATGCATGTTGTCTGTGAAAAGGGAGGTTAATATGTATTTAGTGGGTTGCAGATAGAGATTATTTCTGAAAATGGAGGTTAAATGGATGTAGACTAAGCCTCGAGGGCCGGTGTCCTGCAGGTTTTAGATGTATCCTTGATTCATCACAGCTGATTTAAATGGCTACATTGAACTAAAATGAACTAATCATTTGATCCAGGTGTTTAGACCCAGGGTGATATCTAAAACCTGCACGACACCGGCCCTCGAGGCCTGCCGTTGGCCGAGCCTGTCATAGGGGATTGTCAATGAAGAACCTTGAGATACTGGTTGGTGTGGTGTTCTGCGTTAAAATTCAGGACCTAACATAAAAAGTCACAGATTGTGTCTTTGTTGTGTTTCGGTAGGAGGGCTGACCACCTCTATTGTTCCCCTACCTTTCTCCATTGCTTCCTATGCTACTCACAAAGTTGAATGAGTACCAGATTGTGACAACGTAGAAAAGATGACTGCTGTGCGTTATTCTAATGCTCTGTGAAAAAGAAGGGATTTTTCCCCCCCCCTCTCTTTACTTCTGGATGACTGAGTAATTTCCTCCTTGAGATCCACCTCACTGAAATGAAATGCCTGTAGAGTCAGAGGAAGTAAAGTGGAGGAAAGAGAGACTGGACTGGAATGCCTGGGGTGCATTTTTCCCCCCTAAATGAAAAGCAGGTGACTGTTCATTGTAAGACTATTTGGTTAGTGGGAACCAGAGAGCGGAAGGAAAGCTTTGGGGGAGCTCTCTTCTTTCTGGTATTTAGCTGTGAATTGTTGCTCACTGCACTTGTTCTGTAGTGGGCTGCTGACAATTAGGGGATTCAGAGAAACTCCCTTCTTCAACTGCTGAATGTATTGTAACATGCCAGTCAGAGCAAGGCAGTTAATTGGAGCCAGGCTTGTTTTATGTGCTCTCACTTTCTCCTCGAGAGTTGACCAAGAAGTCATTACAAAGCTATCTGGATGAGCTTTGTGGAAATATTTTGTAAAGTTACTGTTCTGTCATTTAGCCTATGAAAATATCAACAATGCGCTGGTGGTAACAGAAAATTAAGCCTCTGGTTGGCATGCAGCTTGAGGCTGGAAGTGTTTTTCTGTCTGACTGAAGCTGAATAATAGTCATAACAAATTAGTTTTGTTGAGGTTCAGTTAAAGACAGAATAACACTGCTACAAACAAGGCCCGTGCACATAATTGCTACCGGTAATTGGCATCGCATGTGAAAGGAGTCAAAGGCTAAACAGAAATGTGAGAATCAGCTGAAAATGGTGTTGTAGGAGTTTGTGAAAGGAAGAAGAACACTCACTGTTGTTGTGTAAGCTCATGTTTCTCATTCTCCTAACATCATCCTTACTGTTTTGTGCATGCTAATAGGTTAGATGCATCTGCGTTAATTCAGTTGATTGCCCGTTTTTTTTGAAAATATCCCTTAAAAATTGCCCAGAAGTTAAAATGTTCTTTTTTTGTCTTTTTTTGTCTAAACAGCAGCCTAAAAGTATTCAGCTTTGTTTGCTAGATATAAACAATAATCAGCAAATTTTGACATTCATAAGACTAGAAATTGTGAACTTATTGCTGTTGTTATTTTTTATACAAAAACTTAAAAGGCAAATCCGATAGACCTTTTGGTGGCAGTACCACAAAGAGTTGCAGGATGGGCGACGCAGTCGTAATACTTGATGCCTGACGTATTTTGTATGCAAAACAATATCTGGATAATCTAGAGCTGTTTTAGATACAAGTCATGCTGAAAGATGAGGTATAAATTGAGCTGTTTTGACACCGTTGCCAAAGGCGTGTGTATGTTTGCACAGGGGTGGCCAAACTTTTGCATGCAACTGTCAACTCTGCCTTTAAGAATCAAAGTCTTCAGTGTTATATTGTGTTGGATCATTTAAAGACATGTTAAGCTCTTCTTTATTTTCTATCAAATCTACTGTTACCATGGAGAATGTTCATATTAGATAATAATGAGGTCAGAGTAGATGCAACTAATCCCTGGGAGACTAAGCACAGGCCTTGTTAGGCAAAATGCTCTGTTTCAGGCAATTTTTTTTTCTACTTTTGCATCACAGCTTGAGTTGAGCCCCTCCCACCTACTCTTCAAGCTGTTTGCAAGATGCAGCCAATCCAGAGAAAGTGGACTTAAAACTAGATAAACTAATATGGCTCGTTTCAAACTGAGGGCCTCCACCAAAGCCCGGTGTGGGATAAATGAGGATTATTTTCAACTGTGACTCTAGCAGAGCTACTCGAGTCCATGATTACATAAGTCCTGGAGATGTTAGAGCTGTAGCATTGACATATTTGAACAGGTTTATACAGGCCGTTAAGCATCAGATTACTGGTAACATTAGCAGTCTTGCCTCATTAGTTCAAAGACAGCAATTATCTGTATCTTTCATCACTGGTTAAGAGGGAGCATTATAAAGTTTAGCACCACTTTACAGGTAGCATTTGCATCTTTCAGTAACTTGTCCTTTGATTTCTCAACTGAAGTTTAAGTGCTGTTTAAATTATTCGGGGGGGGGGGGGGTTGGCAAAGCTGGAATTTTTTAATGACCCCCACTTTAAACCCACTGTTATAGTCATGCCTCATTCTGATAGGCTGTACAGTTTAGGTACCATTGAAAATGATCTAATATACTTTGTGAAGTTTGTAAAGTTTCCAAGGAGAGAGACTCTGGGTTTTTTTTTTTTTATTATACCCCCCCCCCCCCCCCCAACTATTTGAGTTGTTTATAGTCACATGATATCATGAGTTTAGATGGAAAGAGAATAGAGGTTAAGATTGTTTTGGACTTTTAGCTGGTGATGGGGAAAGACTTGAATCGATGAAGGTAGTGCGTGGAGGAAAGAGGTCAGGTCGTGGGGAAGAGGAGATAGGTTAGAGGTCAGTTGTCCTTTGCCAGCTGAAATGAAGAATAGCAGCCTTTTGTGAAAGGGGACCGTCCTCTCGAGGATGGGAGGGGGGGTCGTCACAAAAGTAGAAAAAGCTTTTGAGAAATCTTTCAGAAATTCTGTTTGCAGTCATCTGAAATTAGTTTTGCTTGCACACTCATTGAGTCAGTGAGCGTTACATGTGTATACACAAAAACACAGATGGAGACATGCAGTGATCACTCCAATGCATCTTGTTAAAATGTCTATCCATGCATATGGTGTCCCATATGAGAGATTGTAGTGTGCTAGCTGGCTCATTAACCCAGCTGACTGCAGAGGTCTCGGTTAGTCTTCTGGCCTCAGTGGGAAGAACAATAGTGTTCGATTGGTGGGGGTCAATAATGAAGCACTATACTGTGTGTATATGCTATTCACTGCCTCCATTCACGCTGTAGGAAATCGACACAGAAGGGGAGGACGGACGGCTGGTGCTTGTCCGTCTCTTCTGTTGTGGCGGCTTCTTTCTCACCTCTTCTCACTACAGCTGAAAAATCACAAAACACTTACTTTTTTTCTGCATGAAACCTGGTGAAAAGTTCTATTTTCTTATCAATATGAAGACAAAATGTCTTTGTTTTGGGTTTTTTTTTTTTTTTGTTTGTTTGGTTGGTTGGGTTCTTTTTGGTCATGGGGAGT
The DNA here is from genome assembly GCF_057382185.1 of Mchenga conophoros. Lineage (NCBI taxonomy): Eukaryota > Metazoa > Chordata > Actinopteri > Cichliformes > Cichlidae > Mchenga > Mchenga conophoros. The sequence continues at coordinate 33,432,794 of NC_140541.1, forward strand.
GGTGTCATTGTTAGTTTCTAGGACCAGTTTAAGTGGAGAATAAGCAATTACTGTGGACTGTTCTAGCAACACTTGTTAGGTCAGGAATTTCAGGGTAAGATAGTAGGGCAATAGTAGTAGCTACATCTTTTGTTTCTTGACATTTTAAATTCGGATGCTGTGCCAGCAAATGGTGGTTTTGGAGAAATGTTACACCCCAGCCGTCTAGCCAGCTGTAACTGATGTAACAGATGTAACTTTTTTCCTCTAACACACATAAATTGAATTGTGGTGCACCATATTAATTGCCAGTATCATCGTGTGAATGGGGTCATCTCAGATTCTCTAACTTTTAATTTTTTATCCTCATTTTTTAATGTAATTTTTGTCATGTGATGGCACTTTTCTCTGCTGATTGAGCATTAGCCTACTTATCTTTAGGTGACATCTAGCTAGTTTACTCCTATCTTCTTACTCTTAGCCTTGTTATTTTGTTTTCCATGGATGCCTGGATGCTACACTTGACTATGAGCACGTTATCAGGATTATAAAAATATTTTACTCTTTAACTGTCAGTGGTATGTCTGTTTCTTTGTCTTGTTTTTAGGGACAGTGAACATTTGAACCTGGAACTGACTGATATGAAATTAAACTTAAGAAATACATTTTGTTTTTAACTCCCATTGACTGTGATAATGCCTCGTGTGGCCTTCTAGTACAACACTAGCTAATTGTTTTCAGTAAAAGAAAACAATTAGCTAGTCCTGATGATTTTACTGGTGTGCTGAAATAACCATTTTAGCCATATCACACTGAAAGCAAAATTCATAATTACTAAAAAATGGGGCTTTTGTCAGAAAACTACTGTTAGATGCACATGGATTTGAAAAATTTGTATCAGATATTGTAAAGACAGTTTAAAAATAAACTTTAGTTTGCTCACACATTCCCACTTCATGTCTTTGATCCTTTAATATTTTGTGTTGTGTGTATGGTATACGGGGTTTTTTTTTTTATTGTCTGTTTATTATTAAAAGGAACCAAATTTTGTTTGCAATTCTATTTTTATTATTTTTTTTATATTTTGTTTTTAAACTTACTTTATTCTTACAGCTTTTACAGCTGATAGACTGAATTGAGCAGTACGGCCAAGTGTCAGAGGCGTTTGTACCCTTACAAACATGGTTCTGTGTGTATATGAGGTAATGCATCAAGTGCCAGTGTAATCAGAGGGGAAATCAGTGTGTGTACATACGTAGGTCTCTGCATGAGTCACATGTGGGAAGCAGTCGAGGGAATAGTTTTGAATTCTAAACTTGAGGAGAAAAACAGCCTCTTGGTTACCTTATTCAGCTGGAATGTCTGTCGCCAAGCAGAGTCTGGAAGGGTTTATCTCCATACTATAACATTACCTAATACATGCTGAAGCTGTATGAACAGTATGATTCTAAAACTTTTTATCCATTGCAAGAAAAACAGTGCTATCTGAAATCTAAAACTCAGCCTTGGACAAATGTGTTTCAGATGTTTTTAAAAAAGAAAATCTCAAATTTGAGTTTAATTTTTCTGCCATTAATCAAATTATGGCGATTTTTCGCTACGTGACGAGATCATGTTTCTGTAATTGTGCATTTTGAGTTCTTGGACAACACTGTTTCCCCTGCCATTGCCTTTGGGAGGTACCCCCATGCCCCCAGTTTGACCCATAATCCTCCCATGAGGAGAACAAAAAACAAAATGATGAATAAAATTGCCCATCATTTAATGTCTACTTGTAGTAGTCGATTAAATAAACACAGTTTTGTGTTTTAGATTGTAGTTACCAGTGTTCTAATATATGTATACACAAGACATTTGATATGAGGACACAATGCATGGAGGATCTGCTGTGGAGGAATGGCTGAGTGCAGCCTGCAGCTGTGCAGAGGTTTTTGGTTGTAGCTGCCTCTGATGGACACCTTGAGCCAGCGTAGCAGATATATTGTGACTAAATGCTGGCCAAACAAGTGGTGGCAATGATGATAATACTGTCCACACACTGGTTTTTGTGTTCTGAAGCCACTAGCTTGAAAATGTAATAATTCATTAGTGTTCATCACACAAATAACTAATCCTATCACTGGCAAAATATATCAACCAGAACTACAAACTAATCAGAAACCACTACGTCCACTACATGTAAACGTAAGCAAACAGTTGTTAAAATGCATCATTTGAAAATGATGAACTCGACCACAAGTGTGTTTTATCCCTCCAGCACAATGTTGTCAAGACTCTTTACAGGCAATGTGTCAGTTTAGCGATCAAGAAAATCCAAATCTGTAAAGTGAAAAAAAGAAAAAAGAATTTTTGTGAAGGAACAGAAAAAAGTAAAACTTAAAGATTTAATGTCATGACTTAACAAGAAATGCCTCTGGACTGATGTGGGTGTTACTGACAGTGCAATCAATGCCCCCCAAAACAAAGAGGAACGATGACAAAACCAAAGATTGTTTTTTAGACTGCAGATATTAAAGCCCAATGTGCATCAGGCTAGAATCTTGCAAAAGTGGTGGATGTAAAACTTCTGCTGCTGATGGCTGGACAGCTGGTACTGGTGAAAGCATGAGCAGCTCTCATGCTGAGCCCCGTCAACCACAACAGTCCAGGGAGCCCAATACAGATAAAAATAACAGATCTTTTAACCTTAAATTTTAACAACACAGTATTGATTAACATCTAAACCTATTGTTCCATTAAAGAGGAAAAAATCTGGTTTAAACTTCTTGATGTCAGCCCTTTTGTTACCGTTCCAGGCTGTGCCTAAAACTAAACTGGGAAAAGTGGAAAGGTAGCAGCTGCTAAGTGAAGACCTTCCTCTTCTTTTTACAACTTTTAGGAATGAAAAGTGTAAAATGAGGGTGGAATTTGTGAGTGATGGTCAGTTATTTCTGCACATATGTGTATGAATGTGTGATGTAGGAGGTCTGTTCATCTGTGTGTACGTATTTGCACATCTTTATGCACGAGAGCGCCTGTTTTGCCCATGCGTGCTAATGAGTGTTAGGCAGGAGATTATGTGTGCGTCTCTAAGGGAACGGGAGTCTGTTCCCAGGAGCTGCAGTGCCTGAGTTGACGAGGGGGGGGTATTTGTACACCCTGACCCCAGCTTTCGGGGGTCCCGGGTGGTTGTCTGAAACCATTTCCTTCCTTTGTGGTCCATTTGAGAGCCTGAAGTGTGACGCAAATGTGAGGGACAGAGTCCATTTGCATGGGCCGCTACAGGTTGAAACAAAAAATGATCAGCTTGGGCTTCATATCCCATGAACGCACTCAGAGGGACGTCTTTAATTCTGCAGATCTGTGCTCCCCACCCCCATAGGTCTCCTCATCATCCTCAGTCGAATCCCCCATATACTCCACCCCGAAACAATAAACAAAGTCTGAGAGCCCCGGGTGCATCGCTAATGATCGGAAACAATTAAGGGCTGACAAAAGGGAGCGTCCTGCTATATTGCTGCGCGCCGTATTTACATTTTGGGGTTAAACGACTGAAGCGCAGATTTCTGGTGAGGGCAAGCGGACTCAAACAGACGGACGTGTTGAGGAGTTCTTTCTTTTGTGTGGCTGTGTGAAGGAGGATGTCTTGAACTACTTGGCACTCGAGTGATACTGCAAATTTAAACCTCTCAAAGTCAAAAGAATTTCAGCTCGAGTATCCTCTATGCACATTACACTCCTCCAGCCTCATTTTAACCGCTCTACCCACAGAAGTCAGAGAATAAAAATGTACAAACAAGACAAGTGGCATAACAGTGGACGACTGTACCCTCCAACCCCCACCACCACCCCCCACCCTGGCTGTCTGACTGGTTAAGTCCTGGTGTGTGAATGGATAGAGGGCTGGGAGAGTGTGAGAAGGCTCAGGAGTGGTCAAAGAGGCCGCTGAATAGACTCCTGGATTGAGACATCCTGCCTGTTTAACACAGTGCAGCATAGTGTAGAGGTGTGTGTGTGTGTGTGTGTGTGTGTGTGTGTGTGTGTGTGTGTCAGAGAGAGGGAGAGAGAGAGGAAGAGAGTGAGAGTTTGTTATAGACAAGGAATTACAAAACATTGTCTCATTACTAAAGAGAGAAGAAAAATACCTCTACTTATAAAATACCTCTACTTATAAAATACCTCTACTTATAAAATACCTCTACTTATGACAGGAAACAGATTTAGATTAGATTTGTTTTTATAGTTTAATGACTATTCGTAACCATCATGACCATCCCTAGTTCATGATTATAGCTCCACAGGAACTCCCAAATTTATTAAAATGAATTTCCTTGTGCATGGAGAAGGCATCTACTTTTAAAGGAGTCCAAACTTCTCTATTCCACTGCAGACGGTACTTGGGTCATCATAGCCAACGTGACAGAAAGGTAGTGTAAACAGAAATGATGGATGATAAAACAATGATGGCTTTTTTGGTGGGAGGCTGTATGCCACAGCAAAGATATGAACTCTGGTTTTAGAAAAGGAAGCCAGCGAGTTTGATGTTCTGTGTTTCACCCGTTAGTCGTGTTTCTCCCTGACTAGTCAGTGGTCTGCAGGATTTTCATGTCACCCTTTAGCTTTGGCTCCGCTGTAGAACTTTTGCTGATGAGAAAACCAACAAACAAAAATAAAAAAACTACTGAGTGATGTTCTTTTGTGTCATGTAATGTTGAAGCTGTGGAGATGTGCATCAAAATCTGAGTAAAAACAGGACACAAAGACCTGTAGCCCTGAGTGGAAATGATGGGCTTCTCATTGAGGATAACCATGTGATGGGATTTCACTTGTGGGGAGAATTAGGATGATCACATCCCCCCAGCAACTGACACCTGGGTTTGTAGCATGTTACATTTAATTTTCCATTTATTTTTACGTTACCTGCTTTACTTTATGTTAACGTTTTGATATTCTGGCTTGTTTTAAAAACAGATTCCTGTCATTTTTTCACATTTTTTTTATTTCACTAGAGACATCTGAGAGCTTTCTTTTACTGTTAGCTTAATTTACTGTATTGTTATGCAATATATAATTTTTTTTTTTTTTTTTTAAATGAAATTTAAAATGTACCAGTGGAAGCAGAGTACATGAGAGTTCACTAAAGAGCGCACTACTGCCTCACATCCTTTCCCAAGTATCGTTGTGGTAATTGCATCCAAAACAGGTGATGTCATTGTAGCCCCCACAGGACTTAATGACTGTTTTTGATTGTGTGGTTTGAGAATAGACATTTGACAAAAAGCAATTTAAAGGCAGGTGTTCCTCCAGCCACCTGCCTGCTGATAGTATAGACTCTTTATGTTGACAGTTGATTCCCCAACAGCCTGGAAGTAAAAACAGTGTTTCTGTATAAACGTAATCTGCGCCCTGCCTCATTCCAGCAGTATCAGTGTCCATTAAATTTGGTGTAATTTGGCAAAGCTTAGACATGCTTGAATTACTGTGACCGAGCATACGATTAAACCCACATATCACGCTTTTCCAGCCTCTCAAAGTCTAAATCCATATCCAAAGTCTTAAACCAGCAGGTGGCAGCCAGGGCCTTGGCAAGATACATACGAGTGCCAACCAGGGACCTTCACTCCTCCTCAGAAAAGCCCCCTTGCCAACATGGTGCATCCTGCACAGCCATGGTCATTATTTCAGTCTAACTAGATTAAGCTAATCACATTATGTTGTGGCAAGGCGTAGTCGGGAGATGGAATGAAGGGTCGGCTGTCCTGCTGTTGCCATCCGGCTCTGAAAAACAAACAGTGAAGTTCTGCATAGAGCTGTTGGAGTATGTTTAAGTTGCTAAACCTCTGGATAAGCTCGTGAATCAGAGAAACTATCAATTCTGAGAAAGTGTAATGCATCATAAAGCTGTAAAGCCTTATTCACAGTGCCAGCCTTTTGAATGTTATTTTTTAAGACCTCTGGAGAGAGATGTCTGCTACCAGAACATACTGACACTACGATCTTGCTAAAACTTCTTTTAATATGGTGGATCTTTGGTTCAACACTATGTGGAAGTTGACAGGATTGATAATCATGTATTTCTGTAGAGTTCCCAAGACTTGAGATGAGTGTTTTCATCACTGACATCTTGGCGTTTTGAACCCAGATGTGCGTGCAAGTGTGGATGTTTCTGTGAAGCTGTTTGATTTGTAAATCCCAAATTCTTGAGCATATCCTGGATGATGTTCTTGTCTGATGCCTAGAATGACCAATATTTGCAAAAAGGACTCTATTAATATGACAAGAAGTTATTGATTGGTGTCATAAACTCTTCAGGAAAGTGTTTAAGGGTCAAGGCTGAAGGCTGTTTTCTGACTTCTGTCGGACAATAGATGTTTCTGCCACCCCTGATGCCTGTTATAAATGCAGGCTTCATGCAGTTCTGCACTGGCTTCAGGTTTCACACCCAAAAAATTGCATCTGTCTTTGTGCCAGTCAGCCATATTTAATGGATGATACTATTGAGCCTGTATGACAGGAAATGCTGATAAATCGTAAAAAACCTACATCAACAAGTTTCGACATTTCCCCCGAGTCCATGGAAGTGCAAGAATAACAGCTTTTGCCCTTTAAAGGAAATGTTGTAGACCTGTCATACCTAAACACTGACCCCGGTTTTAAATCTTTGTCAAGTCTTGTTGAGTCATTTTAGCGTTTGCAGTGTTGAACTCAATGTTATATTAGAGAGTAACCTGAAATATTACCTGCTTGTGTTTTAACTGCTTCCCAGATGACAGGAAATCCAGGCTCAGACAGTGCAAATCACTAATATAAATCAAGTTCCAAGAAAGCTTAATCATACAATTCCGATGATGCCTTTGATGTTGCCTATTAGTTGTACAAAACAGACCAGAACAAATCTAGAAAAGACTGTTAAAAACCAAACCATGTAAATCCAAACCTCTCTGGAATTACATATCTAACAGTGCAAAGAAATTACAGCTATTGTTGTTACAGGGAGTGTAGCACTTTGATGACCAGTTAGCTTTACTGTAGAGCAGTTAAATGGGAACAGACTACACACTTAGTCCAACAGATACTTAGTTTGATTTATAATTGAAGCGTTATTCCTGTGCTGTCATTTCTCACTCCGCTGCCTTCCAACAAGATTTCTGTTTGGACTGAGAAGAATAAAAACGGAGGGGGGCATTAGTGGTTTTAAGGTTGTGATGGTTGGTGGTCTGGCAGCTCTTTCAGAGAGGGAACTACTTGAGTTTCCTTCTAACATGTTCAATATGTCTCTGTGGTCTTCTAGTTTGAGAATTCCTGTACAAGAAGTCCCCCAATATGCCAACCACATGGTCACTTAGTCCTGTCCGGCATGTGCACGCACACACACACACAGACACACACTCTTAATGGAAGCCTCATGGCTGAACGCCATGCTAACGGGCACTTCCTGTGTTGAAAACACATCCATTTTCTCTTTCATCCCAGTACTGAAGGTATGTAGAGTTGAGGCACTTAGATGCATGAAAAAATCCTACACGTGCATGGAGACGTTTACAGAGAAAAATTCAGTAGGATTGCAGAGGTATTACATGGTGCTATACTGTCAGTGTTGTGTAAGTTTGTTTTGCAGTTCTTGCCCAATGCATTTCAGCCTTTTCTAATTAAATATAAAAGTGTCTTTAACAGTATAATCCGTTAAGCTGTTATTCCCTTAAGACACAAACTGAGACCAGCTGAGCAAATAAACAACAAAAATTATGTCACGTTTCCCATGATTGAACATTTTGGGAGAGGGGGGGGCTTATGGAAATATGACGCACGTTTCTCACAAAGACCCTGCAGGAGTCGGTCTCACTTTTGTGTTTGGTGTGTGTCACGACCTTAAATTGCGTTTACAAAGCCGGCAGGAAAAGGGCTGGACGCTGGATGGTACATGGTGAAGGAAAAACAGCAGGCTGCAGACAGACACTCGGGGATGTTTAACAGGCCTGGGAGATAAAGTTTCTCCAGAGTTGTGTAACACACCTGCAAAGGAGGGCAAAGAGATGACAGGTCAAATGTGGGGAGGAGAAAGGAGTAGGAGGTGGTTGAAAGAAAGAAAAACAGGAGATAAGACAGTGTTTTCGTTTTTTGTTTGCTTCTGACAGCTTAAACCCCCACAGCTTTACTTCCTGGGAGGACTTTAGAGGACTTTGAAGCAAAGTTTTTAAGCACAAATAACTTAGTTGTAATGATTTGCCTCTGGAGGAGGGGTTGCTCCTGAGATGAATGTAAGGGTTGATATATGATTTACAGTTTGACTTTATAGATTCAGTATTGTCTAGCTTATAAAATGATTTCATTTGTGTTTTGAATGATCTTCTGGCCATAAAAATACCGCTCAATGACTCACGCCACCTGGACTCAGTGAAGCTTGTAACATTTTTTTTAAACTAACATTCCTCCTCTTTTGTCTTTTGTTGTTGTTTTCCTGACTGCAGCCAGAGGAGTTGGAGGCTCTTCATTCCCACACGTTCCGGGTGAAGACTTTCAAGAAGGCAAAGCACTGCAGCGTCTGCAAACAAACCATCATCCAAGACGGATTCATCTGCCGAGGTCAGTCACCTGTCCTGAAGCACCCACATCAGGACTCACCCCAGCAGCTCTCCTCGTAATGATGACAGAATTCAAGCAGAGTTATGCTCTGTTAACGTTTTTTGTTGATGAGCCTACCTTTAGTATCTTTCTTTTTTTTAATTTAACCTTTATTTATACAGGTAATCCCATTGAGACTCAGTCTCATTTAAAAGAGACCTATTTTAGACACAATAATAATGTTAAAGCAATAAAAACAAAACAATAAAATTGTAAAAATTGTCTAATATTTGCACTCATTACCACTTAGCTAGAAAGCATTTCAAAGAGTTTCAGTTTGTTGCCTATGTGAGCCGAGCCAAGCATTGTTTTGTAGTTAAAAGGATCTTATCTTAATCCTCCTTTTTTGTGGTTAAGATAATATTTTCAGGGTCCAAGGTTCATATACAGTCTGACCTACCATTTCTGGGAGAGTTGACGAACAAAAATATGTTCAGCTCACTTTGATTGGTCAGACTTACATACTTCGATTTTCAGACAAGAAAGCAGATCTTGTTATCTATACTAGTGTGCATTTTGTCCAGAAGTCCTCATACTAAACAGTTGAGTTGATTCCCTGCTTCTACAGTCTGAACCATGTTACCATTTCTGAAACTACATATACGACGAACACCTGAAGGAGCATTTCCACTTTTAGGTCCCAAGAAGTGTCATATTCGGAGCAGGCAGGCATGACTACAGAGGCATAAACACACCTGACTTTGGGGGGAAACTCCTTGGAAAGTTTTTGCTTTCACTTGTTTGTTACGGTTTTGAGCAAAAGCTACTGAGTTATGGTTAAAATACACCCATTTACAATGTGTAATACACACCTTACAAAGCCCCCACCAGCACATGTTATACATGTACTTCTTCACAACAGTTGGAATAGGTCACTTAGCTTCAGGCACTAATAAGAATTTGCGCAAATTATCAATCCAGACAGTTTTAATTAGAATTCAGCAGCAAACTGTGTTCACTGATGATGGGTTCCAGAGGTGTTGCTGAGTCCTTGTGGTGATTTCCACTTTAGAAATACGTCTGTTTTTAATAAAATACCACCTGAGTCCACTCAGCGCTGGCTTTCAGACTCGTCCCTAAATTCTTTACCGTTTCAGGTTTTTAATTTTCAAATAGAAAATGAGCATACATTTTTGCTACTTGCATGCATTTTTTCATTAAACTATAGCATTAAAATGATTTACAAATGATTGCATTATGTTTTTTGGAAACAGGCTGCAAAACACTTTCGTTAGACTCCTAATCTAAACTCTGTTTGATCACTTAAATCTCCCCGAGCTAGAGTTAACAGGCACACAGGGATGGTAATATTAACTGCTGCAGTCAGGAAAACATTGAAGGCAATATCTGTTACACATCCGTCAGTGGTCTAAATGAGAGGTCATCCAAGGTTACTTGGGGTCGCCTTTGTGTCGGGATTTAGTCAGTTAAGTGACAGAGGACGGCAGAAGAAGCTCCAGGAGGGTTAAAGGTTAACAGCTTCTCAATTTCCTTAATGGAGTTTACTGAAGAGACAATGTGGTTGACTGACGGCTGATTGATTCGCATCGTTCCATTGGTGCAGTCATTATTAATAGAATAAAGATGGAGGCATGTTTTCTCATTTAAAAATATACACTGCAGGGTGTCTCTGTGTTAAATGGATATACTAACATAGCCAGGACCCTTCTGAGGTTATTTTTATGTTTTTACAGTTTTTTTTAAACCTGAAACTACTGCGATAGGCTTATAACATAAAACGTCAAACAATCGCAGGAAAGAAGCTGAGACGGAGTAACCGACGTTAATGTGGTCACCGTTTTCTGACCATTTCGACGCAGTAAATCTTTTCGGTCCAGTGTGCAGAGCAGGACAAAAACAAAAACGGAAGCATGTATGACCTCGGCCTGCTTGGCACATCGTGCTGTTGTGGAAATGCCTGTTTTCACTCCGATAACGTCAAATGAATCCATGTGGAAAAGGCTGGATGTGTGGGTTGGCACACAGTGGGGGGGATATTTAGTTTGCATCTTCCCAAAACTGACACAGGATTGGTTGATGTAGCTTAGAAAAACATGAACATTACTTGTTTTTTGGTATCTTATCAGCTCCTCAAAGGCAGTCTGACATATTATTGTGCAATGCTCATGTTAAAAAAGTGCCAAAAGCTCAGGAGGTGCGGTTATATAAGGTGTGGTTATATCTCCTATTACATAACAAATAGAGCAGAAGAAGAGCACAATCTTTTCCTCAGTTGCGATACTAGAGCAGGTCTTTAGGTGACTGTGTCTACTGCAAGTATAAAGCAAAATGATGCAGGAGCAGATTATGCTGGCACAGTAAAGTCTTCTCCTCCGGGATCATAAAAGGCTTAGAAAATAATTGAACTTCAACACCTGCTTTATCCTCTGATCTAACTTGTGCTTCCAGGTGTTCTGAATGTGTTTGGTGGGATAATTTATGTAATTAAATCTTCACATTAGCCTTCATGTTCTGCATAGGATGCTGTATTTCACAGGAGCAAACTTGCATCTGCTGCTTACGCAACAATAACAACACGTACTGTTCAAAAAAATGTTTCTGGGCTACATTTACAAGCCTGAACACTGCTGTTGGATGAGAGGGTGGAAGGCTAAGTTAGCTAATTCTACAAATCTTAGTAGGCAAACTACATGTGTATGGGCAATATACATAGATTATTGCTAATAAGTGCTAATTGACAGACAAGTAAAATACTCAAAAAAAAAAAAACCTGATGTAGAAGCCTTCTTGAATGAACCGTCTCCTGTAGCAAACCTTGTTATTAGCCAAATAATTCCATTAAAATGCCACAAAGATCTCCATTGGTGCACTTTGCAGTGATCAGAAAATGATAAATCATTCCCCAAAAAGATGTATTTCTATGTGACGCACACTCACTGCTGCTGTCAGTCTGTTTTGGTTAAACAGCATACACTTGTGTGTGGAGACAGCCCTTAAGTGTTCTCATAAACTGACACAGGACAGCACCTGGGACCACCGCCTGTAAGATATGATTTATTAGAGGACTAAACCATCATGGCAAGGCTTCACTGGACTCTATTTTGATTTAATTTACCTCAGTATAATTCTCTTCCCCTACTTGTATCTGGCTTTGGTCGTGTGTGTGTGTGTGTGTGTGTGTGTGTGTGTGTGTGTGTGTGTGTGTGTGTGTGTGTGTGTGTGTGTGTGTGTGTGTGTGTGTGTGTGTGTGTGTGTGTGTGAGAGAGACAGATTTACGATGACAACACAAAGTGAACAGGAGACAGCTGTCTGCTCAGACAGCAGACGTCTAGCAGTCTCTGTTTTTCTCTTCCTTCGTTTGTCTCCATGTCATATGATTCATTAAATTCCCATTTTGCCAAAACTAGAAGCAACGAGACAAGGATGCAGAATATGGTACCCAGATACATTTAAAGTATTTAGACTTAAAGAAGCACTCAGCTGATTTTAAGAGAGCTAAGAGCTCGGGCTTTGGAAACACTTGAAAAGTGTATTCTCATTGTGTAAAATCTAAATACATAATCTGTTGATTTCATTAGGGTAAGCTTAGTTTCAAGGTATGCATTTGCTGTAGGGCTTAAATCTGCGATTCCCTACATTTGACCTTAGAATTGAAGGCGCTTCTCAGATGAGAGGTGAAACGTCTTCAGACGCTTGTGTGAAAAGATTTCTTTCTTTCTTTCTTTCTTTCCTTCTTTCCTTCCTTCCATCCATCCATCCATCCATCCATCCATCCATCCAAGCTCCTTAGACTATATTGACCTGGATGACTGAGAACCTTCATAGACATAATACAGTGGGACAGTATCAGGTTTAAAGATGATAAAAAGTGAGACTGAGCTGCTACAGAAAACAAAGCTGCTGTTATAACCTATGGTTTCTTTTTTAAATGACCTTTATTGGAAGCATGATTGTCTCGTTCAGAAAACGTACAGCACATAAAATTTCCATCTATCCATTGGAAGTGTCAGGTGTTGCTTTTGAGGAGTCTGATAGCTTGACAATAAAAGCTGTCCTTTAATCTGGTAGTCCACGCACCCTCTATGTCGTCTGCCCAACAGCAATAAAGAGAATACCTAGCTATGATTCTCCTGAACACAGACACTGTTTGGAGGAAGCTCATTTCTGCCACTTGTATCTGTGATCTCATTCCTTTTTGTGCAAAAACAGAGCACACCATTCTGTAAATCGTTCCCACGTAGTTTTAAAATGCGTCTTGTGGCAGTAAAAGTCTAAACAACCACCATATCTAATGAAAATGTTTAATTTTGTCCTTATGCTGCACTGACGAGCACCTAACAGGAAAAGCATGTTGCTAATGCAGGACGTGGCGGTCCAGCAGTCTTATTGTGCTGCACCCAAACCACAAATGACTTTGTCCTTCTAATGTCAGCAGCTTAAAAACCTGCACATGTGTTTTTAGTTCTAAAAACATCTCGTGCGCTTTGCTAAACAAATCTGAAGGTCAAAGGATCAAAAGACAATCAGAATTGATGAGCATACTGCTGAAATCTGAACAAAGGTAGTCAGCTGGAGACCTTGTGGACACAAAATAGACAAATGTAAGTGTCAGTGTGTCTCATAACACCGCTTCAGTGTAAAGAGGTTTTTGGGCAAACGGTAATGAGCTTTAGGTGCTGATTGTGCACATTTTGCTGCATTTCGATGGAGGCGGGCCACCTGCTTCCTCCCTGCTTCCCGTGTTTCTGCACATGTAACCAAACAGACATGAGGATTGTTTTCGGTGTTCTCATCGGACTCTCTTCCAGATCGTGAATAAGCCGATTACCCAACATGTGTTAAATGGTTGTTCAGAACAAAACCTCCACTCCCATCGCCCTGCAGTACCTCCCTCCCTGTTTCTGCTCTTGTTTACCAACACTCTCCAGTCACATGGTCGCGTAATGGCAGGAGCACCTCCACTTCCTCTCTCTTCAGCAGTTGCTAAGATACAAGGTGTTAGTTACTTCGACAATAGCATGTTGACGCAGGTCAGGGCCGAAATTTTCCAGTTAAAAAAACAAAACAAAAGAAAAAAAAAAGGCCGTCTGTTTTGGTGGGCCTGCAGGCAGGAACTGGCTTTTATATTCTTTCACAGAGATGTTCGTGTGTAGTACATTAGAGCTGCTATTGTGCCCTTAAAAGGTAAAATCCAACTGGGAATTTGGCAGAAGAGTCATAGGCAGTTAATAAAACTTCTGCAGCTCCAAAATATTTTTTAGAAAATGGTGGAGGTTTGATAAGAAGCACTTTTCTGCAAAGAGTCTAGCTCTGCGACTCCTTTGTGACCGCACACGGGTCCTCTCCACAGACCAGAGAAAATCTACTATAGCAGGTGCGTGTGTGTGTTTGTTACCAAGAGTGAAGGTTATCGTTGCTCTGTTCTTGACCGCTTAGCTCACACAGCTGGTATGTAGCAAACCCCAGTGAAGGTAAACACATGCACACACGTCTCACACATCAAGTATGCACACTTATCACACATCAAGCAAACATGCGCACATGCACGCACAACTAGAACTGCCTGCACGTGGAGCTGTACACTGATGCTAAGAAATTCTTAGGCTGTGAAAACATGTGTTACAGCATCGTGTCAAAATGGGCTCATTACTCGCCAGCAGAGTAAGATCTTACTTCAATTTGTGCAGCAAGTGCCCAAGTTCACATCAAATGTACGCACGCATACAAACCGTACGAAGCTGTGATGCCGTGCTTTGACAGAAGTCATTGGCTTAACGAGGAGAGCAGATTGATGAAGATGATGGAAAGTAACCGTCTCCCTGTCAGATGTCGTTATACTAATCTGCTAAACTGATGGGACAATGATTTTCAGTGAGCAGTGATCAGGCACATGGGCTCTCTGCGCTGTCAGAAACAACGGGGTTGATTTTGTACAGATTTAGTTTCTTCTTCTGAAACCTTCACACTCTGTAACACTCACACCTGCTCTCTGATTAGCTTCTTGTCAGTTCTAAGAAATCTGCGCACATTGCTTGTTGTTCAAATAGACGAGGAAACAAACCAGTCCCCGGTGAACTCTACAAATCAGTTCATGCAGTCAGGGAGCCACCAGCTGGATTGATGGAAACATTACAACCGTATCTGATGCTGTTCAGTTGAATGTAATCTGTCCCTGATATACTGACATTCTTTATGTTAGCCAGCAGGGGGCAAGCCTGGCTGTAAAAAGAGGTAAAAGAATCCCTGATGAGTTTATGCTGTTTTAAATTTAACTGAATAGAACGTGATACGTGATACACTTTTCATTATTTACACTACTGCTCTAAAGTCTTCAGATGCCCGTTATTTCCTTATATTACGTGTTAAGGCAAAAACAGGGTTTAGACAATTCTAACAAGCTTGAAAGTCAATATTTAGTATGAGGACCTTGATTTTTCAGCACAGCCTGAACCCTTTGAGGCATCTTATTGTAATTTCAAATAGTCTTCAGGAATAGTTCTTCAGACTTCTTGAAAGACATTCAAAGCTCTTCTTTGGATGTTTCTGCGTTTTTGTTCTGTTCTCTGTCAAGATGATCTCAAGCTGCTTCAATAATGTTGACTGATAGTGTTCCAGTGTGTGTTTTTTTTTTTTTTTTTTCTATCCAGGTGTGCTTTTACTGCACTGGCAGCGTGTTTGGGGTCATTGCTGTGCTGAAAAATGAAGCTGTTGCCAATCAGATGCTTTCCAGATGGTATTGCATGGTGGATCAAAATCTGATGGTGTGATGTTCACAATTTTATCAGTGTTGACGAATGATGATTCCACAATTTTAACCGCAAATTTCAAATTTGGACACATCACTCCGACAGACCAGACCTGTTGCCACTAATGCGTAATTTGGCATACCCCACCCTTTTCTCCCCGTTTCTTTTAGCTTAATGAAGTGAACTTAGCTTAACAGTGGCTTCTTCACAGCCGTCCTTTCACTGAGACACTTCTGATGAAGCTTCAGTGAACATCAAATGGATCAACTGAAGATCCAGAAGACTCTTTCAGGTCCTGTGTCGTGTCTTTCCTGGATTTTTTTCCTCTTCTTTATACTCTTTCTTAAGAACATGACTTTCAGATACTGTTCATTTGCTGTAGATAGTTTTTTTTTTTTATTTATTTATTTTTTTTTTAGGTCTCCCACACTCCACACCATACTGAGATATGAGAGTTTTCAGCTTTGTAGAAAGAAATGTGAACATGTCATGTGTTTTGTGACAGGCTGCTACTAACAGAGCCATCCATCCATCCATCTTCATCCGCTTTATCCGAGGCCGGGTCGCGGGGGCAGCAGCCTAAGCAAAGAGGCCCAGACCTCCCTCTCCCCAGCCACCTCCTCCAGCTTATCCGGAGGAATACCAAGGCGTTCCCAGGCCAGCCAAGAGATATAATCTCTCCAGCGTGTCCTGGGTCTGCCCCGGGGCCTCCTCCCGGTGGGACATGCCTGGAATACATCACCCAGGAGGTGCCCAGGGGGCATCCTTGTCAGATGCCCGAACCACCTCAGCTGGCTCCTTTCGATGTGGAGCAGCAGCTGCTCTACTCTGAGCCCCTCCGGGATAGCCGAACTTCTCACCCTATCTCTAAGGGAGAGGCCATCCACCTTTCGGAGGAAGCTCATTTCTGCCGCTTGTATCCGCGATCTCGTTCTTTCGGTCACTACCCACAGCTCCTGGCCATAGGTGAGGGTAGGGACGTAGATCGACCGGTAAATTGAGAGCTTCGCTTTTACACTCAGCTCCCTCTTCACCACGACGGACCGGTGCAGCGTCTGCATTACTGCAGCTGCAGCCCCAATCCATCTGTCGATCTCCGGCTCCCTTCTCCTATCACTCGCGAACAAGACCCCGAGATACTTGAACTCCTCCACTTGGGGCAGGAACTCATCCCCGACTCGGAGTGGGCACTCCACCCTTTTCCAGCTGAGAACCATGGCCTCAGATTTGGAGGTGCTGATCCTAATTCCTGCTGCTTCACACTCGGCTGCGAACCGTTCCAGTGCGAGCTGGAGGCCCTCACCCGATGAAGCCAACAGAACCACATCATCCGCAAAAATCAGAGATGAGATTCTGAGACCACCAAAGCGAAAGCCCTCCGCCGCTTGGCTGCGCCTAGAAATCCTGTCCATAAAAATTATGAACAGAACCGGAGACAAAGGGCAGCCCTGGCGGAGCCCATCACCCACCGGGAACGAGTCCGACTTATTGCTGGCAATGCGAACCAAGCTCTTGCAACGGTTGTATAGGGATCGAATGGCCCGTAGCAATGGGCCAGACACCCCATACTCCCGCAACACCTCCCACAGGACACCCCGAGGACACGGTCGAATGCCTTCTCCAAGTCCACAAAACACATGTAGACTGGTTGGGCAAACTCCCATGCACCCTCAAGTATCCTGGAGAGGATAAAGAGCTGGTCCAGTGTTCCGCGACCAGGACTACTAACAAAGCCTTAAGATGCAATTTAAAATTGATTCATTGCTAACTTGTCTGTTATGTGTAACCATAACAGTGGTTCATCCCTCGACTTAGGAATCAGTCAGGCATAAATTTGGCACCTAAGTCTTAACCAACAAAGGATCATTCCTCTGAAAATAATCAGGTGCAAAACTGGACTGAAAATTGGAGAAAAAGCTGCCATTGTCCAAGAAAACCTTTGAAAGTGCTTCAGAAAGCCTGGAGCACTGCTGCTCAGGACCACTTTAGAAAATTCCAACAAACTGTGGCTCTTTGGGTCATGATTAGGGTAACCAGCTCCCAACAAACTGAAGAGCAAAGAGTTTGTGTTCATCTGTGGGGTTTCAGAAGGGATGCACAGATCAGCACGTCACTTTTTGAGGCACACATTTCTTACCAGATGTTCACTTTTGTAAACCAGAGGCAATCAAAATGTGAGACAATTGATAAAAGCGCCGTGCAGTCCGACAAAAAGTTGGACGCCTCCCTTATCATGAGCCCCCATTAAAAAAACAAAAAACAAAAAAACAAAACCTCAACGTTTTGAAAAACATGGCAGATTCAGGGACTTCAGCAACCACCAGGTGGCAGCAGAGGTCTTTGTTTCACACTACATCTGCTGCAGACTGTAAAATTCCAGAATTCTTCTACAGAAACTTAAATCCTGAGTGTTTTCCTGTGTTTTTTCTCCATAGCTGCACATTGTTTTAGGGAAACAGCTGTTTCAACAAAACAAAGTCAGACTAATACTCACAGTGAAACACACACAACCAGACACAAGAGTAAACAAACAGAAGTCCTGTTTTGTCAGGAAGAAGCAAACTCATGACACAGATCTGAGTCCATGGGAACTCTTGCTCAGGATTTATCCAACTCCCCTGCAATGTTTGTGGGGATCTCCCAAGTTAAGAAACGCTGAGCAGCTGAATGAAGGTGGGGCTTTACCCGCAGAAACCCAGCACAGGCAGGGATTTTAGCTCGGGAAAACATGTGGGCTAAATGATGACACCCTGTGTGAGTCAAAAGATGGATCGAGGTGGCTGGGTGCCGATAATTACTGACATTAATGCTACAGTACACAGAAAATGCAGCAAGTGCACTGCAGGTTGGTGCAAGCAGAGTGCATGTGTAGACACATTCATAGCATTCTTTGCACCACGCAACAGGGATCAGGTGATGAAATTAAGAAATTTACTGCAGGTTTTCAAGCGTTTGGAACAATAGAAGATTTAATGCTGTCGTCTGTGGAGTCACTTTTGTGACAAGATAATTGTTTTGTCTACAATATTCAGTTTTTAAGACAAACTCCAAAATGAGTGGTTGGCTTATGGATGATTCTGTTTATTTAATGCAGTTAATTATGCAACACAGCATGTATTATTACTTTTGCTATTTTATTGCTATTTGGATGACATTGCTTGGAAAAAATAATTCAAACTAACAGCGAGATTCGGCAGTTTTTCTCCACATATTGCACATAATTACATGGAAAATATATATTTTTAAGCAGGTTAAATGTTATATATCCCACCTGCATTTGCTAGACATCTTCATCATAAACACTGAAAGTCCCGTCTCTTCAGTGTTTACAGGGAAAAAAAACATTACCGCATGTGTGGGTTTCTAACCACTGAGTAGACATTCTTTCAAGTAAAAACACCCAGAGATGCCAATTCAAACACACTTGGTGTTTACAACCTATAAATGGAGTTGAAGCTGGGGCAGAAAACATGTTTGGTTTTTTTTTGTTTTGGTTTTTGAGTGGTGGGGGGAGTGTATTTAAATGTCTTTGGCCAAAGAAATAAACAATTAAAAAATCCATAATTATGTTTGAGCGGTCTGAGGGGGAACCCGATCTCCTGAGCCTACTTTGGGCTCTCTTTTCAAGCTTCAGAATTTATGTCTCTGTGATACTCTCCTCTCATGAAGTAAGGGAGTATAAAGAGTGACAAACCCCACAGAAGATGCAGTGGTGCAATTTAAATTTTACCTGATATAAAAAAGTAAAAGGTGTAATGTTGTGGGAGACCTTTCTTTTTAAACACTGCAGCTTTAAAAGTGTGTTTGTTCATGAATATTTTATGTAAATACAAAACACCTAATTGAGATTCCAAGATTCTTTTTTTTCATGAAGCTTTCAAAATGATTATTTTGTCCCCAAAAGTTTCTTGTCACTGTGAGACTTTCCTGCACACAGTGCTGCTATTTTTGTCCCCCTGACACGTTGGGATCAGGCCGTGTGTTAAGGCCGTGTTAATGCATCACAAGGCTGTTTACTGACCTCCAAGCAGTGAGATTCACGATGAATGGCTCGTGACTCATGTTTGGTTAAAATAGGACCTGGAAATGCCTACCAGTCCACAATGTTTCAAACTTGGGCAAGTGGCGTGTCATTTAGCATGACAAAGACATTCTTGTTTTTACTTTAATAAACCCACCCATCCATCCACCTTCACGTTTTATCTTGTAGCTTCGCTTACAGTGTAAAAAGAGGTGTAAAACTGATGAAAAAAAACATTTAAGGAATCGTGATTTCAGGGATTTGGTGTGTGTACACACACGAGTGATGTAGAGTGTATGTTAGCGCATCATATGTACACGTGTTGGTGCTCACGTGTTTGTGCATGGGAAGCAAATGAAAAAAGGAAGGATGGAGAGAGTGAGGAGGGTGGAGGAAGAGGAAATTCTCCAACCCCTGCCCCTCTGATTGTGTTGTAAAGGGGTCCAGCCCAGCCCTGTGGGACTGTACGCTCATTCCAAGGGACCAGGGGAAGGAAATCACCCGCCTCTTTATAACCCTTCTCTCCCCCTCCCTCCGATGTCGTAAAGCATACCACAGACCCAGACTCAGATAGCAGCCGGCGTTCCACACTCGTCATCATCTCCTCATTTTGATCGACTTCCATCCCTGCTGTCCTCTCATCTTCTCAATGATTGATATGAGCAGTTGTTGCACCCCCTCGCTCTATTACTCATCCTCTGCACAGATGTCTTTTTTCTCCAGTATCTTCTCTCTCCTCATCTTCCATCCCTCCTCATCACTGTGCTGCTTTCCTCCTCTCCCTCCTCTCCTCCCTCCAGCAGGAACATTTCTGCTCTGTTTATTCTCCAAAGCACCGACTTCCTAACAAGGTAAAGCCCAGCCTGAGCGCTCCGGGCTCCACGCTTTCACACCCAATATGGAAGTCTTACTTCTTCCCACGTGGCCCAGGAGAGTTGTTTACAGGGGACGGTGCTGGACATCGTCCTGATGGACAAGCACATGGCTTTTATGCTTATCGAGCAAAGTGTGTTTGGTTTCCACACATATGAGAACATTCCACGCGACTTGTGTCACAGCTCATCACATGTGTAGCGCTGAAACACAAGTCTACAGAGCGTTAAAGGGATCCTGCTGTGCTTTTCTTATTTTCTGTCACATATATGCTCTTACAGTGCGGGATGCAAGTATTAAACATGGTCAAAATTTTAAATGATGCCACCTGTGACCTAACGCTCAAGCTTCGCACTGCTCTAAAGACTTTGATTCGGACAGCTTTTTCTAATCCTGGCTCTTTATGTGGTCATTGTGATTGGATATCCCTGTTATGAGCGTGTCAGGCACACAGCCTCTGCTATAGGCACAGAACTCGCACCTGTTGTTCAAACCTTCTGCTCTAATCAGGAGAACGCTGGTTTAAATGGAGGTGTTCAGGGGACTAAAACATCTGCACCACGGTCCAATATAATGAAAAGGGTTATTTTGAACTGCAAATACTGCAAAACTGCTCAAAAACAAAATGTGTAGTTTTAGATGATAATAAATCAGTTTTAAATGATGAAGGTGAGTTATGACTAGCAACTTCCTTCCCAGCTTAGCTAGAAGGGACTCCAGTTAGCTCCAAACTTTGTCAGACCAGTAGTATAGGACTCAACATTGACCATATAAGGGCAGATCCCAACAGCACCACATTTGCTAGTCATACTAATGAGTGAAGCTTGGCCTTAAAGGGAGTAGAGCTTGTTTGAGTCAGTGTAAGGACCAGGAGAAGGTTAAATCAAGATTACTTTGACTGTTAATCATGGAGAGCTACTTTAGTGGAGTCTAAGAGTTAAAAAAACAAAAAACACAATAGGTCCACTCTGAATTGTTTTTCCACCAATAATTAGCTAAATCATTGTTTAAGCTATTTATCAAATATTTACTGGTTAAACTTTTCTTCTTACTTTCTTACTGTGGCTTTGGGAAGAGCGCCCGATCCATTTAGAAGCCATCATGGATCTCTCCAGTTGTATATGGACATGAGCTTTCTTATCCTATGAGCATTCCCGTTTGTCATGAGATTACACAGATGCACGTTTCCGAACATCGAGGATTCTCATCTGCTATACGTCACCATAAAAGGCTGATGCTGAAAAACACTTAAGCTGATGAAGAAGCTTACGTGATTGGACAGAAAGCTCCGACCCAGCTGCCGGGCCTCACTGTGATGACGTTTCTGTTATTTCCAAGTCAAAAATCGATTGTCAGTCTGCACTTTTAAGCCAGTGTAGCCTGCTCAGAGAACAAGAACATCTAAGAGTCCATGACAAATCGGTGAGATTATACAGCATGATTTAAAACTGCAGAGCCTCTGTTAAATGGGCTTTGTGGGCAAATTGTGTCAGCAATTGAGATTTTAGTACTTTGCTCTGTTTTACATCATTGTACGGGCAGTTATGGCGGATTTAGCTGTGGTTTAGATAGAAAAAAACAATAAATTATAAGAAAATAATGATTCATAGCAATTTCGATCATGAAAGTAAACATGACAAAAGCCAAGCAGAAGGTTTACAAGCTCCCACGTGAGTTAAGAAAACAGTCTTTGCGGGAATCGACAGTCATCTAAATGAACGTGTTTCATTATTTTTGTCTGGAGTCGATCTCGGTGCTCCCTGACAGATTATGTGAGTCATGCTGTAGAAACAAACCCTTCTAGTTTCACTCTGGGAACTTTCTGGGATGCGCTGTGCATCCCGGTAGGATTTCATGGTGCCTCCCAGATTTGAAGGCCTCTAATTAAGAAGTCAAAAAAGCCCCCCACGTGTGCAAATATAGTCCAGCGAGCGCTTAAATAGAAACTAAATGCCTCTGCATGATGTAAGTACACTTTTTGGATCTAAAAAGGAAGCTTCTCACTTTCTCAGGTTTCAGTTTGTAGACATACTCTTGTTGCACACTGAAATACCAGTGAACACATATTTTATCTTACATTTATCATCTTGCAGCTCACATTGAACTGTGTTGTGCACCTGATGTAAATAATGTTAATAAAGTTCTCGTATGTTAATTTAACCCTAGATAGATTTTAAAACTGATAAGTACCCACTCCTAAACCCCTAACTTTTCTCTCATTCCAAAGAATATAGGGTTAGATGTGAAAGAAAAACTAAAGTCTCCTGAAAAGCCTTGTAGGTTGTACCTTAATCCTTACAGTTGCTGCTCAGAGAACATGACCTCTGACCTTGAGCAAAATTAAGGACTTCAAAGTGCATCAAAGTAAAAGTAAAGAGTTTTGCGTAGCTTCTCCGCATCCAGGCCATTTTTCATTGATTCATGAAGACATTTCAGCTCTCATCCACGACGATTCTTCAGTTCCAAAACTGATGGAGAGTCTCAGGTTTTGGCCTGTTTTTAGGTGGTCCTGAGAGTTGTTCAGTCACTTTGGTCTGCCACGACCACAACAACCAGTCGCAGTAGATGGCCGCCCCTCCCTGAGCCTCGTTTTGCCAGAGGTTTCTTCCTGTTAAAAGGGAGTTTTGTCTTCTCACTGTCACCCAAGTGCTTGTATATGATTTTTGGGGTTTTCTCCGTTTCCTCTCTATTATTGTAGGGTCTTTACCTTACAATGTAAAGCACCTTGAGGCAACTCTTGTCGTGATTTGGCACTATATAAATTGAATTGTGTTTGGGAGTTTGTCCCCTGGATGTGTGGCCTTTAATGACTCACATAATTACAGGGTGGTTCATCATCTTTCAGGACCATATCCAGGGTGACACCTCCACTAAACTGTGACTCTCCATCAGGTTTTAGAACTGAAGAAGCCTGCACCAAAGGCAGCTGTCATCTTTTAAAGCATTTAAGACTAAAGGTAAAACATCAGGTGTTCTTGGCCTTGATAACTTGAGCCTCTCAGCAAATAACCATTGGCTTTACTGTCAGTGTCTGATGTTTAACTGTAGTGTCACATCATGTCTTAAAAATAAGATTCTTGAAAACAATGTTGAATAATCACTGACAGAACATTTACTGAAAAGCTGTGCGGGCGGCCATGACGATGTTCCTCAGTATCCTTCTTGAACTTCTCATATTCTTTTTCATTGATCATTTTTGAGAACAAAATAAAACGAACAAAAAACAAATGTCATTTTTGGGTGTATAAAACATCAAAATGTAATTCACCATGAGGGAGACTCAGACTCATGAGATCGCACTCTGGAGACCAGATGTTTTCCTACTGAGCTAACTGACCAACACACACACTCAGCCACACCATGACTGCTGACATCAGAGAGGCCACAGCAGTCCCAATAAGAGCACCATGTGTCACAGGATAAGATAGAAGATCATTTGCATGTATTTACGTGTAATTTACACATCGGAAACTTGATATTTAAACAAGAAAACAGTCTTTAAAAATAAACATTGTGTGACAGTTTGATCAAAACCATTTCATAACCAAATAAGTTTCAGTCAAATTAACTCTTAAAAAGAGACGTGTGCATTAACCTTCTTAAATGCACTGGTTCTCAAACTTATCTTGGCGGAAAAGAGTTCACACCCCTGCTTTTTTTTATCCAACATTAAAGATACCTGCTGCAAATTTAGCGGTATGTCATTGTTTTAGCGTAACCTGCTTTAGAACCGACATTAGATATTGTTCATGCACGTTTGAAATAGATTTTTATATTGAAATTAAAAGATGACTTCTAACTAAACTAAGTGTGTTTGTTTAAAAGAAAAATGCTCAGTCTGAGCTTTTCTGGCAACCAGAGTAAGTCAGCTGTGAAGAATAGTACACAATAGGCGCCACTGCACCAACAAAGTCTTGTTTATCTCCTTAAATTCATAGTTTCCAGAAGCTTATCTGCTTGAAAACAGTAGTTTTCTCCCAATATGTTGGGGGAGAAGCTGCCCCTGAGTTCAAGTATCTTGGGATTTTATTCACGATGATGGAAAGGAGCTGGGCCAGTGGGTTGGTGCAGCATCTTCAGGAATGAAGGCGTTGTAGCAGACTGTCATGGTGAAAAGTGGGATAAAACAAAAGGCAAAGCTTTTCCAGCTACCAGATCTATGTTCCAACCCTCACCTGTGGTCATGAGCGCTGGGTAACAACCAATAAGGCAAGGCTGCGAATACTAGCTGCCTCCTTTGAGAGGTTTTTCTGGTTTCATCCAACAGGTTCTTCCCTCAGTCTCACCTTCCACCTCTGGTCTTTTTACTTTTTATGTTGCAGATTTGTTTAAGCCTGTGCAAGTGCAAAACCATTCACTAGTTGAACTTGGCCAAGAAATGTCAAGATATGTCTTTCACACAAGCCTGGGAGAATTAGCATTTTATCAAGTCTTTCTGTGTTGTCTGTATGTACTAAACTGCTGGCCCCAGTGGAACATTGACTTGACATTCATAGAGTGAAGCTTATAAGAAGGAGGGTCACGCAGAGAAAACTCCACGTGGAACTAAAGGAGTGTTTCAGGGATATCCTGTATGATTAATCTGTATACATCAGAGAGAACATAGTGTTTAGGAAGCAAGAGTAGAGGAAGTATAGGGTTCAGGAAAACACTGCACTGCCACCATAA
The DNA here is from genome assembly GCF_057382185.1 of Mchenga conophoros. Classification (NCBI taxonomy): domain Eukaryota; kingdom Metazoa; phylum Chordata; class Actinopteri; order Cichliformes; family Cichlidae; genus Mchenga; species Mchenga conophoros. The sequence goes on from NC_140541.1 coordinate 33,457,643, forward strand.
CATAATACAAAACACACAATCTGACTCTCGCACAATGTCAGGACTGGCCACCTCCCAGTTTCATATCAATGACTTGACAACTATTCACAACAGATATTACAACTGCTTTGAAGAATGTGGCTCGAGACAGGAAGAAAAACTCATTACATAAGGCGTAGAGCGTTCCAGTAAAAGCATACAGCCTTCTCCTTTATTTGGAAAGCCTACACCTCGGCACGCTGAGCCGTGTTTTGGTTTTCTGTCCTTCGAGGGAAGCTGAGAATTTATGAGCCGCTGGTCCAGCTGCTCTCTCTTGTTGACCCTTATTGGTGGCCCAGTGGGAGTCCACAGAGAGGCCTTGAGGACAGAAGGGGAGCTGTGAAAACTGTGCAGAAATTCTATAGTTAAACAACTTCTTTAATCTTTGATGAAATTTTCGAGATCTGCTTTAACCATATACTGTACTGGTGCAGTGGCTATTTGAAGAGAGTGCAACTGAGGTTCTTTTTTTCATATCACCTGAATACATCTCATGCAATCAGTCATGTTTTAGAAAATGTTTAGAAAAGATGACTTCTTGCTAAAAATAACAAATATGACTGATTTCGACGCTCTTGTGTGACACAAAAGATAACGGCTGTTTCATTCAGTATTCTGAATAAAGTTTGAGAGGCTTTTAAAAAAAATCCCAGAAGGTTCCTAGGAGAAAGGGCAAGGCTTATCTCTAGAAGGTGGTCTTAAAATCCAGGAGTAAACCAGGAAAAATTGGGGTACTGGTTGGAATGAAGCAGACAGACGTGGATTTTTATTGTAGCAAAAAAGGTGAGAGAATTAAAATGTTCAAAAAGTGGAAAGTTTCCAAAAACAGGAGGAAAATCTGTCCCTGATCTTTAAAACGGTGCCTAAGATTAATATTCTGGAGCAAGAAATTCAGGAAAACTGATTAATTACTCCAAAAAGCTGATTCTGTTAATCTGGACGTAGCGTTTTCAGTGGGAGAAACGTTTCGTCACTCATCCAGGTGACTTCTTCAGTTCAGCTGACTGCAGGTTTCCCCAACCTTATAAACAGTACATTTGCACAATGACTGAAACCAGCACCACTGAAGCTGGGACTGAAGAAGTCATTGGATGAGTGACGAAACGTCTCTCCCACTGGAAACGCTGCGTCCAGATGAACAGAATCAACTTTTTGGGATTTCCTTTCCTGGATAATTGAGCATGCATCAAGACTGATCATTTGTTGTTTGGCACTAATGAGTAACCTAATATTTTCCAGCTGCAGACCTCGAGATAAATCAGATCTTTTAACTTCATGTGACAGTCGTGTGGTCAGTGTAGGAATCGATAACTGGAGGGTGGCCTGTCGCACAAATGCACAGACGGCTGAAACATCCTGACTCATTCATTGCACTGAAAGCTGTTTAGTCTGGGAGACGATGAGTACTGCAGCCCAAACTCTCACAGTGGTTTCTTTATTATGTCCGGCTGAGTTTGTTTTGATGTGTATCTGTAGATTTTGAGATGCTTCAGTAAAAAGATCATCGCACTGGTGATGATTACACTTTAAAAAGTTCATTTAACCGATGACACAGAGATGAGATCTCTCACTGTGTGTTATCCTTCACAGCAGTGAATTCTAAGCCTTTGCTGGGAGTGTGAGCTGCTGTGGCAGTATCAGCCTGCTAACAGCAGATGCTGTTTGACTTTGACCACAGTACAAACATTGTGGAATTTGAATATACCTCTTGCTTTTTCATGTCTTCTTGACAGCTGCTCAGCGTCATCACTCATAATGCAACACGCAGTCTGAATTTCTCCATAATGTTCAAAAGCTTTTTATGATCTGTGGAGTTAATTGGTTTTTCTCTCCTTTTCTCTTTTTCCAGTGTGCCGAATCGCATGCCACAAGAAATGTGAAGTCAAGGTAAGAGTCCTAAACAATTTGCACACATAAAAAAAAAACCATAAAGGAAGGCAATGTCATGTTTGCTGATATTTGAATGTTATATTTAGTAATACCTTCATGCATCAAGTGAATATTGCTTTCCACATGAAGGAACATGAGAAGGGCTGAATGTTCTGTTTATTTGGAGCCATCTACTCTTTAAGATGTGCGTATGTGCACATATACATGCAGATGTTGAGATAGGTGGAGTTTGGGGGGAGTTTATGTTCTGCAGAAGAATCTTAAGAATGTCTAAACAAGTACTCTTTGTACCAGAATCTGTTTATGTTGGATGAGCTCTTGCGTCTTGGAGATCGTCCCCGTGTTCTAAAAATAAAAGACCTCTTGGTGGAGCTGGAGCTCGATTAATGTTGTGCGAAAGCAAAGAGCAAGAAAATGGGAGGGAAAAAAAAGAGAAGCTGGAGTTCGTGCTGGATAATTAGAAAGGTGCAGCATTCATTTAGGGTTTAGGGCAGGATTTGCACACATACAGCACATACCTAAACACACACCCTTCATCTGGTATCCATTATTGGAAATGGGTGCTAGTTGCCAGCGTTGCCCACTCTGTTTTACACACAGGAAATGCCAGGGGCGCAGGGCAGGCGGGCCACGCTGAATAAGAGGCGGTGGGTTTGGTGAACCATGTGAGGGAGGTCTCCAGTGGAACGTTATTAAACAAAATGGCTGAAATTATAAGACCTGCGTGTGATTCCTGTCTCACTGGTGACTGCGTTTCAATATTATAACCTTTACAAATGAGAGTGCCAGTTTCTTAGGATGGTTTAAAGTTTTAGTTCACCAAAGCTAGTGAGAGAGCAGGTGCAAGGGTTCAGGTTTAATTCCACAGCTCTAAACAACCTTTAAAATATAACACATCCACCATCACCCAATAGATAATGTAGCCAGTGACCTCTATGGAATAGTCTTACTGCTGTTTGAAAGAATGTGTGACCTTTATCAGTTTTTTGATTAATATAATAATAAATTTAGGATCGTCAGAGAAAAATTCTCCCACTCCTACAGCTTCCTCATGTTTACAGACAGTCCAATCTAATGTCTCTTATTCCTCCGTCATTAGTAATAGACTGCTTTGCTCAAGAAAGTTATTTAGTCTTTTAGCTCATGTTGTTGTGCTACATTTATTTGCGCTCAGAGTGCTTCTGTGTAAAATCTGTTTTACTCTGGGCTGATATGAAGTTGGGGAAACGGGTGCATATGGGAATATGTGGCAATTTCACAGCTGATTCTAATTCCGACAATGAATTGTCATGCACTCAAACCTCTTCATGAATGACTTAGACTTTTTTAGTGGGCTTAAAGAAGCAATTTACTACAAATATGTCCAGTTAGGATCTGAGCCTCTTGTAGGGGGAGGTTAAAAACCTTTTGTGTGATTCTCTCTTAACCTTGGGTTAATAATGGTAGATGAGAATAGAGTGGGAGTGTGTGGGTCTGAAAAGTGAAGCATTACAGAAGAGTCTTAATGCATCCTGTTTAATAGCCAGTAGGGAGTATTGTGGTTAAAAATGACTTGCAGTTATATCAAAGTCTATGGGAAGCAGACCTTTCTTTGTTGTTTCATGGTGTCAGGCAATACTTTCAGGTCATATTAAACAGGCCGTTAAGTTTTATAAATTCTGGTTATTCTATAAGAAGATTTTCCAGAATATGCTCATTAGCATGTGGTTTCAAAGTCAGATCCACCCTTCATTCGACACATCCAAGTTGCTAATCTTGAAGCTTCAAAATGACACTTTACAAATGTGTGAGTAACACCAGTCCCTCTGTCCAGCTTTCCATTTATTCTGCTGTGTGCGCCTGTTAGCAATCATTAAATTAATCAATCTTTAGCATCTACAGGTAGCTGTCTAACTGACAGCTAGGTAGGTAGCTGGGGTGATGGTAGGGTTTCAGCAAGGTTACTGTAAACCTAAATTTCATGAAACCTGGTGGAGAGCTGGAGCTTCGGGGGAAAAAACACAATGTTACTAAAGGGAAAAAGAATAACATGAAATTCTGCTGTGGATCCAGATCTCTCACTTTAATGTTGGTAAAGCATTGGTGTTGGTTAGCGATGAGCTTCTGACTTCCCTCATAATATGTACTTTGATCCAGAGTAATTTGAAAGGACCTTATCGAGAAGAAATGTGTCGCTGAAACCTGCAGAAATTACGTCTTTTTCTCCTTTGTTTTCCCTGCAGATCGTGCAATTTTTAAAGTGTGATGAATGGAAGTACACAGTACATGATAACGCTTGAATTTCAGGAAGCCAGAGGTCAAATTTGTTGGAGAAGCCTAGCAAACTGCCAGTGTCTATATATACAAACCTGCAACTTTCCATCTCCAAAAATCACAGCAGCATTTCCTTTTCTAAACATTTCAGCTAAAAATGTCAAGGCTTTGGCAGGAAGCAATTTGCTAAAAAGCCTGAGATGAAAAACAAGGGAGTGACCGCGACAGGGTCAAGCATGATAACTATCGGCACTCAGTCAGGCCTGCGAGACCACTGGCTACATTTTTATGACTTATTTATTTTAAAATCCAGCTAAAGCTCTTTTCTGCGACCTGTCAGCCATATATGATCTGAAATGTTAGGAATCTGAGCGCTCGAAAATAACTCAGAGGTAGGACAGTTCTCGTAAGTACACGTTACAATTATAAATCTCCATCTGGAGATAAGAATAATATACAGCCCATATTTAACCGGGCAGCAAACAAATGGTCACAAAACGCATCCCCACCTTCATGCCTGTTTACTCACAGCTGGATGTGAAAAATGTGTTAAATCTTGTCAGTAAAATTTTGCTTCTGGGTGATGACAGGAAAGAGCCAAAAACATCACATAGGGTGATCCTGAAAGTGAACATGAATATGTTTGCATGAAGTGATGGTATCTTTCCATTTTTCAGGCTAATTTACAAGTCTCCCTTCTTTATGCACAGTCTCCTTTGTATATATAATATATATATACTTCCTTACAAAAACAGAGAGGCTGGATTTCTGGGACTTTCGTGCCAACTTGCTGTGAAAGCGCTGAGGAAAGGTAAAACCTCAAACTGGAGGACTACTTTCTGCTGGGGTTTAATACACGTGACATTGAAGTTGTGAAGTTAGAAAGAATTTAACCTCAACTAGAGTTATCAAGATCAAATTCAGGGCTGTCAGTCTTCATTTACCTGAATCAAGGTAGTTATTAAAATATTGGTTTGTTTGCCCAGTGTTTGCTCCTCAGGAAATTACACATTGATGTGAAAGAGGTAGTGTTGATACCATATAGCCATCCACAAGCACGGACAGGTCTAGAGCAACAGATTTCTCTCAAGAGCAAACTGTAACCCTAAATAAATGTGAGGAAAATAAAAATAGTGGTCAAATCCAAGAAGGATGTTGGTTAAAAACATAAATGATAAGAATAGGCTAATAAGGACAGTAGCCTTATCATTGCCTATTTAACACCAATTCACAATAACAGTTTGCTCAAAGTGCTTTACATTGTAAGATAAACTCAACAAACAGAGAAAGAGAAGCCCGGCATTTCCCCAAGGTCCCCTCTGATCAAGGACTTGGAAAAAAGTGGTGAGGAAGAACTCCCTTTTGACAGGAAGAGACCTCCAGCAGACCCAGGTTTGGGAAGGAGCAGCCACCTGCAAATCCTATATAAATACAGGAAGAGATTCGCTCACTGTGCATTATTTTGTCACTAATGGTTGGTTGCTAGTAGTCAATCTACTAGTGTAATTACTACTCCTTTGTGCTATATGTCAATCAACAGCATTCTTCACTTTCATTGGTAGTTGCTTTAATTTTTTGACTTTTTTTGAGTTGAGACAATATTAACTCTTGACCTGCCAGTACTTGCTTTGCTTTGGGTGGTCTCTTGTTGTTGGGACATCACCAGCAGTCACTATCTGTGTGGACGCCCCTTAAGGCTGCTTTATGATCAGTCTACAAAGGTCTATAGAAAGGAAGTCAAGCAAGGAATGGAATTGCTTTCACTTAAAATCTGTATCTCTATTGACAGTAGTCACTAAAAGGCAAAGATCCTCTATGTACACCAAACATTGTGCTGTTTCCTTACCTTTTGAACATAGCTGAGCTAACATGATTTAGTAGTGCAGGGTAATTCTGAAGCTGCGTTTAAAATCATGAAGTTACTTCTATTAAGGAGCTACTTCACTTTATAGTACAGAAATGAACTGCAGTGTCCTTGCTCATAGTAATAAAGGAACCTGCCATTCTGTGTATTTGTGTGGCTTCAAATATAGTATTTGGTGTATGTTGTGTTGTACAGCTGAGCTGTCTAGTCGAAGTTATTTGGTTTCTCTGATCCTTGCATGTCAAGCGTGTTTTGAGAAGGAAACCACCGTGTTCCACCATTAATCAGGAGCAACGTGGAAGAGCGTATCATCTCTCCGCCTCTCTGTCTGCTGGTGTTTTCGTTCCGCTTCTCTGAAATGATGAAGCACTTGTTTTGTCAGCTCCTGAAATTCTCAGAGCGCATGCTTTGAAACTGTGGAGAGAACTCGTACGTTTCTTTGTGCTGGCTCGCTTCCACTTTGTGCTTTTGTTATTTCAGATTTGTTGTTTGTGACCCTTTTAGTTCCTTTCACTGAGCACATCATGTTGCAGTTTGAGCTCTGTTGTTGCTGCTTGGAGCTTCCTGATGGATGTGCCCTCATTCGGCTCATCAGGTTTGCCAAGTGAAAAGCTGCAAATTGCCCCCTTTGTTTCATGAAAGTTGCAACATTATTACTAACACTTGATTCCTTTCCCATTCATCAAGCTTAAATTGTGTTACTGAGCATTTCAGAGTATAAATCTATTGAAATAATAGTCAATGATAATAAAACCAGTAGGTTCACTTGCAGAATTGAGCCTCTTACATAAATATTCTCCTTTCCAGGAAGTTTCTGGATCTTACTACATACCACTGAGTTCAATAGTCATTCTGGCACAGTCTGCCTGTCAGTAGCTACCGTTTCCCGACATTTTTAACATTTCTGAGCGATCACCTGGAGATATAAAGTTCTTGGTGCGGCTACAAATAAGACAAACAGTCTACCTTGTATTATTTATCGCTTCCAAATCTTTGACACATCCAAACACCTGTATCCACACATGTGAGATGCATTTTTGAGAGAGATCGTCAGGTCTGCAGCTGGAGAACAATGTTTGCATCGATAACTGTGAAATTCTGGAGCAGTTATCTGGTTAGCAGTTATCTGGGCACTTGTTTCAGCGGTAAAACCTGGATTCATATTCAATAGCTTGTTCTGTTGTTGACCTCTTTTTCTGTTTTTTAGATGATTTTGAGATTATTGTTATTTTGATTATGCGGTTGGTTGTTTAATGAATCCTCAGAGCCCACACCCAATAAATCAAAACAAATCTGTTCTATATGGATATGGATGAACTGTTTTCAACCATGAATCCAGGTAATGAGGTCTGGATGTTGTACAGATCTGATTTTCTGGACATTGTCCAGATGTGGCCTTTCACATATGAGGCAGACAGCTGGAGATTGATGGTCATGAGGTGGCGCCTGTGCCGATCAAGCAGGAGGCAGGACACGACGCACATCAGCACACACTCGCTGTCTGTTAATTGTCTGAATGTATGAATCAGTGAAAGGTCAGGGCTGCAGTGCATGTGTGAAATGGCTAAGGTGTGATGGTCCAACACTTGGGTTCAAGGCGAAAACTCTGTTAGCTGTAGAAACATCTGGCATGAAGTTGACGCTCCCCAGAGGGTTGATCCTACCTACTCTGGTTAGTGAGTATCATTTGGTTCAAAGCACCACTATGTCCTATCCATCCATCTTTTAGAGGAGAGGTGGGGTAAACCCTGGACAGGGTCATCACAGGGTTCACATATAGTTAGACACCTACAGCCAATTCAGACTCCCCTATTACCCAACACACATTTGAACTGTTGGAGGCATACCTGGATCCATCTTTCATACTGTCTACTTCAGGAAGAAGTTGACCAAAGGAGAAAACCAGCAGTGCCTTTACATACAAATTCATTTAAAGTCACTGATTCATTTTGTTTCCCCAGCCCAGTGTATCCATGATTTAAACTTTGGAGATTATTCTACACTGTGCCAGAAGACAGAAAGAAGAAGATTCATCCCAGAATGACCCACTGCTCCCATGTGTCTTTGCAGCCAGTCTCTATTGACACACAAGCCTTTATTTAGTTTGCATTTTTTCCCTCTTGCCCTCGAGCCTCATCCTCTCTCGTGTAGCGCTTGCTTCAGCAGTCGCAGCAGCTGTCAGGATCATTTGGCTTGATTAACCTTGACTACTGTTCCAGTAACTTCCTGTAGATACCACACATTGCCACAGTGCTGATTTATCACACAGGCAGAAACTGTGATGTGTCACCACAACTGAGCCCCAGCAAAGGTTTTTCATATTCAAAGACTGTAACACAGTCTCTGTAGCGGTTTCACCTTTAATTTCTCTTATAAATTCATGTTTCTGTTATTAAGACACATAATATAACAGGTTCTTTGATCATTTAAATAAATTGAGTCATCATCAGGAAATGTATATTACTTATGGCGCTCAACCCCCTCGATGTAGAAAAGGCCTTTATGCTCTTAGTTCTGCATTGCTTTCGTTCTAATGGATAAACAAGGCATTCAAAGAAAGGGGAAAAAATACATATTGTGCTTTTGCTGTAAGACATTACATAAGTCCAAGTTTGGGGAGGTTTCAAAGCATTGCGTTGAACCCCTTTGACAACATTAACAGCTTCCTTCATTTTGCATGTTGTGTTGGCCGTGCAGAGAGTGAGAAATGGAAGTTAAAGTAGGAGAGGGGCTGACCCTCTGTTAAGAAAACAAACGGAAGAGGCCGTGTCAGAGTTGTATAATTGTTACACACTTAGCGCGCCAACCAGTTAGAGCAAACACACAATGGCTCATGACTAAAATATTCCTGTATTGGTCATGGTATCTGCACCTACTTAAAAAAAAAAACAACAAAAAGAAAACAACAGCTCCTCGTCTGATCAAATGCAGAGCCAGCCAGCAGCTCTGAGGCTAATTGAATTAGCAGTCACAGGACAGAACACATGCTCGCTACTCTGTTCTCCTCCTTATGACCGCAAACGTTTGCAGGAACACAACAACAGCTCAATCATGGGATAAATCATATGGCTTCTAATTTGAGTGCATTTTTGTATAAGGAGCGATGTTTTCTGGGTTTAATTTCATTGCGATTTTGACTTACTTTTATATCATGAGGATGAAAATAATCGACTAAGTAAACATTTTTACTACAATTCAGTATTTGTCAAGACATGTTGAACTTTAGCAAGTATGCAGTTTCTGATTGCTCCCACGTGAAAATATTTAAGGCAATTGTCTGAAATTTTATGCAAAGTGAGTGTCGTCCTTGCTACATGTGCTACCTCCTGCTGTGTGCTACAGATGTGGACAGAATTATTAGAGCCTCCGTGAAATTTAAAGGCTTTGTCATTATTTTCCCAAGTGCTTTTCTGACATAGCATTTCTAAAATTGTTTTCTTTAGAAAGCATAAATAATTTTTGTTTGCACATAATAACAGAATTATTTCAGACATAAAACTATCAGGGTTAATATAATTAGCCCCCTGAAAATGGACTTTATTATCGAATAATAGCACAAACCACTGATGTGCAGTGATGTGATTTAACTTTGTAATGCTCAAGGCTTATAAAATTGAGTTAAAACCAAGGATTATCTTCTAATTTGCACACAGTATAAAAACTTCAGAGAGGGTTTGGGCTGTCACATGAAAAAGCATCATGCCAAGAACAAAATTAATCAGTTTAGACTTGAGAAAAATAATGTTTGATGCTCTCGAACCAGGAGATGGATATACAAAGTTGCACAGTACAGACAAGCCTTGCAGGTGGGAAAATAAAATTTTAAAGACTCTAAAAGGAAAACTAGTGAGTGATGTGTTAAAAGACCCCAAAACAACGGCCAACATACTAGTCAATGACTCAGCCAAGTCAGCTAAGCTATATAGATGATCCTTTATACAGTATTTTTTATACAGTAAGTTTCATCCAGCTAGATAAACACATGTAGGAAGACCTACAAACGTACGCTGCAGTCATTATAGTAAGATGAAAAAAATAAATATGCGACTTTAACTTTGACTGTCAAACAAAAGAAATAAAAATGGACCTACAGTCACAATCATCTGTCATTTCTCCTTGTTCATGTGCATAAACTAACGGCTTACACAAGGACCATGGGCTTACGGCCATGTATTTAGTAAGTGCATGTTAGCGACATGTGCATAGATACAGCAGAGAAAACAAACAGGAACGCCCAGCTTTAGCATGATGGAGTAATCAAGAGCTGTGGGAAAGAATGTCAACAACGTGCCAAGTGCACGAAGGAGACGTGGATGGAAGAAGTGAGTGAGAAGGATGAATGTGCTTAAGATCAATTAGAAAAAAAATTCCACACTTTCATTTCATTGCCCTTCTTGTACAGAGGAAGAACTGCTGAGCATGCACCATCTCTCCCGGAGTTTCTAATCGTCTCTGAGTGCTACAACAGCTGTGAGTGTTGAGGGTTTTTTTCAGAGGAGCCTTCTTTATTACGTGCTCAAGGAGTTTGGAGACTTTGTTCTGTTCAAGTTCCCCACCCTTACATCTGCAGCCTGTCCTTTGGTTCAAGGCAACAGCTTTTCCATCCCATGTCAGCTCCTGCTGCCTAATCATGACCATCCAGTAGAAAAATCCATGTTAAATCTGGTCCGTAAGCTGCGAGGGCGTTTCCGAAGCGTTCCACCGAGCGCTGGGGGACCGAGAGCCTGACGCTCGCCCCTGACGTTGCTTGGGAAAGCCTGAGTCAGACTCATGAAACTGGACCTCACCCAGAGTGTTCTCTCCTGCTCTGTGTTCCTCTCTGTAGCCCTACTGTGTACTATTTTGTTTTTTCTTTTCTACGTTTTTCTTTCTCTATCCTCCTCTTTTTCTTCCCCCATCATTCACTGATGAAGGCACTGATTCCCCCCTATTGTTGCTCCTTTGCTTATCAGTCGGTGTGAGGACCACACATGGTGAAAAAGTGATTGGTGCATTCATTCTTTCACAATCATTCGTGTACAGAAGAATTTGTTCCCTCCCAATAATAAACATTAAAGGAGCAAAGGGCCTACTTAGTGAAACTGATGTAGCAATCTTTTTTTTTTTTTTTACCCCCTCTCGCATAGACACTCACAGCCACTTCATTAGGAACACCTGTTTATTTGCGTTTTAACACAAATATGTAGTCAGTCACTTGGCAGCAAGTCGATGCTTTTAGACATGTGGACAGGATCAAGACAGCCTCCTAAAGTTCAAACTGAGCATCAGAATGGGGAAGAAAAGGAATTTAAGTGCCTTTGTGAGCGTGGAAAGACCTTTACTGTTGGCTGCACCATCTACCTTGTCTCGGATTTACCGAGAATGGTTTGTAAAGGCAAAATATCCAGTGAGCGGCAGATCTCTGGGAAAAAATGTCTATATCAGAGGTTAGTGGACAATGGCCAGACTTCTTCAAGACTACAGTAACTCAAATAACCACTTGTTAAACCGGCTGCCAAGCCTGACAGAAAAACTGAGGCTACAGTTCACACGGGCTCACCAAAATTGGACAATAGCCGATTGTAAAAATGTCTCAATTTTTGCTGCAACATTCAAATTAGGTGTAAAGAACATAAAAGCAGTTGAGGCTGATTTAGGTGGTATAATGCTGTGGGAAATATGTTTTTTTGCACACTTTGGACCTCTTAGTACCAAATGACCATCATTTAAATAGCACAACCTCCCTGAGTGTTGCCGATGACCATGACCATGCCTTTATGACTGCAGCGTACACATCTTCACAGCTCCCAGCAGGACACGGCATCATGTCACAAAGCTCAGATTGGTTTGAACATGGCAATGAGTTTTCTCCACAATCACCAGATCTCAGTCCAGTGGACCACTTTTAGGATGTGGTGAAATGAAGATTCTCATCGAGCATGTGCTGCAGACATACACTGTTGAATCAATGCCATCAAGAATTAAGAGAGTTCTAAGGATGTCTCCAAAAGGGCATCCAACACAGTCCTATCAAGAGGTAACTAATGAACTGCCTGGTTAATGTAAGTTATGAGTTTTTGTAGAACATGCAAGACACATTGTGTTCTGATCTCTGAGCTGCTGCACAGCAGGTTGAAGAAGCCAGAAGGAACATGATGAAGGAGGTCGTCTGACTGAAAGCCAAGCTGAGTGTTGTTTGCTTAAGCTAATGTAACTGTTTTTGATCAGTCTGAAAAACATCACTGAGATGCACACGATTCCACGTTTAAACATGCAGAAAGTTTTGCACATGAGCTTTAATATATCTGAGCTATTAAGCCCATGGCTTTATTAAGTGCTTTATAAACAGATAACACATTGTTACGCTGTGACTCACACATTTTGGAAATCTTGCCTACATGTGCGTGGATTTAGCAGGGAAAATACTGGGCGATAAAAGTAAATTAGTTGAAAGTAAGTCTGATTATTGTGCTTTTCTTTATATGGGGAAAAAAAGATGGTGCCATCAAAAAGTAATGCAGAAAATGTAGAAAATTCAATAGAAATGTAAGGATTTTGTTCCTGTGGTGGATTCCCAGACCCTCCTGTTAATGTTGTGTCCTATTAAAATGAGTTAAAAAGAGACTCAGAGATTTCAGTTCCTACAAAAATGAGCAGTAAGAGTAAAAAAAAAAAAAGAATTGGCGTGGCTGTGCGATAGTTGTTTCTGGCAGTGCCGGTGTGATTACAGACAGCAGCCACAGGATTATGAAGGTAATAAAAGCCAGGACGCAGGAAATAGCCCAGACTAAGAGAAACATATCAGCCTCAAACACAGACAGATAACTTCCCCACGCTTTGCACTTCCCGACATACACGGATGAAACTGGTGGTCTGCACCACTGCATTGTGGTGAGCGGCGAAACACAAAGCTCGACTCAGAGCCGCACAGGCAAACGCAGACACTAGGAACAGGGAATTCCCGCTCCCCACAGTTTAAAACCGTGTCCCTCCGCTGAAGGTGACTATCTCACATAAACAAGCATGTTGTTTTGTTGCCGTGAACCACATGTCTGCTCTTTGGCAGCACTCCCTTCCTTCCTGGGCCTTGTCATTAATAGTGAATTAAATAACGCTTACAGAGCTGACATCTGGTGAGCACGACTTCAAGCTAGAGGTGTTGCTCTTCAGAGCCGCCTTCCATGTAATTACCTCCAAGCAGCATCAAAGACGGTGGCCATTCTTTCCATGTTGAGACATAATCCTTAATGTGCTACAAATTTGTACCATGCATTCTTCAGTAAAGCCTCTTTGTCTGCTACTGGATAATAGCCAGCGACGTTGTGGGAGCACATTAAAACGGCACGCTTACTGTAAGGCTGCGAGTAGTGCTATAACCTAGGCTGCTTGGATGACTTGAGGTGAGATTAAAGCCATCCAGTTTAGTGTCATTTACTGGATAGTTGTTGAGTCTGATGTGGCCCAAATGTGCCAATCGGTTGACAGCTGCTAACAAAATCTATAGTACTGCATACAAACACACTTCCCCCAAAGCTTTCATGCAGTGGCTGAATCGCACCAACCAGGTTATCACCTGTTGGCCATTAAACTGACATTAATGATAAGTTAAGACTAGATTCAATTTAAAAAAAAAAGTCAAATTTTCACTCAGTAATTTTGTTCATATCCATTCTCTTCACTACTTTATACTGGTGACATGTCCAGGGAGTATCCCCCAGCCCTCATCCTGTGACAGCTGGGATACGCTCAAGCATCCCCATCACCCTGTATTATTTTTTAATGCATAACTAATTGAATTTGGGGTTAGAAATGAACAACTAATCTGTTAGGTTAGTTTAAAATACAGTGGTTGCCTCATCTTTCAAAGCTCAGTTTTCTGTCAGGTAAAAAGTGACGATTCATCCCCGTTAACAAGTGACTATTTCATATTTTTCACATTAGACGGGGCTGGAAGACGACGTGTTGGTTTTACTGGTGGTGTCTGATGCATCAGTCTAGGATGAGCTCTGGTGACTTTGAAGGCCACAGCGAATGACTCCCATATTCTTATTATTCTTAGACCTTTTCTGTAAGCACTTCTACTCTGTGTATTGGAACAAACCTCTCCTGCCATAATAGACACATTTCATCACTGGAAGAAGGTGATCACTCGGAACAGCTGATTTGTGGACCTAACAGGACCCACTAGATCACCCAACTTAAGGGGTCAAGAGCTTTTGATCTTTCTCCAGGTTATTGCTATTTAAGTTACTTGATTCTACTTTTTTGCCAGCTTAAAACTCGTAGTTTTCAAAGCCAAGGTGATATATTTAAAGGAAAGATATTTAAAATGTGAAAGGCTGATAGTCAGTGAAAGCAATCTTCTGACTACTTTCACTCTAGAGTGATGTTCTAAATCTTTATAATAGCATGTAGGGACAAGGTTTAACTCTTGGAATCAAAGCCATAGAATTTCATGGCGTTGTGAGCTGGTGACTGGTCAGCATGTAGCTCCTTGCTGCTGTTTACACTGTCTGACTTTGCCTTGAAGTCAATGGATTCATTCATGGTACTTTCCCTCTCGTGGGCAGCCGTAGAGTGAGTGTGTAGGAGAGAGCTTGTGGGGAAGGGGGGGAAGGGGGGGCAGAAAAGGCGGGTGGAGGTCTGCCGACGACTCATATTTAACCTGTAACTTGAGAAGCTGATAACAAGGAGAGAATGAAGAATGAGCTCGTGATGAAGGAGTGTGTGTGAGAAAGTGAGAAAAAGACGGTGAAAGGAAAGAGGCGTGCTTTTGTTCCCCCCGATCTCACGTCCCCTTCTTCCCTCCCGATCTCCCTGGGAAATTTGACTTGAGTATTTTTCTCCTCCTTTCTCGTTACTCATGTGTCTCCCCGTTTGGGAGGAGGGTGAAAATGGTCTGAACAAGAGGGAGGAGAAAATAAACCCAGGGAGTGAAAGAGAAGGGAAATAGCTGTAGCCCGTAGCCAGACTTTGCCTGCTTATTCAGCGCCGAGTGCTGCACTGCGCCGTCTCCAGTTGTGGGATGTTAAGATTTGCCTTTGGCTGCACTTCGCCCCACTCGCGCGCTCACATTAAGACTCTTTAGACATCTTTATGCTCATTTTCTTGGAGGAGGAGTGAGTGAGGGAGAGGCTAACCAGACCTATTAGCCTGAAGCCTGAAACAAACACTCTCTGACACACACACACACAAACTCTCTCTCTCGCTCTCTCGTTCTTGCTCTCTGACACACACACTCACACACACACTCCTCCAGTCCTGCGCTGCACCAAGGTAACAGTGAGTGGATTTAGCTTTTAGCCATCTGGTCGGAGCACAGAGGAAAAACCTCTCTGCTGCACACGGTGGGGGGGCAGAGGAAGAAAAGCCAAATGACGATGCAGCACTAAAACCAGACAGAGAAAACCAAAGAGTGAAAGAGAGAGAGAGAACGACACACAAAAAAAAGACACTCACTCTGAGACAGGATGGCCACCGCAGTGTTTCAGGTAAGAAGCGTGGTTGGGAAAGGAGGGTAAAGTACTGCTGTCTGTCTGATGATCGAGCTCCTGGCTTTTCGTGTGTGTGTGTCAGTTTTCTGCATTGTGGATTTGCTTCACTGTTACAGAGAAACAAAGTTATCGCAGGATGTGTGTGACCTGACATAGGTGTGATACTCATGTGCGTTATGCTGCACTGGAGCAGTGCTGTCTTCAGTAGGTGAACAGTGATAAAGAGTGAATTCAGACACATATTGCGTGTTTCCACAGCAGAGTGCATCGAGCTGCTTCTGGTGTGGATTGCAGGATTTTATATTAACGAGCATGTAATATACACAAGCTCATGTTGTATCAGTGTAGTATTTAAATGTGTTTATGTCAGGTAATGTAAAGCACTGCTTGCTTCTGTAGTGCTTGTGTATGTGTGTGGTCTCCTTGGCTAACCATGTTTGTGGTTGGTGGCCCATGGTCATAGCTGGAAAGATGGTGGCCTCTTCTCTTCTCTTCCACTTACCAAGAGTGAGAATGAAAATGTGTTTGCTGTCATGCTTTCAGTGGTGCTCTGTATAAAGTATGTGTGTGTGTGTGTGTTTGTGTCGACTGCTGCAGTTGTTTCACAATAAGACCTTGCAAAAGTTGTTTCACAGATATAATCGCCCCAGGCGTGAGAAAACCCAACAGCACTTGGGGAATTTTTGGCACGTATAGCGGGAGTTACAGTTGCCTCCAGTTTGCTTCAAACTGGGGAGAAGAATAAAGACGTAATGTGAAAACACAGAGCGTATTCTTAAACAGATTTGCAAGGTCACGCTGGTCACTGACAGCTGTGATTTTTCTCTGTCCCATCCACCCTCACTGAGTGGGTGTTTGGATTTTTAACAGATTCTGGCTCTTTCAGCAGGATATAATGTGAGTAAGAGGTTAAATTGTCTTCACATAGTTAGAAGACAGTAGGTTTCCATAAATACATTTTGTAGTGTAGTTGGAGCTGTTGGAACACAATACTAGGCTATAATGTAATGTATTGCTGCTGCTGGTAATGTATGCTAGAGACAGCTGAACGAGTCCAGTAATACTTATCTTTCAGCATGGAGCTGGTGTTGATGACTGCCCCCTCTAGCTTTTGTGCGTTTTAAAAACTGGCCCTCGTTTTGACAGATTTGAGAACCAATGGTGTTATTAGCAGATATTGGGGTAATTTCAGTAGGATTTCATTTTGGACTCAATATGTGGGCACCATCTGCCAGTCACTGGTGAATTCATTATGGTAACCCTTCCTTTAACCACTGACATCAGAGGTTCCAACTTTGGGTCTGGCACTTTTGTAGTGCCAGTGCTAGCCTTACAACATTTTTTTAAAAAGATGGTGGAAATGTGTGAAATTGAGCACCAGCTATGCACTGATGGAAAAGTTATGTGTCCACAAAAATGTCTAAATTTGACCCCTGTGCACCCCCAGCTTTTACACATGGTGTTTGTGCACAGTCACTTCCAGATGTTATACAGTGGGGTACATTTTGTCAGCATGGTTTCCAGTACAGGGAGATGTGACTGTAAATCAGTCCAAAGTTGTTGAGAGTAATCACCTTTATGCTCTGAGGAAACATTTCTGTCCTGATGTGAGCTGTATCGTCCAGGATTGCAGTGCTTCCATCCACAGTAGGACTGGTTTAACCAAGTTGACCACCTCTGTGACATTTTGGACCAATGTGTATGAGAGCACTTTCCACCACCCAACATCTTTAATTTTCATTGTACATTTCAGCTTCATTATAACCACAGAGACCCAAAAGTCTTTCAGCACTTGTAGTTTTGGGGACTCATTTATGAAAACGCACCATATAAGCAAACTATAATAAGTGATGTCTTAATATATATTTAAGCAACATTGTGAAAGAGGTCTTGGAGTGGTAACCATTTGGAATGGAAAGAATAAACAAGAAACAGTAACTAAATCTAAAAGCCTGTTGAATTTTCAGAAGCAATTCCATTTAAAAGCAGCATTATGTGATCAGCTAATCTAAGGAAAAACAATAGGTTGCATGCATAACACTGTTGTAAAGTGATTGGAGATGAGAAATGGGACGATATTAGCATTTGTCTGTCCAACTGACCAACTCCTGAGGGCAGCTTCTTTCATTTTAGCTGCTAATTTTTCATAGTCACCGGATAGTCTTCTTCTAAAAGCAGAAGAAAGGGGAAACCAAAACAATTAAAGAAGCTAAAAAGAATTTAAATTACTCAAGAGATTAAAGGGAATGCAGATTCCTGTGTTGCACAGACCTTTAAACCAATACTACGGGCAAAATACTGATTACAAATGATTTGCTGGAATGAGCGGTTTCTGACATCACAATTGGTAATAACTTGTAGGATGTGTAACCCACACATTCCTTGGCTGGCGTATGTGTAACACGGCATTGTCTTGCCTGAAGAGCGGCATTACCCGTGACGCCTGGCTTTGTGGGAATGGCGAACATCCACTGGCTTGAAGCCTGTGCCGGACTGGATTTCAGAAGAGGCATTTTTCATCATTACTGTCTGCCAGTCTGCCAAAGCCTCCCTCAACCCACTCTTACAGGCAACTCTAACCACAGTTACATACTCAACCACACATTCAGCCATAAGATCGGGACAGAGGAAGGGCTGGCCAGTTTGTGAAGGTGTGTTTGTTCACTTACTGTGTATGTGTGTGTGTGTGTGTTTCTAGGATTAGGGATAAGGCAGTGCTTCATGAACCATAAAAAACCACCAGTGTGAATTCTCATGCTCTTCAGCTGATGTAATCTTTCTTCTTCTGTGTGTATGTCTCAGTTCTTGCAGACACTGCCTCAGCTACGACATTACCGTGTATTGTAACAAACCATTTAGTTTCTTGTGTTTACTATTTTCTCACGGACTCACATTGTGAGTGTGCACAACTCTAGAAGAGTGAGAGAACTTGGCTTTAGCCCTTTATTCAAGGGCACAAAGGTGCATTGTAATGTAAGCTAGGAGACACTTTTGATTTTGCTCAATGTTACACTCAAGTACAGTACAAAGTTTGCATATCCAGCATAGGCTGAATCGATACACTGCATAATACATCTACTGTATTATAATTGAACTAATGCACTCTCACTTATGTTCACAAAATGCTGTGCTGAACTGTAATGTGTGCACACAGCAATATATTTATTCCCTGGGTCCTCGGGGCTCAATGTTGGCACATACTGCAAATCTGCAATACATTAGCAACATAAATAATCCATAGCCATGCCAAGGCATCATGCCTTATTGTTGGGCTTTTAGTATAATTAATAGCTTCAACTGAGAGCAAGTAAAAGCTTCACATTTATCAAGGGCGTCATATAATGTTTCACTTATTGTCGTTGCTTAGCAGGTCATCTGGCATATATGAGAAACTGCTGTCATAGGCCCACAGGAAGGTGTTTTAAGAGCGTTTCAAAGAGCATATCCGGAGACTAATGTTGCAGTTAAAATGAACAGCGAACCCCCTTCAAAATTTACTGCTTAGGATGCTCGAACAACTCGGGACCATCAGCCCACCAGCTTAGATGAACACACACTGTTTTCAAGCTTTCTTTTGAGGTATTTAAGTTGTGCATTATCATTGGGTGATGTGTTGAAATAATTCAACACGGCCATGAACATTCATAACCTGTACGAGTTCATCCCATAGATACAGATACATACCTGCTAATTATGGCTTTCTTCTTATAACATTGCAAAACAAAGCTGGAGTACAGTCGCTTTGATGGGTTTTACTCTGCATTATTTGACAACAATTCCAAAAAGCACCAACACCACAAACACGCTCGGGTAGCGGAAGTGAGGCCCGGCTGGCTGCAAACGTGCTTTTTTTCTGCTGTAGAATTTTGCATGTTAATATGGGAGTTTATGGGAATTGAGCAGTTTCTTGGAGCCAGCCTCAAACACACTGAAGGCCTGCAGTTTTTGGTACTCCTATATCTTCTTTGGTTTTCAGCTTCCAAGGTTGTCGGCTGGTTGTGACTTACTGGTAGGTTTGGGGCTTCTGGTATCTTTTTATTGGAGAAACTTGTCCAAAATGGGAATGTAGACTTCCACACTGATGTTTTTGTTCTCCAGGACTGAACGTCTTCACAACACTTCATCTTCTGGTCTCACATTATGGAAATCTCTGACAGTGATTAAACACAACTCTACACAGTAGCTTAACGCAAGAAAAAAAAGATGACACCACCTTGAGAGAAGAAATAAATTAAAATATGAATTGGACTTGTTCCATTGCAGATAGGTAAAATAGTTATACAGCTCCTCCAGCTGGCCTTTTGTGCATCATGTACAGTTTGTAAAATATTTGTATTAATTTATTTTTGGCTAAAAACCTCAGTGGGTATAATGGCTCGTTTTATGTTTTGCTGTCAAGAATTTGCCCGCAGTCTTCTTTCTTTCCATGTTTCTTGACTGGTAACTGGAGCCAGCAGTCTTTAGACTTCCCGAGGACCCTCACAGATTACTACTCTTTAAATAGAGGGGCTCCTTATAATACCCCCAAAAAGTGGAACATTTAATGACAGCTAATCTTTTCAATGACTCCATGCAATCAAGCTGGAGGCCTGGTATAATGGCCCTTTCTTGAATAGCATTGGTAGTTTCATAGTCAAGGAACATATTGAGAAAGGAGGGGGGTTTCATTTTCCCAGCCTCTTTTTGGGAGGTTTATTTTGGCATGCAACTTCAGGGTTTTTTTGATTACCAAATGACACCGTTCCCCATTTTCCAGGATGGCAACCTTATCAGTAGACCAGTAATACTTTGTATCAGGGGTATCCAATCAATGTCCTCAATGTACCCTTGCAGTGCACCATCTCACAAACATTGACTTGTTTTGGCTTTAAAGCAGCTTGATGATTATTGAACGTGGCTCCTCCAGGGGAACTGAGCCACATGTAGAGTCTTGAAAGATTTATTTACCTTTTGTTATCCCGGTGCCCTTACATGCACACGTTAGTTGGGATGGTTTGGCTCTTTTTAAGCCTTTATGCCCCTCGTACACCATTCGTGCCAGTTTTGCCCAAAGGTCAATAAAAAACACAGTTTCTGCTTTGTTATGCTTTCCCTGAAGGTATTCACTCAGTTCTTCTAGTTTCCGAGGGTTTGTATAAGATGTAAACATTTTGATTTTCTGATGTCATAGCTTGACTGCGATCAGGATGGTTTGTTTTTGATCTCATTATTGCTGAACCTGCACCACTGAGTTGAAACTTTTTTTAAACATCTTTCAGATTGTTTGCACAGTAGATATGAGAGAAGACTGATGAGGTCATGTCTCAGGATTTGATTTCCAGGTCTTCTAAGTTTGCTTTGGACTTAGTTCTTGACTTTGACGCGTAATAGCCTTCGACAAGATGCCGTAGCTTTGAACCTCTGTGGCCACTTATTTCATCACTGATTCTTTTAAGATTTCCTCCAGATTTGGTGAACCAGCTCCTGATTAGATGAGGCCAGCATGGTGGTGTAGTGGTAAGCACTCCTGCCTTCCAGCAAGAAAGCTACTTTTAACCCGGCGGGTTGGATTGGGCCTTTCTGTATGGAGTTTGTGTTCTCTGAGGTGTGTCCAAAGTGTGTATCCTGCTTCTCATCCAGTGTCAGCTAGGATAGGCTCCAAGCGCACCATGAGCCTGTTTGGATAAGGAATTAAGAAAATGGATGGATGGATAAAGTTTATGACATTTAGACTTGAGCAAAGTCTAAATGTCACAAATGTTTGGTTCAAAAACAGTTTGAAAGATTCATCTTATCCCATCATTGCATTTTGAGTTTTTTTTAACATGATATATATGGAAAACATAAAAACAATGCAAACTTTATGTCACTTTATTCTCTGGGTAAGAAGGTAAATTATCCCGTTAAATCAATGTGAGATGTGAAAGCATTTTAGTGTCCACATGACTGAGCATCCATGTGAACACCATGCGAGGTATGTTCATGTGTGTGTGCCAGAAGTCCACGAGGAGGGCGGGAGGTTGTTTTCTTTTCCTTTTTTCTCCTTCTTTGTTATCAAGCCTCCATGTCTCTGTGGGGAATGTTTATAGAAAGCAGACCTGTTTCCTCGCTTTTACCAGAAACCTTCATATTGTTGTTTGCTTTTCATGACTGATTGGTGTCGAGCGGGGCTTATAGTACTGACCAGAAAGGCAGGAAACATCAGTGCCAGGTTCCTGATTTTTCACCAAGCTGCTTGGACTCACTTGAAGGCTGGAGAGCTAAAAGATGGGAGAAAGGCTTGTCTGGGCCTGAGTACAAATATGCCTTTAATCTTTTTTATAAAACATAAAATATAGTTTCTCAGCTTTGTGGAGTGTTTTTAAAGCTTGCCAGGAAGTATATAGGAGTGTAACTGCTAGAGATCAGATTTTAATGGCCAGGATAGTTTTGCCCAACTTGTTCATGACCTGTTAATGGCAGTGGTGAGTTTGCTTTCTTATGCGTATTATTAATAGCTCTATTTAGGATATTAATATTTGTGCTGGAAACACAGTGCGGCAGTGATTAATGCTCAGCTGAGTCAAGTTATCCAGATCTTTGAATGGATCTGTGTTTTCTCTGCAGATTTTTTTGTTTCATACTGATCGAATGTCAGAAATGAGTGATTGTGCGCAAAGCAAAATGGAGCAAATAGAAATTCTTACGTAATCCTATGTTTAACAGCTGATGTTTAACTGCTGATGAGTGCATGATGAACATCAGTTTTGTTAAAAAAAAAAAAAAAACGGGACTTGAAGGAGAAGCAGATAAAGGAGGGAGATACTTTGGTGGGATTAAATGTGAAACCCAAACTCACCCATCCATCTGTCGTTAGAAAACAGCTAAATGTGTAGGCGTGCAGGTGACTTAGTGCTGCAGTTAAATGAACGATATCCTTCCCTTTGTGGGGTTTTTCTTTCCTTTTCTTTTTCATTGAGGTTATAACATAACAGCTGTGCACAGTTTGACTGCACAGGCTCGTCTCAGCTTGTCCAGTTTTCTCCCCTGACATCAACCTGTTGCTTTCCAAGATCTCGACGCTTCTCGTGCAAATGCAATCTAATGTTGAGATAACAGTTCCCCTCCAAAATACGCAAATATGAATAAAAAAAATGTTCTGTTGATTTTAATCACATCATGTGTTCGTAATCAGTAAACGGGGCATAATTGTAGAAATGGAAATTTAAAATGGAGCTATTATGCTTCTCCTTCTCTTCTCTTTTTGTATATACTATTACAATGGTGGATGCTTAAAATAAACATGGCCAAATGTGACCTTGCGAGTCCAAAGCTCAGGCTTCACACTGCTCTAACACCCTGTTTTGAACCATTTTGTCTATTCCTAGCTCTGTGTGATGTCATTGAGAGTGGGTATACCTAATAAGGTCATCTTACTGTAGGAACATTGCTCTGGCTGTGAACATAGAAGCTCCGCCCACTTGCTGTTTAAAGCTCAACATCAGGTGGGGGGCAGCCAATCAGGAGAAAGTTATCTTAAAGGGAGCAAAGGATGATTTGAGTGGCTCCACCAAAGCTCAGTGTAAGATAAATAAAGATTATTTTAAACTGTGAATCATGCAGAGCTACTGCTACTCTAAACTAGTAATAAAAATATGGAGGGTCTCATTCCCAGGGTGTCAAAAGATCTCATGGATACTAGAAAGGTCTCCTTTGGCATGATTCACTGAGTTTAACGGAGAAATGCTTGTCATACTCTTTAGTTGTTGCATTTGGACACTTAGCTTTACGTTTAAATGCTCACCCACAGCATTTAAACGTAAAGCACCAAGTGCCTTATGGTTCTCTGTTCACACCACTGATTTGTGCACAAGTCAAAGCTGAGCTGGCTTCAACATTTCTTCAGTGGCCCAGTCATGCGTGAAGCTCAACCAGTCATTTAGTTTCATGTTTAGGAACACGCAGATGCCAAGGGATGATGTGGACAAGCACTAGAGCAGCACTTGATAACTGACTGAGACTTTGAGTCTAGCTGCTCGTTCTTGCTGATTTTGTAAGTTTGTCACTCGTTCTGATAAACTAATTTGCTATTAACAAAGCAGCCAGTGAAAAGAATCAGAAGAATATGAGAAAATATGAGCTTCCAAACACAACACTAACCCCAGTCCTTGACTCGTGACTTACACCACCTCCATCTACACGTCCTCGTTCTGTGGCGTCCAATATGCTAGGTGTGTCAAACCACCGACGCCAGAAGATGCCACAAAATGGCAGTATGTGACACTCTGGGATGGGAATGCCTTAGTTTCAAAAGTCCAGCTATGCTTAAAATGTTTGTGAACTGCTTCTTTGAGCATATTTGATATTTACTGTTGCAGAAAAATGCATGTGCAGAGTTTGACACATTAAAAGTGTTTTAACATTCCTGCTCAGTGTTCACCTCAACTCTGAATGCAAGTCTTTTGTAATCAAATCATATTCCAGGATGCAAACATATGTCATCATAAAGACTGAGACATGAATCAAAGAAATTAAAGGTTTTATTACCAAATGTTTATGAGACAAAAATTGTTATTCTGTATTAAGCATTCATTTCTGCTTTTATGACTTTGACCCATTATTTCTGTCTGTTCTGGCTTGTTCCATTTGTTTGCGTGTTTTAAGGGCCGTTCCTACAGTAACATCTCCTGCAAGTGAGCAGATGTCAAATGACGACATGTGGAAAAATGTCTTCATGTGAACATGTGTCACTGAGATATAAAATGGGGAGATGCTGAAAGACTTCTGACAGAAGCTGAAGTTTCTCTCTGCTCGCTGTCTTTCAGCAAAGCTTGGCAAAATGCCTTGCAAAGGTTTATCCATACTGTAAGCACAGCAGTGAAATTGGTATTGATCTTTGCATCTGACTGTGGGTGAGGGAGCAAACACAAGCACAATGCCCAAAATGTCAAAGGAAAAATGGCACAGAAGATGGCAAGCTTGCCAACTCACCAGAGGACATAAACCACCCTCTGAACCCTGATTCTTCATGGCTGCCTTCTTCTTAACCCCCTCTTCTTGTCCTCAGCCGCTTGGCCTGGTGCCAGAAAGTGAGAGCCATGCTAAATGTGTAAATCAGCGTGCTGGTAAATACCAGCTCTTAGCTGAAGGACCCTGGGAAGGGAACGTGACCCCCGCTGTAACTTTAGAACAAAAGAAACAAGCCGCAGCTTCTCCCCTCACCACGCTGTCAGCCCCGTCCAACAAAGACAGGGGTGAGAATGAGCAGGCTGAAGGCCACTTTGAGCTGCAGCCGTGGAGAATAAGCATGGCAGGGACATGCAAAGGCTGTCTGATCCCTCCGGGGTTCAATTTGCTCCTACACAGGCAAAGAAACAAACTGTGTGCTCATTATGATGGTTTTTCGTTTCAAAAATCTTTTGACATCTATCTGTATCTCTTTATCATCACTGTGGCAGTGAATAAAGTTAGCGTTAGCTAATCTTTGCTAGGTAGTGTGATGGACTTAGCTGTGGCTTTCTTTTATAGTGCACACATAGAGGATCAGAACTGAGATGAGATGTGTGGTTGACACCTACAGACCCAAAGTTAATCTTAATAGACTGACACAAACTAACTCAAGCCAGCAACGTGTTTTTTACCGAATGCTGTCGCACATGTTTTGCGTCTCACTATTTCTGAAGGGTTAGGGTTGGACACGAGCCTCTCAGAATTACCACTAACAATGCAGTCCAAACATCTATTTCTAATTGCCAGTACACAAAAAGGTTTGCAAAAAGAAAGAAATACAAAGCTGAAATTCCTGAGGCGGCAATTGCACATGCAATTTTAAAATGGTTGCATAACCTCTTAATTGTAAAATGAGGTGGGTAATTTGTGGTGGAATGTTTTTATATTGGAAATTATGGACATGGTTGATTCACACCTCTGCAATTATTGCAAATCATGAGTGATCCAGAGTAATACTAGCCCAGGGATGGGCAATCTCAGTCCACGAGGGCCAGTGTCCTGCAGGTTTTAGATCTCACCTTGGGTCAACACACCTGAATCACATGATTAGTTCGTTACCAGGCCTCTGGAGAACTTCAGGACATGTTGAGGAGCTAATTTAGCCATTTAAATCTGCTGTGTTGGTTCGAGGACACATCAAAAAACCTGCAGGGACACCAGCCCTCGTGGACTGAGATTGCCCACCCCTGTACTAGCCCCATGCAAACAGGGCTTTAGACTGTCTGTGAAGGTTCTCAGTCATCCAGGTCATCGTAGTCCAGACCTTCCCAAAGTGTGGGGCCCGCCCCCTAGGGGGGGCGCGGTATGAGAAGGGGAAAAAAAACAACGCTTGGACACTGCTAGCACGGGGCGCCTCCACAAACGCAAAGCAGGAGATGAACCATAGCTGAATATGTTTCCAAACCAACTTCATTGTTAGCAATGTTGAATATTATTACACAGGAAAAAAACAACTACATGTAAAATAATCACACCGTGATGCCTCTGCCTTTCTAAATAGAGGGACAATAACTGCATGTGTATGTGTAAGCGTGTAAAACCTGAAGATGGAGACAAAATACTGTTAATCTGACTATCTGCCATTTTTCAATTCATCTCATGTAAACAATAACGTGGCGCACAGCGTGACGTGAAAAAAGGCACATACCTTTTGACGTTGCGTGAAGAACTCTGTATTCCTCGTCAACACGTAAACGTAAAAAAGGAGTTTTAAAAAATCTCCGTGTTCAGTGATTTGAAACGCAGTTTACGTGTGGACGAAACAGCTGCGTCTTCAAAAATACCCGTGTAGGTGTGGACGCAGAGTTAGTAGTTTATTTTCTTACTAACTGTAATTTATTGCAGATTACTTGTATTTGCTTAATTGTTTACTAAATGTCTGAGGTGTGAAATAAGCCGCAATGGAGCAAAATATGGGTGTGTGTGGTTGGAGGACGTGGGTTAGGGTTACATTTTTCTTGTAAAACAAAGGGGGGCCTAGCAAAAAAAGTTTGGGAACCACTGTAGTCTAAGAAGCTTGGAAAGAAGCGTCTGGACTTCTTTAAGTTGCTTGAAGACGTTTCACCTCTCATCTGAGATGTTTCTTCAGTTCTTCAGTGATTAGGTAGAGGTTCATTAGGAGGTCCATTATCCCTCTTGGGAGAACACTCCCACAGGGCTTAAATCTGGGACTCTTCACCATTTGACCCTAGAACTGACGAAGCGTCTCGGATGAGAGGTGAAACGTCTTCAAGCAACTTAAAGAAGTCCAGACGCTTTTATAGTAATACAAAGACGGATGATAAAAAGCCTTTCTAGAAAAGATGGATTTTTTTGTGCAAAAGTCCCCAATGTGGTGAATAATTAATTGATGTCCTAATTGTTTTTGCTATAAGATACTATACTGTATACACCCAAATACTGTATAGTACAGTATAATAATCCCAGACGTGTACTTAAATATGCTGACAAAAGAAAAACAGACACAACCGTGCGTACATGCCTCTTCATTCCTGAAGTGCTTCTCATTCTGTGACACATAAATCAGCAGCGCCGAGATGAGGACCAGTGTTTGGAGACAGCGGCTCAGTCGTGTACACGTCCTGCAGTCCAATCTGCCAATAAATCTGAGATTTTCCACAACTTTCCCTTGAGGGAAACAAAGAGGCCATAACGTTCACACAGACTGAGACAGACAAGAAAGAAAAATATGTGGATGTAAAGCAGCAGAAGTGTACATTAGGAAAAAAGAAAAATACATCGGGCAAAGAAGGAATTCCTACTCAGCCCGCATAGATGCATCAGAATTCTAATAAAATAATGAATATGGATCAAGAAGGAGAAAAAAGCAAAGTGAAGAGGGCATAGTTGCTTGGACCAAAGCTCTCCCATCATTCCTTTGTGCTTTGATAATATCCCAATAAGTCCATACGAAGCCGCACTCTGGCACACTCGACCAGCACGGACACAGAAAAGCCTTCTGTTACTCGTTACGCCTCGCAAATTGAATTTGCACAGTGAATATTTCGGCCGGGACGTGCCAGATGCAAAGATCTGGATAAACATAAAAGCACACAGGGAAGCCGTGTGTTTATATGCCAGTGCAGAGAGCTGGAGAAAGTTTTCTAGCGCATGCCCTCCCACGCTCTTTTCCACGGTGGAGAGTGAGCTAACCTGCATGGAAATCGGTTTGCTGCTTGAAGTAAAGCTGGAACGTCCATCTCTGTGTTTGATTTTCTTCCGTGAAGGTTGAGATTTGTAGAAATAGGCATAGCGGTATTTGTTTACCCAAATAATGAATCGATTCATTTTTTCTCCGTGCCGCGCCGGTGGGTTCGTTGGTGGGGTCGTTGGTGGGGTCATTAACATATTCAGATCTGGGAGAATGACATCGGTTACATATCGTGTCAGTTTCTGGAGTGTGTCAGCGGCTAGCAGGAAGCTTACTGCATGTGAACGCCGTCATACGAGCCAGGGATATCTGACATGGACTTTTGTCTGCAGGAAATGGGCCCTTGTTTAATGCAGTTAACAGAAGCATGTATGGAATGCAACAACACAATTATCCTTTATTATATTACACTCATTTGAATACTGCCGATAGCATCAACACACACTCTCACCAGGCTTCCTCCTCTCGCACCGCAGAGCCCGGACAAAGGCTTTGTGTAGGTTTTCATCTAAATTCAGACATTATTCAGAAGCCATGGTTACACTGGACCCATTGCATTTCGTTCTATGGGCTGTTTGCACGTTTGATTCTGGTCAACAATATACCTTATGTGTGGGTCTATAGTACTGAGGCTAGTGCTGTAATCTGAGCTTATTTTGCAGTAGTGTAAAATATCCTTTCATTTTCCATGGGGGTGTTTGGATACACTTACAGAAATCTGACTTCTTAAAGCATGAAATCTACAATGTACAGCTGAGGTTGACACAGCAGCTGTGGCTACTTCTGGCTTTTCTTCCAATAGATGCTGAAATATTCTATGTTTTTATATATATATATATATATATATATATATATATATATATTTTTTTTTTTTTTTTTTTTTTTTTTTTTTTTTTTTTTTGAGTGCGGGTCCCAACTTGTTTTTCTCTAAAAATGCATGTGGTCAGATGGAAAAACACACAAACTTGTCCATTTGTACAAAATGAAATAGCTGGTAATGGACAGACACAATGTTACTGATGGTTACATCCTCATGCAATAAAGAGGATATATGTTGTATCAAAAGACAGCTGAAGGTGCAGAGGGTATAGCAAACGTTTGTCTTGAAACTGTTTGTCTAGAACTGTCATTGCTGCTTTTAATAGAAGATAAGAATTTAGGTGTGAAAATCATGCTTCCTTAGTTTTTAACTAAAGAGTATTCTGTATCATAAATACAGTTTTGAGATTTTTAAAGTAACAAACCTGCTTTAAAGTATGTTGAAACATCAGTAACTTGTGATTAATTTGATTGTGTGCAGTTCTCTGCCTGCATTGGCATGTATGCATTAGGAGCCATGGTTCCCCCATGCAATATGAAAGCCACATAGATTTGATATTAGAGCAGTATTTCCATAGATGGCAATGATCATTGCAGCATTTACATAAATATATGTATCTGTAATTCAAAAGGAAAAATGAGGAGAGGACCAAAATAAGAGTTTAATGTCTAGGTACCAAAGTTCTTTAGATATTTAATTCTGGACCAACATGGCGGACTCGACTGACGACTATCCTGAAACGTTTTAATGCTCACGCTTCTATTGAAAAGTAAATTAATGCACTTTTAGTTTTGCCCATGCAGACTTCTCGTGTTGGAAATATTTGTTTCATTCAGTGGTTTCCTGCTGTTTGATCTGCGGCTATCCCATTGCTAAGTGCTCACCTGCTTTTAGATAAATATTTGCTGTGGTTTCTGGTGGACCCTGACTCTGACTGCAACAGTACAATGGCACCAAGTCCCAGTGAAGCAGCTACATAGCACGAGGGAGAATGTGAGCTATTCTAATGTGGGCAGACTACCTACAGTCTCAATCTGAACTTCTAATCAGCGGTTACATTACAGTGGCGCCATTCGCTAATTTGTCATTGATATTGCATCAAACATAATTTAATTGCAAATAAAATGAATGAATTTTATTGGTCATGACAACTGAGTTGCAATAACTAAATAAATGTTTTGGCGCCTTCATGAACTTGCTCTTTATGTTCTGTTCTGCCATTTTGGCCGCTGTCTTCGAAATGACGCATTTAACGATTACATTTCCACTTATTCTGTACAGTGCATCGGATCTAATAACTGTTTATCTGATGGCTGATTCTTCGAATGAAATGTAGCCCAGTCAAAGTAGTGTTCATTGTTTTGGGGCTCACCAAACAAGACCCTTCATGGCTATTTCTGCTCCTTCCTGACAGAACAGTACAACCTTTAAGTCACATATCAGCACCAATGTTCTCCTCTCTGTTAATATCTTTCCCCCCCTTGTGTTTTACTTACTTTCTTATTTTCTTAATTTGCTAGTGTGCTTATCCTGCTGCATGACCCAGTTTGAGCTAAGCTTTAGCTGTCAGACAGAAGGCTTCACATTTGACTCTAGAATACTTAAGAGTACTTTGGTATACACAGCAGTATCAATTCAATAACTACAAAGCACCCAGGTATTCTGGCTTCAAAATAAGCCAAAATCATCACCCTTCCTTCATTGTGCTGACATTTGGTATGATGTGTTTGTCCTAATATGTTCTTTACATGCAACTTTGCAAACCTAAGCCATGCATCAGTCCATAAACTTTAGTATTTAAAATGCTAACTGAGCTCTTGGCTTGTTACGGTTTCTTACCTGGCACAAAGCTCGAGCTGACCTTGGGGTGAATTTGTTTGAATGTCCACTCCTGGGATTATTGTGGCATTGTATGCCTGCATGCCCCGGATCAGCAAACTGCCAAAACTCCTGCCTTCATAGAGTTGCTAACGCTTGCTGATGATCAGTTACTCAGGTGCGTTTGAATAGGAGCAACTGGCTGCTACTTGCTCTTGTGGAGGAAGCAAGTTTAGTTTAGTTTTTTAGCTTTTTTAAATTTTTTAGTTTTAGTTTTTCGCAGAACTGCCTCTCTGTCTATTGCATTTTCTTATTACTTTAGTAGAAGTTGAGCAGAGCTCTGGTGGGAATAACATAAGGTCACTGAAACTCCATGCACTAATAGACAAGTTTACCCCCACAGGCACACGAGAAGTAACAGCAGAGTAAGAAAGATGTCAATCAATCACTGTCTGCACATGCCCACACAGCCCTGAGAAGATTAGACAATATAAGTGAAAACACCTGTGTGTGCAGCTATGGGCCGTCGAGCGTAGCATATAGGCTTTTATTGCAAATTAACTTTAAAGAAATGGTAGGATGAAATGAAGCATGGATGTTTTAAACACACTGTTCTGTTTGGTATTACTTTAGCTATCTTTCTGAGCTCATAACAGATAATGAAAGGGCCTAAACATGGTTTACAGTCAAGATAAAAGCATGCTCTTGTTCAAGTATGCAGACTAGATATTGCAAAAACTTGATCACTTGAAATTCCGTGCATGTGAACACTCTGGGTGATGACTGACTGCAGGTGGATGAGCTGTCAACAGCATGGGGCAGGGGCAGGGACAGCGTCAGGTGAGAACACTGACCAGGCCCAAGGAGCCTGGGCCCCTGAAGGAACAGGGAGAGAAGAACGGTGTGCTGTTGAGCGCGAGTGATAAGGATGGGAGGGCTAGAATAACTTGTAACTGAGGTTGATTTAAGGCAGACGTAAATACTGTATCCTGTCATCTCCAGGCACACTTCACCATGTAAGACAAAATTCTCTAACCTCCTAGGACCTGGCGTCCACATATGTGGACAACACATTTTGGGTTATTTAGACCAAAATTCTCAATTTTGCTCTACAAGGGCCTGATATCCACTTACGAGGACATTATACCGCTACTGTTCTATCGAAATTTTAAACGAATATCCTAATATGTGGCTCTCGTTTTTCTTAGAAACAAAAATTAGGTAAAAAAAAAATCTGGTAGTTCTATAGTTTTACGTTCATCAGGTCCCAATCAGCCCAAATATCAGAGAGAAATTAAAAATGCATGCCGTGGAAGAGTTCGGGTCTTAGGAGGTTAAAACAGACATAATCCATTCTAGCGGGTAATATATTAGGACGGTGGTGACTGTGACAGACAGCATGAAATCAGTGAAAAAAGTGTTGCTCTTACCTCATGTTTTACCTAATTGGAACAGACTGTATCACGGTCGAGATATTGCATTTCACAACTAACAAGCATTCATGGAAGGGTTCCATTGAAGTAGTAACAGCCACTGTGTTGGAGCCTGTCTTAAATTTAGGCACTGTCTTTTTGCATATCAGCTGCTTCCATTGCTAAAGGGACTAAAATCATGTAATCTGATTAAGGTCATTTCCTGTTTAGAGTTAACATTCCTGTATTCCAGATGGGGTAACAGCTATAAAAGAGACTGTAATGACCCAAGGTGACTCACACATCCTCAACCTTGTGAATCTAATCAGCCGTCCAACATCCCAGTGGCAGTTATCCAGTGACCCTTTTAAGTTTGGTTTTGAGAACTGGCACATAGTAAAACATACTTTGTTTCAAAAGTACAGTGGGTTGTTTATACAAGTACATAGTGCTAGCTAATTTGGGTCTTTTTAATTCAAATTGTTAAGGCTGGGACTGGAAATTGGCCAATGAATCCGGTCACCCGATCTAATAAATATTTGATTATTTTGTATCCATATCCATATGAGTATACAGCCCAACAATAAGCAAGAAAATCCAGCGGTGGTTGAGCTCCAGCTGGGATTTTCATAACCACTAAATCATAGTGAGACTTCATCAATCGCACAAACTCTGGCACTGAACCTGCCAACATTTACACATAGTTTGAAGGGTCAAAAACAGTGAAGCGAAGTCTGCGATACATGACGCGAGCAATTCTTTGGCCAATATCCGCCCAACAACACTGCGCTAAGCTGCATGAAAGGCCTAATGAGACCGCACTTTTTCAAAGGCTGTTTTTTATTTTATTATTGCGGGCAGAGGAAGAATGTGCTACAGTAACACAAAGCAGACTCCGACATCGCAGAAATCCAGTCTTCAAGCAATGACTCGTTTAGTCTCGGATAAGGAGAGAGGTGGAGCGGTAGCAAAGATGAAAGGTGCTCTTAGAGGTTAACAGCAGTGATAACCTCGAGGCCTAATCGTTCAAAGCTAAAACGGACGGAGCATAGCAATGAAATTCGAATATAGGAAAAGAGCAATGACAAAGGCACTCTAGAATCATAAAGCTGCCCCGTGCTATCACCGGTCAGTCGGTTATGTATGAGATGAAGGTACTAACTGGTGAAAATCCAAATGAGAAATGTCAGAAGAATGATACGAAACACTAACCAAGGATGAGAAGACTGGCATGCACAGGAAGGAAACAACCACCACGTTGACATCCTGTTTGCATTCATGCTCATCAAGCGGGCATCTTTTTCTAGGCGCACATCATTCGAATCTTCTGCTAGAAGCCATTATCATTATACTCTTCCTGTTTATCAGCCTCATGCCCTCACGCTGAGCTCACAGAATGATTATGGAAACTGTTGGATGGTAATCGGATTAGTCCGAGCACTTGACAGATCATGAGTTCTGTTGGAGCGGTCCCACCGCTTTGTTCTTCTGTTTAATTTAATAAGGTCTTACGGTACGAGGGGTCGGACGTGAACATGTACAACAACAGTCTGTCGTTACCTTGTCTTTAAACTCAGTAGCTCCGAATCAGCACCTGCTAAACACTGTCCATACAGTTCTTGAATTATCAGCCTTATTTAAAGATGCATCCATTGTTTTTTGGCCATTTGGGGGTCACAAAAATACTTTTTTCAATTCAACATCATGCACAAAAGTTGCCATAAAGCCAAAACAGTGAGCTGAACGGAGTTAAAACAGTAAAGCAGAGGCGACTTTTAGATATTATTTTACATTAGTTTGTTTCCGAAGGGGATTCTTCCTTTTCTCTTTCTGGTAGCTCTAATTCTGTAGAAGCTTGTCCTTTGCTTGTTGTATATTCTACAGTGGAGATGGAGAAACACATGGGTGCTAACTTAAAGCATCTGGGGTTCATGTCGAAAATATGAAGCCATAAATTGTAATCTAAATTTAGCTGCCAGTGTGCTTGTTGTTTACAGTGTTTCTCTAACTCCAAATTAGCATCCACATAACTCACTGCTTGTCTTTCTGTTTTCAGGTGTCCTCATCTTGTGTTCCAGCAACAAACTATGAGTTGGTAAGCAACAGTCTTTCTTTTCTTTTTTGTGTTAGTAATTGCTTCCATGCTGTACTTATTACAGTGTCCGTCTTGGTGCAGAATTGTTGCAAATAAGGTTGGAAAGTAACATGCTCTATCAGCTACACTAACACTGCAGTCACTATAGCAGATAATGGTCCATTATCTGGAGGCCCCCAGAGACAAACTTGTGATTTGGGGCTATATAAATAAACCTGACATTGCTCGACTTAACCGTTGTTTGGCAGCTCATTTTCTGTTCTGATAAGGTTATAAAGGTTATAGCTTTTGGAATAAAAGTTTAAAAAAATCTTCTGGATAAGAAAGGTAAATAAAAAGCTGTGCTATTGAATCTGCTATATCATGATGACGACTTTTGGTCTTTGAAATAACACAGAGCAAATTGGGACGTATTCTGGGTATGAAAAGATTCTGCAAGAGCCATAAAATATTCGCTTGCTCGGTTGCCTTATATGGTATTGACATACGAGGCTGTGTTAGACTTGGATATGATTCGCTTGCTCGCTTCATCGAATGTTGTGTGTTTAAATGGTTTTGGGCGCTTGACAAACCAAAGCAAATATCCCCTGCACTTTTCTGTGCTCACACAGAAAATATTTCTTGAAATTGTCTTATTTTGTTTTTAAAAGCAGCAGTAATTAAGAAAGAACATGTTATTATCCTTGCAGTTGCCTTGGCACTAGATGCCTTCTCCATGAAGACATCTGTTTGAGATGTGCAGAGGCATGAGGCTAAGCTCTCTGGGCATTGTTAAAGGCATGTGTTTGAGTTCATTGCTTTCTGAAACACCTTTGGGATGCAGAGGGCAAGATTTTACCACAAAAATAGACTTCACCGCTATCTGTTGGCCTCTATCAGTTTTCCCTCCACCTTTTTCATCTGACGCACTCCTGCAGCCATCACATGGACTAGGTTCAAGTTTCACCAATTTAGGTGTTTATCCAGAGTTTTAAGTAGTTTATTAGTAGTATAGTAGTATTTTAATAGTCAATGGTAAGGAAGAAAAAACAATTTATCCGCTAGACATATGTGTGTCATGTCAAAAATACACATATAAATAATATTGAAAAATTTTAAAACCTTTTTTTAATGCATTTGTACAGTTGTGTAACAGACACTGTATTCATTATCATTCATGATGTTTTTCATACCCACATTTTTCAAGCAGTGTGGAGGACACTTTGTTAGTAATATTGAAATACAGATTAAAAAAATATTATAATATCTTAATTGGTTGTGTATTGCTGAAGAAAGCAGAGGCAAACAGTAACTGCAGGGCAAATCTCGACAGTCTATCTCTTGAGCTTGCCAAAAGGCGTCTCCCTCGAGGCTTTTATGCCTGCATTAAAGGTGCTGATTGCCTCCATAAACACGGACGGGCTGAGGTGTAAAACACTGGTTGACGTGTCTTTACTGTACTGCTGAGGAGAGAGGAAGAAACACAGAAGTGTTAAAGCTGAGGGAAACAATGGATTTCAACACAAACAATGGCACTTTTTTTTGATTTTCTAAAAATACAACTGCAGATACTGAAGAGGAAATAGGAAGCATGAAAAATAAACACAATGGTGGACACCTGCTTTTATGCACCTGAAGTTTTCCAAAGACTTGTGGTGTTAATTTTTGTTGGTAAGCTTTGCTGTGTTTGGTTTTTAAAGTGCAGTATGTATTACAGAAATGAGTAAGTTATTGTGTTTGTGCGTCACCTCTCTGGTGTGTGACAGGAAACTGGATGGTGTGTGTGTGCTTGTGTGGGTGGACGTGAGAGTGTGCATGCCTGCGAGGCCTGAGGTGTGCTCTCAGTCAGCTCTCCTCAGCCCTTGTTTGGTGAATTCCTTTGCTCACAGCCAAAGGCAACGTGATTTACTGCCCTGCATCAGGTACACTCTGATTGACCATATATTAACTCAGTTGGAGAAAAATGCTGAAAAAAAAATAGAAAGGTTTTTGTTTTTTTTTTTAATCCAGACATTCCAGTAAGATTGACGAGCTACAACTGGAAGAAATTCAACTTTATTACCAGATGATCGCGCTCCTTATGTAATGAATCTCATGCAGCTGCTACTCGGCTACAGATGAAAATAAGCAGTGCTTAATGAGTTTACTATTTTATTTGAATTTGGATTTTTTTTTTCATTTTTATTCCTTACATGTCCAAAATAAAGTAAAATTTGGAAGCAACAAAATTGGTTCACAGCAAATGCATCTTGTTTTTGGCTTTTCATTAAACCACATCATCATGACTGCAATGAGGTGTTTAGTAGGTTCTGCGGGAGCTTTTGAAATCTTTGATCTTCCTCAGCAGGTGGAGTTGAAATTGCAGATGTTCGAAGCCTTTTTTTCAGAGCATTTGAAGTGGAGTTTATTATGTATAAAAACTCAATTTCAAGTCTTTTTTTTTTTTTTCTATTCTTGGATCCTGGCTGTCAACAAGAGTGCCTATCCATAATGCCCTTACTAGGTATGCAGAGGCCCTATTGTCCTGCTGTTCAAACCTTTTTTGAGGGGGAATGGCCAGTCAGAAGAAACTTCACTGAATGTCAGGGTGGCCTTTAAGTGTGAGGACCTAAAACCGGTTGGTTTTAAACAGTATAAAAGATGTGCGATGTAGCTACCCTGATGTCATGTACTGGTTTGTGAACTTCTCGCATAAAGTCTTAAGCTGACCGATTTCTCGTAATCAGGTTGGTGTTTTGAAATTGGATATAATGAGTGAAGGGGTCAGCTGACAGTCAAACCGCATGTTCATTGGCTAACAACCATCACATCCTGTATAATTCTCCTTTCAGACTCTAATAATGGCAATAATTCGCAAAATGAACGTAATCGTTTGTTGAATGTGACCCCAAAGTAGTGACTGAGCCTTAAAAAAATTATCAGGATAATGTCTACAAAGGTCAGGGCCGAGGGCTATTTTCACCATATTCTACAGGAGCGAAGTCATTTTGCAACTACAGCTATTGCCCCCTGGTGGTCATTTAATAGACTGCAGGTTTATGGCAATTCTGCGAATCCGAGGGCCCTATAAAGGCCCAGTATAAGATGGAAAAATGATTATTTTGAACTTTAAATGACGCAGACCTACTCTAGGAGATACCAAGAATAAAAGTAGGGAGCTGTACTGTAAATGAGCATAACTGATCCCTTTTGAAGGACCTGTTATCACAACAGCTGGGAGTAAAAGTTTGTTCTTGATACTGGTGGTGCTTTTGATTTAATCAAATATCATTAAAAAAAGAGTGCAGACTTATCACCATTATTTAAGTGTTAAGAGAATCGACTTTTCTCATTGCTTAAGGTAAATCTGTCTCCATAGCAACTGGTTTAAGGGCACAGCACAAAGCTAGTCCAACAGTGTGCAGGGCACTGTGTGAACTAAGCTGGATAGATGCAGCTTTTAAATGTACTTATTTTTATTCTGGTCTCAATCAAACTGTGGATGATAAAGCCAGATGAACGGTTAGAGTAATAATTTAGTAGATATGAATAAAACTTAACAGCACCAGCATTAAGTCAATGATACTGTGAAATTGGTGCTTAGTGATTTTAGTATGTTGTAGCAATATACTGGTGACTACCTCTGGAGTGAATTTGAAATGATTCAGCCCACGGCTGGAAGGTAATGCCAACATTTACTGTAAGTGATGATGTGCGTTTCAGATATCTTCAACTGTTGAAGATGACAGCAACTGAGGGGTGCACAGTGTGCCGTAGAACATGCTGGGAGCATTCCTCAGATATTCCCTCATGTTGAGCTCATGTTGCCAGGAATCAGTTTTATTTTGCACAGCCCTTAGATGAGGGTATGTGGGCTGTCGTGGAGATGTTAGGTGTTCTCACCGGTGAGATAGGCTGCACATTTGTTCTCGCAAGTAAAGATATGCACACACTCAGAGAACCATAAACCACTAACACCTACGTCATCCACCATTTTTTTTTAATATAGGTCTTGTGTAGTCAGGGAACAGGGCCAGGACATCGCTGAGTAATGAGTAACTGCAGGGCAAAGATGGTGTAGATGTGGTCCAATTAGTGCTGTGTTTAGAACCACACATATTTCCCCGATGTGCCCTGTGTTACGCTGTGTATACAAGCAGCAACCAGGGATCCGGTTACAAATTACAGAATGTTCGCAGAGCCCTGGGAAAGCAGGAACTAAAACATAAAATAGGCATGTTTAACATTGGACTGAGAGCCAACTAAAGCATAATGCATTGGTGTTTGAAGTGGATATTACATAAAGATGCTGTGTGAAAGATAGGACATCATGGTCAAGTTTTTCCTCTTCCGGCACTTTGGTTTAGACAGTAAGAAGAATTAGTTACATACTGCTCAGAGTGAATTCCCTAAGGAGATGGTTGTTAAACAACTAGGAGAAAGTAACTTTCATGCTTTTTCTATCCAGTTCCATAGAATTCCAATCCAAATGCAGTGTGCATGTTCTAGAGATTCAGTTCTTTTTTGTGAACATATAACATTTTAAAGCTCATACAAGTTTGGTTGCTTTGCATCAAATTGCAAAGCAAAATGTATAATGCACCAAAAGTATATACCAGTATACTTGTAACTGATACACTGAAAATAACTGAGCCTTTTGGTTTACAATGGTGAATTACAATTGAACAGTGGCTTATAAATTGCAGTTTTATGAAGTCATCCCACAAACTTAGTAGCTGCAGTCCAAGTATTTCCAGTTCTGTTCACTCTGACCTGATTACCAGAATGGACTTTTTTTGCACGCTAAGCAGTTATTTATTTTTACCAGTGTTGGAAAACACAGTATGAAGACTGTCAGTTTAGATTATGGTCACTCAGTAACTGCAAGGTATAAGATGCCAATATATCCTTCAGAAAATCTATGGTTTTTTTATGACTGCTTTAGTTTTGTTGCTATTAATAATCAGAATCAGAATCAGAATTCTTTATTAATCCCGAAGGAAATCAGCATGTTTGATGGCTAAAACCAAAATAGACCATCTTTACTTGAAAAATCCTGACAGTTATCCCTCAATAGTTTTACACAGACAATGCCATACTTAGTAGGGAGTCTGGTTGGGTGATTTGTGTTAACACAATAAGACTGCCACAGTTAGCTTCTCTTTACAAGCAGTCAGCATTGGTTTCCTTTTCCCCTGACCATAGTCTTAACAATCTGTTTTTAGCCACGCCTACATCTTGTTCCCTCACATGTTGAGTAATAAATAATTTGGTGAGAACACAACTTTTTTTCCTAGTGATGTTTTAATCTTTTCAGTAAGTGGAGTTGTAACAAAATGCCTAAATATCAGAATAAGCTGTATTAGCATGATAACATTCTACTATCATTCTATTATCTATTATTCAATTATCAAAGAAACATTCTAGGTAAGCATATTGTGGACACTTATTTGGGCAGCTACTTTGAAGAATGTATAAATTAACTTAAATTTCAGTGATCAACGGGATGTAAAAACTAAATCAGATAAAATCTGGTTATAAAGTTTGCTCACTTTACCTAAAAACAGACCTATCTGGGAGTGATGCTTCTAACCAACATCGTGTCTTTGACCTGGACCTCATGTCTTTTATACAGCAGCAATTTCTGTTGAAATAATAAAAGAAGTTTGATTTTTTTCACATAAAAATTACTGTGAAAAACACCACAATCACACAGGGCCACAAACTGGTCTGCAACCCCCTTGCAACTACATGCAGTTAGAGAAGAATGTGTATTCCGATTGCTAATTGGTTAGGGAACTGATTCCAACAGTTGCAGTTTGCACCCTCTTTGTGCCCACTTGCCAATCACTTGGGGAATACACATTTTTCCCTAGCAACCAGAGGTCACCAATTGGTCTCTAAGCTTTTATGACTGGTACCTCAGAAGGTAAAAGCCTGCTTTGCATTAAATATATATTGTTTATCCACCAGTGACAGAGCAACATGATGATCTGGAAATCCGCTGCAACCTCAAGCACCTCCAGAGGGACACATCTGGCTTTCAGCTGTTAATTCTTCCTCTGTTCGTCACCACCTTGCTTCTGTCTCAGTCTCCTTTTTTTGTATAACTTAACATAATATAAATATGGTTTATAAGAGCTTTCTTTCTGCTGAACACAGCTGCCTTCTGTAGCTGAAAATGACGCTATGAGAGCGATGACTGAACCAAAATAGTACAGCTAAACAATGAGCTCAGAGTTGCTATAAATCTTAGTAAAGCAGAGCAGAGTCGTAGGTTCAGTTGATGACACATCACTATGAAAGACTTATTAAACATCGTTTTCACATTTTAATTTTATAATTTCTGTAATTTGCTGTCTAAACCAAATCCTTCATATTTTTTTGGAAAATAAATAAAAACCATATGTACTACAACATTTGAATCCTCATGAGACATGCTTACCAAAGAAACATATCATTGTTTTTATGGAATTTTTGCGCTCTTACCGTACTAGCATGTACTAGAGCACAAAAGAAGAAGCAGCTTGTTTAATAGGTGTGTCTTTGTTTGTGTCCATGACAGCGTGACTTATTAGACTCTCGTTGCACATACACGTTAGAAGTAAAAATAGTTGGCAGATGCTTTTGCATACTCCCCCCCTCTCGCACATGTTAGAAAAGGCTTGTGGTTACATAACGGAGCGAGCGGCCAGGTCCGTATCAGTAGGAGCAGGGACAGGCGGGGGGTGAGGAAACAGAGCGATGTCAGGGGTGGTTTAGGGTCACGGCCGGCTCAAGGGTTTTTCCCACAGCAAGGACCGGCCGCTCTGTTTTACCCCGGGTCCTCAGGGATCCCTGGCATGTTAGGGCCTAACCCCAAAGGGGGAGGAACTGAGAACAAGCATACACACTCCAACTTTAACCCCAACCTTAGATGCACACAGGCCCTGCCTCCTCAGCAATGTGTTTACATTTCTGGGACGTGGCTATGTGAACGCTGCAGATGAAGGAGCATGGAGCATGAGAGAGGCACAGCTGTGTGTCTGTGTGTGTGTGCTGTTGTTGATGAAGTAGGAGAGCTTGGCTATAAGTCTGTATTACCGTTTTTAACTTTCAGCGGTGCCATGTTGTTGTTGTTTGTTGTATTTCGATTCTGTGCAATTCTCCTATGAACAAAAAAT
The DNA here is from genome assembly GCF_057382185.1 of Mchenga conophoros. Lineage (NCBI taxonomy): Eukaryota > Metazoa > Chordata > Actinopteri > Cichliformes > Cichlidae > Mchenga > Mchenga conophoros. The sequence goes on from NC_140541.1 coordinate 33,498,525, forward strand.
AAAAAATAACAGAAAATGACTCATTGCAGGTTGTTTTGCACCATCGTACAAATTTGGAATCAGGTTTTTTTGCTTTGATGTTATGTTATTGTATGCAGAAAGGCCTCTTATTAATAAAGTACTGATTGGGGAGTTACTGGCCCTTAATGTGCTTCTATCCTATGCAGATGTGTGTATATTTTACATGTCTGTATGCATAATGGCTGATTTTTACTGAAAACATAGGAAACCAACATCAGGAGATGCACCACTGGAGCACGATTGCCTTTTTTAGGTTATTGTCAAACATCAACTTGATCATAACTTGCATTAGCACCTGGAAGTAGGGGGAAACGCTGACTGTAAATGTACATTTATTTAGAAATATGTGTATAAATGCAGATTTAACACATGTAACTTTTCGTAACTGTACAACTGCATCAGGTGAGCCACCATCGTTGTGTCCAGATCTACAGTTTGTGCTTATCGCCACTAGAAGGCACTGTTGCACAAGACACTTTACAGGTGTTTGGTGTCATATCAGACAGTCTGTGTCACTCATAGTGCTGAAGCCTTTATGACATTGGAGGAGAGCAATTAGATATATTCAGTTTTTATTGACTTTTCAAACTGAGAGTGATATCCTGATGGTGCCAACACCTGGTTTCCAACAACTGAATTTATTTTCAAATTGAATGTAATTTGAGACCGTAAGTGGCCACTCTAGAGCATCAAGCAATCATGGTGTAGCATTTTATTTGATCTGTTCTAGATAGCATTCATCAGTCTTACTAATGAGGTTTTTTTGGTTGCTTTGGAATGCATTTCCTCCTCTGCAAATTAGGTCCTTTGACGGTACGTTTTAGTGTAATGTGGATAGTTTCAGATCATGCATTTAACGTTTCATCTCGCTGCCAAGGAATGCTGCTGCATAGCTTCTCATCAAAGTAAAATGAGTTTTTTGTATCATTCAGCAGCTTAGCTGAAACACAGGGACATCTAAGGCCGCTAAGCTCTGTGTGGGATGTAGTCCAAAATGCAGTGTAAAGACAGGGAGCAGCGCGGGTGCCTAGCTACGGCGCAGCCAATGCATGTGGTGTGTGTTCTTCAAGGTTTCCAAAGAAAGCAAGTCCTGAAAAAAAGCTGTCCAGTCAGAGAGAAAAGGGCAACAGGATGAGGGGCACTCCCTGAGCCTGACACACACACACACACACACACACACACACACACACACACACACACACACACACACATATATATACATACATATATATATATATATATATATATATATATATATATATATATATATATTAGGGGTGCAACGATATTCGTATCGATATTGAACCGTTCGATACAGTGCTTTTGGTTCGGTACGCGTATGTATTGAACAATACAAAATTTGTAATTTATTTTATCAACTTTCCTTCTGACTATGCTGTCTGTGTTGAGCGCTCAGTGAATCTGCGTTTGACTACTCCGCCTAGGGTCGACAGTGCAGCCTAGGCGGAGTAGTCGAACGCAGATTCACTGAGGCTCAACACAGACAGCATAGTCAGAAGGAAGAGCGCAGGGCAAGCTAGCGAGACAGAAGTTAAGCTCTCCTTACAACATGGACCTCCCCCACCCTCATTCAGATCTGGCTTTTGGAATTATTTTGGTTTTCATGTGACATATGACCCTGAAGGTAAGCAGTCATGGACTAAAGTAAAACAGTATGTTGGATGTGCCATGCAATGCTTAATTACATGGGTGGGAACTAGTGTGTTAGCGCAGTTAGCTCGTTAACGTGTTGGCCGTCTAGCCCCATGCACGGGCGATCGGCGGTAGCTCTTAACGGAGATTTGCCATGTTGTGGCGTTAAGGTCATTTCAACGAGATTAACCTGAAAGCACTAGTGGGAACACAACGAATATGACTGCACATTTACACCGACATCATCCTAGTGCAAAGACAAGTGGAAGCAGAAAAAAAACAAGCAAGCATGCTACTAACCTTAGCCGAGTCATTTAGACAGCTGTTTAATATGCTGCTGAGAATATAGCCCAGAAGAAGCGGATAGTATAGCTTTTATTTTGGAAAGAGACATTTCTCTGTAATAAACTCTCTTTTCCAAAGATGAGTGATTCCTCAATCAGATACAGGGCTCGCAATATCGCTAGCCCAACGTCCTGGAGCTAGCGATCTCTTCCCTGCCCGTCGGGCTATTGTAGGAAGGAAAAATATATGTCAATGCTTTTGCATTCTTTCAGAAATGTAGCTGGGTAATTATGTCATTGGCATCGGTGAGCCACTGTCAATATGTGACATATTGAAATCGCGTTTAAATTTGTGCTTGTTTTTTTGCTTTCACTTTGCAATCGCGCGAACTGTGTATAGAGAGCGACAGCACTGATCTGTGAGTGATGATAATTTGCGCACCAATTCCTCTGACATCGTCTTATTAATCGTTAGCTTACTATGCAAACATGACAAGTGAAATCTCCCGCAGCTTACACATGTGAGAGGTTGATCGCGCAGAGAATCGCTGAGCTTATGTGAGTACGTGTGTAAAAGCAGCAGGATTTATATTTGACTACGATGACCTGGATGACTGAGAACCTTCACAGACAGATATATATTTTAGTTCTGCTGAGCCAAATAAGACAGGTCAGGGTGAAGAAGTGACAGCCAAAGAAAAGCTTACCACAAAACGGAGAAGTTATGACAAATCAGACTATAAGGCAAAAAGAAAGTGCAGCTTTATGGTTTCATGGACAAAAGAATTTCTGTGGCTGCGATATGACGAGCTAAATAACCAGGGCTGCACATAAGTGGTCGCAGGTGCGCATTCGCTGTCAAAATAAAAAACATGCACAAGGGTTAGGGTTAAATTTAAAAACTGTACTTTTGAGTTAAAATATATATTTATAATTTTAATAAATGACAAATTAAAAAGGCATGAACATTTTTTTTGTATCGAAAAAATATCGAACCGTGACACCAAAGTATCGAACCGAACCGAACTGTGAATTTTGTGTATCGTTGCACCCCTAATATATGTGTGTGTGTGTATATATATATATATATATATATATATATATATATATATATATATATGTGTGTGTGTGTATGTGTGTATATATGTGTGTGTGTGTATGTGTGTATATATGTGTGTGTGTGTATGTGTGTATATATGTGTGTATATATATATATATGTGTGTATATATATATATATGTGTGTATATATATATATATATGTATAAACGCCGTCCCTCTCTCGTTGTGTCTCACACCCACACTCACACACCCAAAGTGGTGATCTTAACCACTCTTCTGTCCACACTAAGCCGCCTGGGCCGGGCTAAATGGGTTGTGTCTCGAGCTCCAAAGATGCATAGCTGTATATTTAGCCCTGGGTCATTTGCCCGACAGGCTCTTGCTCACTGTCTACGTTCTTCCCTGCCCCTTATGGGAGGAAACTCCCAGCGTGCTCACTACCTCTGCTCTCCTTAAAGCAGCGGGCTATAATTTGGTAAATTGGTCAAAGGAGCCACTGTGTTCATGTGAAAAAGAGCACATGGCACAGTGGCGGAGCAGATAGAGCTCTGGGTGACGGTGTGCTGCGCTCAGAGGAGACGAACACGTGGCTGAGTCGATGGTCTTTTATCATCTGTATGTTTTCGCGTGACACTTTTTACAAGGACAGACGAACGGGAGTAACTAAGTTAAAAGACTCCTTCACTCAGAATTTGTTAGTGAATAAGCAGAGTATTGTGTTCTGGAAGTGATTTGCAATGTCAAATGGCATTAACGTTTGATGACAAAAACATGATGCTAACTTCTACTTGAGCCAAAACATCAGTAGTCAGTGTTCCAATATAAAAAGAGAAGTTGGTGTGTCAGTTAAACTTGTGTTCTTTCTGCTAGCCAGCAGGGGGCGACTCTAGCTGTATAGAAATCTGTGGGAAAATTGGCTCCCTAGATTTACAACCTTATTAAAGACTTTACTGATGAGTTTATGATTTCAATCTTTATTTTCAAGTCTTCTACCATAGAAGATGATATTCATTTTCTAAATGATGGTCTATTGTGTCCCTGCAATCCTATTTGGCAGATATGGCTTCCAAACAACAAAATACTCAGCTCTAGGCTTCACAGTGACACCTAGCCAACCATGTGGTGATGGCACAATAGCTACATCCATCTTCTATCTACAGTCTGTGCTGTAAACATTGCAGAGAACAGAAAGACTTTCTGCTTTAACTCTGGCCTAATGTTTCCATTGAGTTCTCCTCTGCACTGAGATTCATTTCAGGTATAATAACTTTTACTTATACCACCAAAACAAAGCCGTTACGAGCCGTGAGGCAGTCTGATCTGATATTAAATGGGAAGAACAGATGATTCAGAAACAGAATATATGTAATTATATAACATTAGAAAGCATTTTATTATGATTCCTTTAATTTGCCTCTGCCCATCTGTGCTGCATCAAACCTTTCTTTCTCTAACTATTTAAAGCAACACAGATTTGAAACTAAATTAGATCACTTCTCCAACATGTAGTTAGTGGCCGCAGATCTTATAACAATGCTTCTTTTCCCATAGCAGCTACCGTTGCTCCGCAATGTGAGTAAAGCAGGAGGAGGAAGGGGAGGTCTGAGGTCTAAATTGACTGTTGTAATATACAAACACCTGACTTACTTTGAGCCTACAGCCTGTCTTTCATTTTGGTTGCGTTGCTTGATAGAAACCATCTGGACCACAAGAACCGTGTCAGTATAAAAGGACCTTGGATGAAACAACAGTTTAATCACGCCGAGCTTTCTACTTTTTTGTCAGCTGTCGGCATTCTGGCAAAATCTGCCAAATCTTTGGTTTAGTGTTATAGGTGATGCACAAGTATTCTAAACTAACATGGAGTAGAAAAGTGACACAGGTTGTTCAGTTTGGAGACATGTAGATCAATGAATGTTGACAGAATGTAGCTGTTAGCAGCTCTAGAACTAATCTTTATCATTATTATTAACCAAAGACACTGGGAAACCTCCCAGATATCCTCACTCTGAAACCAGGCATACTGAATTTGTTTTCCTTTTAAGCCAAAGCTGAAATATTTTGTAGATCTGTGGGAGAGCAACGGCCTGCATTTAGCCCCTCTCATGAGCCTCAGCTGACTTTGTTCACGATGATGACACAGCTCTGAGCAAGAGATGCGCAAAGGAGGCACAAAATCTGAATATCTATGATGAAAATGATTTTAAGTTCAAAGGCTCACTCTCAGACTAATAGTTGTATGGAAATGGCACATGAGGCACGATTAGAAGGGCACACTAACATACTTGTGAGGTTTGTGTTTACGCTGGCCTCGCAGGTGCTGCAAAGCTCTTGGCCACAGAGGAGTGTTTGTTTTGCTCTCGTCTTTATTCTCGCATCTGTTGTAATTATGTTTAATCACGATTATGTTTGAAGAGTTTTTTGCAGTCTGCCCTGCGGTTGTGTGCTGTCAGACCACAGCACATTCATTCGGTGTGCACAGGGAGGCCAGCTAAGAGTTAAAATCTGCAAGTTTGCACCCCTGTCACATGGGCCAATGTGATTCAAAATGAGAAACACAACTGTCTCGCTATAAAGTAGATTCAGGATTCTGGTATGCATTACTATCCTCCACAGCTTCTTGCTTTAATCAGATCCTGAAGTTTTAAACTGTAGCTTCAAATAAATAAAATTATTACATCTGCTTTGTTCTTGATTTAGAAAAGAAACGATACGAACACGTCTCGAATGAGAGCTTCAGATCAACTTGTTGCTTGGCTTGATTCAGCAGAGGCTCCTGCTGACAGACATGTGGCAGAATGACACAGCATGATGCACTAAAGCTGCAGCCTTAAGAGCTTGCTATGTCAACATAAGGACTGCAAATAAAACTAGTATAGTGCCAAATCACAACAACAGTCACCTCACCTATAGAGAAACCCCCCCCCCCCCAAAACAACTAGACCCCAACAAGATGAGTCCTGGACTGGGAGCTGGTTCCACAGAACACGGGCCTGAAAGCTTAATGTTTTGCCCATTTCCTAATTCTGCTTTTAAATACCCAGGAACCACAGGTAAACATCTAGTCTTAAAGAAGATAGTGGTTGGCCTTTCCTTCACTGTGAATACGTACACAGTCCTGGGCTTGAAGACTTGACCTCTTGATCTTGAATCTGAAATTCCGAGCTGGGACAGATAATTTAGGTTTAATTTAAAGCTTTTAATCATTTGGGTCTTGGAGTTTCTGAAAGCTTGGTCTGTTTCTTGTTTCAGAATTGTGACATTTATTGTGCACAGCCTGCAAGAATTGCCCTGATTTAAGAAAGAAAAATGGTAATGTCTGTATCAAAGCCCCCCTTCAAATGCTTCTTTTGAAGATTACTGACACAAACTGCAAACACTTCCTCTGTCGGCTGTTTTGCTGATACAAAACTTCTCCGGCTTTCTCGTGCTCTCTAAATTATTTGCATCTCTAAGCAACGACGTGCACATGGATGCAAAACAGCCATCTGGCTGCAATCTTGCAAAGCGGAAATGCACATGTTCGAATATATCATTGTGAGAATTGTTTGTGTCTCTGTGTGTTTTTCTGGGTTTACACACAATGGCCTCCATTTGTGTGAAAATGCCTGCGGCTGCAAATTTTGGCCTTGCAGTGAAATCCACAGTCTGCATTTAGAATCTCAAACATTAGCCTGCTGTTTCCTTGTCCTTCATTCTTAGAAACAACATCTGTCTGCATGTACAACAGAGAGAAATGTAGTCACGATGCTGATAATTGAATCCCTTTCAGTCATAAATGCTGCAGTTTGGAGCAGACTCCAGTGACTGTAGGTCTCTCGTGCTCTCCCTGCTTGGCGGTTTAGTCTGAGTGTTTGGAGTCTGTATTCTAGGGCCTGCACGCTCAGACTGTAATTAACAGTTTACATTTGCTGTTTATGTTCCACTGAAAGTTTCTACAGAAGCAGATCGTCCTGGGTGTTGCAGCCCAGCTCTCTGTGTGGGACTCTGCAGAGATCACTACCAAGCAGGATTAAAGAATGAACCGCTGCAATCATATGTTGCACAATTTAATTTTTACAATAGTTAAAAAAATATAAAAATTTAAAAAATATAATTTCAATAAAACTTGAGTGTCTTCGGTGTGATGAAGAGAATCTATATCTGTGCACGAGGCAGACAAAGATGGATTTTTGGACTTTTTATTGTAATTCACTGAGAATTAGTTGTATTTTTCCTCGTTCTTGACTTTTAATGGCATTTACAGAGAGGAGATTGCTTTTTGTTCTCTGGTATCAGCTCTGTTACCAAAAACAGGACATTAGCTCAGGGGGTTGGGACGCGTATCTGTAACCGGAAGGTCGCCGGTTCGATCCCCGGGCTCTCTGCCCTGGTCGTTGTGTCCTTGGGCAAGACACTTTACCCTACTTGCCTACTGGTGTTGGCCAGAGGGGCCGATGGCGCGATATGGCAGCCTCGCTTCTGTCAGTCTGCCCCAGGGCAGCTGTGGCTACAACCGTAGCTTGCCTCTAGGGCTGGGCATATTACCCAAAATTCATATCTCGATATTTTTTAGCTGGATGGCGATATAAGATATATATCTCGATTTTTTTTTTAAAGCCATAAGTTAAGAACAAAAAGAGAGTTCTTAGTCACACTGTGTCCCAGATGTCAAATGGGCATTTTCTTTACATACAGCGTAGATGTACATGAAGAAATTACTCAAAAATAAATTATCAGCATTTATTAAATAATCATGGTCCAATGTTGTTTTTGTGCATAACGAAAAGCTCACAATTGTGCAGTCAAAATGTAAACTAATAGACCATGAGCGTAATAACAAAGAGAGATTTCACAGCTGCACCACGTCTCTGAACAGGTGCCATTTGTGGTCCTTATACACACACAGTACGGTAATATTACGTTGAAGCACAGTACTATCACTCCGCGAGGCGGCTCCATCAAGCGGTGCAGCTCCGTAGCTTAGCAAAGTCATATTAAAACATTTTTTGACAGATTGCTGAGCGCTGTGTACCACATAAAATCGGTTCGCGGTCAGTAAGCACAACCAGAATTCATACATAAGGCGCACTGTCGATTTTTGAGAAAATGAAAGGATTTTAGGCCGTGCAGCCCCTCCTGGCTGCATGTCGTTAGCGCGGTTAGCTCGCTAACACGTTGACACCGTCCAGCCCCACGCACGGGGCGATCCGAGGTAACTCGCTAACGGAGATTTTCCGCTTTCATCTTGTCATTGCCTGCAGGTAAAGCTATGGGGGAGGGGGAGTTGTGTTCAGTGAAGGAGAGGCGAGGCCGAGTAACGTTGCGTAGAGACATAAGTGGACGAAAGAGAGGCAAACCTGCGGCTCCACAAGTATAATTATAACGTAACATAGACTATATCGATATAAACGATATTGTCACATCTTATATCTCATATGAAAATATATCAATATTTTTAAAAAACTCGATATATCGCCCAGCCCTACTTGCCTCCACCAGTGTGTGAATGTGAGAGTGAATGAATAGTGGCATTGTAAAGCGCTTTGGGTGCCTTGAAAAGCGCTATATAAATCCAATCCATTATTATTATTAATGTGTGGGTATTTTTTAGGTTATTTCCATGGTTTTGAGAATTTAAAAAGATATTTTTCCATACTTGGAGTGAAGAGAAAGAGGACATTTAGGGATTGAGAGATGCAGAATGATATGCAGCAACTGGTACTGCCAGTATTTAAAGTTCAGATCTTCCTGCTATTTACCCTAATGCTGTCTAAAGTCCGAACAGGCTCATGATCTCCAGAACATGAAAAAATGTCAAAAAATGAGCAAACCCAACTTTCAGTGCAGAGTATTGAAACTTTGGACTCTTCTTTTTTCTTTTTTCTTTTTACTGGTGTTGAAACAGTCAGGTAATGAACATCTCTGCATAAAAATCCACAGCAGCGTGGATCTTCAAATGCTATGATGCATTTTAGGCCTCATTTAGTTCCATGCACATGTGTGTGTTAGTCTGAGGTTAGTGGAGCCCACACAAGCTCATGACGTCACAGATTGCTCTGTTTTCTTCTTCTCCTCTCTGCCATCTTTTCCTCTCTGTACCCCAAATCCTGTTTCTTCATCTGTCTGATTGTTCCTGTGTTTTTGTTTTTTTTTCTTAGCATGTCCATCAACCCCTTCCCACCACTTTCTTCTGGTTTCTTGTCCCACAGTGCCCCTTTTTTCCTCTCCTTTGTCTTTCCTGACACTCTCTCTCTCCATAGCTGTATATGGTGTTGAAAAAGAGAGTTCCTCGGCTGGACTCTCTGGTCTTGGCTAATGGAAGCAGACCTGTCTCTTTGTGTAAATATTTGCACAGAAGGATTATAGATGGTCCCACACATTCAAGGTGGAGTTCTACTCCACTCCAGGCCACATTAGGGCAAGGAATGGCTCTGAGCATAGCGTAAACACCCGATGACACAACATAACATCTCACGAAGTCAACTGTTTGAAGCGTATCGGCAGGTGTTGATCTCACTGTCTGTCTCTTTTTGTCGTTTCTGAACAGGCGCCGAGCAGTGACCTCCCTCTCAAACATGTAGACACCATGGTGAGTTTACCTGCTGATTTTTCGCAGGTCCATTCTTCTTGCTTGGTTAGACTAATGAAGGAGCTGATGGATCTGCCTCTGCAGCCTTGGCTGAGAGGTCAGACATACTTGATGTAGAAAAGGTATAAAGTATGAGTGGATGGTTTCCCAGCTGCCATGAAGGACATTCATTATAATAAATACTTCAGAAAAGCCAGATTAAGTCTACACTTGATGCACAGCAGGGCCTGTTGAGATCAAAATCCCACTCATTCATGAGATATTTTTAAACAATATCTCACATCCATCGTCCACAACAAAAACACATATTTGCGCCAGATGATATCACGTTATCTTTTCAGAACACAAACATTAAATCATATCAAACAGGAAGTTCTTTGCTAGGCATCAAGCCACATTGCTGTACCAAACAGCTAAGTGGACTCTTGGTTGCTTTTGGTTGTCTTTGATTCATCAAAACAGAAACATTAAATAATACCCAGTTGAAATCTATCGTCGAACCCCGTAACACCAAAGATGGTGTCTGTATGACACATCCTTCGACCCTACATCCAAGTAGTCCTTATTTTCTTTAAAAGAATATATTCAGACAGTTTAGCTGCTGGACTGACACGAGTACATCTGGAGTAGAACAAAAAACTGCATAGAGCGGTTACCTGCAAGGCCGTTGATTGGCAACCTGTGCCAAGAAGCACTTGGGTTACGCTAATGTGACCAGTGCAGTGTGCTGGAATGCAAAGTCTGTTTGCACCTTCTCCTGTGCACCTGGAGCGTAGCAGGCGTGCATTTTTTGAGGCTCGTGCAGAGGCCTATGGCCCCTTAAGAAAAAGTCGTAATGCTACTGAATGGTACAAGTTTGAGCTTCAAATTGTACTTAAAGTACGTAAAGTAAAAGTACTTTCTTCTGACTCACGTCCGTGCTTTTATTGAATCATAGTTGCTGATTTAATAATGTGTTTAATCAATTTAATGTTGAAGCTGTAGATGATTTTAATTACTTAATATATCACGTTGTTGCTTTATCGATAATACTGCATCACTGAATATTAGTCGATTTATATTAAAATATATGATGCAGGTTACAAAGTTCAATATTTGCATTTGAAATATTCTGGAGTAAAGCTAGATGGTAACATAACATGGAAATATTTTGGGGAAAAATTGTGGATGTGTTTAGTGAAAAGACAAGTGTCTGTGGCACGTGAATTCTGGCATCCTTCATCTCCACTACGACATCTGAGTGATGTTCAGCTTACGCAGCGTGAGCGAGATAAGCCCAGCACAGGCAGCCGCACGGCCCGCTAACTATTTTTAAAAAGGTTTTGTCTGTTTACTGTAGTATAAACTCTTTTAAAATGTAACTGAAGCATCTGCAGCTAAAGTGAGTTTATAAAATGAGTTGTGGATCAGATAAATATTATTATCTGTTTAATAAATTGTGTTGAGTATCAAGTGTGGAGCTGTAGCTTGCATTGTTTTATGCAAGGTGCTGGCATGGTTCATTTACACATGAGATGTTAGACTCTGGGTTACCAGGTTAATGAGATGAACGGTCACAACTTAACAACAAAAGTGTGACTTATGCCTCCTTCACCCCCTCTAAGCTTTAAATATGAATCAGTAAGGACGTGTGAAACAAGGAGACCCTCAATTTTCACTGCATACACTGTTTGACACAAACCTCCAGTCTGGGGGCTCAGTGTGTGGACTGGATGGAAGTTTTGAGGCGTGACCATCTAATGTCTATGCATTCATGCAACACTGGGCTCAGTGCTGCAGCTACATTAGCAGATATGAACAACTTCCAGTATTTTTAAACCTTGCGTTTTTGTCTGTGACTGCTGGAGTATTTGGACATGCTGGTTTTCAGCCCAGACTCCACAGGTAGCATTGGGTAGTAATGTATTTTAAACACATTTTTTTTGTTATTGTTAGAGTTTCAGAAGAGTTGATATGATTGTTGGTTCTTTTTGCCAACTCCTTGAGAACAATAAATTTTGATGTTCTGACAAAGCACTCAAAAATAAGGGTGGTACATGTTTGCTTTGGACTCACTGGGCACTATTTGTCTCCAACACGACTTCCTGCGAGTTGTATTTTGTCTGAGAAAGGAAGGATCGAGTAACCAATTTAGAGTTGCCACCCAAAGCCGAGTGCCCGCTTTCCCCACAAGGACCAAAAATACACACAAACAGAGCTGTGTGCCTTTTTGGGAATGGTGTGTGTGGCTGCTTATATTGGCGTTTCCCATGTTATCCTTCAGTCACTTGAGACAGTCTTTTAAAAGTCTTGTGAGTTTTTCCCAGTCCGGCACAGTTTGGTCAGCACCTTAAACGAGGGCCAAAGTCTGAATCACACCCTTGGCGTAAGTGTGTGATTAGACGAGTTGCTGTTTTATGCTTACTGTATGATCACATGTCTGTACAGAGTGGACTGTATGTGCTCGAGTGTCTGTTTGTGTGCAAGTGCAGCTGCTGCTGTCTTGTCATGGGCATTTGCTGTGTGGTTACACAGTGACGTGTGGCGGATGTTTGGCCACGCCTCATCGCCTTGGAGCATCACAGAGATTTATCTTGTGACAACAAGACCTGCATCAGTTTCTGCTTGAGCTTTGTTTTTCTTTTCTGCTATGAACATCTTGGCTGTTTTTCTTTAATCAGTATTAATTTTTAAGCTGCATCATTTTACTTCTTTTTCTGATTTCACTTCCCCGACAGATCCCCCTGCCTTCGATCCTCAGCTTCTCGTGTGAGAAAGTTGATAAGATGACACACAAAAAAAGGCACGTGGTTATATTTGTACGGTTATGACTTAGGACGTGCAGCAGTGAGCAGCTCCACTCAGCTGACTTGTGTGTGTTTATGTCTACAAACATGCATCAGTTCCCACATGTTTGGCTAAAGAGACGGAAAGGCTTAGCAATTTAGATCCATGCAAAGATGAGAAAGAGACATGGGAGCGAGGGAGGGAGGGAAAAGTTGAATGCGGGGGGAAGAGAGAGATAACGAGGCGGAGGGGGGAGGGTGGCCAACGGCAGAGAAAGAGAGGGAAGGGAGAGCACACAGAGGACAGAAGGAACGGGACGAGGAGCTCTGTGGAGGAGTCTGCCCCGACCTCGAGCATGTAGTGGCCCGCTGCAGGCTACGGCCCAAAATAGAGCCCTTTTTTTTTCTGCTTTCCTTCTTCTTCTTCTGCTCCTCTGCTGTCAGAGAAAAGGGAGAGGTTTCTTAGAGGGAAGTTCACTGCCGGACACAGAGCAGGGAGAGGCAGCGGGAGCTCTCCAGAGATGAACCGAGGAGGGTCTTTTAGAAGGCGGCTCTCCTCTCTGAGGGGGGCATGGCGATGGAGTACGGGCTACCTTTTCAGGAAGGTAGGATGCGATGAATGAAGGATTTGGCTAAAAGCGGCTCTTGTTGCTTCTTCTCTTTCCACGCTCAATGTTTTTTTCTTCTTTGTCATAGAAAAAGTTTTTGTCTCCTTCGCAGACTTTTACAAGCCCCCAACGTCTTTTCCCTCCCTCCCCCCCTTCCTCCCTTACTGCCTCACTCTTTCTCAGATGGTTAATTTGTATGGCCTGCTTGTAAAGTCAACCTCCCCAGATGTTTTTCATCTGGAAACAGGGCCTGGAGGACCCCCCACTCTAATTCCCACCTCCTCCTCCTCCTTCTCTTTACCCACTACCTTGCTTCTTCCTCCTCCTCCCTGATGGAAGTTCCCAAAGGAGATGGGATGTGGATTGTGTCGTGTTTAGGAGCTTAACGTCTTTAACTTTGGGAAACTGTTGCTTGTTAAGATTATTTTCTTCTTTCATTCTGTTAAGCTACTCCAATGTGCTCCTGCAGACCCTCCATTCATGAACTCGTCACACATCATGATGTCTTTGAGTTTTTCAGAGGCAGAAACATCAATGTGACCACAGTGAAAGTTATTGTCTTATTGCTGACCCTGGCTTCAATGCAGCGCCTTTACTCTCCCAGATGGTTGCAGTTTAACTTAAATCTCGTGGCTCATAAAATCCTCTGCACAACAATTCAGACTAATTTGAAGCAAAAACTATGAATTAACCGCCGTCTTTGCAGCACAATATAAACGACAGCTCTCTGGCAGTCTCTAATTAAGACTTTTTCGCTTGCATGCTGGTGGCTCCGTGTCCCGTGTTGGCGTCCCTTTACCTCAAGAAACGCTTGGGCTTTTCCTGACCCTGATGCGCGGTAACTCCCTCAGCACCGCTCGGCACAAACACTCAGCCCTCTTCACGCTCTGCGTTTGTCTTTGAACCCTCTCTTTTGGGTCGTTTCTCGCTCATTCATCTCTGTCCTCCTCTGGTGACTCGCTGTGCTTTGGAGCCCCTTGCAACATGTTGAAGCACTTAGTCCAAAGTGCAGACAGAGTGGGGGGTGGATTTGCTTTGTGTCACCTCAGTTGGGCAACTGACTCATGTGAACATTTGGGCTGCAGAATCGAGGGGAGGGAAGCAAAGCATTTATCAAAACAAACGGGCCGTTCTGGGAAAATACCCCATCGTCTGATATGTTTGTGTTTGTGCCTATGTATGCGTACGCATTCACGGCCCCCCAATGTCACAATTAATACAGATACTTGTTAGAATCTCCAGATTCACCAAATAATGGTTAAACTCTCTCTTGGGGTGTCGAATAACACTGTTTTGTCAAAGCTGTTTGTCCTTTTAGTGTTGGTGATGTAACACACCAGGTTGTAGCAACATAGAGACAGTGCTCACTCCCAACCCATCACATCTGGATGCTCATAAAGGTTGTCATGTTAAAACAAACTGGGTAAGCATAATTTTTTAAGGACGCTGCAGAGGCGTATCTTTGCTTTCAAAGGGGACTTTTTCCCTTTGTGTATAATATTGCTGCAGCTGGTATATTCAAGCTCAAAGGATGCAAGCCACTTCTGGCAGAACGTTGGTATTTGATGCTGTGGGATGTTGAAATGCCAGATAATAACTGTAACTGTAAGGTTTGATTTCCCAAGAATTTAGGAGGTTTTAACGTTGGACCAGAGTTAAGTAACCTCCCCACAGATGCTTTAATGTCATTTATCACCAGTTGATCTAGTGAAAGCCTTCCACGGTGATAAAAATGCAATTTCCCGGTTAAATGCTCTGGTACGGGGACGTGGAAGCTGCTATTAGGGGAACCAGGATCTCTGAAAGTGAAGCTTTCTGTTGTGTTCAGTTTTTCTACCCTCGATCTTATTTAGTCCTACTTTTTATTTTTCTTAAATGTGTATTTTTATGAACCTGTTGTTTTTAATTCTACTGGTGTGTAGTATTTGTGCATCAGCAGAAGGTGTAGTAATGGGAAAATGGAGCAAAAGGTCATGCTTAGCCCTGACTATTGACATATCTGTTTTGGTGGCTCAGTGGTTAGCTGTCGCCTTATAGATGGCCGCCAACCCTGAGCCTGATCCTGCTGGAGGTTTCTTCCTGTTAAAAGGGAGTTTTTCCTTCCCACTGTCAGCAAAGTGCTTGCTCATAGGCAGTCGTTTGATTGCTGGGATTTCTTTGTATTATTGTGGGGTCTTACCTTACAATGTAAAGCACCTTGAGGTGACTGTTGTTGTGATTTGGCGCTGTATAAATAAAACTTAATCGAACAGAGTAGAAAGAAGGTCCTCTGTCTGGAGTTTCCATCTGTTTCCTGTACCATCATGGCCCAGGATACTTTTGCATAAAGATTTTCTAAAAAAAATCATAAACAGACAAGCACAATCTCAACCTGAGTCTCCTGTTTAGAAACCTTTTAGACTATTATATGAAACATGAGAAAAGGTTTCACATTTCTAACAGAGTGTCAGTTCTTCACTCAGCGACAGTCGGCTGTTAGGAGAGCAGAGCAGACTAATGCTCATACAGGAAGGTCAGTGGTGCTCTTGACACTGATGGTTAGCCAGCCAATCTGATATAATGGATGATGACGGATAACAGCCCCTTCCTGTGTACATGTGACCCAAACATCACAGGAGAGTGAATAAGTCCACGTGCCCTCTGACCCCCCTCCTCAAGCTGGTCTGAGTGGGGGGGGCGAGGCGGGCCAGGCTTAGTGGAGCCAAACACAGCCGGTCACTTTCAGCCACACTTCCTCTGCTTTGCTCTATGAAGGTGCCATGTGAAGCTGTTCTCACATGGCGCTACACAGCTTCATATAAGAGACTTCCCCCTCCTTCCCTTCCTAAGGTATAATACACACTCTGCAGCAGTGATCAGATCTTTGTCTTTCAGAGTGTTTATTTTCTAAAGGGATGAAAACTATTTCAAACTCTAACTGCCTGTTAGACAGTATAACATCATAGGACTGGAGACAGCTGGCTCGAGCACGCGTTTACGGTCTCATTTGAGCAGTAAGAAGATCTGCCGTGTCGAGGTGAAGGTCGTCGGAGTTTTCTGTTAGTATCATTACCTCAGCTACTCCACAGATTGAAGCCTGATTGGCTGATTCTGAATTTTCAGGATTGTTTTCTTTAAAGATCTACATGCGGTATGTTGAAATTATAGTAAAAGGGGAAGTGATGCAGTCATTCTTTCCTCGGTTTCCACAAATAGTTGTGTTGCTGCTCCTATTACATGTGCTGCGGACAGCGCTGAGGGGAGTGCAAATGATGCCATAACACATCTCTAAATTACATCGAGCATCAATTTTCTTTTAAATAATAAAGAAATAAAGTCCAGATATCACACAACATATATCTCAGTACTGATATGTGTGAGAGGCACATGCTGTCTCTAAATATAAGATATTTGGTTATATAAAAGTGTACAGGAAAATTATGCTCGACTCTTTTGCCGGGGCGATCGTGGCTCAAGAGTTGGGACTTCGCCTTGTAATCGGAAGGTTGCCGGTTCGAGCCCTGGCTTGAACAGTCTCGGTCGTTGTGTACTTGGGCAAGACACTTCACCCGTTGCCTACTGGTGGTGGTCAGAGGGTCCGGTGGCGCTGGTGTCCGGCAGCCTCGCCTCTGTCAGTGCGCCCCAGGGTGGCTGTGGCTACAATGAAGCTTGACATCACCAGTGTGTGAATGTGTGTGTGAATGGGTGGATGACTGGATGTGTAAAGTGCTTTGGGGTCCTTAGGGACTCGTAAAGCACTATACAAATACAGGTCATTTACCATTTTGATTGCTGACTACAGTAAACACTTTACTGATGAGTTTATGACCTCAACCACTAGTTTCAAGTCTTACTCAGTACAACATAATGCTTATTTTGTAAATTATGGTCTCTATTAGAGGAAAATAAGAGGGTAAAGTAGGTAGTGCTTTAGTTAGTGATTGACAAGTTGTTGTGTGTGCAGCATTCTTCTGATTCTCACTGGGATGCATCCCACGGACCTCCCTAACCAGTCTGTGATTCTGCTACAGCTACAATAATTATGATTTACATTTATGCTCTGCTGTAATCTGTAAAATCAAAGGCTCCATTATTTTCCAAATTTCAGAAGATTCAAATTTACCAGCAAGGCTGAGCTGGTTACATGGATGACTGTGAAGCATCATTTTAATAATTCGAACGTCTCTTTAACTGATTTCCTTATTTGGTGTATGAATGTTTTTAACAGCTTGTTGAGAAACATCTTTGTGTGCATGCAAAGAATACTAATAAAGTTTTTCTTTGTGATTGCAGGGCTCAACAAAATCCTCAAAGAGCATGGAGTCACGGCGCAGGCCATCGAGGTAGCTTCCCTTCTTTCTTGTCTCCTGTCCTCCTCATCAGTTTTGAGTTTTCCTACTTTTCCTCCCTTCTCTCCACGTTTCCCATAAAAGGCTTCATTTGGATTATCAGGCTGCGTTTGTTTAATTATTTTAGAAAACGATCTCTCCTGCTTCCAGCAAAAGTGCAGATTTATAATAGGGGGGGGGGTGAAATAAATATCAGGCTTAGCTCTGTGCGTTCTCTGCATCCTGCTTGATAATGTGAGGAATCTGAAAATGAAAAGTTTAGATGTAATGTGATATTGGCCGATTTTTACCAGGGGACACTGTAAAAGCAACATGCCCCGCTGTTGAACTGGACCGCTCGGTGTGTTGTTGGACATAAAGATATCTGGTGTCAGCCTCGGTCCTCAGGGAGTCACACATGTTGTCAGTTGTGTAATTAATGTGTCAGACTTGATGGCACAACACAACTGTGTGCTGTGCGAAGCTTGAATGACAGTTTGGCTCCCTCGCAGCAATTCACCTAGATGATATGAGGTAATAAAAACAGTTCAACATCTGGAACATCAGCATGTTTAACAGCCCATGCAGAGAACGTGTGAGTTCATTTACTGAGAGGATTACACCTGATTTCCATCCATATAAAGGAAAACATTTTTAAGTGCCTAACATCAGAATCATTGACAGTTGTCTGATGTAATCCTCCCGCTAAATTAACTAATCCAGTCAAACTCTGGGTTCAGACAGGTTTGGTACATTCCTATGATCACACTTTTTATTTGCGTGGAGGTTTGTGTTGCTACGCCGTCCTCTAAGCCTACAAATAAGAGTGTTTGGGTAATACTACCTACCTACTTAGTTTAAATAACTAGGTAGTGTAGACAACATGTTTAGTATTATTTTATTTTTTTTATCAAAGCTAAAGAAAACCACAATTCTCACTTGTGGTAAACATAACATATCATAACACATCTACAGTGACAGGTTAATTTGACAGCTGTGGTCATGCAACATTGCAGATATTATTACATAAGTTCTCTGATTCTGAAATGTGGTGCACAGATCTTTCAACTGAAGACTTTTAGACATGCTACTTGCAAAAAAGAAGCACTGAGTTTGTTTTCTTTTGCTCTCATTCGAAGCAAATGTTCAAACTACCTAACTTTAAGATAGTTTGTCTTGATCCATGCTGAATCACCCCGGTAAGGATAAATCCGGTAAGTTGATTCTGTTCATCTGGACGTAGCGTTTTGAGTGGGAGAAATGATTCGTCACTCATCCAAGTGAATTCTTCAGGGACTGACGACGCTACGTCCAGATGAACAGAATCAACTTTTTGGGATTTACGATGGTTTATCGGTATAGGTATACAAATGTAACCATTTTCAGGTGTATTTTTGTCTTCATCACCTTCTAGGGAAGCACTGAAATATTTAACTGGTAAAAAAGATATTTATTACTTTTATCTGTTTACTGTTTGGTGCTGGAAAGGGAATATACAATAAGTCTCTCCTGAAAACAGTTGCCTGTTGCTGGAAAACCAAAACAAGCTAAAATGGGCTTAAATCCCTGGGAGCTTGGCGGTCTTATATTACAATTTGTCATTGTGAACTATTCCTTCTGCATCACGTTTATATAATATTTAACATATAGAGGTGAAAAGCATCTGTAACTAATGCAGAGAAAAAATGAATAGCGCATGGTGTTAAGTCGTTTGCTTAAGAAACTCAAAATATTAATAATAGAAAAGGTCAAATCAGTCTAAGTAGCGAGTTTAACTTGGACGAGCCAATTGACCTTTTGGGTCATGAGAAAATATGTGGTAATATGTTTATACCCATCAGGAAGTATGACAAGTATGATTATAAGCTGAAGTCAAGTAGGGTGCTCCGTATTTTGAATGGAAGAAACCATGGAAATCCCGGTTGTTGACTTTTATTGCAGATATCTTGGGGGATTTTTTTTAACAGTTAAATGTCTAAGGTTTCTGGATTTAGGAAAAAAAAGGTTCAGTGTTTGTCTGAATTGACAAACGAGATCAGTGCAGCACTGAAATTGAGCATGCAGAGATAATGCGTCATTCGTCAAATGCGGTATGCAGAAAAAGAGCAATCACTTAATCTCTTCAGCTGATGAGAAGCAGGTTGGCACTCAGCCGGTCAACACATGCTGGTGAATCTGGAATGGGACCAAACCACAGGTCTACAGTATATTGGCTTTGACTGCACTGAGAGGTGAGAGGCATACACAAGGAGATGCAAGAGAGTGAAAAGGAAATGGTGGGAAAGAGGAGATGCAGGTTTAAAGAAATATTTTCAAAAACTTGATAAGACTTCTGTCTCAGCACAGTAGAGACATGTGCGACATATCAATTTCTTTTATCTGAAGTGATGAATAATTTCCAGTAAGCATGTTTTGAGTGGCTCCAGATGTACAGAAAAGAGCAGGTTACAGTATTTGAACAGTAAAGCTGGAGCGATCCCCTCTCCCAGACATATGAGCAATTTCCTCAGGGGCTACTCACAGCTGACAAATGTGGGAAATATGCTGCAGTCTGGCTCCAGGCACCTCTCCTGCAACCTCTTCAACTCACTCCCCACCTTCACTTCACCCACTTCACTTCTTTATAGCCTCTTTATGGTTGATATTTTTCTGCAAAGGCAAAAGTCGGAAAGAGGTTTGATCAGTTGAGGTCTGTTTATTGCTAGTGAGACGGTGAGTCGCAGAGGACGCCTGTACGGCTCTACATCTCAGCCTGCAAAATGACTTCAGCCCATATAACTAAACCAAATCCAGACATCTGCAAGGAAATTAGAAAAAAATGTAACTTGCGTATATTCACAGCAATATTGCATAAATCTTGCACGTGATGATTCTTCTAATAAAAACCCACAAAACCTGATCAACAATCTTTTTGGCAAATATTTGGCAATACAACAGAATATATCAATTAACAAATTTCAGATCAACTCTGATTGCAATGTGTTGGCGATCTGTTTAATAATTAGATGGCAGTTAATTGCAAACCTTTGCAAATTTGTCTGAGAGTGAATACAGTCAGTCTGTGATTGTTTGCAGACAGATTGCCTCCCACCGCGCAACCTGTGCAATCACATCACAAATGAAAGGGGTCCCCTAGAGTTAAGGGGTGTGGCATATTGTTGGTCACTGCGAGTGCAAAATCACCAGACAACTGTGTTTTTCTCCCATCCACCTTTCTTCTTCTTCAGTTTTTTTTTTTTTGTTAAGGTGTTTTCTTGTATACATTCTTTTTATGTGTCAGTTTTAGATTCATGACATCTGATTGCTAACTTTTAACTAACTTTTAAATTTTAACTAAAACTTTTCTTCTTCTGTCATTTAATGGTCGGGCATTGTACAGCTACAAGCATTTCACCCCCATGTCATACTGTGTATGGTTGTGTGTGTGTGACAAATAAAATTTGAATTTTTATCTGCATGTCATTCACGAACTCCTCTAGGGACTGCAGATGAATATCTGGTACAGTACATTGTACATTGTTCCTGTGTTTCTAATTAGGTGGAGCTTTTTTTTTTTAATTTCCAAGAGAGATTTCAGTAATTATGTGCAAATGGTGGGACACACACACACACACACACACACACACACACACACACACACACACCCCCCTAAACTAAACATTAAAAAGTGTGCTTGCACTTACCTCACAATGCTCGTTGCAACAGCTCTTTGGCACGTAAACAGGGCTACAAGAGTGATATGTAAAAGTGAGTTTGACAGAAAAATGTCACAAATCAATAAAGACAAGAAAATCTTTCAAGTACGTCTTCAGAGCAATATCAGTGAGAAATGTAAAAGTAACAATGAAATATATTTTACATTCTAAAGACTATAAACACACTGTGGGCAGCACATTTGGGGACAAGCCCAAGCACCAGACGTCCATTGGTACCATACAGTATCATACTATCCCAAAATTATTTAGTAAACATTTTAAAAACAGACGCAGCAGAAACAAAGTGCTGTACACAAAAATAATTACAAGGATGCTGTGTCTGAGGTAAATCTGATCAGTCCTGACCTTTAAAAAGAAGGATTTGTAAAGTAAAATTCATCTTTTAGCAAACATTGAAAAGAGGGATTAAAAAAAGACTAAATGTGATTCAAAAGTGAGTAAACCATCCACTAATTAATAACAAATGACATTTAATTTGGTTGAGAGCCACTCCAGCCATGCAGATAACGTTTTTTAAGCATAAAAGCATAAAAGAAGTTGATGCCACGTTTTAAGGATCTTTCTTTCATGTAAGCACGACTCATCTAGTGCTGCATGTTGGTCTTAAATGGACTTTTCTCCAATATTTAGCTGTAAAAGCACATCCTTTTCTGCTAATCTCCTCAGATTACTGAAAAAATAGCTTTTTTGCTCCTTCGCTTTTTAACCAAATCTCTGTATTGTTTAGACATCTGGAAAAGTCAAAGAGCAACACCTGCTCTCATTTTCTCAAGAGCCTGAGAGTAAATTACGGATCAATCAGGGAATTCTGACATCCCTTTCATCTGGGCTTCCTTAATCTCTCCCTTTTAGATCTAATCTGACCAAATGAGGGGGAAAAAAGACTCAGCAGAACAACAACCAAAACACTTTTGCTCATCACTGATCATCAGTTTGCGTGGTCCACATATCCCGCAGCCCCCTGGTGTGTTCATCGGATGCGTCACCTTCTCCTCGCTCGCTTTTCTTTGCAGACAGTCTAAGCGGGGTTCATGCAGCAGGGAGAGCATGAACCCCGCTGAGATTTAGTGATGTCATTGTGGATTTGGTATTTATGTGGTGTATTGCCTTCTCCATATTAGGATATTTGTTCCATGTTGACTTGAAGAAAGAATGTTGTGTTCTGTTTGCAACACTGCGGACATTCAGTTTACAGATGACGTATGAAGCCACATCATTTTTTTGTTGCCTTGGGCTCCAAATATGTGACTCTGAAGATGTGAAGTTAAAGTACAAACTTGAAATTACGTCAGAAGAAGACGTGTCTTGTGACATTTCTCTGTAAGAAATGACTGTGTCCATAATAATGTTATTGCCTAAAACAAACTGGGACTGCTACCATCTTTAGTAAAGCAGCCCTCTCTGCCCATATAACATGAACTGGACAGACGTGTATCCAGTATCTGTATAAATTAAACAAAAACTGCTACCTAATTAAAATTGACCAGCTTTCATCCTTTTGGCAGTCTTCGGTTAAAGCCATTCAGCTGCAGTGTATAAATCACATGTGCTGCATTACTTCGGGGTATTAAAGCTATCTTTTGCAGTCCGGTGACCTGCATTGGTTTTTCTATCAGCTGATACTCAGAATTACTTCTTTTTTCTGCAGGAGTGCGAGTCTGCTGCAGGCCCTGGAGGAGAGCTACGAGCTGGACCTCATCTACATCACAGAGCGGATCATCTCTGTCTCCTTCCCCAGCAATGTGGAGGAGCAGAGCTACGCTGCCAACCTGAGGGAGGTGGCCTCCATGCTGCGATCAAAACACGGGAACAACTACCTGGTAGGGTTTCAGAAAAACCGAATAGTTATAAAAAGTCATTATCAGCTCATTTAGCTAAGGTGTAACCACTTATTCACCTAACAGAGTGGTTATATAACATCTGCATACTTTATATTGCATGTGATACCTGCCTCACTCTTCGTTGTTCAAAGCATCGCTCCTGTTGCTTTTTGTTGGGCCGAAAAGTGGTTGCCTGCATTTAAACTGTTGTAAATGATTTGTTGTCCTATTATCTGCCAAACAGATCTTAATTATATCTCTCATAAAAGTTATTTTGAGCCAGAAAGAACATTCCTGTCAGAAGTTAGAGGCAGTTCTTGGGGAAAAAGTCTCATTGAGGTTAAAAAAAGATGTATTTTTCAAGCAGGATCTGGCCAAGAGGGGAGCAAAAATTACAATAAATAAATAACATAACAGTATAAAGATATTTTAGGTGGCCGAAAAAGTCCTGGATTGATTATATTGGCGGCAGAATAACATAAAGATAGTATCATACACAACCCCCCCCCCATGAAAAACACGTTATTTCTTCACTTACTGGTAAATCCTTTTTACAAAGTTCTAATTACCAATATAAAGCAAAGCTATTAGACATAGAAAACACCCCAAAACTGTGACTTCCTGTATCTGTTAGCAGTGTAGGATATAACCCATGCTGGGCAGCGGGGACACAACCTCAGTCAATGTGTGCATTTAATCTTTTGCTAAACTTAAACAACTCCAACTTGACACTGCTGTTATCTATTAAGAGTCAATCATATCTTTAAAGTAAGTCTTTCTTACTGCATTTGCAAATCCAAACACACATGGGTGAAAGGGAGGAAATGGATACACTTTTAGTCACCAAAACTAGCACAACCAGCCAGTTAATAGAGAAGTTTCCCAGCAACGGCAACAGTTAGTTCATTGACGGCTAACTACATTATTGAGTTACAGGTTGAGTTACAAGAAACTCTGTTCAGGACTGACTCATTCATGATGTGTTGGCTAATTTAACACCATCGCCAGATACTAAAAATGGCTTCGTTCGAGTTTGGGTGATGTTAAAAGCACATGATTTTTATTCACTGAACCACGATGACCCCGCTAAATATAGTCGTCTTTTCTCTGAAGTTTAGTGAAGCATGACTTTGGAATCAAAAACATTAAAGCACAAAGCTAACATTATGTTGCACTGTAACATATAGAAGTAGCTAGCTCTGTCCTGTTTGACAACAATTAGTTTAATCCCATATTTCCTCCATGGTAGTATTGTTAATATGATTTAGACTATAAAGATGCTTTGATGCTTTCTTATTTAGCTTGAAATGTTTTAAAGTCAGCCAGAAATGGAGTTTTCTATCAATTTCTCTCTCTACTTTGTTAGTAATCTATCATAGCTAATAAAACCGGTCAATGAGAGTTGTCATTTCTACTGCAAATGATGAGACAGCTTTTGTCTGAAGTTTTAAATCCCAAATCCCTATACACTTTAATCCTTGTTACTTGACTATGTGCATGTAGCATGCCTCAAAAGCCTGCAAAATTCTTCATGAAGCAAGCCTTGACATTTGGTTGCCATCTTGGTCCCGCCTCTTGACAATATTTTGATAGAAGCCCGAAAATAAAATGGGAAGAGAGCCATAGCATTGATTTCAGTGGTCTTTTGAATTGAATTAATAAGGTGCCACCATTGCAACAAGTCAGCTTATGGAGTTTTTTCTTACTGCTAAATATTCCTTAATCTGTTTTAAACTTTATTATTGCCAAGTGGAAGCGTTTAGGAATCAGCAACTCACACACAAGGCGCATAATGCCTAAAAGCTGCCAATAACTACAGAGCTCCAAACCTCCTCTAGGATGAACATCAGCACAGAAGCTGTGCACCAGGAGCTTCATGGCACGGGTTTCCATGGCCCTGTAGCTGTAATGTGTGGTGTATCATTCCCTCTGGCTCATCCCACAAACACACTGAACAAATATGATTCTAACTCAGATTATAGGCAAATAAAAACATATGTACCCTTACCTTTACTATGATAACCAAAGACCGAGGTGATAATGAGTACATCTCATATCATGAACCCCCATGTTTGGTTCAGTTGCTTACTGGCTTGGCTGTACGAATTCTCTAATATTTTCGTATTCAGGATTCCCAGAGTGCCCTGCCTCTCTCATTTAATATCTTGTGTAATATTTATTTGTACTTTTCTTTAGCTCTTCAACCTCAGTGAGAAGCGCTATGACATCAGCCAACTCAATCCAAAGGTACAACTGCCTGCTTAACATCTCCTCTCTTTGTCTTTGTTACTGTATGACCACCGGTATGAACAGCAACCTTTCTCCTCCTCTCTCAGGTTCTGGACTTTGGCTGGCCCGACCACCACGCTCCAGCCTTGGACAAAATCTGCAGCATCTGTAAGGCCATGGACACGTGGCTGAGTGCGGACAGCCACAATGTTGTGGTTATACACAATAAGGTAAGAGTGAAAAACGAGAAGATGCTGTAAAAACAGTCAATGACTGCAGGCAGTAGAGGGTGCTCTCAGGCTCTTTTCACGACCGCTGCTTACCTCAGAGGCTGCAGCTGTTTGTGCATGTGTGCTTCTAATGATGTTCCATCTGAGTGAAACACTGACACTGAGTGCGTCTCTTTGTGTGCTTGTTGGGGCTGGATGATGGTTAGGAAAACACAAATTAAGGCTGTAAGGCATGCCAGTCATCATGGCTACTTAGGTTTATTTACCCCTTTTACCCTTAACAATACCATAAAAACTAAAGTGACCGATATTTTCCTGTTGTTGCCTAAACTTACTTGGATCACATTATGCGCTTGTGGGAAGCCTCAGTGTGCTGACACACACCATAAAGAGTATATCCAATACAGCTACTAGGCTGCCGTCCCGAATGTAATACCTAATCATTTTCACGTTAACCCCGCTCTGTTCCTGATTGTGTTTTGCAACATAGGAATTAACCATGGGATCCTAAAACATTCCCACAGGGAGGCTACTAACAAGTCGGCTGCTGTAGCAACCGCTGTTGTTTTTTTGGTTTTTTTTCCTGCCAGTCGAGTAACGACAGTTTGGTCACTAAGGAAGCTGACCCTGCTGGTTTCCACAAATCATTTCCACTGGGCTCCACGCTGTTAAAGCTGCCGCGATATTTATAATGTGGAACTCACTCATTCGCCACCACGAGCTTTATTTTAAAGGCGGATAGATGGGCTAAAATGAACGCCGTCTCTGTTGACATAGTATCACATGCCTGGACACATATACACGCTCAAATATGCAGACGTTTTTTACAACCAGACGTGGGCCACTTCACCAGTTTTACACAAAACGGTCCGTTTACTGGTCACGCGGAGGGCTCAGCTTGTGAAAATAGTTGTATAATGTTTTCTGTGGCTCTGGAGAGTCCCAATGTTCTCGACTGGGGCCTGGAGACTTATCCAAGGAATCTACCATGACAGAAATTTTTTTTTGCCGTTTTTGAATCTCTGCATTCCTGACAGCATTTTTTTTTTTTTTTTTTTTAAAGAAGGCCATAGTTTAATGACTTTGTATAACATAATATGATAGATTATTTTACATACAGTGTCATTTGGAGCCTGATTCCAAATAAGAACTTTCTATTGGAAAATTTTGACATTTAATAAGCATAAAGTTGATGTGTTCTGAAGTTACGTATACCTGCATAAAGCAACTTTTAACATTCTGTATCAACTTTTCAATTAGCCTATTTCAAACATAACTGTCTGATTGCAACAGTGCATATATCATACTTTGTATGTGCACACCTTCAGCTTTAATTCAAGGTGTCTAACAAAAGGATTGCACAAGTATTTAGGAATTTCAGACGTTTTAACACACAGTCACACCCAAATTTCCAAAACTACAACAGATTTTCTTTCTTCAAGTACTTCTGGACCTCAGTGTAAGTGGAGCACCCTGTGGTGGAACTGAACTGTAAATAAGGACATGCCCTTCTTGAAATTTAACAAAAATAAAATTACTTTTAAAAAGAGAACAACCCTATCTAACGTGATACTAAATAATGTTGCAGTTCCTGTAAAAATAAGGGTCATTTGGTCCTTATTGTGTAAATTTGATGGCTATCATTAACCTGGGAATGATATCTGTACCTCTTTGCTTCTTTTGAACTTTGAATTAATTTTATGTCTTTTGTTATATTCTACATGACTAAAATAACCATTAAACATATTTGGACATTACACAGTTAGTGCCTGAAATACCTAGAGAAGAAATCCATAACAATATTGTTTTCTGCATGCTTGACCATCATGAGATGAAGATAAAATTAGCTTACTTGTGCTTGACTGATGTCTTTTCAGGGCAATCGAGGCAGAACAGGAGTGGTGGTGGCGGCTTACATGCATTACAGCAACATATCTGCCAGGTAGGTCTCTGATCCCAGCTGCAGCTGGAGCTAAAGTCACATGTCCCGGCCACTTAAAAAGTGGAGCGAAAGTCAGAAAGAGAAGGCGTGAAGATGAAATCTGGCATTTTTGGAAAACAAGGAGGAGGGGGGGTTACATGAGGACAGGCTTAAGAGGAAAAACTCAATAAGCCTGCATTGTTCACAGGTTTGAAGCCCACATCTGAAGTACAGTTAAAGATGTGATGAGGCAGAAGGAGGGGGGTTAGAACATGAGACTGAAGACCACCAGTTTAATTCTGGTAAATCAAAAGAACAGTTCCTGATGTCATAATTATAAAAGTGAGCTAAAGTGAGTTAAGTTCTAAGAGACACCGCATCATGCGACTCAGATTATAAGTGAGCTGCTTTTCGTTTTCTGTGTTGGCTTTGTTTCTTAGATAGGACCACTAACAGAATGACCTCCTCGTAAAGAAACAACCAGATGAGCACAAATCAACGTTGTTTTTAAAATGACACGATTGGTCATAAAAAAAAAATCCCAAAAACGTCGTACTTTCCTGCACAGCTGTCAGGTTCCTTTGTTATTCCATTATCCTGCAGGCTAAGGTAAAGGAGCTTCAAACAGAAAACAACTGTGAAATTGTGATGTGCCAGATGTGCAGGGAAAAGTTGATTTATGGTCAAAGCTTTTGATTGACTCTTTGCATTGAGGTTAAGTAGAACAGCTGTCATTAGTTTCTTGTGGGACGTATAGCATAGTACACTGAAGGAAAAAACAAGAAAAATGTTTTAATGACATTCTTTTATTTGTTGTCTTACTTATTCTAAGATATCCACATTTCCAACAGCTGCACATTGTTCTGATCTCTAACAAATCATGAATAGACCTACTGTGGTTACTTCTGCTTTTCTCTCCTCTAGTTATCAAGCTAATACTCTACAGGGGTCATTTATGTGGCATATTTTCTTTTTTTCTAATTTATTCAAATCATGACTTGTAGGAATTAAAAAAAAAGTTTATTCATAGAAAACTAGTAACTTTCTAAGCTGAACTTTGTGTTGCATTCACTGCTTATTTTGATCTTCTTTTTTTTTTTACTCATGTCTGTTTTTGTTATTTTCAACTTTCTAATTTTTGCAACCTTACAGCTGCCTTTTTTTCCCCTGAGAGCTTTTTGTATCAAAGGAATTCCCAGTTAAATAAAGGAAAAAAAACATTTAAAAAAAACATTCCAGAAATACTGAAATGGAAATGGACTAGAAAATGTTCTCTAACAAAACTTTATTTCAAAATGCAGTGCCGACCAGGCTCTGGACAGGTTTGCCATGAAACGCTTCTATGAAGACAAAGTGCTTCCTGTGGGTCAGCCATCTCAGAAAAGGTCAGTCTTCCCTCCAATGTTGTTTCAAGTTTGACCCCTGAGTGAACTCTCTCCCTTGTGTCACTTCACTACATTTTTAAAGCCGCATTAATTGATTTTAATGGCCTCCGGGGGGCAGTAGAAGGAACCGCAAACAAAGTGTGAACTTTCAAGAATCGTTTGCATGCGTAGACTTTGAGATTGAGATTTGTTAAGATTCATTTTCATTTGGAGTCGCATTTCTGCCCTGTTATGAATTTTGGTCAGTCTTATTTGCCACTAATTTTTTAAAGAAAGGCTTTTTAGCTGCTATAAGATCCTCTGTGGTGGATTCATAGTTGTGTTCGTTGGTTGGCAGATAACCAAAATCAAAGATTCATAATTGGCTGAACATGCAGAGTTGGGTGGCAGTTGTCTTTGGATCTGTCTCAGTAAATATAGTTTGTGATTAGTGCCACTTTAAACCATTTGATGCATGAAGTTTTTTGGCTCCTTTGACATGACTGACAAGCTAAAGGTCAAAGTGAAAGCTTGTGTCTTGGATTACATGTTCATCCTTTAGTGGTCAAACACTGGGCACTTTAATCCCCGCTGCTTCTCTCCCTCTGTTCACTCAGGTATGTGGAGTACTTTAGCGGCTTGCTGTCCGGACACATCAAGATCAACAACAAGCCGCTGTTCCTCCATCACGTCATCATGCACGGCATCCCCAACTTTGAGTCCAAGGGAGGCGAGTATCTCTCTCTCTCACTCACACACACACACACACACACACACATATACCACGCATAATTTAGCTTTGAGCCCCTTTCTTAAATGCATTTTTTATGTCCCAGGTTGTCGTCCTTTTCTCAAAATCTACCAGGCCATGCAGCCCATCTACACATCTGGGATCTAGTAAGTCTTAAAAAGCAGTCACACTCAACTGCTTTTACAAGATTCCAGGGATAGCGAGCTCGTAATGGCTCAATAATAAAAACGCTGATTTTCCTTTATTGCCTCTCCTCTTACTCCCCCCTGCCCCCTGATATACACCCACAGCACCCCTCTCTCCAGTTTAGAGTTCTCACTTGGCCCACATTATTGTATTTAGCTAGCCTCCCCAGCTGTAGGTTCTTGTTTCCCCACTTTAGATCCCGTAATCACGTCTAATGTTATTGGTGACTGGAGAACCAATGAAAGAGGCAGACAGGCATCTGTGTGGACGCCTGCAGGGTTTTCATGCCACAGGACCCTGTTGGTTCCCAGGGCCAGACAGGAAAGAAAGGATTCTGTGGCTCTCTGTTGTTGTTTTTGGAAAGAGGGGAGGTTAGGAAAAAGGCAGGGAGAGGAAAGGCAGGAATGTGTGCCTGCCTCACCTGAGAGGTGAGGCAGGCACACATTCTGCATTTACACCTTGTTTGGAAATATTATTATTTAGGACTTTCAACTTTGATTCAAAGGTTGAGCAAAAGTATTGAATTAAGGTTGTTTAGGAATAACAACCATAACATTACCTTGTAAAACGACAGCAACTATGATTAATCAATATATATATTCTGACTCAATGATCTCGTCATCTGAAATGGTCATTGGATCCAATATTTCTTAGTTCAGTTTTAAACTCTTTGGTCTTTTCACTGTTACTGCTCTTCTTATTCAAAAGAACAAAGCCTGGTGATGGTTGCACAATGACGCTACATTTCCTGTGAAACAATCAGTGCAGACACATTTCCATACTCTTTAAAGCTTTGGTGAAATCACATTCCTCTTCACTTTCTCTCACATGCTCCCTTTTGGCACTCTCCTCCCTTTGATCCTTCTTTCCCAACAATACAATCAGACAGGCACTAATACCCCAAAACACCATGGGCTACGCTCTGTGAAGGCCACTGTTAAAGTGGGAAAAAAAGGGTGATTGTTGTTGGCACATGGTTTTATCCAGGGAAGTAGCATCAGAAACAAAAGCTGGTGCAGTGGACTTGCTGTCATGATTTCCACAGCAAGAATGATAAAAGCGGGCCTGTCATGTGACATGTTGTGTTTTTATTTCTCTGCAGTAATGTCCAGGGTGACAGCCAGACCAGCATCTGCATCACCATTGAACCTGGCCTCCTTTTGAAGGGGGACATCCTGGTAAGAACAGCAGAGACATACCCCAGAAGCTAGTGCTGTACAATATAGACTGATAAAAACCCTCAGTAATCTTTCAGCTGTTTGTAAAATTTAAATCATTTGGCTTCCGTGGATTTTAACTGCAAAACAAAGAAACCGAATCTCAACATTTTATCACTGGCTAAGCTCAGTGTGTGAAGCCAGTAACACCGAATGTTTGTTTTACCTCTGCCAGAGGAAAAGGGAAAAATATATGGATACCAAATGATAAGGGTAAAATACATGCAGGATATTCAGATTTTTTTATTGGATAATAATAATGAGGGAATCCTGTGTGTGTTTCCAATTGAACGTTGGCTTAATGCACTGAATGCATGTGCTGCAGCAGTTTATAGTAGCCATTTACAGGTGAAATGGGGCTGTAAAAACTTGGGAAAAGACAGTTGGACTGAGTCCTATACCTCGGTTTATAGGCCCTCATTAGCACACAATATGTTGCTGGAAACTATGACGTGAAAAAGGCCGTGTACTTCCTTTAAAACAGCATTTAAGGATACATGAGGTATCGCTATAACAGGACATAATCATTTCAAACAAAGTCTCATGTGAGACCTATCCCTGCAACTCTCTCAGGGAGATTCAGGGAATTTTTATGAAATCATTCCTGTAAGATCCTCAGTTTAGCAGCACCTGTGAGAGCCTCTGGTTTTCTTTTGCCTATAGAAAAACTCCACACATCAGCAACGTTTCTGCTTCTGCTGTCAATTGAGCCATAATGTTATCTATGGGATGTTCTCGGGGCTCATAATGTCAGCATGAAGAATTAGAAAGTGAGCACTTAGTTTGTACCTGAGGCTGTTTTGGCCTTCAAAGCTGAACTCATATCTCATCCTTTATTTAACACAGACTAATGGATTCTGCTGAATGCACCGTCAGGCTGAGACACTGCTTGCTGATGCTTGTTATTTTTCAAATAACAGGGAAAATTTGAACTGCTGCCTGAGGAGACATTAGCACAGAGTGCTCCTGCATTTTTAACTGTGATGGTTTTGTATATCTAATTGCAGAGAAGAACCTCGCATTGGTTTGTTAATTGTTTTAATGATCTTTTTAAAGTTTGCATTTGGGTTTAAAATGAAACTTTAAACCTAAAAGACCATAACAAGTTAGGCCATTTCAACATTTTGGGAAAATCTTTAGTGGCTTTCTTGGAGAATGGAGAAGATGGAAGCCACTCTTTAATGAGCAGCAGATGGTTACATTAACATAAACTGCATTAGTAAAAAAGTGTCTGCCCTAGTGTAACAAAATCCACCTCTTGGCACTGCTAAAGGTCATTGACATGTACAGTAAATTTTAACAGGACTAATATCACTGCTTCCATCTGAATTAAGAAGGTAAATAACACAGCCAGCTGCACATTTGATTAACTGATCGTCAGCCAATATGACCACTCAGCATGTCTGCACAACACCTCTCATACATTCCTCATACTGTCAGCATGGTGGTGGAGGGGTGATGATTTGGCTTGTTTTGTAACCACAGGACCTGGACACTTTGCAGTGGCAATCTGAGGCCATCTGTCCGGTAGCCAAAAGTTGATTGAAAATGGGTCATGCAACAGGACAATGATCTCAAGCACAGTAGCAAATCTATAACAGAATTGCTGAAAGAGAAAAGAATCATAGGTCTGCAGAGTGTCATGAGGGTACAGGAACAAAACTAAATGTAGAAAAAGTTTGCTAGTCTCTGTGTACAGAGACTTTTCAGTGCAAATATGAGCCTTTTATACACATGAAAGAAGAAATACAGTCATTATGATAAAAAATTTCTTGAGTTTTAATATTGATTATTATATATGGCTTTTTTAACCCTCAGAAAGAACTAAGCTAACCCTCCCTGTTTTTATGCTAGGCTAAGCTAACCATCTCCTGGCACTAGCTGATCCCTTTGCCTCTCTCACTATCAGCAAGAAAGCAAATAAGCCAGTTTCCCAAAATGTCAAACTCTTTGACATTTTGGGAAATAGCAAATTAAAAATAACCTTTTCACAAATGAGGGAAGAACAATTTTGGGATGTTTAAAGCCTCTACCTAAATATGAAAATTGGTCGAGCCCTGAAGGCATGTTAGCATAAAATTAGCAAAATAATATTTTGTAATTAAACTTGACTCAGCAGCGGTAATGGACCACTCAGCAGGACCTTTACGATATCCCAAAAAGCTGCACAAAACCAGAGGATATTTTACTTTTATTCCTCAGTCCTAAACGTTTTGGTTTTATGGTTAACCCCACAGTCAGAAAGTCGAGTCAGTCAGTCCTTTAGCAAAAATCGTTAATTTTAGCTGCAGCTGAATTCTTTTTAATTTCTTTGTCTATATGCAATAATCTGTTTGTCAGTTTTATTATTCTTTACATCCACAGTAAGGAATGATTACAGTTCTTTGGTTTCTTTCAGTGAATGTAAAAATGAGGCCTTGTTTTAAAAAAAAAAAAAAAGGCTGCCAGTCAGGAAACAGCAGGAGGGAGAGAGCCGATTTTCCTCAGTGTGGTTTTAACATTACTCTTAAAGCTGCTGTATTTGGAAAACCAGTTTGGATAATAATGTTTGTGGATGGTCCTTCCATTACAAGGGAAACAGATAAAAAACTAAAATAAAATAAACATAGAGCTACAAAAAAAACAGAGTAAACCTGAGCCAGCAGGGAATCAGGCTGCTGTCTCTTTGCTTGCACTCAGTTAAAATCCTGTGAATTGAATCCTGTGAAACAGTATTTTTATATATTATAAAAATATTATTTTATTATAAATTATTAATAAAGAAGCATTACTTTTGCTTGTTTGGTATGACACCGAGTGGTGATCTGCTAAAAGAGATTTATGCACTTGCAAATTAGCCTTTTTTCTTTTTTAATCGCCCTGCAGCTTAAGTGCTACCACAAACGCTACCGCAGCCCATGCCGAGACGTGATCTTCCGGGTACAATTCCACACCTGCGCTGTTCACGACCTGGGGATTGTCTTTGGGAAAGATGAGCTAGATGACACATTCAAAGGTAAAAGACTTGCAACTCTGAAATACTACTGACAACAGCATTATAATGCTCCTGCAAACAATGAACTTATACCTATTAGTAAGTAAAACCTGAACATCTGAATGGGCGTATAATCTTTAAAAACTGCATGTGTTTTCTAGTGTAACAATATATGCATCTTTAGATATAAAGAGAAAACTCTCTCTATTTATTTTTTTATTTTTTTCTTTGCAGATGATAGATTTCCAGAATATGGAAAAGTGGAGTTTATTTTCTCCTTTGGACCAGAGAAAATACATGGTAAGGATCAATGTGTTGGGTCTTATGGCCATACTAAGCATTTTCCATAACCATACTACACTCTTATACATAATTGGCATGACTGAGAAAATTAGCTCACTCTCATACGCCCCATACAACAGTGACTCCACTGAACTGTAAATGGAACCATCCATCTCTCTTCTAGTGCTTATCTAATTCTGGGTTGCGTTGGGGCTGGTGCCTATTCCACCTGTCAAAGGGTGCAACGTGGGGTACAATTCGGACAGGTTGCCAGACTGTTGTTAGTACAGCTCAGCTCAGCAGAGTTTTACTTATATTGTTTTAATTTACAATAACTGTCACCTTGCCTCAAGATGCAGATCCTTCAGTGTTAGAGAGAAAACTCCAACAACATGATGATCCTTGAGGAACAGTAACTTGGTGACAGTGGGAAGAAAACAAATCCCTGGTAACAGGAAGAAACCTCCAGCAGAAACAGGCTCACCAAAGAGCAACCACCAGACCAGTCCATCTTCCATGTGTAGTTTACGGTTTCAGGTAGAAAAGTGAGACAGGATGATAGCATGCAGCAAAAGAATCCAGCCAGGTTTAAAGAAAATTAAAAAAAAGAAAACGTGTCAGTTTAGCGCAGGGTCTTGAATGTAATCGAATAGGGAAAACAATTATCTCAATATGAATTCTGAATCTCAATTTTTTTTCCTTGATTCTGATAAAAATAGCTTTTCCCTTTTCCGGATGTAAAGACATTCACATTTTCTGCTCTGCCTCTTTGTACTTCTGGTCAAGGTGTGGACCACCTGGAGAACGGGCCGAGTGTCTCAGTCGACTACAACACTCAAGATCCCCTGATCCGCTGGGACTCCTACGAAAACTTCAATCAGAACTGCGAGGACACCACAGAAGGTGAAAATGGTAGGAATGCTTATCCTTCAAACTTTACCGTGTAGAATTCAGGTGTTACAATGCATCAGATCCACTGACTCTTTAAAGATGTGCCATATGATAGTTCTCAGTCTGATTTCATGTGAGATTTATGGAATAATTTTCTTACACAATTTTCTAATTTATTTTTAACTGTGTGGATTATTGAAGTCATGGACTAAATCATGTGCCGAACCCACCATACAGATACAGAGGACACATTCAGATCTTTTCCATTCAGATATTTTGCCCTACAAAACTTTGCCCTACAAATACCAAAAATAACCCCAAAATTGCATTACCAAGTTTTTAGGTTGTAAATGTAAATGTTGGATTGTATTTTGAAAGGAAGGAGAGGCATCGCTACCGCTGAATTCATTTGTGGTGAAATTATCACCACAGAGAAACCGAGGGCCCCTTGGGACCGAACTCAACCGCTTTCCAGAGCACAGTGTGAGACATTCCTTGGTTCAGCCACAGGCATGGACAGAAGCTTCCTTTTGAGGGAGCCGTGGTCACTCTGTGACCAAAGTGCTGCTTTCTATGCCACCCAAAAAAGGAAGCAATGTTACGCCCTTAGAAACAGCACCGTACGTTAGATGGGTTTGTCTCGGATTTAACAAACAACAAAAAACCCTAAGAACGCCAAGTCCTTCAAAGAGAGGAGGAACCATCCAGCTTGTTATCTGTTGGGGTCCCAGTTAAAGCAGAACGATGTGGAGCAACATATGCTTCCATGCATGTGGTGTCTTTTTCAAAGAAGCCCTTGCATACTTCAGCAAGACAATACCAAATCACTTTCTGCATGTTTTAAATAGCAGGGCTCAGCTGTAAGCAATATTATTCCAATGTGGAAGTGTTTAAGAGACATAGCAACTTAACCAGGAAGCGGAAGACCATGTAAAGGTATAGAGTGGAGTCGCCACATGCCGAGGAACATCATCGTGTATAAAAGTCACCAACATTCTGCTGACTCAGAATGTAGGTTAGTAGTTCAAAATCTTCTCTTTCATTAATATCAGCATAAAAACTGTTTCCGGGAGCTTCGTGGCAGCTCCTGTAGGTGTGGTGTGTAACAAAAGCAGGTCCTGGACTGCTGAACAGCCACAATCCAATCTTGAGCAATAATAGCAGAGCATTTGGCTGTTGCAACTACAGCATATGGTCTCCACAGTTCTAAAACTCTAACTTAGTGTGGTTAAAAGAAGAAACATGTTGCTGGAATCAAATTCAAAATTACCATATATATTTAAAAAATCCTAAAAAAAAAAGATCTTTTTTTTTTTAACTAACATTTTATACAACATTCCAGCATTTTTTTTTATTAGCTGCCCAAATAGTTAAAGGTCAGAGGTCAATTGGCTTCCTTCTATCACTGCTCATAAAGTGTCTACCCAACACTTGGCGGCAGCTTGAAATAGGCCCTACTAAAATAGAACAGGTGTAAGTCTCCGCTCACTCTGTTTCAGTGAAGGTGTGTGTGTAAATTATCTGTGTGTCCAGACCAGCCGTCTGTCTCATCTTGCCTTCTGTCATCTGATGATGATACTGTGGTCAAATCTGAATTAGAATTTAATGAGATCACAGACTCGCGCGCATGATATAAGTAAGCATCTGCACATGTGGAACACACACACACCCACACGTTGTTTTTTTAGCCACTCGAGTTTGAAGTAGTCGATAAGACTTCAAAGGTGATCCCTTAATAGCCTTTTGTGCTGTGACTACTCGGCCAGCACCGTCAGACTGATGCACGGTTTCAAATGAGCTCAGTGTGAAAATAGCTTTTAAAGAAAAAAAAATAATTCGCAGACTAGATAGGAAAAAGTGTTTCCAATAAATCAAAGTGTTTCCACTGTTTTTTGGCTTCACACTTGTTGGTGCTGAAAAGGCAATTAACTCCTTTGAAAGAGTGACTTTTAGAGCCGAAGGGAAAAATAGCTCTGGATTTACATCTCCACGAGTCTTAGAAAGAAAAAGAGTTGTTGTTGGGTTTGCACGCTGTCGGGATCACTGCTGGGAAAGCACAAGGCTACTTGCATGAACCCTTAGCTTATTAGGGCACTACATAAAGCTTCAAATTATAGGGCTGATGTTTTGCTGGGATCAACTTTGGGTAAGTGGTGTCTCTGTGGCTGTTAGTTTCCAAAGATTGATGTTGACTTTTATTATGTTTATTGCATTAAAAACAGTTTCAGCTGCTGTGGGTTAGTTTTAGCTCAGGGATTCTTGTCATGCCTGCACCTTGCATCAGCAGAACAAGCAACATCCAAAACAACACTTACACAACTGACTATACACAACTATAACATTACATGCACTCAAAAGCCCGATTTAGACATGAGTAGTATTACCTGTAGACCTCTAATATTTTGTAATAAAGTCAACGGTCATCTGTGGTATTACTCCCATGCAAATTCCTGTGCTAGCCTACAGCACTGTGACTTCAGTTTTTCCTTCTTTCGTTATTTATTCCCTTAGTTATGCAGTGTTATAGAGGTGTGTGGTAAATGAGAGTTTGGACAGGACACAGTTTGTGTTGCTTCATAGCCTAGTAAAAAAAGTATGGTCAGATATTAGAAAGGCAGTCTCTCATCGGATGATGAGTTTGGACAGCATGCATGTCAATAACTAAGGTACATTTTGCCTTCTTTCAGTGGTTCAGCCCATGCAAATCAGCCAGTCAAATTTCAGTCATGGTGGAATAAGTTCTGAGTCTCCTGGTTATATTTCTTGAATTATTCTCATTTACAGCCCCATATTTTATTCCTGGAACCTGCTAAAGTGGCTTTGAATAATTCAAATGCACCCTCAGTTTATCTTTGCTCTACAGCAAGCCATTTAAACTCCTCTCCTTTCCACGACACATTCCTTTGAGCCAGCTTCCTTTCGATTGGCTGCTCCTTGCAAAACAGAAGGTTTTAACAGCAGATGGGTGGAGCTGCTGTGCATGCAGAGCTGTGAAGACCAGATCTATTCTCAGCCATCGCTAAGATCCAAGAAAAAGATGAGAAAAACTTTTAATCTTACACTTTGACCCCTTCATTCAGTTCATCATGAGCTCTCAGCCACAGCTTTGTTTGTGTGAATGTCTCCAGATGTATCCTGGTGTTCACGATTAGGTAAAATATAGTCAGAGAAGTCAAACAGCGCAACCTAAATCAGACTGAGAGACGGTGCATTGCAGGGCATATCAAAAGTGACTTTTTTTAGCTGCATCACAATGATTCATTAACTCATTCATTAGCTGTCTGGCTAACATATCACGAGTATTGTCCAACCCAGGGAGACTTGATACTTTACTTTTTTGATTTTTTCCTCATTGCTTGAATTCTTTGCAAGCTTGTTGCTCTGCAACGGTCTCGTTACTTCAGGAATCTGTGTGAGGAGCCGATGTGCAGCACAGCCTGAACTCTCAGCTTCAGTAACTGGAAAGAGAAGGAGGGAGAGATTACTGATAAGGAGAAAAAGAAATCGTGAGAGATGTATCTAGAGAAAAAATTGCAGAGGCTGAAGAGAGAGATTTTTTTACGAGACAGTTAAAAAAACAGTTTATTAAGTAAAGTGTTGGATGAAAAGTTGTTGGAATAGAGGGATTCCAGTGTGATTAGGGTTTGCCTCAGAAAAACGTTTTGCATATATTCCGCTAGGCTTGTGAGCCGCAGTTCATTCATTTGGTCCAAACTTTGGCCCTTTTAGTATTCACTTTCTCTCTCCCCCCGTGTCCTCTGAGGAGTCGGAGGAGTTAAGGGCAGGACTCTTCAGCTCAACTGTGAAGCTCTTTTGTGCACACATTCACAGGAGGAGGAGTGACAGAGAATGTCAGTGTGGGTTTGTGCACGCTGCTGCTTAGCAGAGAGACTTTCTAAGAGTTACACAGTGAATTTGTGTCCGGTGCTTCTTCAATTTCCCTTCACCGTGACGCCTTTTTTCAAGCGTTGATAGCTGTTGAAGAGTTCAGCCGCGAACCTGTGTGCAGTTTGCTCTTCGGGTGACTCCGGAGTGAAACGTTGTCACTAATTCAGCAGTTTGACGTCTCTCACATGTGAGTAACGTGGAAATTTGAAGGCAATCACAGATTTGATTTTCACAGTTCCTGACGATACTTATTGCCCTCAGGTTATATATTATCCAAACACTTGACCATGTGACCTATTTGTTAATGTTTCTTAGTTCTTCAGCTTCACAAGGAAACTTATGTTTCGATG
Source organism: Mchenga conophoros (assembly GCF_057382185.1). NCBI lineage: Eukaryota > Metazoa > Chordata > Actinopteri > Cichliformes > Cichlidae > Mchenga > Mchenga conophoros. The sequence goes on from NC_140541.1 coordinate 33,537,613, forward strand.
TTTAATCTTTTACAAATGCTTTTATTCCACAACAACAGAAAGTTGTGTGTTTTTAGGCTCTCCATTTATGGAATTTATGAATGATTCCTACTGGGAGAAATCATCATGGAACTTAAAAGAGGGGGAGATGAGCATCCTTGAAACAGATTTTCTCATTCTTCTCTGGTCAGTTACATTGTAGCGTTCCCACATCTCAGCAAAACTGTATGAGTGCAATAATGTCTCAAGATGAAGGGTGACACTACATGTTTTGCCTGGAAGCTTTGAGACACTATAGCAAATTCTAGAAACAAGAGGACTCAAGTGTCCTTGATTTGTCTGCAGAAGCGTGTTTTTCTGATGCTGTAATGTTGCACTTTATCCAGTGCCCAAATAAGCATTTCCCTGTATGCTTTGTACTTTCTCTGCTGGAGGTTAATGCTTCCTCCTTGATCCCATGCGCATTAGTCACAGGGAGAGACGTGTGTTCCCGGACCAACAGCTCGGAGTCCAGCAGAGGTGGATCGTGCCTGCCCTGTGGGCACAGACGATTTGTTAGTAACTTCTTATAGCAATAGAGAGGGCTTTATAGTTAAGTCTGTATTTGTGAGCCACAGACTGGGGCGGGGTGGGATTGGGAGAGTTACATAAGTCTGGTGGAAATGGAAGTTGATGCAACAGCATGATATCACTGCTATGAGACTATGTTTGGGCTCATACGGATGACTGGGATTCAAATGGTGTGTTGGCCAGGTGAGCAATAAATTAGCCCAGACTGTGACATGCAGCCGTTACTTGTTCTAAAAGAATGCAGTTTCTTCTTTTGTTTTGTGGATAAATCAGAAAATAGAAAAGGACACTTCAAATTCCAGTCACATCTATTTTTTCAGTTTCTCTCAGCTCAAAGAAATACCTAAATATTAAAGGGACACTTCATCGCCAAAACAAATGAACAATTTCCCCCTCCCTTCATCCTACAGTGCCGTTTATCCGTCTAGAATATTTTGTTCTGAATTGTTCCTTGAAATGTACATGACATAAAGAAAAACTTTTCTTTATGTCATGTACATCCAGCTACAAAAAGAATCATAAAGCAAGCTACCAGCACTGCCCCGCACAGGGGGACACCATTAATGTCTGGCTAAAAAGCCTCCAGTCACAGGCTGGCACACAGTTCCTCCCGCAAAGTGTAAAGGTTGACAGGTGTAGTCAGCAGAAAAAAAGTAGTTTCTGTGTGAATCTGTGGAATTTTTTTGGACAAACTGGATGTTTTCTGGTGGCTAAGAAATGAACTTAAAACAAATTTCTTTTCTTGTCACTTTGATGACGGAAATTGCTGTTTAGTTCCACTGCACATTAAGAGTACACCATATATTTAAACAGATATCTGCAGAACTGGATAATTCACACTAAAATGATCAATTGTCCCTTTAATTCAAAAACTCAAATATCAGCGTCACAATTTTTCTTGCTTTTTTATTCTTTGGAATCACACGTGATATTGCTGAAATCTTAATAATTACCCCTTTATTAATCCTTGAACAGTTCTGGTCCTTGGTCCTTCAGCAGCTCTAGAGACTTTCTAACATTGTGGCCCATATTTCCACCGGGTTGGATTCCCAAGTTTTCTTTCCTGCAGATGTTCTTATGGAAGCCAGGTTTTTCCAGATGAATTGTATTATAACTAAATGGAAATGAGACTAATGTGTACACGTCTTTGTAAAGTGCCCTAAATGCTATCGGTCTCAACAGGAGCTGTCCACCTCTTCTCATATCACTTGGCCTGAACATCTGCTTATGCCACATTTTAGCCACTTTAATGACCGTTTCCCTGATGCAAAATAAATAAATAAATCCAACTTCTCCATAAAAAATGTGATCTCATTTGAAGCACAGAGACAGTGTCAAACTATGCAGAGGTCAAATCTCTGGCCTTTTGTGTTGGCAACAGGCTTCCATGCTATCAATCCCTCAGTCTGGTCCAAGGCTTTGGGCGGATTAGGCTGCTTTGACTCCAAACTTTGCACAGCTCCTATTGCGTAACAGCCAAGACAGAAAAATAAAGGCCTCTCTAGTTAAGACTGCACAGCACACAAAGAGAGAACAAGTGCCTTGTGTTGTAAAGTGTCCCAGTTTGGACCCTGGCTACAGGGGCACAGGGACAGGGACATCTGCTAGGTGACAGAGAGAGCATCGTGAGCTTAGGGTTTAGTTAAGATTTTTAGAATGTTTTATGTGCACTTGACTTAGAGGCTGAATCCCCACAGGAAAACCTCAGTTTATGTACTCTATGGCTATCCTGAGAGAGTGGATGCTGGTTTTCCATAATGTGTGGGAATGAATGACTGGTTTGTTAAGTCCGTATGGACACAGATTTAGTCCAGCTGTGACCGGACACTCCTGTTCTCTCTCCATCTCCATCTTTACACAGCTGATCTGGCTAAAAGTGCCACTGAAGGTTCATGACATAATTAATCATGATCACTTTCCATAGACTCTTCTCACAGGGCCCTCTTTGTATCTGTCTTTTATCTGCTGTTGAGGTCTTTGCACTGTAAGTGGACACGCAGTAACTCTTGTGGATGTCACATTTGAAATAGCTAATGTCGTGTCTAGAAGACTCCCCTCGTTCCCCAATGAACGTCGAATGCCCAGACCTGACATACAGTGGGGCAAAAAAGTATTTAGTCAGCCACCGATTGTGCAAGTTCCCCCACCTAAAATGATGACACAGGTCAGTAATTTGCACCAGAGGTACACTTCAACTGTGAGAGACAGAATGTGAAAAAAAAATCCATGAATCCACATGGTAGGATTTGTAAAGAATTTATTCGTAAATCAGGGTGGAAAATAAGTATTTGGTCAATAACAAAAATACAACTCAATACTTTGTAACATAACCTTTGTTGGCAATAACAGAGGTCAAACGTTTACTATAGGTCTTTACCAGGTTTGCACACACAGTAGCTGGTATTTTGGCCCATTCCTCCATGCAGATCTTCTCGAGAGCAGTGATGTTTTGGGGCTGTCGCCGAGCAACACGGACTTTCAACTCCCGCCACAGATTTTCTATGGGGTTGAGGTCTGGAGACTGGCTAGGCCACTCCAGGACTTTCAAATGCTTCTTACGGAGCCACTCCTTTGTTGCCCGGGCGGTGTGTTTTGGATCATTGTCATGTTGGAAGACCCAGCCTCGTCTCATCTTCAAAGTTCTCACTGATGGAAGGAGGTTTTGGCTCAAAATCTCACGATACATGGCCCCATTCATTCTGTCCTTAACACGGATCAGTCGTCCTGTCCCCTTGGCAGAAAAACAGCCCCATAGCATGATGTTTCCACCCCCATGCTTCACAGTAGGTATGGTGTTCTTGGGATGCAACTCAGTATTCTTCTTCCTCCAAACACGACGAGTTGAGTTTATACCAAAACGTTCTACTTTGGTTTCATCTGACCACATGACATTCTCCCAATCCTCTGCTGTATCATCCATGTGCTCTCTGGCAAACTTCAGACGGGCCTGGACATGCACTGGCTTCAGCAGCGGAACACGTCTGGCACTGCGGGATTTGATTCCCTGCCGTTGTAGTGTGTTACTGATGGTGACCTTTGTTACTTTGGTCCCAGCTCTCTGCAGGTCATTCACCAGGTCCCCCCGTGTGGTTCTGGGATCTTTGCTCACCGTTCTCATGATCATTTTGACCCCACGGGATGAGCTCTTGCGTGGAGCCCCAGATCGAGGGAGATTATCAGTGGTCTTGTATGTCTTCCATTTTCTGATGATTGCTCCCACAGTTGATTTTTTCACACCAAGCTGCTTGCCTATTGTAGATTCACTCTTCCCAGTCTGGTGCAGGTCTACAATACTTTTCCTGGTGTCCTTCGAAAGCTCTTTGGTCTTGGCCATGGCGGAGTTTGGAGTCTGACTGTTTGAGGCTGTGGACAGGTGTCTTTTATACAGATGATGAGTTCAAACAGGTGCCATTCATACAGGTAATGAGTGGGGGACAGAAAAGCTTCTTACAGAAGACGTTACAGGTCTGTGAGAGCCAGAGATTTTCCTTGTTTGAGGTGACCAAATACTTATTTTCCACCCTGATTTACAAATAAATTCTTTACAAATCCTACCATGTGAATTCATGGATTTTTTTTTTCACATTCTGTCTCTCACAGTTGAAGTGTACCTCTGGTGCAAATTACTGACCTCTGTCATCATTTTAAGTGGGGGAACTTGCACAATCGGTGGCTGACTAAATACTTTTTTGCCCCACTGTAGGTGATGGAATACCTGCTGCAAACTCACAATGGTTCTATGTTCATCTCAAAGCAAACCTTTCTTTTAATCCAGTTCAGGAGAAAATAGGCGGAGCAGCACAAAATGCCTGGCACACTCTCCTGTGGGTCATGCTTTTCTCTTCTTTTGAGCCACAGAGGTGTAAAAGCACAGGAGATCTCACTTTCATTTCAGTTCCACTGGGAATAATTGGCCTCTCCTCTGCCTTATGATTTGATGCCTAAAGACAAGTCTATTCACTGACTTTTCCTGGTCTTTGTCAGAACACAATATTTTTCACTTTACCAGGGGGGAAAAGTGTTATATTAACATCAAGGAACTTCCACTCTTCTCATCTGAGTGCTATCAATAGTTTAGGATTCCTGAGGGGCAGATCTTGGCACAATCACTGTCTAGATTCAGTCCCTGATAGCAGTAGCTCAGATTTATGAGTTTTTACCAAAACAAAGCCAGAGAGGGAAGGAGCCAGTGAGGGACTGTGGCTTTGTTGCTGCTGCACTAAAGAATGGTTGTGTAGGTTGCCGACTGGCACGGATAGGAATGGCATCGGGGCACCACCGGGGGTGGGGGGAACTTTACAAGACTGCCCTATGTTGGTAATAATTTTAATAAACATGAGCACAAAACAGAGGAGGACACCATATAATGAGTTGAAACATGAACTTATTATTTATTCCTGCATATACAATTTGTACGTCCCTCACAATTTCCTGTTGTCCCACCGAGATAATTTTGGCCAAAAATTCTGGAGGCGCCTCTGAAAAGCATGTGGAATAGCGGTAACTACTTCTGCCATCCTGGATAGATCCAAAGAAGTGGCTAGTGACACAACGTGGAGGCCAAAATAATGGATTATGATTGTTATGATTGTAATTAGGCTGTATGTACAGGCTGTATGTACTACAGCCTGTACATACATAAAGTTATAGAATACTCACAACATACTTCATACCGTGTACATTATAACATACCATAATAGACCCATTTCTGTAATATACTTACATATCTATATTATTGCTAATATATATTGTAATATATCTATATCACTAAAGCACTTCTGGATGGATGCAAACTGCATTTCGTTGCCCTGTACCTGTGCATGTGCAATGACAATAAAGTTCTATTCTAATTACAGGGTTATTTGTAAATCAAAATCAGTGAAAAAATTGAAAACTGGTATTTTTGCTGGGTAGTATGCTAAAGAAATACCACCAAAATAAAAAAGGTCATAATTTTATGGTAATTTTTTTTTTTAATGTAGGTGCCCTGCTTTTTCTCTTCTTGCCTCATGTCTTAAAAAGTAAAGAGCAACAGCAGTTACTTGGGACACTGTCACTATCACAATAAACTGAGGTTTGTTTGTTTTTTGGGCTGAACGTACTTGAGAGTTTAACCCAATGTAAAATCATATTGACTCAGCTCTAATAGCAGGAAGTATCAGTTAGGAGCAAGACCAGTCTCTGTCTGAAGAATTTATGAGGATGTTGACTAAAACAAGAGCCTACAGGAGACGCTTTGAGGAAGATCTGCATAAACTATCAAGGCTTTAAGGCAAATATTGCGGTTCTGTCTTTGTAGTAAGTCCAGACCATGGGTATGAAGAGTTAGCTCATCAAAGCTTCTCTTCACCTCTGGAGTAAGATAGCTGCAGCCAGCTCATCAGACGCTCTCCTCATTTGGCCCTCAAGATTTTTCCTTTTGCAGCCCTACTGCTAACGACCGTTGATGACTTTTCCTGAGACACAGCCTCATCCAGGATGAAACATAATGCTCTGCGAGGATGAGCTGTTGGGCTGATTTATAGCTTGTGGCGTGCGTAGGTTATGGCTGTGCCTTTGGGTTTGTTTTTAGTAGTATTTGTGCTAAATATAGTTACTCTGTGTGACCAACATTGGCTACAGGTTACCGCACACCTGGATAGGGTTAGATAAGATGAATATGTTTTGATGCTAATGTACTTTATGTTTATCTTTGAAGTTTATTTTTGGAATACAAACATTAGTACCTGTAATCAGGACAGTGTTTGCCAGTCTGAAGTCATCGATAGGTTTTTTTCTGACTACTCGAGAAGACCATCCATTACCGTGCTCTTTGTTTCCCCAACTCAGAGAATCTGCACTTACGCAGATTGATTCACAGTGATCTTTAATGTATATTTAATGAGCTGCAAGGCAAGTGTTCATTTAGCAAGAACAAGTTCCTGCACTTACATTTGACTGGCAACTGTGAGTGTTGGTATTAGCCAAACTGTGCTTACATGTGCATCCAATCTCTTCATAATAATAATAATAATAATAATAATAATAATAATAATAATAACAACAACAACAACAACTCTTCTACCATGACAAGCACTATGCTGTTTTGTTTTTGTCCCAGGTCAGCTTTATTAACTTGTACTGACTCTTTTTAGTCTTCACAAGTCCAATTAATCCACCCTAGGACATCTAAAATCCTCTTGAGTGTAGATCATTTATGAGACCGATGTATTACTTTAATCTGTCCTTGAGCCCAGTCATACAGTAAAAGTAGACTTTGTTGCCAAATCAATAGTTAAGCCATTAACTTTGACCAAAAATGGCACCAGGCTATACTAATATATTGTCAAATCGTTTTGTCATTGCTTTTTATTAGTGCAACCTTTAGGGTCAGAAAACATGGACTACCCCATCCTGTCTGGTTTAGGCAGCAGTGTACACACACACACACACACACACACACACACACACACACACTTTTTTCCCTCTCAAGACGGCCACATGTATGTTTATACTTGTAAGCTTGAGGAGAAACATGCTGTAAGAGGGAGGGTCAATTGCCACAAAGGTCATAGCTCAGAGTTCAGAGATTAGGAGGTCACACAGTTGCACCATCTGGCCCACAGAACCTCAAAATATCTGACACCATTTTCTAGCTACAAGTCTTCTCAGTTTCTTTTATCCATTTATCTGTTTTTATATGGTACTGTAAAAAATATTGAGCTACATACTTATCAGAAGAAAGTGGAGAAAAAGATAAAGCAATGTACTGAAATGTGCAAACATACATGGGAATACTGTATCTAAGGCAAAAACAGATTTTGTACAGGTCTAACGGGGGTGAAAGTCAATTCTTCAAGACAACCTGAACTCTCTTAGACAGCTTTCTTGTATTTTCTTTGAGTAGTCTTCAGGAATTCTTCTTGAGGCTTCTTGAAGGACATTTAGAGCTCTTTTTTTGATGTTGGCCATCTTTTGATCCCAAACTGCTTCAATAATTTTGAGGTTCGGGCTCTGGGGAGGCCAGTCCATAACTGATAGTGTTTCGCTGTGTGCCTTCCTATCTAGGAATGCTTTTACTGCATTGGCAATGTGTTTGGAATCATTGTCATTCTGAAAGATGAAACTGTTGCCAAGCCGTTTTCTTCCCATTTCCCTTCTTTAAGAATGACTTCTTCACAGCCACTGAGACCACTTCTGATGAGGCTTCATTGGATCAGCCTATTTCTTAGAAACACAATTTTCAGATATTGTTCATCTGCTTTAGATTTCTTACACACACACACACACACTGCACATCATCCCGAGATGTGCTACAATTTTGTCTCTTTCTGAATTACCTTGTTGGCGCAAACATACAATTTTATACTCGTCAAACTGTGTTATCTTTTCAGCATTTTTCATATACTCAAGATTGGGAACAATGTCCAAAGAAAAACTTTGAAAGATCATCCAAAATCCTGGACAACTATTAGTATTACTACTACTATTAAGATCATTAAAAAATGACAAGAATGTCTAGCTTCTTAGAAGCAAAACATGAAGAAAAGAGGACAGGCCTAGGACATTTGCACAGTACTATACATCGTAGACTCTACTGTATCTCTTGGTGATGGTGTTTTTGTTGTGTTTGGTCTGGTTGCTGGCCTCCTGCTTTTTCCTAAAGCATTACATGATAAAGGGTTTGTCACACTCAGTCTCGTCACTAATGGAGCGGGTGTAGACTAATTGGTCATTCCACACTGGTAACACTTGGTCCAGTCTCTCCTGCTGCGTTATAATTAGTTAAAGCTACGAGGTCTGGATTGCAGATATTCTCCTCCAAGTACTGTGTTCGGGATCACTGAGCAAGTATTTACCTCCTAGGGATTATATAAAAACACACCAGCGTGGACACACACAGTGTGGAGCGTCATACGTACACATGCCCTTTCTTAGCAAATGAAGGAGCCCTGTCAAAGGTTATTTGTAGAGGCTCCCATTGGTTCATTTCAACCAAAAGAAAACAGCAGACATAGCAGCACACACAGAAGCAGCCTCAACATAAATAGTCCTGCTCCGCTAAGAAAAGTCTCACAAGTGTAAAGTGACAGATTAGATTTCCTGTAGTACAAATCCTGCCGATCAGTCACGTCGTGTCTAAAGTGAAGACACAAGCCGAGGGATGACTATGCTGGGCTTTTACTGGATGTGACAGTGGAACAGCTGGAGTCATTGCAATCAGTACAATCATCAACATTACTCAAAGAACAGACCAGAAGGAAGGATATGAGGAAGGAAAATGGGAACTGGTGACAATCTGCCACTCAAAGTAGTCCAACTTCCACTGAATAGCCCTAAAATGTGGATATATAACGTTTTTATTTTCAGTCAGAGTGACACATGTGGTTTTTGTCCATTATTCTAGATTATGTTGTGGAATAATAAAGTGGTTGTCCAGTATGCTAATAAATACAAATGGCTAGGTGATATGCACCACACACTTTTCCCATGTTGGGGTTAGAAGATATAACAAACAGCTACTGTGACTCATCTGCGTCACTCTTTATCTGTTGTTTTAGCTGGACATAAATCAGATCAGCATTTGCTCTTCTGGGTTTTTTTGTTTTTACCCACTACGCTTTTCTGTTTTCTCCATCTGCCTGCACCAGGGTGGAGTTTGCTCCCTGCTTCCTAGCTTTGAGAGTGCTTGTTAAATGACTGTTGGACGATGTAGCTCTTTCCATTACACGAGTGTTTTCAACACTGATGGACTGAGGGATGGGCATCTGTGTGTGCATGAATATGGCTTATTTCTACGTATATTACTGGATGTTTGAATATGTTATTCAGCTTGTCTCTTCTATTTATAACATTAACTGGCATGGAATATATTATGTATTAGAATATAAATGTCCATAACTCATAACAAGCCATACATTTCAGAGAGTATGGCTCTCTGGGACAAATGACATCAGGGACTGATGTCATTTGATCAAACGCTATACAGTGGAATTCAGTGGCCCCTTACCCTCCACCTCTCACATAAACCGTCAGCCAGCCTGTTGTGATAGACCTCCCACATGCGCACACATAGCAGAGGCAACCTTTAGACTAGTGCGCGCCACCGAGCAGCCAGCAACAGCAGCAGTCGCTCTCCATGCAGACAGCGAGGTATTCAGGAGAGAGAGGAGGAGCAGGAACAGTAGCCAAAACCAACTCCCCCAACTCCTGCTGTAATCCTTCATGTCCCACCCCGGGGGCAACTCTGCAGGGCTTTTCCCAGCTTAGTTTGGGACTGTACTCTCATCCTCTGCTCACACAGGTAGGGGAACCACCTCCTGCTAAGGTCTTTCCGCCGTTTCCTTTGACAAGGCTGTGACTTAACTTTGAGTTAGCTTGTTAAAGTGGTGTAGCTGAGGCAGGGAGGATGTCAAATTAGCTGTGCTGGCGTCACATTTGGCTACTGGGCAGGTGATTATAAAGGCACTGAAATGGAGAAAGTGAGGAGGGCTCTTCTTTCATGACTTATGTCTATGTTTATCGGCATGACTGTTGCATTAAAAGTGTGTGTGTGTGTATATATATATATATATATATATATATATATATATATATATATATACACACACACACACACACACACACACACACACACACACACACACACGTGTGTGTGTGTGTGTGCGTGCGCTCATGTCAGTGGAAATAGGTTGATACCCAAGTAGTTTCATGGGCTGCATAAATGTGTCATGATGACTTGATTTGGAGTGTCCTGTTTTACAAGTGAACTTTTCAGTAGAGACTTAGGGGTATAATACAGAATAACAACTACCAGGAGTCTAATCACTTATTCTAATTGGTATGTACTGTGTGTAGTAACTATGGCAACAGCCTTGAGTATTGATACAGTGAGTTGACTTAACTGCTGCTACTGTATACATCAAATATAAGCCTCCAAATGCTGTAAATCTGCAGCGGGCCATATCGGAAACACTATAACAGTGGTTACCATAACGTCTTTCTCTCTGCATGTGCCCCAAAAATCTACCGAACTCGTTAGCGGCTCAGTAGTAGAAAACCGATGTTTTTGTGACCAGGAGCCACCAGATTTGTTTCCACCAGCACCCTGACAGTGTGCCATTCCCTTGGCAAGTTGCCTCTGGCCAGTCAAGGAGACCTTGCAGTACTTGGCTTGTGTACACCCACTGAGCTCCATTACAGAGCCCCGTATTCACTAAAGCTGAGATGGAGATCTCTATAAGGTACCGAGATACAGACAGCGTCTTTGTGCAGCTTCTTTTCCAGCTGTAAAATCTGATTTTGTTATCAGGGCGTGCCTATTCATGCGTTATGAGTGAGGAACTTTCATAGACAGTGGAAGAGGAATTGTTTGAGAAGGTACCGTTTTTCCTCTTTACTCTCCTGAAGCGTGTTTAGCTGTCGGTAAATGGTGTTACAGGATGTCGGTCATGATTTTTGTTGGCATTACATTCTTGAAGATTGGATTCCTGTTACGGATCACATGAAAATGTTGCTAATTCAGTTGGCATTGGGCTACTGAGTTGGCTGGATGAGAGAGGGGAAAAAGCGAGCATGTAAGCTCATGTGTATAAATACACATGTGTTTTCAGCCTTTTTTTTTGTTGTTTTGCTTTCAGTTGCATAGGCCAGAAAAAGCCTGCAGGACTTCCTTACTCAGTGAGGCAGATTTTTCCAGTGATGACTAAAATTTTCTGTTTAGGGCACCCTACTTCCTCTTCATTAGACTTGTGGCTGAGTTTGGATCTACAATATAATGTGTCAGTGTGTGTGTGTGTGTGTGTGTGTGTGCACGTGTTTGTGCTTGTTTGCAGCGGCACTTCAATCTTGGCTTATGCAGAAACAACTCAGCAGGTTACATCTGCCGTGTATAGAGATCTATTTATTTTATATGAGACCATCATGTTTGCGGTTTTGGGGATCATAAAAAAACAAGTTAACCACCAGTTCATCTGCTGATATACCAGCATTTCTCAGGTGACACATTTAATGCAATTGGCTTGAGAAAGTGCAAGGCAGACCCTCGTGATTTCATCGTTTTTTCCACAGCGCATGCCACAGACCCGGCTCATTTCCTGAAGCTGGTAGAATAGGTGGACACGAGCCAGTGTTTAATTTTACTGCAGCTGCTTTGGCTATACCCACAGAACCTCTTGATATCCAGCATCTCTGATAGTTCCTCACACTTTTTTCTTCTTCTTAATGTCTTGATGAATCCCATGTGTTTATATTTTGAAGATTAACAATTACAGAAATAAATGTGCAAATTGCTGTGGCTCTAAAAAATACTTGGGTAACAAAAAATTTAAGGTTTGTGGAAAATGTAGGCATCTTTAATAGTTGTATTTGGCTTAATGTGATCCTAATGATGCTTTTTCATACTTTTGTTTTTAGAAGTCATTCATACCCAAGGACCCCTGGATGGCAGCCTCTATGCCAAAGTACGCAAAAAAGAATCTGTTGACGGAGCAGTCACATCGAACGGCCTTCCACCCTCTGCTATTGAACATGCTTTACCTGCGGTTGACCATGCCTTGTCTGTGAGCAGCGACTCAGGAAACTCTACTGCCTCTATCAAAACCGACCGAACTGATGAAGCAACAGCAGCCCCTCCGGCTTCCACAGTGAACCAGACACACATTCCTGTGGGTGAGGAGTTACCCTCGGTCCATCAACACGCTCCACCTGCCCAACAGTCTATCAGTCCGCAAGAGAAAAAGGAGCTAGAGCAGCTACTGAGTGGCTTGGAGGGGCCCATGCACAGACAGGCCTTCCTATCAGCTCCGGCATCCGCTGTTGGAGGGATGCTTCACCTGGTGCCCGCACAGGTCCATGTTAATGGGCATGGTAACATTGACCGTGAGACCGACATTCTAGATGATGAGCTTCCTACCAGTCAAGAGGGCAACAGTGTTGACAGCCTTGGAACGTTCTCTTCCACAGATGGGCGGGCTACACCAGCTGATCTCTACTATCAGTCTGAGTCCATTATCAATGGTCAGGACCACGTGCCATATCTGGAGCGCAACGTCCCAGAAAAGCCTCTGGAAACCGTCCAACCACAGCTTGGCATATCTGGCAAGTCTGTCACGTTGCCCCACAGTGATTCTACCCCATTCTCTGGTAGTTACATGCCTACTCAGAATGGCAGTCTGTACCGCTCTCAGTCTTTTGGTGCAGAGTTAAAGTCAATGCCACAAGCTCCCACTCGCACCACTAGTAGCAGGGATGCCGTCCAGCGTGGTCTCAATGTTTGGCAGCGGTTCGGAGTGCCAGAAGAGCCAGTAACTGAAGGCCTCACTTTTAGTCCGCCTCCCACTGTTGCAACCATGCCTAGCCACCACAGCCTGCCACAGTTCCCTCATCGCCACAGCGCTTCGCAACAAGAGATTGAGCAATCAATTGAAACTCTTAATCTCCTTATGTTGGACCTGGAGCCAGGCCATTCGCTGGTGACAAAGTCCCAAAGTGCTCCATTGCGCGAAAACTCTGCTGTAGTGACCACACAGCCATCCTTTTCTCAGAACCAAACCAGGCCCTCCTACCTGCCTGATTCCACCATTCACACCCATTTTTCAGGCCCCATGTCCAGCCACTCATCACCGCCTGTGAAGCCTAGTACATCAGAACCTGCACCTGTCCAACGATCTCCGAGTTACACCTCTGGAACAGCTTCAACAAGTACTTCCTCACAAGCCTCCCCCACTGTAAGTTGCCAGATCAAGACAGTCAGCACTTACCCACCAACAACGCTGCCCCAGTCTGCAGAGGCCTCTGAACCCCAGAAAAGCCCTAGTGCATCTTCAGCATCACCCCAGCCAAGAGACAGTGAGCCTGATGAGGTCTTTAACATTGAAGGTCTGGTGGCCCAAAGAGTGGCTGGTAAGATCACACAGTTTATTTTATGTTGACCCTTATATATGTATAGATTTTAAAACTTATGATAATGCTGCAGGTTGTATCTTCCAAGGTATTTGCTGTATATGATCTGACAGCTTTCTGTATTCTTTCTGGCATGTTAAAAAAAACCCCCCGTTAAAATCCATTTTTACTACAGATTGATGTATGGGCACTGAACTTGACCTACAGTACATTCAACTATGTGTGTCAATAATACTTACTTTCTATTTTTGTTCAGCCACGATAACCACGAAGTAGTCAATTTGATATGACATTCAACAAAAACTAAATTGCTTGAAGTGGCACAGTCTGTGGAAGTTTATACTCCAATACTTCCAATTTAGCAAACTGTTGATGTCTTTGAAAGTAAAAAATAAGATGAGCTTTCTGTCTAAAAAGCGTTACTTTATTTTCTACTATGTGTCATTAAGCTCTTTAACTAGTGTTTTATATACAGCTGACAGATACCGTTTCTAAAATGTAGAGACTGTTTTACTAAAGAGTTCAGCAGCTGACATTGTCTCTTTCTACAAAATTGTCCAAATTTCTACCATGAGGACTGGCACAGAACTGACTAGGCCAAACTCTCTTACTACAGCCCCCCGTTACAGTCATGTGAAAAGTTTTTACAGGACACTTTGCAGTCCTAAATAAATGCCCCCTTACTGCTTCTATAGGAAATTAGGGGGTAGAACATCACTGCATGTCGTGATTTTACAAAAGTTGCATCTAAACAAACAACAAGACTTCTAGCACAATGTCCTTTGGACGGATGTTTGGCCATGATGCACGGCAGCATGTCGAGCAAAAACCAACAAAAGCTTCATACCATTTATGAAGCACAGTGGGAGAGGGCGGATGACTTTGGCTTGTTTTGCACCCACAGAACCTTTGGAATCATGATTGAACTCCTGTAGTGAGACCTTAAGAGGGCTGTGCAAGAATGAATTCCTGTAAACGTCAATGAACTAAAGCAGGCCAAAATTCCTCCACAATGAAGTGTGAGACTAATGAACTCACACAGTGAATAATTACTTAAACCTATTGCTGCTAAAGGTGGGTCTAGATATTACTTAATCGCGGGCTGTAGTTAGTTTTTTACAGGACATCAAGGAGTCTGATGGAAACTCATTCACATGACCGTCACTGTACATTTAGTTCATAATTGGCAGCAAATGTAGAATAATGTAGTGATGAGTAGAGTTGATGCCATCATCTGTGCACTGTATACACATCTCTCTTGGAAAACACTGTTCAGCCCTTATCTCATTTCCTGCATGTCACATCATCAGTCCCCGTCACTCAGGCTCAAACAGGAAGGGTTCTCTCCAGTCCAGCAGGTTGACTATCCCTAGATAAGCTTGGGAGACATCCTGCAGAATGGCAAGAAATTGAACAAAGTCAACATGACGAAGTGCGATAGCCATGACCTCAGATAGCGAACATGAGGCTTTCCAGAATCAACAATACTTCATTCTGCTGCCATTTGAATGTAGAACACTTTTTACATTAAGGAGCACAAAATGGTAGTTTTTGTTCTTGTAACATCAGGAATTAAAAATACCTTTTACTTTCTTTAAAACAGAAATATACTTATGTAATTTGTTTGGGGACTGTGAAGGCAACATTGTGTTACCTCTGGGTTTTTTTAGTGTGTGTGTGTGTGTGATTCACTCTTGTTTTCAGGAAAAAGCATCTTTTATACGAACAGAAAATGTCTGTTATCTCCTCGTTCTGCTGTTCTTATCAGACCCCTCATCCCCCATCTCCTTTTTTCAGTTTCCTCATCATTCTTCTTTCTTTCATCATTCATCTGTTTACCCCAGAGTACTCGGCTCGTGTCCAAAGTGTCATCCCCAGCATGACCTCTTCTCAGTCTGAGCACCACCGTTCTCACTCCCTCTCGGGTTGGTTCTCCCATCCTGTCTGAAGGAACACTTCAAAAAAAGGAAAAAGAAAGAAAGGAGATCCCCTCTTCTTCTTCTTCTTCTTTTGCAAGTGTTGCTTCAAACCGATTCTGTATCTGCTTTGCCTTTGACTGATGTGGGCTTTGGTTTGCATTTTTAACCATTTTTCTTGTTTAATACTAGACTGCCCCCATCTGCTCATTTTGTCTTTTTATTCCACTTCCTCCCTTTTATACGTTTGAGGTGCATCATCATCAAACTAACCACTGATTCCTTTCTTCGTACACCCTCACACTTCATCTATGTTTGTTCTGAGCTGCTTTCTTGTTCAAGGTTAGGGAATCGCCCCAACAGTGGTGCAAAAAGAAGGGGAAAAAACCCTCAATTGGATAATGTTAAAGTTTCACAAGAACGACACAGAGGAAGCACAAAGGAGGCTCTGTCCCTTGCCAGGAGAGTGCATGTCACAAGATCCGTTTTGCCAAACTTGGGAAACAATACCGAGGCCAGGATACACTGGGCTCATTCAAGGCTGAGTTTTTTCTCTTGTGCTACTTTCAAGATTTACAAAGCCAGACAAAAGACACCGAATGTAAAAGAGGGACCACAGTCCTAGTTGGAAACATCACTAAAGTGCTATATGTCCCCTGAGAACTAGTGACCACAATGCAGACAGGATTGTTCTGTGTAAGGGGTCAGTCTGGCCTCTCCACCACAGACAGTAATATCCTTTGCAGTGATGCAACACTACATCACAGTTAAATGTTAAAATGATCTAGGATAGAACTGGAATAATCTCTGAGATCATATTTACAGCCATGACATTTATATACAACAAACTCCCAGAACTATTCACGCAAATGTCACGCAAAAGTGCAGATCATTAAGACGGCTCAGTTCTCTTATTGATCTGAACACTTTCCCAGTAATACAGTCTGCTCAGTCTGGCCTTAAATGCCCTTTCTTAGTTGCAGAGGTGCACATATGGAAACGGCGTTTTTCACTTTAAAAGAAAAGAAAAAGCACGCCACAGGATCACTGATCAAGTTTGTTTTTCGAATCAATGCCATGATATAGTTGGACTTTCAAAAGCTCAGAAATAGGAGATGAGAGAAAAAAAAATCAGTTCAAGGGATTACCAGCAGCCCCAGCTGGAAACTATTAGCGGTCGCTAAGGCAACGGCATGGTGTTTGACAGTGCTCCGCTGTAGAGCAGTGTATCATGGGTACATCTGGTTGTCAGTTTCCAGGCTCGGTGTGATGGTGTGTTTCTGTTCTGGGGGTGTAGACTGCATACTTTTAAAGCTGTCTGGATGAAGATTTTGGCCAGTGCTGAAATATCTGAGGCATTCCACCTACGCCGGCACCGATTTCTGCCTTTTAAAATTGATGAATGACTTAGATACATAAATTAATAACAGGAAAATGAAACGCATGCATTTGGAAAGTTCTATTCAGTTTTGGTGATAACTCACAGGAAATTATTTTTAACATCTCAGGTTTTGGTAAAAGCAGTGCCTGATAACTTTAATCCCGACTGTCTGACTGCTACATTTTTATAGCTGCTATCTCCGACTTTTCTCCTAAGATATTTGGCCAAGTCTTTTTTTGTCTCACTTCAAAGTGGAGCCGAGTGAAGGGAATATCAATATTTTTAGGTTTCCACAACAGTCAGGCTTTCAAGATGTCCACAAAATCATCTGCCAGTGTTAGGATGAGAGAAGCGCTCGGTCACACCAGCGTTTCCCACAGAATCTGCAGCAGGGTGGTGCACGCTTTCTTATAACAATTAAGGAATTCTATATGCTGTATATATACAGTCAATATTTTCTGTTGCAGCTTTTTGAGTGGACAGAGTCCAACTCCACCGTCTTGAATGACAGCTGGTAGGTTTTGTTTTGCGTTGCAGTCTCTGTGAACCTGTTGTACACCTGCTGCAGGTTCTGGGTTCTGGTTAGCTCACACCCGATCTCCAGAGCAGAAGATGATCTGCCAGCAGCTGCAGTGTAAAATGGTCCAGAAAAGGATGGCTCCAGTGGCTGATAGAATATGTACATAGGCTGCGAATAGTTGGGGCTCGCTGGTTAGTGCTGACTTTAAAAACGTAGCAAAAAAAAAAGGGACTAAACTTTATCTCCCTGTAAGGATATTCCACCTGTACAAGGCATCTTTTCATTTAGGTCTGAATTAGAGGCATAAATAAACATAAAGGTAGAAGCAGGAGAAGAGTTGGTGACAAAATTTGAAACAAGATACTTGTTAAAAATTGTAAACAGCCACTTGAGAACAAGCACCATCACAGCATTTATAATCCGCCCACTCCCCTCTTTGTTTCTTAATGTTTTTTTCCTTCTTTTCACTTCCTCCCATTGACCTCCATCTAGTTTCAAAGCACTGGGCAGCCAGTGCTAATCTTTGGCACTGGCTTTTTCTGCTTTGGCCAGCATTTCAGGTATTGCTCCCTCAATCCTTTGAGTCAATGCTGCTGAATATTAGCATACAAAAAGCCTCTTTACTCCAATCCTGTTTGTTTTATGCTGCTAGCTTTTCTCTCTACCTCTCAGTTCAAATGAGATTAGGAAAAATCAGCTTATTGGCTGCTCTGAAGTTCAGCCAAAACATTCAGTTTGCACCAGCACATCAAAGAGTTTGTAACAGAACATTTTGTCCTAGTATTAAAGAATTGTTGCATAGAAGACGGGAGTATCATTCTGTGTGCCACATTTCCAACATGGTGTGGGTTTCTTCTGAATAACGCTGTTGACCTTCAGGCTTCTTCTTCTGATGAGCAGCTAATCCGTTCGTAACTTCTTTTTTTGTATGTGCATGTTAAATTTGAAAGGACCACGGGCTCCTGCCGATGCTTTGCCTGGTTTGATTGTCTGCAAAACACACACAGTGGCCTGTGCATTGAGCACTAGCGATAGCTGACAACCATTAACATTCGGTGGCGTTGATGGAAGTGATGGAGTGAAGGCGGATAAAAGAGAAGCAGCAAGCTTTTGCCAAGTTGTAACACTCACTTGCTTTTCTTAGGCGTCCAGGCCCGTGTGTCATCCTTGGATGAGCCCACAGCTGCTCCCCGCCGTCGCATCACCAGCGAAGGCCAGAACCAGAACGGACCAGATGACAGTACGTCTCCTGATGTCCCACTTCGCTCTCCTATTCGGTGTGTTTCACCAGAGTTTGTCAACGCCATAGCGATGAACCCCGGTGGACGGCCAAAGGAGGTAGAAAACGCACATTTTAGAACTGCTTTTCACATTTTCTCTGCACCAGCGATGGCAGTTTCTTTTTTTCTTCTCATCTCATCTCTTTTCCTACTCCAGAAAAATATGCACAGCTATCGAGAGGCCTTTGAGGAGCTGGAAGGAGGTCACATCAGTCCTACACCCACAGTTGGTGGTGAGGTGTTTCCCCAAACCCCTGCCTTCCCCGTCTCACCGCAAACCCCTTACTTCAACCTATGTAAGTCCCCCCTCCGGCTGACAGAGGGCACTGTGGAGCTCAGGTGTAATTACTTTTTCAAGATTTATATCCTGGAATTTAACAAATTATTATTTTTAGCCTTTTTTAATCCAGCACTGAACCTGCATTCTTTCTGATGGCCAGCAGATGGCGACTCTCCTGGTCGCAAAATGAACATATAGAATTCTGTGAGAGGATAACCCAACTTAACACTCGATCTATGACCTCAGTTAACACTGGATTGTTTATCTTCCCCACCAACTGTTTCAAATCAAATTCAGTAGGACACGAGGTTTGTTTAGCAAAGTATGCTCTCCAGTTACAGTAAAAAAGATAATAAAACAGGATAAGCTTTATTAGTGTTGACAAATGAGTTTGTAACTTGGACAACAGAGTTTTTGACAAGAACTATGTAGACAAACCAGCATATAAGTTTGAAAGCATATCCACATACATACATCTACCCCCTCTTAGTCTCTCACACACCCAACAAAAAAGGTCATGCATTACATAACAGTGTCTTAGCCAGCTCTGCCAATTACCTCATCCAGTTCTCTTGCGTATCTCCTCTTTGGGCACTCCCATAAAAGTTAGTTATAAAACGCAGACACTGTATTTTTAACACTTATTTTGTGGCCGAAGATATTTCCTCCCACTTAAACTAGGAACACTGCTCAGGAACACGTCTCAGTCATACGGAGCTGCACATTTTTTTCACAAAGCAAACTTAAATGTTTGCGAAACAGGGAGAAAAAAAATAGTTGGACTGGGTTTAAAAACATGAAGATGGGCCAGAAAACTTTTTTTCCTCCAGCTGTGCACAAACTGGTGTTAACTGGTTACCAGTTAACTAAGAACAGTTTTGCAAGTCCTTTGCAAAACCTGTTGAAAGCGCACGGTTGGCTAAATGATGAGCGCACGTGACATCGGATTTATTTCCCACCAAGCTGTCTTCTGAGTAGTGTGTCTTCAAATCACCTGTCCCTCCCTCGCTCTAAAGACACACACACACCAAAACCACTAATTAAAGGTGACACATCAGGGTCTCAAGTACAAAGAATTGATTAGGATTCTTTGGTAAGTGGAGGATGCACGGCTCTACTGGAGTTCCACTGTCCCACAACGTCAGCCATAACGACCCCCTCGCCCCCATTACCCGCCATGTACTACAATCCTGCACCGCTTTGGCATGAGAACCACACGAGAGCAGCACTTACAGTTAAAACTCTACAGATTAGGACATGCAGACTCAAACACACACACACAGCACAGCCATTATCATGAACTTTTACACTCTCTAGAGCTGCTGCTCTCAGTGTATATTGTTGTCAATTGTGTTTGGGGTCATGTTGCTGCCTTATTTCACTGCATTGCCTCCCTTCCCCTGTCAGTCTTACCCAGCTAGAGTGTCTTGATCTGATAATTCTGTTATCTTGATTTTATTTTAATTTGGGCTGGAGGGGAAAAAAGAGAAGTGGGCATTGCAAAAAAAAAAAAAAAACAGATGTAAGATAGGTAATGTTTTGGAAAGACTCAACAGGAGTATTACATATTTGTTGTTAGAGTAACACAGGTCTAATGGCTAAAGCCTAAGAAGTAACATATTCCTCTTCTTATCTTTCCCTCCAGTGTCAGTACAGCAGAGACTGTCTAAGCTCGTGTTTTACCCCGTTACTGGTCACATGCATGTTTTGCTCCTCCATCAGAGCATGAGGCATGGGCACCTTCTAAACACTGCACTCGTGTGTGCTAATTGATGGAAATGCAATACTGTGTCTTGACAGCTTTTCACCTGTTAATTTAACATTAATAGGTTTAAACATTAAGTTAATTAGATTGCCTCATAATTTTCTAAAACCAGTGATGAGTTAGTGTTAAACTGTGTGAGCAGGTAGCAGCTGTCAAGAGGTCTGTAATGTACCATGGTGCGCGGTGATAAATGTCTGGTATCTCTTCAGGTCGCTCCCCTCCTGGTCTTGCCAAGACTCCACTGTCAGCCCTGGGTTTGAAGCCCCACAACCCAGCAGAAATCCTCCTCAATCAAACAGGCTCAGGTTGGTTGCAACAGTTTCAGATTCTGGTGATGCAAACACCTTTGGTTATCGATAAATGAGAGTCAAGTTGCCACTCCCTTCTAATGACGTATATAAATACAACTGAAGATCATTTTATAAGCATACATTTTAGTTCAGATGAGCTGAGAAACAGAAATAAAAGGAGTTTGGTTAAAAATGACAAGACAACATTTAACTGCTGCTAATATTTCTTTCCCTAAAGACACCAAACACTAAAGTTTCCAACCCCCTTGATACGTCTTGGGTTTTTTTTGGTTTTTTTTTACAACATTTTGTTCTTTGGTTTATCCCAATGATGCTTCACAGATGATGAAAGCAGTGAGGGTGAGGAAGGTAAGAGCTCCACTATAATGCCACATATCATCATTCACTTTAACCCTCTCCACCCCATTTTTCTCAACATATTTAGTCTTTTTCCGTCCACGTGTCACATTCGGCAAAGCCATTCCCATTTTTAGTTGCCATCAGAGTTAAGTAATAGTGTATGCTGCTTTTCGGAGTGGTCTTAAGTACCACTTTAGGCTATTATTTGCATTTTATCACCCTTATGGACAATAATGAGGCACCCCACCCTGGAAAATCAGAAACCCAGTATAGAGCTTTTATTTATTTAGGCGTGTCTTTCATATACAGCACCAAGAAGCTATGTGGAGTCTGTCGCCAAGTCAGCAGTGGCAGGAGGAGAGCCATGCACATCACATAGAAGCCTTACTCCGCTGGGAGATGCTACAACCAAGCAGAGAAGTCAAAGTCCCACCACCACTCACACACTGAACCCACCTTTGTCCAGCAGCAGTCCCATACAGAGCTCACCGGGGTAAGATGGGCCTGTCTTATAGTCATGTTTAGCCTTCTCCTTGAGTACTTGTACTCCTCCGTGAGAAGCTATACTGCATTATTACGCACGCTTATTTACTTCTCTCGCTTCTCTTTCAGCGATCACCCTGTAGCAGAGAGCAGTGTTAGCACTCCGTCCCAACCCACTACTGATTCCGGGTTCCGCTCCCAGCCTACAGAGAGTGCCTACCCCACTCCTACTCCATCATATCAAGCCTTGAATACCCCCACTTCATCCTACCTGGATTCTAGCTCTCCAACCTCCTCCTACCTTGGCACTGCAACACCCACACCACCTTACCTGGGTCCCAGCACCTTGTTAGGAAGCTATGCATCCTCAGATCCCAACCCGCCCAGTTCAGAACCAGTTCAGACCACACTCGGCCATGGAAGCCCCAGTAAACAGATCCAGACCAACATCATTGGCTCTACTAACAACCCCGTCCTCCAGCAGCGCCCCAGTATTAATCAGGAAGTTCCCGCCATGAGCCAGCAGACATCACCAGCTAATGGCTTTGAAGTGGGCGTGTCGGGTCTCAGTGGCAGTCCCGTCCTCGGTCATTGTCCATCTCAGGGAGCGCAGAGCAGTCCAGTCCTCAACAGGCAGGCTGCTATGGGGCCAGGGCCCCAACAGAGCCCAGTCCTCAGCAGACAGCCGTCCCTCGGTCAGCCTATTCAGAGCAGCCCTGTGCTCAGCCGACAGCCATCGATCACACAGGCTCAAGGAAGTCCGGTGTTGGGCCGTCACCCCTCCATTTCTCAGATGTCCCAGAGAAGCCCCAGTTTAGACCGTCACCCCATGCACAGTGGTTACACGACACCAGATGAACGACATGGGAACCTGTCACGACAGAGCAGTTCTTCGGGCTACCAGGGACCACCAACTCCCTCATTCCCCATCTCACCTGCAGGCTACCAAGATGGAGGGATGATGGGGATGGGTTTAGGGTTCAGGCAGGGCAGTCCAGCCCCTGGATTTCAGCCCCAGCTTCCAGAGAAGAGGCGCATGTCAAGCGGCGATAGACCAAACGGAGCGCTGTCCTATGGCACGATGAACGGGAAGATGATGCCCACAATGAGTGGAGGAGGCAATCCCAGCTACTTCCACACACTTTCTGACTTTTCAAGGTTCACTATGACTGGTAAGTAAATACAATTTATGGATTCTTAAGGGGTTCATTCCATAAACTGTATATAGAAGTGCGATGGAAAAGTTTCCAGACTCTGACCAGAAAAATGAAAATTACAAACCGGATTTAAACTGATCAACTGTCAACTGTGCAAAATTAGCATCCGAGGTAATATGTCAGTAAACTATGGATTTGCTTGCTTGATCTTGCTGGCAAGCTAGCCAGCTAACTCTAGAATTAAACAATTAGTACAGTTTGGCACCACTATGGTGAAGTCAGGGTTTCAAAAACAGCAGTCCACAAATCAGCATTGATGTTTTGTTTTTTTAAATGAGTTTCGAGTGTTTGGGGTGACATCCGTTTTATATCTTGGCCGATCCAATTCACAGTCAAGGCAAAGAGGATATATTTTTGTGATTTCCTGTTACATCTTTGGATTTTTGTTGCAGATGGAAGCCCCGACAGCAGGCTGAACGTCAAGTTTGTTCAAGACACGTCCAAGTTCTGGTACAAACCTGACATTTCCAGAGAGCAAGGTAGGAAGTCAAAAGACCTCATTTATTATATTAATCAAATATAGATCCATCCAAGTGGGTGGATTTATGTCATACTTTTAAACATTTAGACAAACATTAAGGAACAGAAGCAGCTGTCATCATTAGCAGCGTAACATATCAGCTGTGTTGTGAGCAGTACTTTTGCAAACGTTATTGTGGTGAACATACAGAGCATATTATAGAAATGACTTGGGCTGCATGGTTTAATTGAGTATTACTCTGAATCCTTTGAGTTGCACTAAAAGGACTCTTTGTTGAAACTCAAGTCATTGTTCTGAATGTCAGTGATGTAAGTCACTGGACCCGGCAACGTCATCTCTTTTGATAAATGCACGTACACATGTGCACAATACTGACGATGCATGCAGCAGCATACACAAAACATTTCTGTCCTCGTGTGTTTTAGCTGTGAGGTCAGCAGCTAGTGACTGGCCTGTAATGGATTATATCATGTTAAACATAAGCATATGCTCAACTGCGATGACATCAGACACACGGAGAGTTTATACTTAGTGCAGTGCACTCCCAGAAAGAAAGCCACACCATATGCAGAGAATTAGGGAACATCTGCATGTGTTGCTCATCTCATCCATCTTCCTTGCTTAAACTGTCACATGTGGACAGGCCTGGGCATTGAACTAAACAGTGAAGTTAAAGCTCTAAAGCTCCTCTCTGTGAACAATGGAGTGTCTGAAGCAAAGTGTCATGTTAGAAGTTGTAGTTCTAATAAAATGCAGACCAACGGCAGTTTTTTTTTTTTTTTAAACAAAGGGTCAGGACTCATTTCATCCTACTCTTACTCATGCTTCACTTTTGACTTCATGCCACCTTCTTCCTTGGCTTACCTTCATTCTTTAATGACTTTTCCGACCTCCAAATTCCATCACCTAAATTTAGCTGGTGGAATAATAAAGAGGTTTTTCATTGTGGACAAATTGTCCAGTTTTTCTTTCCCTCAAATGCATTTCTTTTTGTTAAGTACTTATTGTAACAAATAAAGCTTCTAACCATAATTGTGTAACATGTGGTTTGTATACTGTAGTATGCAGTTTCTCCATGTTTTAACAACAACCTGCCAGGGGCCTGCACATCGACAATGTAATCTAATACTGAGCTTTGTTACAACTTATTGACATAACACAGAGGAAAGTGCATGTAATAGATAAATAACAAGACTAATGCCAGGTTCACTTAGTTCTGTATGACATTTAGGACTTTAAGATGGTCACCGTGTGGTATGAGGTGACTGTAGGCTCAAAGATTCTTGCCGACTTTGGCCAGGATACATACATTTCTACATAAACACAGAGCAGATCTGGCTTTGCTGCCTTTTGCCCCTATTTGATATAATCAGGAAGGAGGTGCCAGAGAATTACAACTAAAGACAAGAATTTAAACAAACACTAGATCATACTAAGAGGACCGATCTGGACTGCTTGTCCTTTGGCCGATGTATCACTTCATGCATTACACTGTACCCAAGACTACTAGCTTTTTCTCTCTTATCCATTATAGCCTAAATCTTTGGATTGGTGCTGCTTTACATCTTTGTTGTGTCATCTGAACCCAGCAAAAGTAAAGAGCGACTGTTATTTCATCTGTGAGGCCATAATGAGGCACAGGCGAGTCGTTCTGTGAGCTGCTAGCAACAGCATGCTATCAGAAACGGACGGCCGAGGAGTTTTTACATTCGAGTTTTGGTTGTTGAGAAAGGCACAAATGAAATGTGGCTTGTTGATGATGTCAGATTAACAGTCAGTAGATGTTAAGAACCTTTATTAGTCCCACACATGGGAAATTTGTTTAAAGATTTGTTAAAAGATCTTAATTTATCTTGAGGTGAGTGTTGGAACATCAATCCATCTAAGTCGGTCCATAAACCGACTCAGCAGTAGCATGTAGGTTATTGTATCACCTCCCAGATTCCTGATGTTCTAAAGTAACTCAATGTTCTCTGTATTCCAGCCATCAGCCTGCTGAAGGACAGGGAGCCCGGAGCCTTTGTTATCCGGGACAGTCACTCCTTCAAAGGAGCTTATGGCCTAGCCATGAAGGTGGCGTCTCCTCCACCCACTGTGCATCCGAACAAGAAAGGTAGGGGGAGGACGGTGGGCAGTACATCAAAGCAGTTACAAATGTGCCAAATATTCAGTACACACACTACTTCTGTGTTTAGTGCAGCCCTTCTTGTTTTGTTGGAGGCAGCATGAATGTTAGTACCTTAATACCAAAGATATGAGTCGATGTCTGAATGTGATTCAGCTGGTGCATTACCCGCCTGGACTCACGCACTGCTTGGCTCTTTTGTTGCAGGTGACATCACTAATGAACTGGTGAGGCATTTCCTGATCGAGAGCAGCCCTAAAGGAGTGAAGCTGAAAGGTTGCCCCAACGAGCCTTACTTTGGTTAGTGGAAGCACTCTTGCTGCTGTCTTTCATTTCTAAAACATACACTAACAGCTTAGCAGTGACATAACGAGTCTGTAGGAAATGTCAAGCACGAGCGCTTTCTCTCTTTTGTGTGTCAGTTGAAAATTTGAGCCCCTTTCCAAGTTTGAAAACGTCTAATCCTGCTGTAATTATAGTATTGAGTGACGTGATCTCTCTCGTGTTCTCCCTACTAATTACACTACACGGCTGTGTGTGCGTGCGCGTCTGCATGCACTAAAGGGGCAGACCAACTTCTGTGAACTTTTGCCTTCGCGCTCCTCGTTTCTTCTCTTCCACTCTTGTCTTCAGCTTGTAACTCACTTTATCGCTCTTATTCTTTAGTGGAGTTTTTGCTTGTATTTCTTTAATTTCAACTAACACAAAAGCACAAAACTGTTTTTTCCTGTCATCTTTTTTTTTTTTTTTTTTTTTATTTACTTCAGTGTGACATTACAGCCAACAATGAACAATTAAACCTGAGTCCTTTGAATCCCTCTTTCAGAGCTCGTGAAGTTTATCCATAATCCTCCACCATTTAAAAGTAACATTAATAACTCCAATTAAAAGATTCAGCTGTCATTGTGTAAGAAGTCAGGCGTACTACAGATTTAGTTAACGAGGGATCCATTATGATTAATTTAAAATCTAAATGTGTATTCTTCGACACTAATAGAGTAGTTTTCAGTAATCCTTGGCCATGATGCAGCCCCTCAGTTCATACACTCCCTAAAAGAAGCCTTTTAACTCCCTTCACCTCCCTTTAAGTTAGCTTTCATCAGATTGCCTGCCCAATGGAAACAGAAGGTTTGAAAAGCAGCTAAATAGGGCTTATCTATTGTAGAAAACCTACAAGAAAAAGTCACTATAAGAGTCAAAAGCTCATGCTTCAGACTGGTCAAAATGCTCAGGGGGGATTACCTGCACATACATTTACCTCTTTATTTATAATTTTAATATGGGTCACCATAATAAAAACCTAATGTCAGCAATCTTGTTAAACAATTAACCAGCTACAGGTCATCTATACCACGTGTCAAGATGGTTGTTATAACTGAAGAAAGCAACACTCTCAAACTGGAAGCTTCTGTGGAACCAGCTCCCAGTTTGGATTCAGGAGACAGATTCTCTCTCTACTTTTAAGATTAGGCTTAAAATGTTCCTTTTGATAAAGCATAGAGTTAGGGCTGGATCAGATGACGTTGAACCCTCCCTTAGTCACGCTGCAATAGGCTTAGGCTGCTGGGGGGCTTCCCATGATGCACTGCAGTGTTTCTTCTTTACTCACTATGTGTTTATACACCTCTTTGCATTTAATCATTAGTTCTTATTGATCTCTGCCTCTCTTCCACCTGTCTTCCCCCCATCACTTTTCAACCCGGTTCTGAGGTTTCTTCCTGTTAAAAAGGAGTTTTTCTCTTCCCACTGTCAACAAGTGTTTCCTCTAAGGGGGTCATTTGATTGTTGGGGTTTTTGTTCCATTGTTGTAGTTCTTTACCTTGCAATATAAAGCACCCTGGGCTGACTGTTGTTGTGATTTGGCACTCTAAGAAGAAAACTACCAAGCGGCAGAATTGATCCAGTTATATGAGAAAAAAAAAAATCCACAAACTTTCTCATGGCAACTCAAAACTCCCTTTAAGTAAAGCTGAACATTTATAAAAACTTGTTTCTCTTTGACAGGTTGCCTGTCTGCATTGGTCTACCAACATGCTATAACACCACTGGCCCTCCCATGCAAACTAGTCATCCCCACCACAGGTATGTGCAATAAGTGTTCTGTGTAACATGTATTCCATTTAAAAGTGTTTCTGTCTTACTCTTAAGCAAATCTTTACAGTTAAAAAAAAATTATTTTTTTTTTTAAAAACTGAAAATCTGACCCTTGATGGAGTCCTCATCCCAAAACGGTAAACTTTAAACTTTCTCTCCTGTAAATCAGAGCTCACTGAGGAAGTACCAGAGGTCACAACAGCAAACCCGATGGCTGAAAGGCTGAAACAAGGAGCAGGTAAAACCTCCTCCTCAGTATTAAAAGTCATTAGGTTATTTAAGTTTAACATTCCAAGACAGTCAGCCAAGTTTTGAGGTTCTTGGACATAATTGTCAGCGTCATTAGTGTGTTTTGTCACTCATTCTGACAACGTGACGTTCTTGTTGTCCCAGTGCTGAGGGCCCCTGCTGACTCCCATGGTAAACCCAGTGCACTTTCATTTGGAAACCTACAACTGGAATGTGCATCGTGTCTGTGTGTTGTCTGTCCGTGTATGCTCCACAAATGAAGACGAATAAATAACAGTCCCGTGTGACAGATTTCCCCAGAACATGTCTTTTAACACTAGCGTCCAGCTTGCGCTCCATAACAGACAGAATGTTTTATGTGGAATGATCTGTTTGGTTTCTAAAACCCCAGCCTTGTTGCAGAAAGCATGCACTCTAATGAGGACAATGTCAACATTATTGCATGAACAGATTGTTCACGATTGGGTTTGACACCATTTATCCAGCTGGGATGTCTGCTCTCTTTACAGCATGCAATGTTCTCTACATCAACTCAGTGGAGATGGAATCACTGACAGGGCCTCAGGCTGTCGCTAAGGCCATATCTGAGACACTGGCTGCTGCTTCTCCACCTACTGCCACCATTGTGCACTTCAAGGTGTCCTCACAAGGCATCACACTCACTGACAACCAGAGGAAGTAAGTCTAAACCACACCTGTCCCATCTTAAACATGAGGTGTTTGATGTCTCACAAGTGTAGACGTTGCATGTCATATGTTGTCGCAGACATATTTTTGACGAGCCTTTGACATCTCAGCGTATTTTAAGATATAAATATGTCTTTAAAGGGCTGGAATTAATGAATATGAGCAACTGAACACAATCACAAAACAATAGAGAAAATGAAAGTATTAGAATTTTTATACACTATATTATTAACTATTTCACAGCTTTCCCTATTATTACATCTGCATATCATCATTACATTTGGGTGCTGAGCTTTGGAAGGGTGTTAGAGAACAGTGAAGCAGACGTACTGGCCTGTTGTAGAAAGATAGAGCTAAGCCAGAAGACCAAGGTTTTGACTACCCAGTGGCTCTATGTCCCAGTCATCAATGATGGTCACGAGCTCTGGGTAGTGACAGAAAGAATGACACTGCTGATACAAGCGACCAAAATGAGTTTCCTTTGTTGAGTGGCTGTGCTCACCCTTAGAGATACTGTGAGGAGCACAGTGTCAAAAGTGTGTCAAAAGGGGCTAGCTGAGGTGATCTGAGCGTCTTAACAAGATGTATCCTGGATACCTCCCTTTTGAGGTTTTTAGGGCACACCCAGCTGGGACAGGAGCCCACAGTAGAATTTGTTGGAACGATTATATATCTCAACATTCCCTGGGAGGAGATGGAAAAAGATCTTGGGGAGAAAGGAAGTCTTACTCTCCTTTAGCCTGTGGCCATACCAAAAGCACTTTAGATAAGCAGAAGAAAAAGGGTGGACATGTGCATCATATGTTTCAGTTTTTATTTATGTAGTGGTAGTTCACAGCAGCAGTTTTCTCAAAGCAACCCTAAACTCCAACTTTGTGATCAAGCACTTGGTGACGGCAGAGAAGAAGAACTCGTTTTTAACAGGAAGAGTGATTTTAAGCATCCAAGTTCACTACTCGAATGCTTGAAAACATGAACTTTGAGCATTATCATAGAAGCTCAGCTTCCACAAGTTTTACATTAATGTTTTTAAATGCACGGCTGTCAGGAAAAGCATGCTAGCATTGACAAAGAGAGATAGCTTACTGGTACTGATGGAATGAACAATTTAGAACCGGTCTGATGTGTAGTGATACACGAGAAAAAGTAGAGCCCTTGCATAACTGGCACAGTCTGAGTTTAACCTCCTAAGACCCCGAACTCTTCCACGACATGCATTTTTTATTTCTCTTTGATATTTGGGCTGATTGGGGCCTGATGAATGTAAAAACAAAGAATTACCAGATTTTTTTTTTAACCTTATTTTGTTTTTAAGAAAAATAAGAGGATATTCGTTTAAAATTTTGATAGAACAGTAGCAGTATAATGTCCTCGTAAGTGGATATCAGGCCCTTGTAGAGCAAAATTGAGTATTTTAGTCTAAATAACCCAAAATGTGATGTCCACATATGTGGACGCAGGTCCTAGGAGGTTAAAGTTCATATTGACCAAATCAGCCTAAATCATCAATGGTTGCTCTGTTTAAAAGCTGTATAAAAGTATATGACATGCAAGTCCACAGAATGGACATTTCAATTTTTAAGTTTTGTGTCATTTACATCTTTTTTAGGCTTTTCTTCCGACGCCATTACCCAACCAACACTGTCACGTTCTGTGATATAGACCCTCAGGACAGAAAGTGAGTACAGAGAGCCATTAAAATACTTAGAACAATATTAGCGACTTGTTTTCAGTTCCTCAAGTGTGTTTAAAGCCCGTGATTTCAGCTAGTCCAAGTAGCACATTGGTTTTGTTTAGTTAAGACCTTAAACAAAATACTTAAATCATTTCAGATGGAACAAGCCTGAGGGAGGAACAGCCAAGTAAGTAAACTTTCCTTTCAGTCAACATTTGATACTTGAAAGTACTCTTTTTAAGAGACTGACCGATGCTGATATTTAGTTTCTGTCAGACGCACCCATAACAGTTGCTTCGTGTAGTAATTTGAGTCCTTACTAAGATGATATGGCGTTGAAGTTTGAAAAGAAACAGTTTGTTTTACTCTTCCAACCTGCTGATTATTCGTTCACACTCTGCTTGTGTTTGTAGTCTTGCAAACAGAGAAGTTACACAGTGCCCTCTGGTGGATTGTGTAACATCAACACAATGGTCGGTGTTACTTCCATCTCTTCCTTCCTTTTTAAACTTTGATTAGTTGGCTGTTACAACCACGTAACGATATATCATCAAAGATACTATCCGCTGTTATGTCAGTGGGGCTCTAATGTGAACTACTTAAAAGGTAATTTTTGTAATAACGCTCTGGTAACTGGTAAAAACCTCACCTCCATGGGAAGCAGGAACAAACATTTTCAGTTTCACTTAGTACTTTGTACTAAGGGTACTATTGGTATTATAATGAAGTACATCCTGGCAATAGTTCAGGTAATGTATTTTCAAAAACTACTTCCTGTCGATGGCTTCAGTTCGGAAGAGATTAAACTAAATAAACAAAACCAAACACACATTTACAAAAATACCTTCAAGTGTCTGTAAATCTGCTTTAAGTCGTTGATGAATGAAAATGGCAGCCCTAATGACGAAATCTCCAATATTGATGTTTCAGGCTGTTCGGGTTTGTGGCGCGTAAGCAGGGAAGCACAACAGACAACGTCAGCCACCTCTTCGCCGAGCTGGACCCTGACCAACCTGCCAGCGCCATCGTCAACTTCGTCTCGAAGATGATCACCTCGCAGAAACGATGAGCGCTGTCAGCAAAAACCCCTCACGCTTTTTTTCAAAATAACTTTGGTTATTTTCCTTCCTTTTCTTTTAAACCTCACAGACGCTCTCGGCTTTCAGTTTTACGTATCGCTTCATTTTTCCTGCTCTTTCACATTTAAGCCAACGCGTGTGTAGTTGTGAAAGAATGAGTGCGCGTGTGTGTTGAGAGTGTGTTCGTGTGTGCGCGGCTTGCATGCGTTTGCTTATAATCTTGGATGGACTCCAGAATGGACCAGAGGAAGTGCAGGATGAGGCGTGGCTGTGTGTGACAATGGGCAAGGGAGGCGACTTTAACCTCCCGGGCAGGGTTAACTCATGAACAGGAAGAGGGAATGACATTGTGTGCAAATGTTATTTTTTTAGCAACTGTTTCTTTTTTTGTTTTTTTTTAAAAAAAAGAAGAAGTCAAGTAGTGTGATGTAAAAGGTGGATTGTGAATCTATCAGGCTTTTTTGACTGGTCAACCAAAGATTTTAAAAAAGCAGTCAGGGCGGGTATAGCGTGCCACTGACTATGAGGGTCGGAAGTATTCTTTTGTAAAACAAATATGGCTGCTTAAACAAAAAATACTGTTTCTTTCTGTATGTACTGATACTGTAGGTCAATTCTGCACCGTTGCCATCTTGCAAAAAAAGAAAAAAAAAAGATTTTTTGCAGCTGGTAAGGGTTGTGTAAATACTCTAGATTGCTTTTTTTGAGTAGGACTGTTCTAGATAACATTTGGTGCCTGACTTTCTTAACTAAATGCAGAGCTTTTAAAGAAAAAAAGAAGAACCTAAAACATATCCACGCCGTCTTAATATATGCAAATAGCCAAAATACCACAGGTCCTTCCCTGTTCATAGTGTAGCTAAAGATGCGACTGATGTGCAGCTTGAGCCTGAAGAGATCAGCTGAACCTTGCATTCAGTGAGACCACAGAAAAAATATTATAGAACAGGCCACTGAATCACTGCATCCACAAGGCATTGATTGTATCAGAGAAGCGTGGAGGAGGGGGGTTTGCTTCCCGTCTGCCACCATCCTCTGTTCAGCCTCCGCAGCCACACCGTTCACTCATGATTGAAGGGCCGAGGGCAGTTTTTGTGAGGACGATCTTTATTTTAAAGAAAAAAGATTTGGTCCTCTAAATCTGCTCTGCACTTTTCTCTGCTCAAAGTTTCCATCGATGAAAGAAGCTCTCACCCTACCCAAAAGTAAGCTATACATATAAATATACATATATAGATATAAATATATATATATAAACTTCCAAACAGTGACTTAAGATATTTATTTTTGTTGCTTTGTTGCTCTATATTATCTTGTATACATGTATTATAAAGTATACATCAAGATTACTGAAAGCAAGAAGAAAAGATTGCTTTTATTTTGGCTAAAGTCAAGTGCATTGACGTATATAAAGGTGTAAAGTGTGTGCATTTTAAAAGGGGTATCACTGTTGTTTTTGAATGTTTTTTTCACAGCATTATTTTCTTTTGTTAACATTCTTGTTGTTTTCTTGGGGGAAATATTTTGTATGAAAAATGGTTGTTACTAAAATCCAAATTGGAGTTATCCTAAAGTGATGCCAACGCCGCTGTTTTATTAACTTAAAACCTGCCGAGAAAATACGTTGTCCAAGTTTAGAGCACTTGAAATGTTAAAGTATTATCCGTGTTTTTGTTGTCAACCGAGTGGAGGGGAGCTGTTGACAGACCTGTGTCATGTCCCTGCGTGTATTCAGGCAGACTATCGGGGGTCCTTACTTTCACACTGCCTCACAGTAGGTCTGAGGCTTTTAACAGCAAAACCAAGTCAGTTTAGTAAGTAGCTGCTTCCCCCGTGTGGTGCAAAAGGATCACTACAAAGGAGCCACTTTTAATTTAATACAGTGTTTTAGCTGTGAAATATTGAGTTAACACAATTTGATCACTGACAAAACTTAAATGATTTTGTAGTTTTCTTGACAAACAAAATTATTTTGCTTTTTCAATTTTAATTAAAGGAATGAGTGGCAATGAAAACTCCCACCTATGGCAGCATGATGCAACATAAGTAAGGGTTAGTTTGGGGGCCTATTTGGACTCAAACCTACGTCTCCAAAAAGGAAAAAAGCAACGGAGCCCTTCCAGGAGTTTATACCTGACTAGAATGTTCCATTATTTATTAGCAGGAGCTTGCATGCTCGACTCAAATTGTAACCGTCGGCCTGTTGACTAATCTGTGCACAGCATCTTCATGACTCATTTAAACCAGCCTTTCCGCAGAGAAGCCCATAGGAAGATATCAGTGCGAGTTTCACGTGACGACTGCCTCTTGGCTCAGCTTATAAGACAAATAAGCTTTTTTTGCCTACAAACTCCTTCTTGAGGGGAAAAAAAAGATAAAAGACTTCCTAACCATGAAACTGAATGTCAGTCATTTGTTTGCCAAGATGGACACTCCAGTGGCGTCTGCCCACTCTAGACAGATCAGTCTGGACCCAAGAATGTGTGTGAATGAGCTACTATTCCTGTATAGAGCTTTGTCATGTTGTTTTGGTTTGCTACATTGTATGGCTTTTACTATTTCTGATGGAAAAAAAAAACACATTAAAAAGCAGTACAAATCAAAACCGCCTAAGTTTGTTCTTTCACTAAACAGGCAGGTTGGCTTTGTTGTGCAGAAACGGAAGATTTAAGGTTAATTTAGCATAAAATATTACAACATTGCATTTAACATTTTTAAACTGATTACCAAATTGATGGGTGGATGAGGAGTAAGGTTAGTGAATCGGGAAGTGTAGAGGATGAGTAAAGACAGGACAGCTATGAAGAGCAGAAAGGCTCAGATGAGATTCCCATGGAGATATAGAGATGTCTACGAGAGAAGGCTTTTTAAATCAGACACAGTCTTGTGTAGAGTGACACGATGCTTGAGAAATGGAGAAGTGTACAGGTTCTGATTTTCTAGAATAAAGGTGATCTGCAGAGCTGTGGTAACGACACGGATAGAAGCTGATAACTATACAATAAAGATGTTAGAATGAGTTGTTTGGTTAAGAAGAGTGGTGATGATCAGTGAGCAGCAGTGAAACTTTAAATTAAGAAATAGCTTTACAGATGTGACGTTTGCTTTGAGAGCGTTGATGGAGTACAGAGGAGGTCAGAATGAGTTTCACTGAAAGCGTCTGATAGTGTGCCAAGACAGGAACTGTGGTGCTGCATGAGGAAGTCGGGGTGGCAGAGAAATATATGCAGGACATGGTAAATGGACTGATTCTTATATAGCTTTTCTACTCTCCCGGAGTACTCAAAGCGCTCTATATAACATGCCTCATTCACCCATTCACACCCACTCATACAAGCACTTCCTTCTATACTTAAGTACAATCTAAGCATTCACACACATTCACACTCCAATGGAGTCGGAGTGTGAATGTGTACTAACCCCAAGCAACTTGGGGTTAGTATCTTGCCCAAGGATACTTGGCATGCAGACTGGGGAAGCCAAGGATCGACCCACCAACCTTCCAGTCACTAGTTCATCTGCTCTACCACCTGAGCCACAGCCACCCCACAGCCAGCGTTGGTGAGGTGTGCGGCAGGGGTCACATCTCTGGAGAAAAGAGGAATGACAATCAGTAGAAGTAAGAAAGAATACATGTGTGTGAGTGAGAGGGAGACGGGTGGAAACATGAAGGTGCAAAGAGCAGAGGGAGTGAAGGTGGAGGAGGTTCAGTTGCCTGGGGTACTGAACAAAGCTGTGGAATATGGAGACCACAAAGAAGATTCATGGATGTAGTGAAGGAGAACATGCAGAGCGCTGGTGTGACAGAGTGGGATGATGGGGCTTAGGGGGGGATAAAGGGAGGAGTCTTGTTGTTATTGAAGGATTGTTCATATCAAATTTGAGAGGATGTAAAGAATGTCTGTAAAGTCAGACCCTTGCAATAAAACAGGTTTATTTATCCTCCTGGTTGGATAACTTTAAAGTGAGACATGTTCGGCTCGACGTGCAAAGATGTGGTTCTGATCTGTGCACATTTACACTTTATTGTTTGCTTTCATGATGCATAGGAGGGTTTTTATTTTTTTGGAGTACACAAATCACACCCATAGATGCGTCCCTCATCTTTTCAGAACACTTTCTTGACCTTGAGGGAAGAAGAATGTGAAAAGACCACAGGGCAATGCAGATTACACAGAAGGACTCTAGCACTTATGTGCAGCAATGAATATAGATGCTCCAGTAGTACAAGTTGCTGCAAGGTACTGCAGCAAATTGAGCTTTGAAGCATCTGTTGTGCGCTGTAAAAAGATGTATTGTAACTGAATATGTGATGTAATTGAATAACGTAACCGAGTAACTTGTGAAAAATTTAAGTGAAGAGTGATTTAAAGAAGAAAAAAAAAAAAAACAAAGTCCAGAAGCCTGGCCTCAAACTCACGCCACACAAGTCCATTGTTTTAAGACTGAAACGCTGCTTTAATATTTCTATTTAACAAGGGCGACAACCGCCACTGAATAATTTGAAATCCGCCTGTTAGCAGGTCTGGGATTGATAAGAGCTGATAACAGCCATTTAGCCAGTTGATATCAATGGAGAGGACACACCCATGTACATAAGGTCTCACAGTTCACATTGCCTAAAACTGAAAGCGCTGCTCATAACAGACCTGTTGTTACAAACTATCCTTTAAAGGACAATGTGAGCGTGCCAAAAAAACCACAAAAAAAAACAACCCCCAAACAAACAGCACTTTAGACCAAATTATACTGTGGTGAAAACCAGACATTGCTTCTCACCAACTGATGCTACAGTGAGGATACTTCAAAGTTGCAAAGTGTGGAAAGTTAAGCCAACTCAGAAATGCCAAAACTGCAGTTCTGCTCATTTCCACTTCAGTCTGCCTCGTGTCAATCTCTATAGTCTGTCATGTTAAAATGCTCAAATAAATGACATTGGTTCTGTGATGAGAAGATAGATTAATAACAGATGTATTATCTTACGGGAGCACAACTGGCCTTATCTGTTGCTTCCAAGACTCTAATCGGGGCTGCAAACAGACGAAAGTGTGTCCGTCTCCCTGTGAGGTGGACAGTAACCAGTTACAGGAAAATGAACAATCCTATATAGACTGTGTCAGGGTGCTATGACATATATCCACACAACCAAAGCAATGTACAACCACATTTTACACAGGTATGTGGACAATAGCCTGCAGAAACTAAGACTACTGGTGCTAGCACTGCTAACATTAGCCATACTGAATAAAACTAATTTGACACTCAGTGAAATTTGAAACAATCAAATTGCTTCATATAAGATCATGTCCATTGTTTAATTTTGCCTTTAGACTTTTGGACTAGTCTTAGACTTCAAAATGTCTAAAATCAATGTGTGGTATTATGGTGGCCGCGCTCATCTTTTGAATAAATTACAGCTTATGGCTGCTTCACAGTGGCAAAGGCAGAGATACTCTTCAAAACAGAAGGAAGACTGAAAGCAGGCAAATACAGCTAAGATCAACAGCTAAGACAAAGATGTGCATTACATCTTGATGCATTCTCAATCATCCAGGAAAGTAAATCTCCAAAAGTTGATTCTGTTCATCTGGATGTAGCGTTTTGTGGGAGAAACGTTTCGTCACTCATCCAAGTGACTTCTTCAGTCTCAGCTGACTGCAGGTTTCCCCAAAACTTATAAACAGTACATTTGCATAATGACTGAAACCAGCCCACTGAAGGAGCAATGGGCTGGGAGGTCAGTTCCTTAATCATAATTATGCAAATTCTCATGACCATTGATCAACAACCACTGACCAAAACCCACTGATCAATGGCCATGAGTACCATTCACAGAGAGTTGGGGAATGGCTGCAATCACAGCATTGTAAGATGGTGAAAGATGTACCCTTAGGCCCCCTCCTCGATTCAGAGATGGTCTTTCCCTTTTCACGTAAATGGCCTCCTTGACTCCGCGCTCAAACCAGCGTTCCTCCATGTCCAGGATGTTACATCCTCATCATTGAAAGAGTGTCCACTGTCCTGTAGGTGTAAATAGACTGCAGAGTCCTGGCCTGACGAGGTAGCTCTTCTGTGTTGTGCCATCCGCTTCGCCAGAGGTTGTTTGGTTTCCCCGATGTATAAATCCTGGCAATCCTCCTGGCACTTAACAGCGTACACTATGTTACTCTGTTTGTGTCGGGGGGACCCGATCCTTGGGGTGGACCAATTTTTGGCGCAGCGTGTTTTGGGATTTAAAAGCCACAGAGACCCGGTGTTTAGAAAAAATGCGTCTCAACTGCTCCGATACTCCTGACACGTACGGGATCACTACAGGTTTTCGCTTGGGCAGCGGTTGTCCTTCTCTCCTGGATCGGCTAGATCTTTCTTTAGGTGCCTTTCCAGCTTTGACAAAAGTCCAGCTGGGATAACCACATTTACTCAGGGCCTTCTTGATGTCCCGTTCTTCTGCCTCCCTGGCTGCTGTGTCAGTGGGGATGGTGTTCGCTCTGTGTTGTAGCGTCCTGATGACACCCAGTTTGTGCTCCAGTGGATGATGAGAGTCAAACCTTAAATACTGATCCGTATGTGTAGGTTTACGGTACACGTCAGCTTTTAGATATCCCCCATTACTGATGGAAATGTCACAGTCTAAGAAGGCTAACCTGCCACTTTTCATATCCCCCCTGGTGAATTTGATGTGCTGGTCCACCGAGTTAATGTGATCTGTGAAATGTAGTACGTCCTGAGATTTGATTTTCACCCAGGTGTCATCCACATATCTGAACCAATGGCTTGGTGGTGTTCCAGGGTAGGATAGCAAAGCCCTCTTTTCCTCTTCTCCCACAAAACGCTACATCCAGATGAACAGAATCAACTTTTGGAGATGTACATTACATGTACAAAAGCACTGGGTCAGCTACACATTACCGTTACATTGCATCAATTGCTCAGATATGGAAACCCTGAAGCTCCTGGTGGAAAGTCTGATGTTAATGCCAGAGCAGGTCTGGTACTACAAACAGCACCTGGCGACCCTGTTCTGTAACTTTGCATGGCCTGCTGTGGTGGCTGGATTGCTGTGGTACCTAAATGCTTCCACTTTGCAACAAGTCAGAAATGTCTTTCTTCCAAGACATTCCACCATCAACTGTAACAGAGATAATTACAGTATGACATTCAATTTCAGTCAACCTGTTCTCTCACAAAGATTTGCAAAGGCAGACTGCATCCATAGGGGCTTGATTTTTTATAAACTTGCGGTAATGCGACTGTAAACACCCGAATTCAAAGATTAAGGGGTGTGGCTCAATATTTTTGCTCACACAATATCGCAGAGCGATTCCAGCTCAAACTGTCAAAATTTCCCAGCCATGCCCAGACTTAAACCCGTCAGAACCCTGCTTTGAGAGAGCTGATGTTCACAGATGCTTCTCATGCCGTGTGATGAAGCTTTGACAGGAAGAATTGGATCAACCCGCTCAAATCCAGGAAACCCAACGTTTATCCACGAATACTCAAAACTGTAATTACCGCAAAAGGGACTGTTAAAGAACGCTGAGCGAGATGAGAATACTTTTGTAAATGACAGACTTAAATTCAACACTTTTAAGAAATTTGCCAAAATTAAAAGCGTTATTGGATGTAGACTGGTGGGAAAATAGCATCTTTAATCAACTTGAATGCTGATTAAGTGTGTAAAAAAAGTGGTTAAAGCATTAAAAATCGTAGTTATTCAAAACTCTTTTTGCCTCAAACTCCATGGACTTGTCTTCAAAGACAAAGACTTTATATTTTTTACAAAGAAAGTGAAAGTTCAAACTATTTTACCCGACTACTGAAGTGGCTGCAGCTCACGTGGCTGAGTTGGTTATCAGGTCAGGGCTGGTGTTTCAATTTAAAGCACACTATTACACGTGGCCATAAAGAGCTCTGAAGATGATCCCTAAAATTTTGAATTGGATCCTAAACCCAGTGTAAAGAGGACACAGGTGGGGGACCGTTTTGGGCACTTTGTAGGTGAAGATAATCGCAAAATAAAATCACGTGCGATCATTTTCACTTCAGATTGACACACTGCGAACCAAACACTTGATCAAATGTAACTTCCAGATTTCCGAAATAACCATGGCTTATTTATTACAAGTGTGTCATCTTAGGATGACACAGTTCTTGGTCTTATTGCTCACACGCATGATTTACAACATAACGGCGACAAATGGCTTTTCCATTAAAATCCACAGCCAAGTCTAGCTGCACCTACTGGGATTATTTGTAGGGCAATCTCATGACATCATTGCTTTAGTCTATTAAATTCTCCAATTGTTATAATAAAGTTTTACAGACAGCAATTTTCTGTCGCCTTACTAGCCTAATAAAATTATGAAAAAATGCACACAGTTAATATGAGCGGGGTAAAGGAACGTCACAGTATAAAAACTTTGCAATTAATGTCATTTGTCTACAGTTTCTCCAGGCCTGAGAACACCAAACTCAAAAAGCAAATAAAACATGGTTTAGAAAGAGGCTTCACAAAGGTCTCTAATAAATACTAAATGAAAAAGCTGGAAAGTAAATCAAACTTCAGAATGAGATGACAAGGAGTCCTTATAGAATAGAATAGATTATGCTGATGCTGCAAAACCTCCAGAGGCGAGCAGGAAGAACAGCGTCGGGTGGAGTTGGGCGGAGTCTTTGATGAGATGGCATCTGTGCATGGGACATTGAGAAGTCCCAATGATCTTCTCAGCAGTCCTCACCAAAGTCCAGCAGCTAGTTAGACATGGGAGGGCTGATGGGGGGTGCAAACTGACCCATTTGATTTGGCACCCCCATATTTGACCCAAACTGGAATGGGTCAAATATGGGGGTCAGTGAAGAGTGGCACATCACTCCATATATACATATAGAGGAGTACATTTGCCTGTTTTAGTTGCGAAGTCAAAGGCTCAAGAAAAAGTGACATACCAAATTCTTATAGTGGGGAAATACACGCGCGCGCGCACACACACACACACACACCTATAGATGCACAAACAAAGTTTTCATATACTTTGATTTACAATGTTACAAAACTCAGTTCACAGCTACGCAGTCTGATTTACAAGTACAAAATATTTATGACCAGAATTTGAGCCCGTACGATTGTCACCAAAATTAAATCAGCTTGAGGTATTATTCATACAATCACACAAAACTTACACATGAAAGCTTGAGAACTATGGACACTAGACTGCTAACAAACAGACAAACAAACAGAACACACATACTCCATCTCTTCACGAGGAGAATAATGAGCAATATTTCTGGATCCTAAAACATGTTCTATCAAATCTTGGCCATCTGGGAAAACGGCGAAAGGCAGAAAATGTGCGCGCCAGGTTCTGCTTTTGACGTGTAAGCGCTGGCTAAAAGTCATATATGACATGTGACAGCAAGGAAGCAGAAGGGAAGAATTTACAGATTCTAATAAGATTTGACTGACATGTCTGAACTCACACAAACAGTGTGAACACTGTTGTTTTTGTCATTCATGCAAGAGAAGACATTTTTAAAGTGACACCATTAAATCTGTTTCAACATACACAGTATTACATGATGCTGTAACGGATGTCCTTATTAAATCAATGATTTTTAAACGTTTGTCTCACAGAGGGATCAAATGTACAGACAAAATGGCTTAAAGACAAATCCATCAATAGTACAGATTTTTTTGATCCAATAAGCAACACTGACTTCTCAGTTTAATGTGGTATGACTTGCAGTTGCAGCAGTGGTCTGTAATAATGTGTCCGCCCACTTGATGGCAGTGTTTCCTTTCCAGACAGATGTTTGTCCAGAGCTACTCACATTTGTATTGTGCACAATATTTCCATCTCACCTCAGTGAACGTAAGCTTCACATTGTGTTTCTATGGATTCCACCCGTACATGTAGATCTATTTCTCATACCAGCATTAAATTGTTATGGCTTTAAAAAATTAGAACATTTGTTGTTGTGTGGGTCATATTCAGAGAAGGAATGGTGCATTTTTTTTTCTTTTTAAGCGGGCCAGTGATTGTGCATAAAACTCCTTCTATCATCATCTCACATTAAAGCTCAAGTTTGTCTTTCAGAGTTAAAGCAACATCCCTCCTCAGCATTCTCTCTAAATGCATTCTTACCACCGAGTTCAACCTTCACTTTACGGGAAAGATTTATCACCACTCTGCGAGTCGTGCATAGAGGATTCATGAGCAGAATTCCAATCTTTTCATCTCCTTCATGCCAGAGCTGCGACTCTGGAAGTGGTAAGTCGCTTCGCCGCATGGCGTCCAGATGACACGACGAGAGCATCAGCTGTTGATTTGACGGTGGATAATACTTCTAATCTGCGTTTGCTTCTGTTTAGCCTTCTCGCCTGCTAGTTTCTCTCCTCTGTGGCTCTGATTCGGACACCTTTGTCATACTCAGACATATAATCTTGGCTTTGTGGAGAGACAACTGCTGTACAATTATGGGCCAATTAGCTCGGGCTCGCCAAACTAAATACTGATTTTGATCACCTGATTGCGAGGCCCCTCCGGTGCCTCCTATTTGCCTGTTTATCCACGGACTGGGTTGGTTTGGTTGGTTTGTAGCCAGAAGTCTAACCTTACCTGACTCCATTCTTGTCCGATAGGTATCATTATGCCATGCAAACAATGACATCACTTACCCAAACTATATGCATGAGCTTCCCATAACCACAAGTAGTTTAAGTCACCCAAACATAACTACACACAAACCACAGGGCATAACAAATGACCACTTTTGTTGTGACGTAAGAGTTGGGGCAGACGCTACTTTCTCTAGTATTATACGTAACATGGCTGCCCGCTTACAGCAGCTCAGGACTGAGAGCTTTAATCACAACTGAAATCTGAATGGGAGCCAATTTTAATAACTACTTTCAGCAACTGACCAGTGAATGCAGGGCTTCGCTCCAGCAGTCATTCTGAAAACCTGACGCCCAAATCTGCTTCACAGAGCAGCAGTTTTGCACTGGTTTGCTAAACGTCACCATACCTACACCTACTAACAGCTAACCACTGGAGATTTTCTTTTTAAATTTACAGTTATTTATTTAAGAGAAGTTACTTTTTAAGTTACAAATTTACATTTCTGCAACATAAAAAACAGCCCGAGTTACAGCTCAACTGAATCAAAGATGGCTGCAGATCAGACTAACAACCTCATCGGGAGGTCGTTGGGTCGTTCTACCTGTCTGTGTGTCAAAGTGCCCCCAAGTAATACACTGAACCCTAAATTCTAAGTGTCTATACGAGAGTTAGAAATCACCTAAAAGCCCAGAATAGTCCTGTGGGAGTGGGTGAATCCTCAGTTTGAATCCATTTACCAAAACAACTTTAGAATAAATGTTGATTTAACCATCAGAGTACCTATTCCAACCATTTTTCATCTTTTGGAAAGTGCAACCATGCTACTTAATGGGAGGGAAAATGTGAAAATCAATATTACGTCTGCTTGGCAAAGTGCGGTAATCTGACCAGAGCAACAGGTGTCTTGTTTCTTGCTAAAGCCTGCTGCCCGTCGTCACACATGGAAACATGTCACCATTTGGAGTGAGAAATGAGTGTCAGGCCTCCTGGCTCCAACTGGATGTGCAGAGAAGTTTACACTCTGCCAGATGGCGTGCAAACCTTAAAAGCAGAACGAAAAGACATACATGCACGATAATGTATTTGCTCTAATCGTGTAAATTACGCCACATCTCCAGATCTGGCGAGGATTCAGTCACAAACAGGAGGACATCTAATTTGTCCTTTCATCTTGACAATTGGGACTGAGATGCTAGACATGTTTTACAGGATGT
Source organism: Mchenga conophoros (assembly GCF_057382185.1). Lineage (NCBI taxonomy): Eukaryota > Metazoa > Chordata > Actinopteri > Cichliformes > Cichlidae > Mchenga > Mchenga conophoros. The sequence goes on from NC_140541.1 coordinate 33,580,759, forward strand.
TTGCGGCCGCTGGAGTTCACTGGTGTACAGAAAGGACAAACATGTAATAGAAATACAGTATGCATCCTGTGTGTGTACACAAAAGTTGTGTATATGTGTGAGTGATTTCTGGACTCGTGACTGACTGTCCATCCTGTGACCGGTGTGTGTGACTCACTCCTATTCCAAATGTTTCCATCTTGGCGCCTCAAAGGCAAAACCATCGAGTGCCGTCACCATCTGGATGGTAAGGGCCCTCCTGGGCTGCCCGCCTCACGTCCCTGACTCAAAGACTTCAGCTAAAAATACAACCTTCAGGATGTTATTGCAAAGGCACCGATACATGACTGCCTTGGATTTCTTTTCTGAACCTGGCACTTGATGTCTCTGTCTTCTCTCCATAAATAACAAAGGTTAAACTGCTCACACACATCAGTCAGAGTAATAATGCAGTGTAATAAGCATGTGATGGCTCTGACGACAGGCAGTTCCTGAAGAAGTTACTATGGTGGATTTTTGAGGCCTATTTAAAACCTTATTTTAAATGTGACTGGGTTTTCATGTAGTGACCAACCTGCTTAGATTATTGCTGACCACTGCAGCTCGATGAAGCCTTTTTTTCCATTATAAAGCTCTGTGGTTTTCAGCCAGCCAATCCCTTCTTATCGACCTGCAACTGACAGTTTTCAGCGACAAGCACCAACCCTTACAGTTAGAGTCTATGCATTCAGTATATGCTCTCACAATAAATATCTATACCAAATTTGGAACCCCAGATTGTCTGTTTATGGCCGTTTAGCATATATAAACATGTCACAAATAAATGGGTGATTAATCTTATTTAAAATTTCAGGAAGAGCAGGTTTGCAAGTTTTCACTGGGAATCATTCCCAGTGCAAGATAACCCTCATTCACCTGTGTCAGCTCTACCTGGCAGATTTGTTTTATACTAGACTTTATTTTTGTTTCTATTTGATGGCTGTGGCTGCGTCTTGGCTTTGCATGTTTCATCTGTTTGATAAAATGTGTGTGCTGGACTTAGATTAGGTGCTACTTTACAGTGTGGAGACTAGAAGTTAGCATTGTGCTCTTTTCTGTTGTTTATTTTATTGGTGGTCAGCAAACTGTTTCTGGCTGCCACAGTCTGGCAGTAGAGATGTATCACACATACCAAACACCAGTAAAGACAAAGGTATAAATTTTAGCATCTTGCGCTTTTTTCCCCTCCTTTACTCACAAGTGGAAAATAAGCAAAGTGGATCAAAGGCTGGCCCATGTGCTCCGGTCATAGATGAGCTACTGTAGTTCAAATTGCAGAAATATTTAAAGCTGGTTCTAATAGAAAGGTGTCTCAGTGCATCCCAGTCAGGGGGTCCACGCTGACCCCGTCCACCACCGAAAGCTCCAACAATGGACACGTGAGCATCAAAACTGGACCACTAAGCAATGGAAGAAAGTGCTTGGTGCCTGGCACCAGGATGCCAGGTGTTCCCCAGGTAGCTCGATGCTACTACAGGAAGCTGGACTTGAGCTGTGCTGTGGTATTTGGCGTCAAGATGTTACCAACATGTCCAAGTGCTTTCTAACACTCTCACACAGCTACATCGTGAGCAGTTTGGGATTCTGTATGTTTCCCAAAGATATTTCGACACGTGGAATTGAGGACCAATCCAAACGCCCAACAAGAGCTGCCCAGCGATAGTAAAATGATTGAGAGTGATACTGTTCTTTCACATAAAAATAAATAAATGGTAAAAACAGCAGCCAAGTATACTTGACTATCATTAATGTACCTGGGAGGCCAAACAAGTAAAACCTGTGTGTGGAAAACATTGTATTTGATGCATTCCTTTCCACTGTACCATTGCAAACTATAAAGGCTGTATATGATTACAGGCTACGTAAACAGTCATTGATGACTTTGAATACTGTATTACAGCTTAAACACATCACAGCACAGGCCAGAAAAATGCCTCCTTCCACCTGACCTCTGGTACATGTGAAGCATGTGCCAGTAAAAACAGCCCTGGGGAAATGTGGTAAAGGGCAAACCTTAGAAGTACTTGCACTACTACAGTTTACAAAAAAAAAAAAAAAAAAAAAAAAAGAGGACAGAAAGTGGGCAGCCAGAAAAAGGCATCAGGTGGTTGATGTCTCCAGCAGTGGGAGAGTTAGCTGCATAACAGAGCAGACCCACCTGTTCCATGGCTGTTTCATTTTACATGCTGTTTCTTTCACTCTCAGCAGGTAGACTAAAAAGTTTCCAGCTTTTTAGTAGGAAAAAAAAAAGTTGATTGCCTTGCTCACAATTTTGGTTTAAACAGATTCTTCTGGTTTCTGTTTTTCTGGCAGAAAGCTCCAGATCACAACAACCATCTCAAATCTCAATTGTTAACAAACAAATAGCTGGACTGAAAAACCAGACTCAACACAGCCACATTTGGACAAACATACGTTTTTAAGGGCACTACTTTAGAAGCTTATTTATCCTAGTCAGTATGCATTCCAGCCATAGGAAAGAACACACAGCAAAACCTCTACAATATAGAATATAAGAAAACGTGACGTCTTGAAAAAGACCATTTCATTATTACTGGCCAACTGCTTGTTTGTAGGAAGAGCTATAGTGGGAAGTAGGGCTGCTCGATTATGGCAAAAATGATAATCACGATTATTTTCACTAAAATTGAGATCTCGATTATTTGACGATATTTATTTAACAATAACAATGTATTGAATAATGACTTTAAAGATTGTCAAAAATAATATAAAATAGTGTGCAAATACTGATAACAGTGCAAATGTTTGCAATATAAAAAAATAAATGAAAAATGTAAACATCTATGTTTAGTGAACTTTGCAGTGTTGCTCTGTGGTGCAGCTACGACACTGTAGCAAAGTTTACACACTATGTCTACTTGATCCACGTCTGACTCCGCGAACCCATAATGTTTCCACACCACTGAAGTTTTTTTTTTTACCTCTTTTCAACCAACGGCAGTCATTCTCCTCTCCAAATAACTTCTGCTTAGCTTTCCGAGCTTCCCTTGGGTCCTCTTAATCAGCGGTCCCCAATCCCCGGGCCGGTACCGGTCCGTGAGTCGTTTGGTACCGGGCCGCGAGAGTTGAGGCTCAGGTGTGAAATGTATAGTTTTCACGGTTTTTATCGGTTTTCAGCTTTATTTTGTTATCATTTTTATCGTTTACTTGGTTTTCCTTGGTCTTTTCACGTGTGTTATGAATAAATTTTCTTTTTTTCAGTACCAGTACCAGTTTTATTTTGTTGTATTTATCCGCGACACCTTAAAGGCCGGTCCATGAAATAAACCGGTCCGTGGAGCAAAAAAGGTTGGGGACCGCTGCTCTTAATTGTTGTGACACGTGTTTCGAAATGCAGAGAGGTGCGCTCGATTTGCCACACAGAGCAGCGCGAGAATAAAGCACGAGGGAGGGGCTAATAATCGGCTCAGTCATTTTTAATGATCGTTGAAAGCCCAGATCGTAATCGAGATTAAAATTCGATTAATTGAGCAGCCCTAGTGGGAAGCCCTCCTTCGAGTGTTTTTGAGCAGCGCTGATGGCGGCCGTGTAGAAAGGCTGTGCAGGACACTGTAACATGACCCAGCACTGTATACCAAGCTGCTGAAAAAGTCTCATCCTTAACAAAAGGCACCATTGCAATGCTTTGAGATATGTTACGGCCTTTGTGTGTGCCAAAATAAATACAGACTACTGTTATTACAAGGTGTCACTTTGAACCCCAAAATGCTTTGTGTACAAATTCCCTTGAACCTCGTAGTTCTCAATCACCAATGAAGGAGGCCCAATTCCTACTGGTGCCCCTTTGCTTACCCCACGCCCTCCATCCACTCAACACATCTCAGATCCTTCTAGCAGATGGCTCCAGAGGTCACCAGGGGAGCAGTGGGGTATGGTGGAGGTGGGCAAAGGTTAAGCCAGGGTGCAGGGGTGTTTGTCAGATGGCCTGTGTGCCTGTCAGTGTGCAGGTGGATGAGTAGCATGTGGCCTCCAATCCCCCTCCTCAACCCCATACTTTCCCAAACCCAGGGCTTTGATTACAGGTCAAGAAGTCAGGATGGAGAGATTCAGTGGTCATCCCAGACTGAGGCACAAGAATTTACGCGTTCGGCTTACTCAGCACCCCCTTGCATCTGCTTTGGAAAGGTACAGGGCTAAGTCGAGAAGGGGGGGGGGGGGGGGGGGGGTGGCCACAATAAACACAAGAGCACAAGGAAGGACTTGAACCTGGACAGCATGGTGCTCTGATTAATCTGTGCTCTTTAACCCTAACAGACCCCTGACCCTTCTTGGTCTATTTAAGATTGATGTTCATGCTTAATCACGAAGCACACGAGTATGTAACTGTGGCTCACTTACATTGTGTGGAAAGTTTCATAAAGTTTTGAGTTTATAAGATAAGAAAGTTAAATATTTAGCCAACACTAGCAAACAATAAACCTTTTTTTTTTTTTTTTTTTAAAGGTGGATGTAGCTCAGGAAGTAGGACAGGCCATCTACTAGTTCAATCACTGGCTGCTCCAGTCTGCATGCCAAAGTATCCTTGGGCAAGGATGCAGTTCTGATGAACCAGCAGTGTGAATGTGTGTGAATAAATATAATGGGTGAATGAGACAAGTTATATATAGAGCTACAGTACAGTAGAAAAGTGCTAAATAAGAACCAATCCATAAAATCACGATTATTCATACTTGAGTAAAAGCAGAACAGCAGCCTCATTGCAAACTATAAAAAAATGGTAGTTGATCAGTAATTACACTGAATCTTTTTGCAAGTACTAACAGATTGCAAGAAGTTGCAGTGACCAGCTGGGTGACCAATTTGGATTACAAGGAAATTGCACAGGTTTCCTAGTATGATTCAGCCCGTCTCCGAAAAACTGGTCTGAATCAGACCGACTGGCAAAGGTTTGCAAATAACTGTAACCTAATTTATAAATGCAGACAGATTCCCAACATGTTGCACTCAATCTGAGTCAGTCTGCACCACTGAGCAATGACTCTCCTGCAACAGGGGACTTGAATCAGCTGGCTGCCAACTGATTGTATTCTAGTTCTAATCCTATGTAAAGGCAAGGTTGTCATACACATTTTTGAGTTTACCAACTCTGTCACTATTTGTGGAGCCTAAACATACAGCAAAAGTTGTCGTGGGATTATTCTGATGGGAAGTGAACCACCTTTGTAGCACAGAAAATCCTGCTTTGTACAGACCTCTGGTCCCCGTCTTTGAAGCAACCGTTTCAAAGGCAACGAGACCACAAGCTAATTGCACATTATCAGTTACTTTGTTTGTACCGCAGTCTCCAATTATTGTTTTCATTAGCGTGATTACTCCATAAACTTCTCTCAATTTGATGCCATTGGTGAGAACTCAAAGGGAAAAACTGAACTTAGGTAATTGCGTTAAAAATTCAGGAGGAAGAGAAGCCAGACAGTGGCCTAAAATATATACACTGCACGATTTCCAGGTGGAAATGTGTTTTACATGTTTGTCTGTAGTGATAATTTCTTAAGCTGAAAATTAAAATAAAGCTCGAATTTCTTCTTCTCCCCAAATGTATTTTTCCTTGTTTAAAGTTTATCCTGCTTTATTACAGGATTTCCACAAATGAAGTAGCCTGCACTGTCACAGTAATCACCTCACAGATTAGGAAAATTTTTTCCTAATTACACATTGTACACTCACAAATTGGATAATATTATTATGTGATTAGTAGTTTTCATAAAATTAGACATTTGTATTGAGGCCAAAACAGCCTTGGGTCCATATGCAGATTTAGCGACCGAAAGTGCAAATTGTTTTGTTAGACTTAGAGGTGAGGAGAGCGAGAGGGAAAAAGGGGGTGAAAAAGTGAAGGAACACGAGCCGGCAATATCATTTTCTGAGCTGGAAAGCAAACACCCGGCCTCTCGTCTTCCCTACAAGGCGTCTAGATTCCGATCACCGCCCGGTCTACAAACTGAGTGTGAACCCTTATACCAACAGGGGCAGTCACCCTCCTGTCTGTCCATCATTAAAACACACCAGACCCAGACTATGTGCCATGATATGACATAAAATAAAGCTGTGTGAGAAGCCTGCACTATAAAGAATTTGTGTCTTAGTGGGGAAACTTCGGGGTTCATCACCATGACAACTTTCCTGTTGAGTCCAAGCAATTTTAAAACAATTTTGTTTCTTTATAAGCCATCAAAAAGTGATATACAATCCTAAAATAAAGCGCCTAAGAGTTGTACTTGCTGACCTTACATAAATCAACCAAGGAGGTTAAGTACACTGAATTTTCTTTTTATATTCTGCTTATATTCTTTACACGCTCTCAGGGCTCCGACTGAATGAACGAGACTAAAACTGTCTTGGGCACATTTAAACATCAGATTAATTTAGCGAAATAGGAAACCGTAATCATATGTTTGCTCTTCCTGTGTCTTAATGATAGAGCTGCGATACTGAAAACTATTAACTTATGTCAACTGTGATTGACGATGTTGAGCGGAGCCGAATAAGGAAAAGATATCCTGGGTATGCTGAACTTGCTCCTTAGTACAGGGCCCTGGGGTCTGTTATTTTCTAATCTCTTAACAGAGTCTGTATTTGTAGGCAAGGGACAGTTTTTCTCACAAGAACCTTGCTAGTTTTTGGCTTCCTAAATGCATGTGTGAATAAGTACCCTATGTGTTAAGTTTAAAAAAAGAAGAAAAAAAAACAAACTGATGGAAACCTAACACCCACTGGTTGTACTGAAAGCCCCACAAAATTGGACTCGATCCCTAGAAGTCAATTCAAAATAACCTATTGCTACTCAGCTAGGTCTCACAGGCCTATATAGCAAGCCCTAGCGATAATTTCTGTATTCTCTGACCAGTTGGCGAATAGTTGTTGGCCATTTCTGGGGGAAATTGATCACAAAGAGGGTACTGCACTGAAACCCTTACTGTTTTCCTGTAGTTTTCATGAAATATGTTTAGTTCAAACACCAACTACTCACCACGCAGTCATGAAAATGGGAAAGCTGCTGGAACCCAAAATAAAAATGGAATAAAAGTTATGCCTTTTTGCGGCATCCAACATGTATTCAAAGGAGCAACTCTGAAGGCAGTCTTTATTTCTGGTACTTTTTCAGTTTCACTGGAGCTCAATGAATCACTGGCGAGCGTCTTCCGTGCAAACTACCAGCCACCGTGGCAACCAGTCAAGTAAACTCATTGCAACAGGTCTGTCACAATGTAACTCCTCGTCAATGGGTTTAAGAATATACATTTGCTCTAGCACCTGGTGGTTGACAGGGGTTGCTGACTCTTCTCTAGGCCTCCTCGACTGAGGTTTCCAACTGACAGACACAAAACAGACTGAATACAACAAATGTTCACAGATCTCAATGATGCATACTTGAGACACAGATACAAATAATCATGTTATGTAGTTGTTTATGTTTTGACCTTCACATTGTAAAGGAAGGGTACGGCCAGAATCTATGATTCACTGTCGGCTCCCTGGGGATCGGCTGATAATATAAACAGGCAATCCAGCAAAAACAATGAAACCTGACGGTGACTGACATGACATCAGAGTGTGTGTGTGTGTGTGTGTGTGTGTGTGTGTGTGTGTGTGTGAGAGAGAGAGAGTGTGTGAGTGAGTGAAACTATAAGTGCGTTTGCTCACATATGCACGTCACTGATATCTCTGGGAAAGTGTTCTCTCTCTCAGGCCGGATCTTCGCTGGCAGATGCATTTGCCTGGTGGGACCGTCGGGATGTGTGCGTCTGTGTGGGGAAGGGGTGGGCAACTGTAAACAGTTACTGGTATTTAGTTCTTCCTTCTTCCCACTTTCGCTGTCCACTTCCCAGTTTTGTTGCATGCCAGCGCATGTGTCTGTCTATGTCCGTCACCAGCTGAGAGTATAGTCCAGATATTTCTTGTAACAGCACTGCGTGCGCACGGGCACCTGTGACGTGAGACGCGAGTACAATTTGGTTATATTGGTTTGGCTCACACTGGAGTTAAAGGTCAGGAAAAACACAGTCAGTCTCAGAGCTTTAAACTAAACAGAGGCCAACAAAATAATAAACTGTTGAATTAACATCAACACTCAAAAGGCGGCGTAAAGCCCCGTGCACCCAGACGTGTGCAGTAACAGCAACGTCGGTCTCCAAAAGAGATGTTGCTTAAAAATGAAAAAACAATGATACTGTCAACAAATGTCCTGGAAAATATTCAGTGTTTTACATAACATCACATACTGTAATGGGCAGTCCAATAGCTGATTGCAACAATTCCCATAATAAGTAATTTGAGGCAGAAGACTGCCGCTCACAGTGGAAGCTGGCATCATTGTCACGTTTGCACTTATGCTGTGAGAGACGAGACCCTGATGTGACCCGAGACCACTCGCTGGCTCGGTTTCTGGATCCCACCGCAGTGAAACAACAACTGACCCTGTTAGGGTTTCATTATGTTAACAAGCTCCATGTCTTTGCCTCCCCTCTCATTTTTCTAAACAGCTACATACTGCACCCTTTCATCCAAATATTAAATAACACATCAAGTTTAAAGCTGTCGCTCTAGCCGAGGATAGACTGATGTCTCTCTTCTGAAAAGCCCCCCCGTGCACAGAATAAAGTTACATTGAAACCAAGCACACCATTGTTTTTCTTGTAACATTACCAATAAGTTTGATGTGTCACATGGCCCTCTTCCTATTGAAAAAAACAAAAGTTGTATCCAAGATGGCCGACTTCTAAATGGCCACCATGGTCACCACCCATCTTGAGGAGTTTGCCCCCTCTTATATACTAATGTGCCACAAACAGGACTTTAATATCACCAACCATTCCCATTTTATTACGGTGTATCCATATAAATGGTCCACCCTGTACTCCCCAACTGGTTTCTGGACACTCTGTTTTTTCTAGCAACAAGTGGTTACCAGAGGGGCAACAGCCCAGTCACTAGGCCTGCATCAGTGTGAATTTAGCAATTAATATTAGAGTTACTGCCAGCAACTCCCACCAACCACTCGAAACTGGCCTGGGTATATCAAATTTCCCTCACAATCAGTGGTGGCCAGACCCAAGCCCTGTGTGTCTGGGGCCTGTAAGGTCACAGACGGGATGTCCATAATAATCCCATCATCACCTTCATCATAACCGATCACTTTCCCCATTTCAATCACTTGTTTCCTGGGGTAGTAATGTCTGCATGTTATCTTGTTCAGCCTTAACGCTTAATGCAAAAAGTGTGTTTAAGCCGTTCATTCATGCAGGTAACCCTTTACCTGCATGAGAAATCACTGGGATAGAAATACAGGCCATAATTCTACTCAACAGGTGGCTGTGAGTGGTTTAAGCCCAGTCTGAGTTTCACAGGGTGGAGCGAGTAAACGGCCTAATCAAGCTGCTGTTATCCATACGAGGTTGCGACAGAGTCCCATCTGTTGCCTGACCTTGACCCTTGTGTCGAATCACCCTCAGCTGTGAGCGAGTGTGTTGAGATATATATATATATATATATATATATATATATATATATATATATATATATATATATATACACACATATACACATATATATATATATATATATATATATATATATATATACACACACGCACACACACGCAACACTGGTGCTGCTACACTACCCCGAAGGGCCTATGGGTCACTGGGTTGGCAAGTGCTGCTGCGGAGATGAGGAGGAAGGGAGGTGATGACCTTTGACTTGCTCTCCGTTTCTGTGGACTTGTGTCACAGCCGCAGCTGCACTGTCCGGCAGGTGTGGCGACTTGATTTCAGCTTAGAGCTGCAATTCTGAAGGCTGCAGAGGCACTGAGAGTACGAGCATGTGGAATATCAGGCACTGTGTGCTCCAAAACACTGCAGGATGATGAGCCTCCTGGAAATTAATATAAACAACTGCTACCTGTCCAGCAGGATGTCCTTATTAAATACACTTTAATGCACTTAATCACCAAGTAGGCAATTACACATTATTACATAAACATTTAAAAAGTGCATTTTCTAGCTGAAATAAACTGCTTTATACATAGGATAAAGTTTCGTGTAATGGACAAGATATGATATCCCCTGTACGGCGTTTAATCTGACATTTATACTCCACGGCATCTGAGCACAACATGTGGCTCCATTAGCGGACAGCTCCAATTTGTAAAACTAAGTATGCCTACTAAGACACATGCTCATACCACATAAAGACCAACAAGATAGGAAAAATAGATTTTAACTTCTGCAGGCATTTAAAATTGTAAACAGATTGGATTTCAGTCTGTGCGAATGACCCAATAACTGGAACTGTGTCCAGGAAACACAGCGGCATCGGCCGCACAACACCCATAATTAAAAGAATTGCTCATATTGATGCATGCACTGAAGCATCCACTCTGAGTGCTATACTGGCAGCTGGTGGGGGCAGTCCACTCTGATGGCGGTCTTGCGGGGGCTAGAAAAGATTCTCTCCAAAAATGTGTGTGTGTTTCACGGGATGTGCCAATATGCATACTTTCTACATGGACAAGTGGCCCACTCATGCAACAGTGTAAACCTGCCTTTCCCATGCAGTGTTTTGATGTGTGGCAGATGGGCACGCTGTGTGCCAAGCCTCGCCAGGGAGCTGTGCCGTGACCAGAGTCTCAGTCGGGCCCTGGGCTACAGTCTCACAGCAAAGCAGCCTGGCAGGCAGCGCTGGCTTTTGGCTGACCTCTGCCTCCACCGGGCCGCCCTCACTCACTCACCTCATTAGCTTGACAGGAGCAACCAAACAAATTGAGGGCATCATGGAGCTCGCAGCACTTCCATGGGAACATTCCCCCCTCCTCCTCCTCCTCTTTCTTTAGTCAGTGTGGTGTATGAGCTCTGCACAAACACACGCCCACATAAACACTGACATCTACTTAAGAGGGTGTTAGAGTTTATGTTTGAACAGACTCAGGCATGCACATCTGACCCTGCGATGCACATGCAGGGACACGGTCACATTAATCTCTGTTCACGCTTGTAAGTCGAGACCAGTTACTGTACGAGGCCATGCTACGCTTCAACCTCACCTTTTAAGTCTCCACGAGACAAAACCAACTTTTCATGCAAAGCCTTTCTTATTTATGTAAAGCACAAACTATTGCAACCAAACACATGGCTACCAACATGGACACATTTATAAACACGTAAATCATTCTGTAGAGGAGGAGTGATGTTGCTGTGCAAAGGAAGAATGATACTTTCTCCTGGCTGACACTCATTGTTTGTCTCTGAATTACAATTAATCACTTCATTGCAATGGGTCCCAGCATTAAGGTGGCTGTTACTATGACAAGTTACTTAAATTTAACACTTAAACATCATCAAAGATAAAGTACACTACGCACAAGAGCGGTGCACCCACTCCTATCTGTACACAACATGTGGACATGCCACATAAAACTTCTCACAAATGGCTCAGGGAACTCAATAAATAACCCAGTGTGTCAGTGAATGCACAAGAGGATTTGCACAATAGTTGGTATTTGCTCTTATTATCCCACAAAGCATGTAAAAGGACACTGACCAATGCAAAGTAAGGTAGGATGTTTGTTCTGGGTGATACTGAAAAATGTGTATTGTATGAAACATTGATGCAGTCACTAGACTCTGCATTTTTAAGCGCTTTGAAGGCTATTGCGGATTTTTAGTTTTTTGTTTTTTAAGCCAGAAGTTAACTTGGTTAGCAAGCTATATTCATAAGACAGACACATCATTAGCTAATTAGTGACACTTTATTTTCCACTCATCAAACCCTGAGCACAGACATTGGGATGGTTTGTACCTCAGAGGAAGCCATATTATTGGTCAGATAACTCATTAAAAATGGCCCTCTGTTGGTCTTCCATGGTCTCTTGTGTTCTGGGGGCCTCTGGATGTCTGGAGTTTTGATCTCCTCCATACCCGCTTCACACCCTGGAGGACGGGGCTGTGGCCCCCCCACACTCCCTAGCAGATCATTACATGGAGAAACCTTTGGAATGCAAGCATGCTGATCCACACAGGTATGCACACATGGGTATTCACAGACGCGGACTAAAGCTTTCTTGGCTGCTGCCTCAAAGCACACTGTGCGCTGTCTATCTTGCGTGCTGCACAATATCGTTTATTACTTAGTAAATACTGATATCTATGACTAGCTAGTTTATTGTGATGGTGCTTTGTTTTCTCTATTATTATGTTGCTCTTTGTTGTTTGCTGTCTCCTCTGTTTGTTTTTGTTTGTTTGTTTGTTTGTTTTTTCTCCATACAGGTGACCCAGGAGTTTTTTGGTTTTTTTTGTCTCTCTTCCCCCCCCTTCTCACCGTCTCTTCTCCCCTTTGGTTTTCTTTCTTTCTCTCCCCCTCTCTCTCTCATTCATTCCCCCTGTCCTATTTATTAAAAAAAAAAAAAATGACAAAGGATGAACTGAAGCTCTGCCATCACGTAATGTCGCATACTGCTGTTTCTGATGTCATTTAGAAAAAAAAAAAAAAAAAAAAATGGCCCTAAAAGCACCAGCAGCATACACAGTAAAGAGGTCCAATAACACAACATGAAGTAGTGATGAGGTCAAGAAGATGCTTATGAGGACACCTGCCGATCATCGTGGCCACACCCCAAACTCATTATCCAAGTGGATGAGTTATAAAATAATTCATCCTCCATTTATCACAATTGCGAGTTGTTATAAAGGGGCTAATGCTGTATATTTTTAACAGGGGAGTCTATGGGGACTGAGCCAGCCTCAAATGACACTTGGAGGAACTGCAGTTTTTTGTCACTTCTGCCTTGGCTTAATTTTTCATCTCCAGAGGGTACCCGCCACTCCTTTTATTCTAAATCTAGTAAATAAAGCATATTTACACTGACAGGTCCAGTTTATGTGATACAAGGCAGCAGCCTTGGATTCAAGTTTGAGGAAATCAAATCTAAGTCGGGGCCATTTTGGATAGTCGAATACACATGTGAGCATCATTCTTGATCATGAAAGATTGCATATGTGATGTCATTTATTGATTTTGGACTGCACATTCTGAAGACTCATCGTTTCCAGTTTGGCCACCAAAGTGGTAACAATGAGTTTTTGAGATGGAGATGACCATGTTTGGATGGGAAGGTGAAGTGCTGAGTTATAAGGTAGTAGTTAGTCTGGCTACAGATAGCTGCCAATCAGTGTTATGTAACAGACCAAGCCACTCAAAGATGCTAGGATTTCACTTTACAAAGGAAAATAAAGAAGCACAAACCTCACAGTGGCCCAAATTATGTCTTTCCCCAAAGATTCTCCAAAAGGCACCAACACCGCACACACAGTGGACAGATTCCCATTCTTTGGCCCAGAGGTAATCATTGTACCAGGATGTTGAAGCTCTCACTGGTTCTGCCAAATTGGACATTTTTACATGGGGAGAGGAAGGCTCAAGAAGCCGTTAGAAACAGCAGTTTTTGGCAACTTATTAAAATTACCTTAATGGATAAAATAGTTAGTGTTAAAATTAATTAATTTGCATTTTCAAAAAGAAGTTTTTACCAACAAAAACAAACCATGTTTCCACTGCATGAAGTTACTGACACTTTTTACCAAACCATTTTTTAAAAATCTCATAAAAAATACCGGGGATCCCATTATGTACATATTTGAAATAGCGGGGGTGGGCGTCCGGGTACACACCGGCTCACTCCTTGGCGGCCGCTTGTCGGGGCCTGGGGCCTGGGGCTCGCTCGGGCCCCTTTGGAGGTGGGGTGCCCCCGGCCTCTCGGCCTGGGGCTCGGTCACTCAGGCACAGCTGGGGGCCGGCGGAGCTCACGGGCGCGTCACTGCAACTCCCCCTGACTTCTGCTCCGCGGCTGCTGGGCGAGCCCTCATCTGGGACTCTCCTCAGCTCTTACTGGAACAGTGGCGCGGCTGCCCCTCTGTTGGTCTTCCATGGTCTCTTGTGTTCTGGGGGCCTCTGGATGTCTGGAGTTTTGATCTCCTCCATACCCGCTTCACACCCTGGAGGACGGGGCTGTGGCCCCCCCACACTCCCTAGCAGATCATTACATGGAGAAACCTTTGGAATGCAAGCATGCTGATCCACACAGGTATGCACACATGGGTATTCACAGACGCGGACTAAAGCTTTCTTGGCTGCTACCTCAAAGCACACTGTGCGCTGTCTATCTTGCGTGCTGCACAATATCGTTTATTATTTAGTAAATATTGATATCTATGACTAGCTAGTTTATTGTGATGGTGCTTTGTTTTCTCTATTATTATGTTGCTCTTTGTTGTTTGCTGTCTCCTCTGTTTGTTTTTTTTGTTTGTTTGTTTTTTTTTTCTCCATACAGGTGACCCAGGAGTTTTTTTTTTTTTTTTTGTCTCTCTTCCCCCCCCTTCTCACCGTCTCTTCTCCCCTTTGGTTTTCTTTCTTTCTCTCCCCCTCTTTCTCTCATTCATTCCCCCTGTCCTATTTATTTAAAAAAAAAAAAAAAAAAAAAAAAGACAAAGGATGAACTGAAGCTCTGCCATCACATAATGTCGCATACTGCTGTTTCTGATGTCATTTTAAAAAAAAAAAAAAAGAAAAAAAAGAAATAGCGGGCGATGGTGATGGTGCATCCCCTCCAATATATATTAAGATGTGAAGTGTGTTGTGAGGACTCACTGTTAGGCTACAGTTGGTTACTCTGAGTGAATGCTCTTTTGGCCACATAGAGGATTTAGGATGTTATATGTCTTCAGTGTCATCACCAATAATAGCAATGACACTGGCTAATAGCTAGCTAAGAGCAGCAAAGGTTTAGCAGGAATTTAAGTGTATTAGTGATGTGATTACATGTCTCATGAGGGGGGGATGTTGAGTCTGTGTGTGTCTTAAATTGATGTGGTTACTGTTAACTTCAAATATTCACCATGTCACTCTGCGCGCCCTCAAAAATGACACACTTTGTACACAGCTGTCAAATGAACTTGTAGATTATAAACCCATTTGTTTTCACAGCGATTCAGAAAAATGAGATATACGCAGATGAAAAAATGTAATGGAAAAACCTTTCCGTCATCTCCCTTAATTTCCAAATAAACACATTCATCCCAACTCTTGGATATACAACAAAACCAATGACAGTAACATAACATATTCCACTGCCTTTTTACTGAGTCACATACAGGTTTGTCTGTGAATTAACTACAGTTTTATATCTGCTTAATATCAACCAGTGATTTTAAGACAGTATCCTGGCGGCATCATTTAAATTTATTGGAGAGTTTTCCAATGATGGTTAGATTGTTTTTCCACATAAAAAGTTGGCAGTCGATAAAAATCCACTACAAGTTCCATGAAGTAAAGCTGACCACACAATGTTAATAGAGGTGGCAGACGTTTTATATTCAAAAGATGTGCAAGCAACACTTTAACTCAACTGTGGAAGATGAATCCAATCCTTTCTATGGTTGTTACATTACCTTAGTGTTCAGCACTGAAACTCATGGGTCTCCATCCTCCATCAGAAGGTTTGACCCAAACTAACAGCCCATTAAGTGAGAGGCCAGGGAGAGAGTGGTTAAAACTGGGGCAGAGCTGCTGGTGAGAGAGTCACAGGTGGTGTTAAAGAGGTGTTAAAGAGATGGCAGCTAGGAGGGGGACAGGAAGATGGATGTGCTTTGGTGCTTCACAGCCAAGAGGGAGAAGAGGGAGAGGTGATGGAGGAGTTTTAAAGCCCATCATTGACTTAAACTCCCATTGCACCTGACAACAGTTATACAAAATGCAACCCTGTTTCAAATTAAACTGATGAAGCAATTAACGTGCATTTTCTCCATCTGACTTCCTGTACATGTAACCCTGGATCTGTACACTGCTTTTAGCTCATTGTTTTGGCTACATGGCCTGCACATAGACTATATTGTTCATTCTCGCCAGTCTCATCAGCTCCACCAAATACCAGCGTAGACAGCTGTCAAATGGTTTTCCAAAGCAAATGAGCAGTCGGTGCAGTAGAACATCAGTCTGAGGAGACATTTTTTCCTCACAAGCTGGAGGAACACGAGTCCATGCTGGACCTATCAAATGGCCAGAAGCATAAAGAGATTTAAGACCTCGTAGTTGTCCCCAATTATTTGCTCAATGACCACTTAAAGCAATTTGGATAAAGTCACTCACGCCCCCATTATTTCTGTTACATAGTCATCACAAAAAGTTCCATAATCAGTTCCAATTTTTGTAAGTAATTGTTTAATTGAGCAAGATTGCAGATTTAAAGCTTGTCCGTGTCTAAAATTATTGGCATCTTTTTGTCAAGTTTTTGACCAATTACTGTGCGCCAGCTCTAATGCTGCAAGAATGGCAAAAGTTTGTCTTTTTCCCCTCACATGCAAATACAGAAATGCCAAATGCTTGCCTGGTTGTGGGTAACACAGGGTTTCTCACAGACTAAAAGGATTTTTTAAATATATCTGTCTAAGAGAAGGAAAACATCCATGATCAGTTTGCTGGTGGCCAACTATAATTTCTTCTTATAAAAGTTCAGTTGATGCTAACCACCTAGCCCTGTCCCTTCCCTTCTCATGTTGGAGAGGTTGGCATTTTTGTACTCCAGCGTTCTTGGACTGCAGCTGCCATTGGCTGGTCCACCTTCTGCTCTGGAGCTGGAGGGCCATCATATGCAGAAACCTGCACTATGCACGCATAAAAACTCTTTGGATCTGAACTTGACGACAGGTAGTAGAGGACGTTTTAAAGCTGTCCCCAGGTAGATTGATTCATCAGCCATGGCAATATTGAATCCCGAAAATATTACAGCTTCCTATTTAAAAGAGCATTAAAAGTCCATATAGGGAGGCAAGAGAAGTGGTTATGGCATAAATCAGAAGAGAGTCAACGGTTTGTGTCCTCTGTGGGAGTTTTGATTTGTTTTCAGTATGTGTGTAGTTTTGCTGTCACAGAATCTTTGGTTAGGTTGAGTCACTAATGCTCGGATATCTCAGTTTCACGCTCAACATTAACCATGCTCGTCAAAAGGCTTAATACCATAAACTGTATCCAGTGTGTTCAAATATGTTGCTAGTGGTTTGTTAGAAGTATCTTTATGTAACACGTTAGACTCAAGACCTGGCTCAGGACCAGGCTCATTTTCAGTCTGCCAGCACAGAAGGTGAAAAGTTATTTTAAAGTAGTTACTGACAAACAGGTCTTCAGAGTCTTTTTCTTTGCATTTTTTCCAGTCTCCGTCTCATCGCTTGCTTATTCTCTGTCTGTCACTCACGTCCAATATGGATACATCCGGCTTTTATAACATATGGCCATATAAACGCACAGTGTGTTTTTAAGCCTGCTGAAGCCGCTGATGTTGATCCACACAAAATCATTTCAATGCATGCAATGGGCGTACTGCTGCAGCCTCAATCGTGGCACATAAATGTATTTTTAGCTTGCGGTTTCACTAGCTCCATACAGCCTGTACTCCTGACCATCTTCTTGATAAAATGACATGAAATATGATGTGTCTCTAATGTGAAACATACTCTGTGGGCGTGCAGGGAGGAAGGTTCCCCCACCTTCCCCAAACCTCCTGCATGCTCTGTTCTTCAAGAGCAAAAACAATTTCCAACTTAGAATGAACGGGTTCATCTGTCGGTGTCGTGAAACATGCGTCTTCAGTGAACTTCCCAGAGTTAATCTGGGGTTCAACAGTGCATTTATTAAGCCACATCTGGGACTGTCATTAGGAGCAAAGCACTGGCAAAAAAGCATGGTGTGGAAAGCACAACAGGGAACAAAGAGGAGCAAGGAGACAAAACAGAAGGAAAGACATATTCAGAGCATCTTGTTTTCGTGTCATGGTGTAGAAAAATAACTTCTTTATTTTACTTCCTGCGAGAATTTTGGATTTGACTGTTACGCTTTTGTCTTTCTGCAAAACAAAATCAAAATTATTCTAAGCTACTGTATGAACACATGGCATATATAATTAGATTCTAGACGCGGTCAAAATATACAGCATTGAGGGCAACTAAAAGTTGTACTCCTCACCGACGCGGCACCAAAACAGTCAGAAAGCCACAGTGTTCACAGCTGCAGAGGTCAGAAATTCAAGCTGCCAAACACAGATAATGAAATCTATCCTTGGAATCGGTTTTGCTCTATGGCTAGCTGCAACTCTTTTTTCTTTCTTTCCCTATTTGCCTAGCCTTGTGTGTATTTGTGTGTGTGTTTGTGTGTCCTTCTTTCCCTGTTGTCTGGAATAACATGAAAGGTGCACACAAGAAGTTCAGCTTCCTGTGCTGGGTGAGGTCCAAGGACCCACTGAGCATATGAAAGGGCTGCAGAGGAAAAGACTAAATCAACTACAGAAGTTGTAACGCATTAATTCCTACACAGAGCCAGAGGTCTGTGATGATGCTTTGACCCGGAACAGTACGGCAGACAGTTAAGAAGGTACCCTTTGAAGCACAGCCATCAGACAGTAAAGTGAAATTAACTGAACAGAAGTGAAAAAAATGCTACTCTGTAGAGAAGATTCATATCTACTAGTGGGTTTGTATTTTTCTGGTTTTTCAAAACATCCAAGACTGAGGATGGAAAAAATACACTTGAGTACTTTTTCCACTGGCTTACATCGAGCAGGCCCTTTCATCGTTTCATGCGTAGAGCAGTGATGCTTTTGGTTGCCCCTCAATTCTGTCATGCGGTTGGCTGCAGAGGACTGTTGATTGACCTTCCATAAAAAGCTGGCAAACTGGCTGTGTTAGAGTTTGACGGAAGTCTGGATTAGAGGCCTGCTCACATATTACACCCAAGTTCATTCTTTAAAGTGAGGAACAAGCATACCTCTACAGTTCCAAGAGAATGCAGAACACTTAAACTTGTTTCACACTGCATGTGACAACGCAGGTATAAGCCATTCCAGAAGCACATTTAGAGATGCTTTTGGTCATTTTGAAGCCTCCATTTAAATGAATGACATTTTTAATTTCATTAAAAGCTTCTTGGGCTGAAAAATGTGCTACAAACTGCAGTTTATCTAGATTCATGATTCTTTATTTGTCACATGCATACAAGTACAACACGCAGTGAAATGTGTCCAAAAATAAAAGGCTGGGTCGGTAGGCGAATTGGAGCAGATCTGTGGTGCTTGGGATGGAGGAGATGTTGTTCTTCAGCAACCTCTCAAACACCATCACCACCAAAGTCACGCAACCGGTTGGTAGTCATTCAGGCATGAGAGCTTGTTGTTCTTGGGCACAGGGACGATGGTGGATCTCTTGAAGCATGTGGGGATCACAGACTTTGCCAGGGACTCATTGAAAATGGAAGCGCGCACACCTGCTAGCTGATCAGCACAGCAACACAGCCTCTAGTGGCAACTAGAGGCTGGATCCAAAAGTGAATCAGTCCCCATATGCTACCATGTTTAAAAACCTCAAAATCCACAACAGAAATAAACATGTTTACTGCCTGATACAAAAAATTGAGTAGCGATACAGGAAGTTGTAGCCACTTTAGTATCAATGGATGATATTTATATTTCATATTCAGTATATGTTTTAATAGAGTTGGGGGGGGGGGGGTGTGGATACAGCATAGCATTGCAATATCTTGTGTGGCATAAACAGAAATTGATTAATTAATGATTGTAGCGAGCACACAGAGCGATTATTAACATCTGTATGTTTTTGAAAAACAGTTCTTATGAATCCACGATCTTTTTGTTTTTGTATTCATCATCCTCCTGCAAATGTCTTGTTACATTCTCTGTTTCCATTTGTTTCATGTGTCACAGCCCAAATCACCAGTATGCAAATTAACAGTCACCACTAAATATGGAAGGAATAAATTACATGTTTTTTAAATTCACCAGATAGCGCTGATGAGGGTTTTTTTCCTCTCTTAGTGAGGTGATCTGAGGTACAGTGGGGCAAAAAAGTATTTAGTCAGCCACCGATTGTGCAAGTTCCCCCACTTAAAATGATGACAGAGGTCAGTAATTTGCACCAGAGGTACACTTCACCTGTGAGAGACAGAATGTGAAAAAAAAATCCATGAATTCACATGGTAGGATTTGTAAAGAATTTATTCGTAAATTAGGGTGGAAAATAAGTATTTGGTCACCTCAAACAAGGAAAATCTCTGGCTCTCACAGACCTGTAACGTCTTCTGTAAGAAGCTTTTCTGTCCCCCACTCGTTACCTGTATGAATGGCACCTGTTTGAACTCATCATCTGTATAAAAGACACCTGTCCACAGCCTCAAACAGTCAGACTCCAAACTCCACCATGGCCAAGACCAAAGAGCTTTCGAAGGACACCAGGAAAAGTATTGTAGACCTGCACCAGACTGGGAAGAGTGAATCTACAATAGGCAAGCAGCTTGGTGTGAAAAAATCAACTGTGGGAGCGATCATCAGAAAATGGAAGACATACAAGACCACTGATAATCTCCCTCGATCTGGGGCTCCATGCAAGATCTCATCCCGTGGGGTCAAAATGATCATGAGAACGGTGAGCAAAGATCCCAGAACCACACGGGGGCACCTGGTGAATGACCTGCAGAGAGCTGGGACCAAAGTAACAAAGGTCACCATCAGTAACACACTACAACGGCAGGGAATCAAATCCCGCAGTGCCAGACGTGTTCCGCTGCTGAAGCCAGTGCATGTCCAGGCCCGTCTGAAGTTTGCCAGAGAGCACATGGATGATACAGCAGAGGATTGGGAGAATGTCATGTGGTCAGATGAAACCAAAGTAGAACTTTTTGGTATAAACTCAACTCGTCGTGTTTGGAGGAAGAAGAATACTGAGTTGCATCCCAAGAACACCATACCTACTGTGAAGCATGGGGGTGGAAACATCATGCTATGGGGCTGTTTTTCTGCCAAGGGGACAGGACGACTGATCCGTGTTAAGGACAGAATGAATGGGGCCATGTATCGTGAGATTTTGAGCCAAAACCTCCTTCCATCAGTGAGAACTT
Organism: Mchenga conophoros; assembly: GCF_057382185.1. Classification (NCBI taxonomy): domain Eukaryota; kingdom Metazoa; phylum Chordata; class Actinopteri; order Cichliformes; family Cichlidae; genus Mchenga; species Mchenga conophoros. The sequence goes on from NC_140541.1 coordinate 33,601,744, forward strand.
TGAAGATGAAACGAGGCTGGGTCTTCCAACATGACAATGATCCAAAACACACCGCCCGGGCAACAAAGGAGTGGCTCCGTAAGAAGCATTTGAAAGTCCTGGAGTGGCCTAGCCAGTCTCCAGACCTCAACCCCATAGAAAATCTGTGGCGGGAGTTGAAAGTCCGTGTTGCTCGGCGACAGCCCCAAAACATCATTGCTCTCGAGAAGATCTGCATGGAGGAATGGGCCAAAATACCAGCTACTGTGTGTGCAAACCTGGTAAAGACCTATAGTAAACGTTTGACCTCTGTTATTGCCAACAAAGGTTATGTTACAAAGTATTGAGTTGTATTTTTGTTATTGACCAAATACTTATTTTCCACCCTGATTTACGAATAAATTCTTTACAAATCCTACCATGTGGATTCATGGATTTTTTTTTTCACATTCTGTCTCTCACAGTTGAAGTGTACCTCTGGTGCAAATTACTGACCTCTGTCATCATTTTAGGTGGGGGAACTTGCACAATCGGTGGCTGACTAAATACTTTTTTGCCCCACTGTAACAAACAGCCTGAATGAGAAGTTTAGAGGCATCAGAGAATCGGATTCCCAATCAATACTGTAACATGACTCACACAAATATAAGACCACTTATGTGATTATCAAGCAATCATTTAGTCATTTTATTTTTCAAAAGGGAGACATCTGCTGTAAAATTATCTCTTGAAATCACATCATGAGCTAAATTGGAAGGGGAATTCTTTTTTTCTTCCTGTTTCAGAGTTTTATTTTGACAACCCTGGAAATACATTTTCATATTAGTAATTGAGCCATTACACCACAGCTCACTGTTGTCATTAATGAGCACTGTTCCTTCCTTGTATTTGAAAATCCAATTTTGAAAGCTGAGTGATGTCATGAGATAAAACTGATATGCAAATAACGATAATTACATTTGTGCATGAGGCAGGTCGGCTCGGAGGACATTTTATAATGTGTGGTCATGCAGTGGTCAGACAAATACAAGAATGACGCCAGTGCAAACAAGCGTAAGAGAACGCAAAGAAATACTGCCTGCTCTAAAGGGAAATACCATTGAACCTAAAATATATATTATTCTGACTCTGATCAACTCTTGAAACTAAGCTACAGTACACAAAGACCTATCAACACGTGAAATCTAAAATGATTTTATACAAAGTAAATTGGATAAGATGTGAGACTGAAAGGGAGATTTTTAGTAAATTACAGCGTATTTTCCAGTTCAGAACAAAAAAATAATAATACTGAAATAAAGGAAACTAAAGGGTATTTAGATTTGAAATAAAACAACAGAGCCATTCAGACATCATCTCACAGAGATTAGTAAGTGATCTAACAGTTATTAGCACTCAGTGAAAAAAAAATTCTTCAGATTAAATCAGTCATTTCCTCAGACGCAGGTATCTAGAAAACATAATCTGATATCGCCAATTTAATTGTTCTGACGTGTCTTTATTTTGGAAAAAGTGAGGCTTCTACTGAAAACTGGCCACATGGGCTGAACACCAACATAGCCCTAACACACACATTCAACAATTGTGTGTGTTGCTCTTTTGCACAGCTGGAAACAGAAGCATTTGATCTGATGAGGGAACATGTTTTGCCTTTTGTTGCCGCTCAGTGTGGACAAAACTGAGAAAAGAATTACGACTGTCTTATGGCTCTCTTACAGATAATACGTTTTGGATTTATGTCATTAGGGTATCAGGAGTTCACTGGGAGTGGGAAAAGACCTCCCAGAAACATAACACCAGAATTATTTGATGATATTACTGGAAAGTTAAAATGATTGTTTCACTCATTAGAAATCCCTCCCATATTTATTTGATTATGTCATCATTCTGTCAACAGAAAATTAACACTGACACTTGAGATAATTTGATGCTCAAGCCATTATGTTTGGGAGCGGGTGTGGATTTATGACAAAACAAATGACAAAGAATGCTTTGAAAAGCAAATAAAAGCTTTTAATATGAATGTGCAAAGTTTCACGTTACAGCTTCACTAAAAACTCAACCCAGAATCTTCAGATTCGTCTCTGACCCCAAGGCCAAATCTGCTCAAAACCTCTAATGGGAACAGACTTCAGTGAAAAATGTAATCAGCTAATACGTTCCCGTTTAAGCTGTTGATGGTGAGTCTCTGAGTGTCATTTCTTTCTCTCATAATGTCCAAACTATGATCACTGTTGGGACTAACATCCAAATCCTCAAATTTAAAACCCAATACATTTCCTAATGAATAAACTTCCAAATAGACACGTAAGTATTTGTATGAAAATCTTTAGAGGAGGACACATTTCATGCGTTCATTTCTGAAAACGCCATGCATGTTTTGGCAAGCAGACAGACTTTGAACAATCATGTCAGTGACACAAAACAGTCTTTCAATCATAAAGGCTCTGCATAGGGCTTTCGTTCATGTCTTACACGAACACTGAAGCTTGCTAGTATGCTGGTACCTTCATTCGACACGACAATCTAAATCTACTCCAACAATATTTACACAAGTCTTATCTGCTAGGCTGCCCTCTTTAAACAGATTATAGTGTAGTTTGGAGCTTTACAACTTCTGTAGTCGTGCTTCTCTACAAAAGATGGCTCTATGGAAATGTAGCAGACACCAAAAATCTTTCAGCTGTTGAGTCTGTCTAGTTATTTTCACCTGAGATGTGTGGATAGATAAGCACGCTGTAGCTTAAAGTCAAGTACCTTTCTGTTAAAACTGTAAGAGAAAGTCACATGGGAACATGCTCGGTATGCTCAGCTGCCTTCCAGAAACCAAGTGTTAAGGTAGAGCCAAGGAAGTGCCAAAGAAAGGGCAGTCTAACTTTAGAGCAGGTGAAAGAAATTTAGCCTGGCAGGACAGTCCTCTGTAGGAGTCACACGGTTCAGAGCTTGAGGACTGCCAGCAGACCATGTCTGGAACTGAGGAAGAGCTGGTCTTAGAGAGCCCATCTCAAAAGGTCAGGATCAATTGGATAATTTCTCAGCTTGTATTCAGAATGACTCAACGTGTGTCAGTGCAGATCTGCAATTATTTTGTCTTGTACACAAGAATAAAACCTTCACTAAAGCCAAGATCTTGTTTTCCATTCAAAAAAAACAAAACAAAAAACTGCCACAGAGACTAAACTATGTGCTAAAATCAAAGTAGACAGTCCTAAGTTTTTAATAACCTCGGGGCAAAAAGTTAACATTAATGGAAGATAATTGAAATAAGCCTGCTTAAGCCCCCTTTGGTGGTATTGGCAGAACAAGAGAAATTCATTTAGTTCTTGGGGGAACGTGTGGAGTCGGGTGTTAACCTTTTGGCATAGAAATCAAAACCACCATCATAATGAGAAATTGATTAGATTGTAAAAGCGGTCTGTGTAGGATGCTGAGACATGCTCTTTGGTAACCTTATAAAAGCTTTTATTACTTCAAGTTTTTCAGTTCCCACACAGATGTTCTGCATGGCCACAGATACATAGGGAGCACGTTTCATGCAAAAACACACAAAACTCACAACCCACACGTAGAATAGGACAAATCAAAGCACATAAAGAGTTTAAAGAAAGCTTTAAAAAAAAAAACGAAATCTTGCATGCTCTGGCATTTTGTAGGAGGATGTATCCAGTGAGAGTAATTAAAACATGATCTCAAAGGTTCTAGCAAATGCTCCACATCTAAATCCAAACCCACACATTTCTGATTAATAAAAATCACTTTAATGTGCAGTCTAGAGTCCAGCTTGGATAAGGCAAAACACATTAATGCAAGTTGTAAATGCAGACACACTACATGTACACACTGTCATAGGAATGCGACTGCACCGGCCAGACCTGGAGGTGATCTGACTCACAATGTGAGCAGATCTCAGCTGTTGGGTTTATTAATACCAGGCGACCCCGTCTTTTAAAACTTATTCCCATTCAACTAAACTCCACATTCCTACAGTTCAAAAGAAGAACAAAGTCAGCATAAGGAGGCAGATGGCTTGGCAGAGGCATAACTCCCAAGTGCTTTAACTGAAACTACAATTTTGAGGTGCTTATGTTTTACTTTTATGCCACTTTATTTCACAGTAAATGTTGCTGGATTCATTTTAGCTATTGTCATGTTCAGACTTCCTGGTGACTAGACAAAGCTACAACATGTGTACATATAAATACACCAACACAATACCACACCAGAAACATAAGACATGATTACAAAAACCTTACATAACAGTATTTAAAAAGTAGCATCTCACTGCTCAGAACACATAAGGACTGTCCGAATGACAACCAATACCAATATCAATATATTCTCCCATCTTTATGTTGCACCACAGCATCAGAAACAGACCAATGGAAACAGTGAATACCAATTTACTGATAGGGATATCGAACTCGACCATAGCAGTTAAATCTACCACATTAAATTATTGCTAACATATCAGCAGGTATCAGCCAATGATCATTCTGATTTATTACCATTACAACTTTTGATCATTTATGGCTCAGTCACACTAGAGTAAAAATAGGACAGCAAAGTCCTTCTGACAGATTACAATCTATCTGGTTCAGTCTGTCTTTTTATGTGTCTCTTTGCAAGGGCCTCAGCTTAACTGTTTGCCTACATAAAGCAAGGTACCAAGCTTCTGTCATTTGAGAGTTACATTTCTGTCCTGCAGCAGCTTTAATTCTTCTTGAACATTACTAGTAACTAAGAAAACAATGTAACAATTAGATTAAATACAATAAAATGGCTTGTTTTATAAGTTAAATGTATCCCCCCTTTCTACAAAGCTCGGGGCTATGGTTAATGATGAGTGGACCCTCTGAGCACTTACCTTCATGGCTGAGTCATGTCTGTGTTGTAGTGCATCTAATCTGAACATTTTTCATTTATCGTTGATTTGTCTTTTTATTTATTGTGATACAGTTCAACCTTTGTTTTGTCCAGTTTTCACAGTGCCTGAAGCTTAGCCCGCTGCTGTCATTCTGTTGTGTTTGGATTCTTGCATCAGAGCAAATGATCCTGCGCGCGCGCGCGCACACACACACACACACACACACACACACACACACACACACACACACACACACACACACACACACACACACACACACACACACACACACACACACACACACACGGGATTTGTGGCCATGGACATTTTTGTTAATATTTAGCTTTAGCTGCTTTCCATTTAAACTCAACTGTCTGCTTTGGTAAGCATACTGGAATAGAAAGTCTTCCATCAGGTCATCTTATCAAATTTAATCTTCCCCACTGTATTTTCACATTGGCAACTCTTCATGTCCCTGACATGTCTGAGTGTCCACATTCGTGCTCGCACCACTGTTTCATTGTTGTATGTTTGTTGGCGAAGGACTCTGCTGTGTCTATGTGTTTGTAGGGCTTTGAGAAGAGTGTAAACAGGCACGTAGTAGTAGTGACCACCCTGCAGTGATGATATTGGTTATTGTCAATGTCACAAAGGGAACAGGATCATCAGACTGTTCTGCAGATCACCCAACCCTAGAAGCTACTGGTTATGCTCAGGCAAAACTAGCACACATATCAATGAGATTCACAACCTCACGTGCTACTTCTCTGAGAGATGAATGAATGGATAAATTAGGTTATGAGCATGTGTTGTTTATCCAAATATAATGTAATATGTGCTGCATTAGTCACACAAATAAGATTTTACAGTGTTTCTGCAGACAAGCACGTTGACACATTTAAGAGCAAAACCACTCGCGGCCACTCACGCACACCAACTGAAATTAAAACAAATGGCTCATTTACAAAGTCCTAAAAGGTATGCTTTCACCATCTCTCATGCAAAGTAGCCATGTGAATTAAAACGGAGCTGGCATGACTGTTGCCTTCTTACGAGAAAATCAACAAACTCAAGCTCTGGTTTAAATCTGAGGGCTGGCAGGGCACTCGGTCGTCTCCTCCTCCTCCTCGACTGCATGTTCACTGCTCGCCTCATGAAGTTTGGTCATGGCGCTTGTTTTCTTAGTGCTGCAGCGGTGCTGGCACAGTGCACTCGCTGTGCCCTTGTGTTCCTGCTGCCCTCTTCCCTTACCGTCCTCCACTTACTTGATCCGTTTTGCCAGAGGTGTCTTTCTTCGTTAAGAGTAAATGCCCTCAGAAACCGTAACACACACAGCTGGCCTCTCCAACCTCCCGTGAACCCCTCACTGCATGTTAGGATACGGGGCTTGTGTCTGCCGGCTGTCCCTGTGCCAATCTACAATGTGGCTGGCTGTGCAGTGGTGTGCTTTGCGGTGGACCACGCCTATGTAGCCTGATTTACACTCGTTTCTTCCTGGGCAGCCACGAGACAGCAGCCAGCTTCTGGAGGGACCAACGGCGGCTTCAGCTAAGGGGCCAAGCCCGGGACCCATTTGGTTTTGGTTTCCTTTCGCCTGCCACTGTGCCACACCTAGCATGAGTTGGGCTAAATGAAACCAGTGTGTAGATTCGGAGACCGGCTTAAAGTGAAACCAATAAAAGGCGAGGCTGTACAAACGACTCCACAGCTACTCGCAGGTCATATGTCTGTTTGTCTGTCAATTTATTCATGTTGTACCCGACCCGCCCTGTCTCTAACTCAGTTATGCATAAATTCTTTATGCACGCTATCGCACTTAAGCATCGAGTACCAGGAGCCACGGTCCATGGGCAGACGCTAGCATTCATTCCTTTCCTCGCATTTTACATCTCCACTATATGCAGAAACCTACACATTCATTCCAGTGTACCTTCATTTTTCCATGTGTCAGCTCCCAGAGAGAGGAGAGGCCCATCTGTTGTGGCCATTTTTGTTGAATGTCTCTAGACTCTCGAGCTCAGTTCAAAGTACAAACGACCGTGTCAGCTTGTTAGACGTCTCAATCTTCTTTGGAATGACAGGGACGCTCTATGAGACGGTAATTAAGACAAGCCGTGTTTGACAAGCTGAATTCAACAGCAGTTTGCACACAAAAAAACAAAAAACAAAAAACAGTTCAGCTTGGCTTAAGTGCAGTTTACACAAGTGCCTGGGGGCATAAAGCTTGCAACCAAACCAAGCACTTAGAATATTTTCTGTTTTACTGTTATATTATCATTTATATTTACATATACACTGTTCACAGAAAACACACTACAGATACATCAAACTTTATCAAGCCCAAGGTAACATATTTTCCATTCCCTGGCCAGCTTAAAAAGGACATGTTAGCATCCAGCTCCTCATCGTTGGGGTCCATTAGTAGCTTGTACTGGTCTTTGTTTAGCCCCTCACTTCATCCTCTGTCTAAAACAAGCAGTTTTAGCTCATCCCTCTTTAAGGTCTTCCCATTAAGCCAACTCTCTTCTGACTGGATGCACTGCATAATCACAAGGTTTAAGTACAAATGTATTCAAACAATACTCAACACATATGGTTAGACTAGACAGAAGTCCGAATTCCTCACACGGATTACCTGCACATACACCAACCTAAATATTTGAACCTTTGGTCATGTCTAACCCTACCATCCTTTACCATGATGACAAATAAAAACTTTATTTTAACCATTTAATGAACTACTAAAACTGTTGCCAATTTGTTTTCTCATTACAAAACCTATACTTTGTTTCAGCATACTTTATTGACGATGGACAAACTGGAAAGAAATATGATATGTGTAAAACTGATTACAGCTCTGTAAGGTGGCATGATTTACTGCAAGTATATAAATACAAAAATTCAAGCTTATGAAAACATCTGCTGTAAGCCTTCGGTTTATATTAATCCCAAAAATAAACAATGTGATATTGTAAAGGTTAAAAATGTACCTCCTCCCATTCTGATTGCAACAGCTGGCAATATTTCTGCTCCTTTTAGGTTTGCCTTCTGGCACTGAAGGACGTTTTAAGAGTTCCACTATGCATTCCAAGGACTGCTTGATCATTTTATGACCTGCGGGTTAAAAAAAAAAAGCCTCAAAGCCAAAAACAATCCCCCTCATCTTTTTCATGTGGCATGTTGATTCTTTCTGCTAATTGATAACCAGCCAGCACATCGAGACTCGAATGGGGGTACTTTTATGAATGGTATGATGCTTTTACAACTACATTGGCATAACTAATAATGCAAAAAGAAACTGTCAACTACAATCAGAGGCGCTACAGTTAATATCTTTAAAAACTGATGGGAGGGATGATGGGATAATGATTAATGACGTTTGGTGTGCGTGCTTCAGTAGATACTCAATGCCATATACAATGCCAACACGCACACGCAAGCCCAAATACAAGTTGCAAGGAGCACACACAGAGATTTGAGAGTTTCGATGGAACTGCATGACAGACAGTTGAAACCGGCCCCAAACTTTTCCAAGAAATGTATTAATTTGGGTAAGAATGGTGCTGCAAGGTACAGGAGGCCTATTAATCACTGCGTGGTCCAAAGGGATAATCCTCAGAAAATTGTGCTCACAATAACATTATAGGCTGCAGACAGGAAGATACTGCCAGCACCGGAAACGTGCTCGTCATCTCTGAGCATGAAGTAAGGAGAGCCTTCAAGAGAGTGAACACCAGGAAAGCAGCAGGACCAGACGGCATCCCAGGTCGTATCCTAAGAGACTGCGCATACCAGCTAGCTCCTGTGTTCACTGAGATATTCAACATCTCTTTATCTCAGTCGGTGATCCCCACATGCTTCAAAGAGTCCATCATTGTTCCTGTCCCGAAGAAACCCCACCCTGCTTCTCTCAATGACTATCGCCCTGTAGCCCTCACCTCAGTAGTGATGAAGTGCTTTGAACGCCTGGTCAGAGACTTCATCATTTCTTCACTACCAGACACACTGGACCCACTACAGTTTGCTTACCGTCCAAATCGTTCCACAGACGATGCCATCTCTCATCTCCTCCACACATCACTCACTCACTTGGACACTAGAAGGGGGAATTATGTTAAAATGCTCTTCATAGACTACAGCTCTGCATTTAACACCATAATTCCCTCCACACTCACCACCAAGCTGGAGCATCTGGGACTCAGCTCATCTATGTGTCAGTGGATCTCCAACTTCCTAACTGGCAGACCACAGGCAGTAAGGATGGGCGGACATGTCTCAGCCTCCACCACTCTCAGCACTGGAGCCCCCCAGGGGTGTGTTCTGAGCCCCCTGCTGTACTCTTTGTACACATATGACTGTGTGGCCACTACCAGCTCCACCACCATCATCAAGTTTGCTGACGACACCGTCGTGGTGGGCCTGATCTCTGATAACAACGAGACGGCCTACCTGAAGGAGATTAGGAATCTGGAGAACTGGTGCCAGAGGAACAACCTCCTTCTAAACGTCAGTAAGACAAAGGAGCTGATAGTGGACTTCAGCACTAAGCAGGAGAGGAACTACCAGACCCCCGTCATCAACGAGTGCCCAGTGGAGAGAGTGGACAGCTTCAAATACCTCGGCGTTCACATCACGCAGGACCTGTCATGGTCCTGTCACATCAACACCGTGGTGAAAAAGGCCCGACAGCGTCTCTACCACCTCAGACGCTTGAGAGACTTCCAACTGCCCTCCAAGGTGCTCAGGAACTTTTACTCGTGCACCATAGAGAGCATCCTGGCGGGAAACATCTTAACCTGGTTCGGGAACAGCACCATGCAGGACAGACGAGCTCTACAGAGGGTTGTGCGGTCAGCTGAGCGCACCATCCGCTCCGAGCTCCCTGACCTGCACTCAATCTACAGCAGGCGGTGCTGGACCAAGGCCAGGAAGATCGTGAAGGACCTCAGCCATCCCAACAACAGACTGTTCTCTCTGCTGAGGTCAGGAAAGCGATTCCGCTCCCTGAAGACCAACACAGAGAGACTGAGGAGGAGCTTCTTCCCGCAGGCGATACGGTCTCTCAATCACACCACCACACAGTACTGACCCACACATACAGTTCTTACACACACACTGGACTTTCTGGACTTTGGTTTTGCACAACACTGGTCACTATATTCTTCATTTCCGGTTAATACTTGTACAGCTGCTGTTATTGTGTATATATTTATTTATATTTAGATTTCTTCATACATTCTTATATAGTTCTATATTGTGTATTGTGTATTTTGTTGTACAGTTATTTTATTTTCAACTTTAATTTATATATTTATCTTTATCTTATTCTTCCCAGTTAAATTTACCCTTCATTCTAATTTGTGTTGTACAGTTATTTCATTTTTAACCTTAATTTATATTTTATTCCTTCCTAGTTAAATTTACCCTTTTTAATTTTTCATATTTATTTCCTATCTTATTCATAGCCTTTTCCTTTTTTGTTCTCTTTAGGTCACGAGCAGTTGTCCAAGCATTTCACTACATATCGTACTGTGTATGACTGTGTACGTGACAAATAAAATTTGAATTTGAATTTGAATTTAGGAAGGCATCACTCTGTGTGTGAAGGCTTGTGTAAAATTTGCTCTGACTTTGAATCTCTCCAACAGTCAAATAATAACAGAACTATGACAATGAGCTAAAGCAAACAAGAAACCCAACACAGCAGTCTTTACAGGAGCGAAGAGGGTGCTGTTAGGTTAAAAATTCAGAGCCCTACCCACAAGTTTAGGCCCTAATCACACTACCAAGACACTTGTCAACAACCCCCACGTCAACTACCCGTGGAGAAAAGAAATGCATTCCCTGATAAGTAGCTTCACTGAAAAGTGTGACACAAAAGAGAAATGTGGACTGTTTATTATGTGAATGTGAAAATGTTTCAGTTTGCACTGCAGATTTTCTAGGTTTTACAGTTGCTCTATGAGTAGTTGATTAGTGTTTGCAGAAAAGCACAGGTTAACAATCTGCTAGTGACTAAAGAAATCACAAAGAGATTTCACCTAGCTACAGCCAGCAACCTCTAGTAACCAGTCACCAACCAGTCAGGGAATAGACAATTTTCCATTGCGACCAGTGACTCCCATATGATTGCCAACTGGTCTCTTGAAGTGTGTGATTTGGAGCTGAAGGAGTCTCTTTATATGAAGTGATAATATCAAATATTTCATCTTTTCAGTTTTGCATAAATTTTCTTGTTTTTCTTTTCAGCATGGCCCTTTCATTTGACTCCCAGTATGACTGTGGCTAAATTAGTAAGTTCATATTTATTTTTCAAGGGAATTATAGTTAAAGCGCAAAGAAAGCCACATCAATGAAAAGATTTGGTTTTCCTGCACTTGAATCCACAATTATTTCAAAATCAATTAATAATCATGTTGCTTTTCATGATCATGATTTTCCCTTTTTTGACCAGCCCCTCCAGAGAACCCATCACCTTTTTGCCCTATGCATTCACACTTGAATGATTGTACAGGGTGGGTCAGTTATATGGATACACCGTAATAACATGGGAATGGTTGGTGATATTAAAGTCCTGTTTGTGACACATTAGTATATGTGAGGGGGCAAACTCCTCAAGATGGGTGGTGACCATGGTGACCATGGTGACCATTTAGAAGTCGGCCATCTTGGATACAACTTTTGTTTTTTCCATAGGAAGAGGGCCATGTGACACATCAAACTTATTGGTAATGTCACAAGAAAAACAATGGTGTGCTTGGTTTCAACGTAAATGTATTCTTTCATGAGTTATTTACAAGTTTCTGACCACTTATAAAATGTGTTCAATGTGCTGCCCATTGTGTTGGATTGTCAATGCAACCCTCTTCTCCCACTCTTCACACACTGATAACAACACCGCAGGAGAAATGCCAGCACAGGCATCCAGTATCGTAGTTTCAGGTGCTGCACATCTCGTATCTTCACACCATAGACAATTGCCTTCAGATGACCCCAAAGATAAAAGTCTAAGGGGGTCAGATCGGGAGACTTTGGGGGCCATTCAACTGGCCCACGACGACCAATCCACTTTCCAGGAAACTGTTCATCTAGGAATGCTCAGACCTGGCACCCATAATGTGGTGGTGGACCATCTTGCTGAAAAATCTCAGGGAACGTGCCAGCTTCAGTGCATAAAGAGGGAAACACATCATGTAGCAATTTCAAATATCCAGTGGCCTTGAGGTTTCCATTGATGAAGAATGGACCCACTATCGTTGTACCCCATATACCACACCAAACCATCACTTTTGTTGTTCCAACAGTCTTGGAGGGATCCATCCAATGTGGGTTAGTGTCAGACCAATAGCGGTGGTTTTGTTTGTTAACTTCACCATTCACATAAAAGTTTGCCTCATCACTGAACAAAATCTTCTGCGTGAACTGAGGGTCCTGTTCCAATTTTTGTTTTGCCCATTCTGCGCACCGATATGGGTCATCCTCGTTGAGATGCTGCAGTAGCTGGAGTTTGTAAGGGTGCCATTTGTGAGTAGCTAATATCCGCCGAAGGGATGTTCGACTAATGCCACTCTCCAGAGACATGCGGCGAGTGCTACGCTGTGGGCTCTTGCTGAATGAAGCTAGGACAGCCACTGATGTTTCTTCACTAGTGACAGTTTTCTTGCATCCACATTTTGGCAAATCCAACACTGAACCAGTTTCACGAAACTTAGCAAGCAGTTTGCTGACTGTAGCATGGGAGATGGGTGGTCTCGTAGGGCGTCTCGCATTGAAATCTGCTGCAATGACCCTGTTACTACGTTCACCAGATATCAACGCAATTTCGATCCGCTCCTCACGTGTTAACCTCTTTGAATGGCTGTGAACAAAGAGAAACTTGTAAATAACTCATGAAAGAATACATTTACGTTGAAACCAAGCACACCATTGTTTTTCTTGTGACATTACCAATAAGTTTGATGTGTCACATGGCCCTCTTCCTATTGAAAAAACAAAAGTTGTATCCAAGATGGCCGACTTCTAAATGGCCACCATGGTCACCACCCATCTTGAGGAGTTTGCCCCCTCACATATACTAATGTGCCACAAACAGGACTTTAATATCACCAACCATTCCCATGTTATTACGGTGTATCCATATAAATGGCCCACCATGTAGATGTAGACTTATGACATGCTAACGTTGTCTTGCAGAGTTTTTTCATTTTTATGGAGTGTTTTTTTTTTTCCAAATCTTTTGAAGTTTGTACTAGTCGTAGGGTTTGCAGCAAAAAAAAAAAGCATGACATGTTTAATCTCACCCACGCAGTCCGATATCAGTCTAATATCTGGTAGTTTACATGTTGTTCCTGCATTTTTGTTGCTTAATGGAATTTGACAAACAGCCTCTCAGTGAATGACTGCCTGCTTCTGACAGTATTATCTTGCATACCATTAAGCATCTGGAAGAACAAAATAAAGCATATTTATCCACTTGATAGAACACAAGCAGATTCTGCAGTAATGAAATCTGGAACACAAGTTACTGTGTGTTCTAAGGTGCTCAACTAACGTTTTAATATAAAACCAATATCATTTGCTCCAACTTATTATATCTGAGCTTTAATAAAGTCTTCCACATAAGTGCCATCACTTCAGACCCCAGCACTGTTTTTTCACAGTATAGGCAAGAAGCAATTCCACCTCTTTCCACTTGCTGAGATAAAAAAAAAAAAAAACAGTGTGGGAAGCTTGAGAGAAATAAATCAGAAAGAACATTTGCAGTACTAATGGCTTATCATCAAGACACAATAAAACTTACCTGTGTGATTTGAGTGGGTGGAGGTGTACGGTATATGCTTTGTGCACATCCGTGCTCCGATCTATATCTCATGTGTTTGATCTTTCATGCCTGTTTTTGTGTGTGCATGTGTGCAAAAGCAAATCATGATAAGAGATCATCTCAGCCATGTGTGCAACAAAACAAAGTTGCTGGCAGTTTAGTTTGTACTTCTGTGTGCAGTTGTGTGTGTGCGTGCGTGTGTGCATATCAGCTCTTCTGTGCACATCAGGTAAGAAGTGACATGACTGCTTTCAGTGGGGTTTTGAGTTAATCTGTAGTCTGACAGCTTCTGTCATCCCCCAGCTGTTATGACCACGGCACATTTATCACAGACAGTTCTGCTGCTCTTGGGCATAGTTAGGGAATGTGATGCTTTTGTGGATTTTTTTTTTTTTTTGGGGGGGGGGGGGGGGATTTGAAGGAAACAGGGAATTATTGTTCTCATGATTCAGCAAGTCAACTTTATATTGCTCTCTGCATCAGTTGTATTTAGATCTTTTCCCTATAAAAGAATTTAGGAAAAAAATAGAGGACTGATGGCCTGTGAAAAACTAAGTACAGGTTACTGTTTCCATAGTAATTAAGAGAGTAAGTCGCAGCCAAGTGCTGCTAATAAAATGCATGTGGTTAATTCATCATCAGCAAGCATACACATCTCTATAAAAGCAGAACTTTAAGTTGCTGATCTAGTGCATTCAGGCAAGTGTTAACATAATGTAACATTTTTCCCAGGAGCTGATGGCCCAGTAATTTCACCTGAGGTCAGACTGTGCAATGACCTGAGAAACTGCAAGGCAGTTTCACAAACTGTGGGCCTGAAAAGAAGCTACAGTGGCAATCGGGCGTGTATATGTATATATAAAAATTCTATTAATAAAATCAAGATCAAAATGCTATGATGTCCTTTGAACCTGCGCCGAGGGGATTCCCATAGTGAAACACCGAGCGAAGTTAGAAAAAGAACCTGTTTATCAATACTCTATATTTCTGCTACTGTAATAGTAGAGCTGGGCGATAGAACGATAACGATATGTATTGCGAAATAACTTTTCCTTGATAGAAAAGTTAAACTATTGCGATAGGCCTCGTCTCTCTTGTCCTCTTAAAAAAAAAAAAAAAGAACAACAGCCAATCCAAATTAAGTAGCGCAGAGCCGAACCAATCACAGCCGCAGCGTCACGTGACGTGACTTGTTATGTGCCGCACATGTGTATTTGTTTGGGAAGCAGCCAGCCGCTGTGCCGCCCGGTAATGGAGGAAATGAGTGCGCCGACTAGAGAAAGATCAACCGAGCGTAACCAAAGGTTACCAAAGAGAAAACAGATGATGGTTCCAACGTCGGAGAGATTGTCGAACGGAAGAGCCATAGAAGTTCCGTAGTGTGAAGGTATTTCGGCTATTTCAAGTCTGACAAAAACAGAGTAGCGCGTACTGTAAATGTGCCGAAAGCAAGTCTGGAAATACAATAAAGCGGTGCATGCTCAATCTCTGACTGGAAGCGCTAATTCGTCATTCGGCTTTTGTCAGACTAAAGTAACTGTTTGAAAAGCTAAGCTATACAACAAGGAGACATTGAGAATTTCCTTTTAGTTCTCACTTTATTTGATATTGACAAAAGTTAGTCAATTTTGTCTGATGACAAGTTACAAAACAAACAGATTTATTTTTAGAATTAATATTTTGTTTCTAAGTGGAACTGACAATTTAGTAGCCTGTTTTGTTTGTTCTATTTTGAAACTTAAACGCTTCAGCGGCTGCCTTTTATGTAGTTTGCCATATTTGCCTTTATTTAGCTGAAAAAGTCTCATGTTCCTTAAGTACATCTACCCTGTTGAACTTATTATGGGAAATAAATATTTAAATAAAAACAAGCTGCTGATTATTTCACATTTTACTTGTGAGCAACGGCACATTTAAAATCTTACAAATATAGTTATTTGGCTTATATCGTGATAGATATCGTTATCGCCTGAAATGAAAAAAAAAAAACATATCGTGATATGAAAAAATCTTATATCGCCCAGCTCTATGCAATAGTTAAATTTAGCTGGTGTGCAAATGTCTCTAATCCTAGTCTTTGAATCAAGGGCTTGAAATCACTGGATCAGATCTCCATATTTCTTAGACTGTTGTCAACTGAGTGGCCGGGTGACAGCAGTCACCACTGCTTGTTCTATTCAGGGTGTACGTGACTACATGTATTTTATTTGGAAAGCTACTACTAAATTATGCAATATCCTGTAGTATATAAAGTAATTACAATAATTTCCTCCCTGGCTGGTAAAACTCTTATCTACTGGCATTTATTTAAAAAACAAAAAACAAAATGAGCAGCGAATGAGCCACAGGATGCTTTCAGATTGCCTCCAAGTAAACAGTGACGACAACAGGATCGTATGAAGATAGACAACTGTCTTACTACACAATCACATTTTTCCAAACCTCGCAATCTTTTCTTTTTAGATAAGCCTTCCTTAAAGGGAACATCTAAGTTCAGTCTGTTGCTGTTATGTAGTTACATAAATCCTTCCACGGACTGCTTTTTTTGAGTCAGCAAAAGCCGGTCATATTAAAAGCCCCTGCTCTGTGACCCTTTGTGAAGCCACCGTCTTGGCCGCCAGCCCAGCACACAAAACATAGAAGGGAAAGTGCTCGTCTTAAGGAGGAAAGCACAGCACAGAAGGTATGTTGTGCTTGAGTGCCATGCCATTGGAACAGAGGAGTTTGATTCTAAAAATATCTACCTCCCACCACACTCACACTCCCAACACGCAATGCAGCCTTTGCACTGGAAGACCTAACAGCTTGATGGCAATTACTGCAAAATTGCTCTTATTTTCTCCAAGTCTTCATAATTTCCAGTCAACTTTCATCAGTTCATGTGTGTTTGTGAGTGAACCGGCAGAGGAAACGGGTAACGCCTTGTCGCTATTTAAAGCCCGGACTATTCCAGGTAGGCCCTGAAACTTTTCTTACTCTACCATGCCAAACATTTACCAAAAGTCTCTGCCTGACACCTGTGACCAAGTCATGCAAAAGCAATTACTGAAAACCAAACACAGACATTTCATGTGTAAGGCCCATCCCAAACCCATCAGTTATGCGGGACTAAGCAGTAAAACCATTACAAGACGATTAAAATTCACTCAGAGTAAATCACGTTTTTTCCCTTTAACTTACATTGGTTAGCAATGATGGAGTAGACACCAAAAAGCCTCCATGTGTGTGCTTAGTCTTCACAGACCACAGGGCTGACCACAGGCTCTGATGGATATCATCTATGGAAATCACTGTTCACCACCATCGTTACATCTCAGATAACTCTTTCTGGCAAAACTGAAATGGATGCGTGTGACAGTGGTTTGACCCCATCCAGGTGGTTTGTATTTGGAGGAAAGTCTATTTATAGGCCTGTTAAATACAAGCCAGGTGTTGTCATAAAGCCCGGGCAAAGCTGGTTGGTTCTCTGGTGTCATGAGTGGCATAAATAGAATACACAACTGAGACGTGGTTAGCAAAGGCAGCTGGGAAGAACATGTATGCGGTCTAGTGTAGTCAGGCTATCTAAGCTACAAATCAACTCATGAAAATTAGAATGAAAATATTTGACTACAGGGTAAATAAAAGGCCTGCGGCTGGTAGAAGAATAGCTACATTTACATGGCGCGTGGTATAATGATTCTAATCGCATTAAAAACCAAACACAAGATTAAAAAAATGCTCCATATAAACACCTAAATCTGAATAAACAGCTGGAATTTCAATGCAACGGAGTAAATGTTTTCAAAAACAGATTAAAAGAAGAATTCTACCACACAAGAGCTTTAATGTGATTCACTGCTGGCTGCATTGCCCCTTGCTCTGCATTCATGCATCCCATCTTGGCCTAAAATGCGTGGGGATGTATGCTTCTTTGCTTTCCAAGACTGCTGGCTTCCAAGCTCAACTACTCTGTGAAGAGTTTGTTTTCAACGTAAAATCTTATATGTTGTGCTTTTCCTTTTGAGGGTGCTAATATGAACCCTGGGCAAAGTTTTAATAATGTGTTATAATGTGGTAGTTGGTGCTGTTCCCTCATAGCAAGACGTTTTTTAGTTGAGGATGCCTTCTTTATGGAGTTTCAATGTTCTCCCAATGCATGGGGGGGCTCTTTTCAGGCACTTTGGCTTCTTCTCTTTGCTTGTTAGGTTAATTAGAGAGTCTAAATTGCCCCCGACTCCCCACCTTGGTTGCCTCTTGCAATTAATCAGCACAAAGGTGGTTTAAAGGGAGAGGGGCCATAAAGGATAGGAGCTAAAACAGCTTTGTTCAGACAGAATGAACTGAAGGACTGAAAAACAAGGATTATTTTGAACCATGAGTCATGCAAAGCATTTAACACTGTTCTGATTGAATGTGTTGTGACATTTAAACACAAGACTAGAATAAAATCACATCCCATGTAAACAGCTGACCTGAATTCTTTAGTCGGCAGGAAGCCGTTTGTATATTTTTAAGTTCCATCTTGTCTTTAGCTATTCAAAATTGCATGTGACCCACAAGGGTACACATAACAAAAACTGTGGTTAAGAAATGGCTGCTCACTGGGAACATGGCAACAAAGCTGCATTTTTGTATGAAAGGTGCATTACAAATCAGATGTATTTTTATTATTCCAAGTTAAAAGCTGCCAAGTTAGAGTTTTACAAAGCCTACTTTAAACAGACCGAGTCCTGGCTAACTTTGATCCAAGGAAATAAAGGCAATGCCTTGCTGACCACAGATGCCATCCACTTGGCTGTCCTCTGGCAAAAATCTTTCCCAACTCACAAAGTCTTCCAACCCACAGAGATCTGCCTGCTTCCATTCTCCACTCCATCACTTTGAATCTGATCCTTCGAAGCCCGATTCAAAGTGCGTATTGGTCAGTAGTCTGGGTTTTGGTCCACCACAATCAAACACAATCCCTCTCCTGCTGGTGTTTTGCCCCAGTGGCAGACAGGAACAGGAAAAAGGAGACAAAATGTTAAAATGTTAAAAATGAAATGTGAAAAAAGATGCTTATGTTCGCTCCAAGTCAAGATTTCCTGTTCAGTCGCACAGGAACACATCTTGGAGCTGGAAGTTTCTGCACATGCAAATTCTTTGGATTGTTTTCTTTTAAGAACCGTGCGCCTTATCCCTGCTCACGATGGCAGATAATCCACGTTGTGTTTTCACAGTGCTGTTCTTACATTTTTTTGTTTTTCCTCTGAAGTTTAGACATCTCTTGAAAATTCCTGGGAAAATCCCAAACTGACAAATGTGACAAATCTTAACATGAAGGACTGAGGTTGGGAAAGCTGTGGAATTTGGGATTTTTTATTTATTTTATTTTTTTGGCAGTACATCTCAATCGTTCAAAATGTCAACGAGCTCTTTAAAGCTTAAAATACCACAAATAGCAGTTGTGAACTATGCAAAGAATGAATGCCTAGCACTGACATCAACCAATTACATAAAAAAAACATAAATAATGTCATTAGATCCGGTCAATTAAGAATAGCAGAAATGTGGAGAGCTTCAAACCCATTCTGCTCACACAAATATGATGACTGTCCCGAAAGAATCTCAACTGCCTGGCTGTTCATCACAGCCAACCTTTGAAACAATTCTTAAAAGCTAAAAGAAATTAGAACCATTTCAAAAGCAGAACAATGCACAAACAATGTATGCTGATTATCTTTGCCACAAGCTAAAGCTCACTACATGTTCTGAGTCAGGAAAAAGTAATAGTGCTGGTATGTTGTGCTCAGCAGTCCAAAGACCTTGGCTGTGTTAAAGCAGTTAGCGAAAAACTAAAACAGAGCCAGTTATGAGTGTGTTGTCCAGCAATTGCGCCACTGGCGTGTTTTGTTTGGGGTGTTTGGGGGTTTTTTTGAATTCCAAGAATCTTTACTTTTCTGATTGCATGTGGAACTCAACTGCTCTAACTCTCACCATCTCAAAAGTGTTTCCGGAAATATCTTATAAGTTGCTTTAAAAAGTGTTACATGGAAATGTTCCGTCTTGGAGAGAGTTCATCACCATCAGCAGCAGCAGCAGCATATTGGCCGTAGTATTAACTTCACCCTTTCTACAAATAAAAAGAAATTCTGATTTGGAACTTGGCTTTGTAATTTGGGAATATTATTCTAAAGTTAGATGAAAATGTGTGTTTTTCCTACCACATTCAAACTGTAATATCTGTCAAACCAGTCACCTGATTTGGACTGTTATAAATAATGTGCTATGTATATGAGAATATGCTAAAAAAAAAAAAAAAAAAATCAGTCCCATACCTACAAAGCTGTGGTTTTTACAGGCCTCCAAATCTGCTGCCAGAGACTCTACATCTTTCAATCCATCATTCTGTGTTAACTTGAGCTACACCCCTGAGAGTCCATACATTTACCCTAAAACATTTCAAAGGTCTAGCACAACCACTTCTCCACAATGGGATATTAAAATGGACCCTATAAAAACTGGTCAAGGAAGACAACTAGCAATAACCCTGCTTTCATCAATTACACACACAAAAAAATTAAATACTTTACATTTTACATCATTCCTATTAAAAAGTGCATCTAAACCTTGGAATTTTTTTTTCAGGCCAGGTGGGAAATCTTTTTTTTTTTTGTTACTTTAATTTGATGCATTGAGATAAACAAAGATGTTGTGAGGTCCATCTCCCTTTCATGCAGTGTATCTAACACTGTAAGGGAAACCTGGAAACAGACATAATAGGAAACTTTAATGCTAGTACATTCCATACTGCCATGTGCAGTTTAATTTGCTGTTGAAATGCGTGCTATTGCATCCATCAACACACATATTCATCAGGTCTGTTTATACAGTTTGGGTGGTGCAGCTCAGCAGACGAGGAAATGGTAAGAAGTCTGCTTAACAGTAATTTTCTTTTTTTTACCTCAAAGCATTCTCCGTCAGTGCCCCAGTCAGCTCTGATTTCCTCGGTTTTGCCTGCCCCAGGTTCAGGTCCAATGCATTTAAGGCGTGCTGGTCTTACGTCTGTGGCATCTGTTGAGGAATGTGATGAATGCTGTCTGTACCCTTCTGACAGCACTATACTCGCATGATTTAAGCCCAGACGATCTGCTCCACCCTGATGCCTGAGACTGAGGCTGATGTTTATACTTAGATGTCTGGTACTTCAAACATTTAAAACATCTAACACATTCGCAGTATGGCCTTTGCATTCAAGTTTAAACAACTCGAAACGTAAAAAAAAAGAAAAAAAAAAAAGAAAAGAAAAAACTAGTACATATGCACTTAGCTTAAAAAAAAACAACAACCACACAACAGTAGTGAAGCTTCCATGGGAAGGCACATCTGAGTGATGTGCACCTCTTCTCACAAGAGAAGTCAACCATGCTGCTGCTATTACAGGTGCAACACACAAATTTCCAAGACTGGCTATGTATACAGCTGACAAGAGTAACAAAGATTCATCATATGGTGGTGTTATCCCGTGGAAAAATCCAAATGAAAGACTCTGCTTTAGCTATGAAGGTGTTGCATTCAGTTTCTTCCCTATACTGGTTAGATTATTGGTACCTACCCAGAGCCATTTTTGCCATCACCAAAAGGGAGTGAGTGAGTGCACAGTGGACTAATAGCAATGTCCCCAGAGCAACACATGACTCACAGCTAGGGCTGGGCCATATTATACCGTTCACGGTAATACCGGTATAATGTTAGACAATGATAGGAAAATGAAATATCGCGATAGAATATAAGTAAAACGCGCATGCGCAGTGCCTTTGTTTTCATACGCACATGGCTGATTGTTGAGTGAAACAGATGAACCAGAATTGGTTTGTAAAAATGGTGCAACTTCAGTGATGTGGAACTGGTTTGGTGTTTGTCCGTCAGATACACGACAAAGCACTTTTTTTTGCAGAACATGCAAGCGGCCGTCGTTATTGTCGTATTTGTCGGACTAAGATGCTCTTAAATCTGGGAGTAATCTGGGTCCTAAACCCCCCTCTTCAGGTCAAACGAACGCTGCACTGAGAGTTAAAAACTGTCTAAATTCTTTCATCTTTAATAAAACGATCAGCATTGCTGCTTTACCAGGTGTAACTATGAAGTTTAACTTCCAGGCATCCATGAAAACAAAATGTATTACATTTAACGGAGTTAGAAGTTAGCAGCAAGCTAGCGGAAGTTAGCTCGCTAGTTTCGCTAGTTACCTAAGCATGATATAGCATGTTCTGACTGAGAGATTTCTGAAAAAAAAAAATCTAACGTACAGCTCTGCTATCACTTCCAACATAAATGAAGACAGGAAACTAAACAGCAGTGACGTTTGTAGGGTTACTGAAGTTGGGCTAGCTGATATATAATGATGTGCTACGTGATCGCTAGCGACACAGCTATGTTAGCATAACATAAACAGTGAAGCTGGAGGACGAACACTAACACTTTTCCACTTATAAAAGTTAACGTGAAGGTTCCTCATGGTTAGAGACAAATGCAATCGCATGGCAGGATACTGTAAACGGACCAAACTTCAGTCAGGAGAACAACTGAGATAATCCATCCACAATACGAGGTTAGTCATTAATATACTGCAACAACATGGGAACAGAGCAGCTGCCAGAGAATTCAACATTAATGAATCAATGGTACAGAAGTGGAGGAAGCAAGAAGAATGAGTTTAATAAAGTTTGATTTATCTGACTGCTTTGTTTCGCTTAATGTGCCTTATAATCCCGTGCACCTCATGGTCCGAAAAATGCGTACTGCACACTGCAGTTTAATGTTGCAAAGCACCTCTTTTTAACTTCAGTGGATATTATACATGGTTATGCTCAGGATATGTCAGCCCATTTCTACTGGAAATGCCTTTTGGTTAAACTTTCAGCAAGGAATTTGCATTTGCACTGTTAAATTTTTATAAAGCTTTAATGTACATAAAAACCAGCTTCTTGTTTAAGTGAAAATAAATGGAAGGTTGTCTTTTTGCGCTAGTAATGTTGTGGAGTTGTATTTTGTCTCGCATCAATTATATCGTCAGTTATATCGTTATTGCAAATTTTCAAATATATATCGTGATAAATATTTTTGGCCATATCGCCCTGCTCTACTCACAGCCCACAACTCTCTGCGTTTTAATGCACAAAACTAATGTAAATTAGACTTCAGAACAAACCTCTAATCTCTTCATGCCTGATTAAAAATATAATCTGACAAAAAACCCTGTTCACATTAGGTAAAGTCTTGGCAGTTCTGTAAACTTAACTTATTAAATAAGCACTCTGAGAAAACATTTGAAGCAACATGTTGGTAAAGCTTGGATATAAAGACCATGACAGACAACAGCTCTTTAGAGAACTGCACCAGTTCTGCAAGAAATCGGTAATCATTTTTAAATGCTAACTTCCAAGGAAGCAGGAGCAGAGGGTGAGATGATGTGCTGCTGTAATTTACAGTAAACGCACAATAAAAATCATTCACTCTAATAGTCCCTGCAAAATAAAATAAGCTAAATTCCTAATTCAGCTGATGCCAGATATTAAAAACCCTCCAAGATCAGAAAATTGGAAAGTTATTTGACAAGAAGGACTCTAAAACTTACAAAACTTTAACATTTTTAAATACAAACCATAAATTTTGACCCTAAATCATGTCTAATACTGAGAGGGGGTCTTTGAACAGTCTTGGACAGCTTCTTTTCTTTGTCAAATTTAAGTTTCCTGATCTAAAGGCAGAAAGGCATTCATATGACCAAACTTTCGACTATCTCTAGAAAGAATTTCAGAAGGCGTTTATCCGTCAGGTGACCAAGCAGACTCACTTAGACACAAGCTGTATGTTTATAAGGGCTGCCACAAATGATTATTTTGATAGTCGACTAGTCACCAATTATTTTTGCGATTAGTCGACTAATCAGATCATGCATCCATTGGATAAGAGCAGATGCACCAGCAGCATCTGCTCTTATATAACTATCCGTTAGCTTGATAGCATAATTGCCTAAGTCATTTTTTTGTGTTTTCGGAAAACAAGAAAAAACTAATTTTCTAAATATCACATGCATATTTTTAATTGATATTTTCACAGAACATTTAAGTATATGTGAGGAAAAGTATGGAAAAAGAACAAAACCCAACATCATTTCTTTTGTCTAATAAAAGTGACTTAGGCAGATTATGCCTATGACTTAGGCAGTTTTTCTTCAAACTATAAAATGAACATGACATACTATAATGTAACCATAACACACTGTAACTTTTCAATTTTAATCACAAAATGGCAGCTAGAGTAAGGAGACTTACTCACTTCACCCACCCATTAATTTGCAGAGGAGGCCTGTAGGCTCATAAAAGAGGTGTGCGTGTGTCTATGTGTGTTTGTATCTGTCTGTGTGTGTTTGTCTCTCTCTTCTCTCTCTTTCTCTTCGTGTGCGGGTGTGTGCGTGTGCGTGTGCGTGTGTGCGCGTGCGTGCGTGCGTGCGTGTGTGTGTGTACTATTTGGTAGGCTATGTATACTACTGATGAGGAAGATCATCATAGTACTTGTGGGCCACTCTTGGTAGTACATTTTTCATTGACTGTAAGTCACTGTATTTCCTCAGGGTGATGGGCAACTGAGCAGGAAAGAGTGGGATCCACTTGAATGGCTTGTTGTCGGGTATGCTGATGCGCCGAGGCAGGTCTTCCCAGTCAGATTCAAAATCCAGCTTGTACCTGATCCGTCCATCAGTCAAGTACTGCAAAGCCCGGAGGTCATGGACTGTGGGGTCCCCAACTTTTTTGCCGGGTCGAATATTGGTGACATAGGTGCCAGATAACTTCATGAAGTCATTGTGGTATAGTTGAGTCACCCTGTATGGGGATGGATTAATGCGTGCAGCCTCAAAGATGACAACGTAATCTCGTGGAGTGTAAACGTCTTGCACAATGCGCCGTTCAATTAGACTGTGCATGGAGTCACACTCCATCTGTGTGTGGCCTGCAACTAGAAATTTCTGCTCAATGCTGACACCATGCTTCATGGCCAGGTAAAGGTAGGCGTTGCTGATGGTAGCACACCGGTTCTGATACCCGCAGCCATCACTCCAGACAATGACTTTCTCAATGTTTCTGTTGGCCTGTAGGACAGACTCAAAGTGGTTGGACTGCAGATGTGCAAAAACCTCACTGCTGAGGGAGCCTTCATGTTCTTCCCAAGCATAACAGTACCCATCTCTGTTGTTCATGTTGAAGCAGGTAAAGTTGTGCATCTGTAATTTAGTTTTGTAGTACATTGTACTTGCTTTTGTCTGGGGGCAAAGAAGAACGCGTTGAAGGTCCATTGTCCACACTGAAAGTGTGTCACTGGATTCATTTTTGTCTGCAGCCTTTTCAGCTTGAGCCTGACTCTTCAATCTCAAGTGTGTAGCAAGAGCATCCTCATCTGTATTTCCTACCTTGGCGCTTACACAGATGTCACATTGGTCTTTTTTTGGAATGAACACAGAGTAATCCTGCTCTCCAAAAAACCTTCCGAAAGTATGTCTCACTCACAGCACGCTTTCCATTCTCATTGGCAGCATTCTGGTATTCCTTGTGAAGCTCTCTCAAAACTGTTCCTGGCTCCAGGAACTTCTTGTTCTGATAAGAGGGAACCTGGCGGCAGTAATGGGATGGGACTGTAGGTATTCCAGAGAGCCACTCTTTCAGGAAGGCCTGGTCTCCATCTGATATTGGCATATGAGGACCAGTCTTGTTGATCTTGGGGTTGGGCTGGGTATGAGTGTTGGGTTTCATGCCTGCAGTTAACCATGATCCAATGGTTCTCAGGGCAATACCAAGTGTGGAACAGAAAAGATTTTTGCACACAGGTATTTTGCATCTATCTGAGAGTTGCAGGTGGTATAGCAGAGATGTTGTTCTCCTTGAATCAACACCACCTTTCTTCTGTTTTATGGGCACATTTTCAACAACAGTCTGGATATACACCTTGCGTGTCTCCCAGGAAGGCATGGACCAGAAATTGTTGAAGATTCCTCTTCTCTCAACTTCAGTCAGTAGCTCACAACTTCTTTTCGTTGACTTGAAGCAGTGCTGTGATGTGCATGGTGGGCCCATGGCCTTTGGTGGTCTCTCCTGTCCCATTGTATTCTTGTAATTCTCTCCCTTCAGACGCTTTTCTTTGATGACATTTTTCTTCCACGTATGGGGCAGTGGACGCTTGTGACGAACAGCAGAAGTGCTGGGGGTTGGACTGGCTTCCTCTTCCTCTGCTTCCACCTCCCCTCCTTCCTCTTCCTCCCCTTCATCTTCGTCTCCTTTCCCTTTCTTTTCCTCTCCTTCATCTTCCTCTCCTTCTCCTTCCTTTTCCTCTCCTTCCCCTTCCTTTTCTTCTCCTTCATCTTCCTCTCCTTCCCCTTTCTTTTCCTCTCCTTCATCTTCCTCTCCTTCTCCTTCCTTTTCCTCTCCTTCCCCTTCCTTTTCTTCTCCTTCATCTTCCTCTCCTTCCCCTTTCTTTTCCTCTCCTTCATCTTCCTCTCCTTCCTCTGGCTGCTTATCAGTCTGTTGCCCCATATCAACATAATTTCCTCCTTCTCCCTCATCTATATCCACCAACTCCTCTAAGTTCACATCAACTTCCTTTCCTGATGATACAACAGAAAATAAAATGCTGTTGGAGTATCTTAAAATGGTAAATCAAGATGACATCTAAATCTACTTGTGTAGTCAAAATGTCTGCTATGTAAAAAAAAAAAAAAAATCAATTTGTACTATTAATATCAAATCAAATCAATTTATTTTTGTATAGCCCAAAATCACAACAACAGTCGCCTCAAAGGGCTACATGAATATTACTGGCAATAGAGTTCAACCAGTATCAGTCATTTGAACACAGTCAATATAAAGTCCAATTTAACAATTAACAATGAACCCAGGGCGTCCCCCGTCCTTAGACTCTCCTCCTAATAAAAAGCAAATGTTTGAAACATAATATAATTTGCAAACTTGCTGAAAATGCTCAAATTGCCTTTGAAATTGCCAAAGATTTACTCTGGTAGCATGCTGCTGTTAGCTAGCTGCTAGCTTGTACTACATTACTATGCTAATGCTACACTACTAACGCTAATGTTAGCTAGCCATCATACTTTGTTTGCAACAAAAAAGTAATCTTTTAACATGGTCATAACCTCTTTGATTGAATGAAAATACATTTAGTGACCAAAAAACTAAAAAAATATGAACTTTTACCAGATGTAAATGAATCAAAAAGAAGAGCAAGGGCTTCACTTGCGGTCAACCTCTTCTTCTTATCAGCCATTTTGCATACATCAAAACTGCCTAAGTCAAATTGATTGTAGCAAAACTGCCTAAGTCCAATGGTAAAACTGCCTAAGTCAAATGAATGACTTAGGCAAGTATGTTTTTTGACTCTTATGAGTGTTGTGATTGGCCAATGACATAGGCAGACGGACAGGATGATGCAGCAGTGGTAGGGGAGTAAAGTTAGGCAAAAATCTCAATTTGACCAAAAAATGACTTAGGCACTTATGCTATGAAGCTAACGTATCATTAGCTTACAGCTTTAAGTGTTTAAGGTATGTGCTAACTAAAAATAAAGATAATATGATATTTTATTAAATTTTAATGAAATCTGGAGATTGTTTAGGTGAAGTTTAATAAACTCAGCCGTCTGCTCCTTGCTATCTAAAATATAACAGGACACTGGAGTATGTTCTCAAGCATCTCACACTTCTGATAATCAGTTGTCTGCTTGACGTTTATTCAGCTGTGTAGAAACTATAATTTTAATCTCAGCCAAACCGATTTACTCAGGAACAAATAAAATACTGAAAAAAGCCAAACAATAACATTTTTAAGTTATCTAAGTGACTTATATATCATGTTTAACCTGAGTAGCGAAAGACGGCGGTGGGTTTGAAAACGATTTGCCGGGAGTCCGGTGTTCTCACGGCTCTAGTGAGCCTTGAACCCCAGCTAGCTATCGAGCTGGTGGGTAACAGACGTCTCGGAAAACGTCGGAGCACTTTTGAAAATATGTGATGTTTTGATAAACTGAGCAGATATTTGAGGTTTACACAGCTACATTCTCGCCTGAAAATATGTTAAACGTTTATTTTGTGACCCAGAAAGAATAAAAAGAGTAATATTAAAACTAACCAGCTGCCGCCATTGTTGGAAACTAAGCAGGGCCGCGCTATGAATTCTGGGATAGGTTGGGCCACGAAGTATACACCCGACCCATCCTTCAAATCTGGGGAAATGAAACGCGCATTTGTCGGGATCTTCGAATTTGGACAGTCTTCGTCGTCTGGTTGTAACATAATCGGCCTACAAATGCGGGCACAGGAGGATGCGGTTCCTGAATTTGGATACAGCTATGATACCGGACACTGCTTCTTCTTCGGAGTTTAACGGCAGCTGGCATCCTTGTGCATGCAGTGCTGCCATCTTCTGTTTCAGTCCGTTATTACACTCTTAAATCCTACTACTTATTCCTGCGTCTTTTGGGATCTTACAAAGCTTCAAACGACGCGTCAACTATTAAATTAGTCATCGACGATTTTGATAGTCGACGTAATCGTGACTAGTCGACTAATCGTGGCAGCCCTAATATTTATATGCACAGTTGTGACCATTTTAATCAAAAGAGATAAAGGTAGTGACTAAAAGACGCTAAATTAAGTGATGCTGAGCTCAGCATTACAGGTAGGGTGCTCAGAGATCTGAAGTTAGCTGCATCTGACCAAGATATCTCCTGTGTGCATCCTTTGTGGGATTTTCAAAATACGGTAGACTCAGAATTCACTGGAGGGATTTGTTTTGTTTTTATTCCATCTAAACTTCCGGTGGGCAAAGCCATCTGAAATACCCCACATCAACTGAACAACACACTGTGAACAAAAGTTCTACTGTAGCCTTTGTGACTTTCAAGCAAATACCTCTGTATTAAAATGTCTCAATTCTGGGAACCTCATCTAACTTAATCTCTATGAATAAATCATGCTCGCATTGTAATTTCACTCGAGAGTTTCTGTCAAGTAAATCAGACCACAAAAAAGCTATGGTAAGGAAATGAGTTGTGAAGAGAAACTGATGGCTGTGAAACCCCCCCCCCCCAAAAAAAATTCAGTCAATAATGAAAATTCAGCTTTGGCTTCTGGACTGGATTTTTATGCATCACTTGGATTTATAATTAAAACGGGCAGGAAAAGAACAGCGTCAAAAGCAATATTAAGTTGTAGGCAGCTGTTGTGGCTTTGTGACATGCAAGTATTGCGCAAAAGCTGCTTTAAGACCAACATGACATCTTTCCAGAACGCAGTTAATCAAGAAACCAAGTCACCACGGGCTGTCACAGAGCAGCGCTTATTGAGTTTGTGGAATGCACTTTTCAGTTTGACCACAGTGAACCGACTACGCTGGACCATTTTCTTTCGCTTATGGTTTTAAGATGTTAGGATCTAATCTTGGCTGGTTGCAAGTGGACATACTTATCAGATTAGTCAGTAGATCTCAGAGGGTTCATCACCCGACCCGCCAATAAGTTTGCAGCAGGGAGCATGCAGCTCCAGTTGCCCTCCAGTTGAAGGCTTTATGGTCAAAAACACCCAATGTTTCGAGCCTAATGCCCCACCAGAGGACCCTGTGTCCCACACCGCACTCCAGCTGTTTGGTTTTTGTTTAACTTGTATCAGAAGTTCAAGAAAATCTAAGGTGAAAAGAGAGAGTTTCATCTAAGAAATGCACAATGTTTCTCCATTTAATGAATAACCATGTCGCCATAAAGATTGCAATTCATGAGTAAAAATAGTGGCTATTATTAACTTACTCTATGAATCACTCTGCATGATCACTGTGGGATTATGGACAACTTTTTCTGTGCCAGCCTAATCTGTGGAAATAGATATAGTCTGCTACAGAATCTCTCTCTCCATCCACATATAACAAAATCAGGTGATGATTTTTCTACACAGCCACGTTTCACATATGCAGTAAACATCAGCTGTGAGCAAATATGGCAGATAACCTCTGACACGTGTTCTATCCAACAGGTGACCTTTACAAGATGGGAAAACGGCACCAGCTCTTAAAGAGCTCTCTCCGGGGTGCTTCTGTGTAGGCACACGGCTTTACAACAAGCTCACACTTCAGACAAAAGCACTCCTCATTCAGAACGCGTTCATATGCATAATACCAATCTAACGAAGCAAGGCCAGAAAAACAAACCCGACAAACAAGCTGTATGGGACTCACTCTGTTTGCAGGCTGTCTTCCTTTCCCCCGTGAGCTGAATGTTTATTATCCATACCCAGACATTTCCACTGGAGTTTCTGTGGCGATAAATGTGCAGCTGTTAGCACCAAAACAATTAGCTTTCTAAGCCATCGAAGAAAAGCTTAACGGTGCTAAACTTACCTTCATTTGTTTAACTTCCCGTTATACGACGTCTGTTTTAATTCTTAATTAATTTCACTATCTGAAAACACGCGCTTGTTAGTTTATTAAACAATGCTAGCTCTTCTTTCTTCCTGTTAAGAGTTGAATATTTTACTGTTTAGGACAGCTGGCCTGTCCTCTCTTCTCTCTCCCACTGAGTTAGTGATACGCACTTACACAGCACCGTAAGGGGGCGCTATTTGACCAGTTGTTAATTGGAAGGTGCAAAGTATTTAGAAACATGTTTTTTAAGTAAATAAATACAGTTACACTATGGTTGAAATGTAACATTGCAACTGCAACATAATATCGAAACAGAAACACAAGATAACCTTTATCGTGTTAAATACCTGACTGTCGTATATGTGGTTAAATCAGATATTTAACCAAACTGTAAATGTAAATATAATACAAAAATGACACAGAGATTGCCCGTTGTTTGCAAGTGAATGTGTTGACCAACTGGTCACACTTTCAATCACAAGGTAGTCACAAAGGATACTTTCAGACTTGGACTGTCTGTAGTCCCGCTTAGACAGATTGGTGAAGGTTTGCAACTAATCACCATCCAATTCATAAATGAAGACAGACTCCCAACATGACCCAATCAATCTGAGTCAGTCTGCAATGATGAACACAACTTGTCTGCAACATGTCTTTTTGCGAGTGGTTCCCAGCTGGTTATATTATGGTTACATAACTATATAAAGCAAGGCTGCCGAGCACCTGTGTCATTTTGCATGAATAGCTGCAACTATGACAGCATAGACGGCAACTATGTCACCACTTGTGAAGGAATTTCTGTTTTAAATTCATGAGTTTATGTCTGGAGTCTAATGTAAGTAGCAAATATGAATTTCTGTGCATGCAGATAGCAACCGACTGATTAATCACAGACTGAGTTCACTTTATTGCCATTTTATTGCATATTGAAGCACCAAACTCCCTTAGAATACAGCAACTGTCTGCAAGTGGTTGCAGAACTGGTCCTTGTCTTTGAAGCAAGTTTCAATTCAAGAGGACCGCAAGTTCATTGCATACAGTTGCAATTCTTTTCATCATGCGGTGGATTCCAACTTTTTTTTGCCTTTAGCAGAACAAGGAAGTATTCACTTAATACCTGAAATCTATTACTTTGGTGTCTTATTCTATCTATTTGATCTATTTACTATTTAGCTCTCTGTTTGAATTTCCCTTCTGGGTATCAGCTTTTTCCTCATCACAATTTTACATTTGGACCTGAGGAACTAACTGGTGCAAACCTAAATTGAACATTCACACACTTGTAAGAATGAATGGGATATGGGAAAAGATTGTGATTTCAGTGTTTTTCTTTTCTTTAACGGAGCACCATTATCATGTGTTACACAAATGTTCTGGCCAGAGCAGTGACTAATATATTTATGACTATGCAGCATAATATCTAGCTCCCCAAGGAGTGTTTACAAAAGGCAGGAAATTACACGAGTTTGGAGCTTGTATGGTTTCCCACGCTGACTGGGTGGCAGTGACAAAACGGAAAGATGTCCAATGGGAGCCCTGGATCTAATCTTAATTACTGAGAGGTCTTCATAGTTAATGTACAAAATTGCTCCAGGTACATTCATACTCTGACTACACTTGCATATGTTTCTTTCATGCTGATGTGGAAAGTTTCCTCTGAGGTCTGTTTGAGTTGAGCTAAAAGAGTTTTAGAGTCAGACTTATGATTCATTTAGCTCTGTATGAACTGAGAATCACCAGTGTATTTCATCATCATTATTATTCATGAGAGAGTTGGAGCTGCACTGCCCTTAGTAATTTTCTTTATTGGGAAAATCCATCACAAACTCATTTAAGGATCTCTTAAGGCAAACCCATGATTTAGAATAAAAGGAAGGCTTCCTCTGGACAACATGACAAATTAATGACGTGTCTGCAGTTACTTTCATCTCCACTGGCAGCGCTGTGAATATTTCATCCCCTTGGGGAAACTCTTGACATACACTAACTTATAGAACAGCTCTGCCTCTTTTTTCAGTCAGTTCTGGTTGGCATCCACTACAGACAACTTGGCCAGGGGCTTGAGAAGCCGGTCCAAAAGGCCCCTGCCATGTTTACTGTTCTGTACAAGCCTCAGCACGGCACAGCATGGGTGGCCCTGCTACGCAGTCGCCTTGAGTCTCATTGAAAATGCGGCAGTATTATGGAAACACCGCACCCATCTGGCTCAGGTTTTACCCAGCACATAACAAGTCAGCCCTTATGCTTTACATGAACTATATGGATACTGTTCAGGGGAGGTTTGCTCATGTTCCTTTATATGGACGTGGGTGTACTTAAAGTGCTTGTGAATAAACATAATAATGTCTGACAAATAACATAAGTGGTGAGTTGCATAGCTTTGGATCTGCACTCCATATTTACAAGGACCACAAAAATCAAATCTTCCATCTCAAAAAACTGAACTTAAGCTTCTTGTCTGTGTACACGTCATAGACTGTATGAAACAAAAAGACGTGGCCACCGTAAAATAACCAATTTGTTTGTGAAGCTGAGCCTCTTGAACATCAAAACCTAGGTGTTGACGTTCAACAGAAGCAATGAGCAAGGGCTGGATTTACCAGTGACACATAGAGACCAGTCGGCAACCATCTGGCAACCACTGGTCACTGGAGAAAAATGTTGTATTCTGTGGTTGGTGAGCGGTTGGTTGAGGCTTCTGTCAGTTGTATAAAATAAATTGCTAAAGTCTGAGAGACCAATAAGTTTGTGTGGGAAAAAGTGAGACAAACTGGAAACAGAGACCTTTCAAGTATGTTCTGTGCCTTAGCACAGCAACTCAGCACACATAAAAAAGAAATGTTTTTTAGTTTTCAGAAGAGCAAAATGAACACAAACATTCCTGATTCCTGTTTGTGTGCACACACCTGTCCAAATACAGATGATTCAGATTTAAAAGGTGTCATTTTTACTTTCCAGTTCATGTTACACGTTTCAGTAATACTTGGCGAGTAATTTGCGAGTGTTTGCAGTCAGCATCCTCCATGTAAAACATAAGCGACTGCAGCAATTGACCAAAGTGATCACAAGGAGGTCTCCTTGTGACCAGTTTCACCATTCACCAGCCAGCAACTTCCAATAACCAACTGGTCAAAGAATACACATCAGAAAACTAAGGTTGTCCAATCTCTATGCCTGTGGACAATGCTTGTTGCTATGGTAGCTAGTTTTCAATCACTAAAACACACCTCGCTTTATTATATTGTATTAGATAAGGCCTGAAACTAATGATTAGGACCGTAAACTCATCAGTACATTGTTTGTCAAGGCCATGAGTGAGTTGAAGGGGTTGTAGCGAAGTCATTTTCTTATAGACTTCCTCACTTATTGGCCAGGTGCAGTAGATGCAGAAGCTAACTTCTGCATTAGCATTTGTTCTTGTCAGTATGTAGTGGAACTGTTACTCATCGCAAGCTTTCACAGTGCCATTTTTTAAATAAAACATGTTCGTATTGACAGTATGCCAGGTGTGTGTATTTTTGGGTACAGCTCTGGCTGCTACAGAGGCAACACAGTCCAATAATTCTTGCTTTCCTTGGCTGTTTTATAGCTCCCTATCCCCCCGGGAAACAGGACGCATACTCAACAGGCCGCTACTCCTTCAAGAGCCTAAAGAGGCAGGCAACCATTCACTCACACATTCACACATTTGCAGCCAGTTTAGAGACATCAGATAGTCTAATATGCATGTCACTGGAGTCTGAGAGGAAGCCACATGGAAAGACCCTATCAGAACAGCAGATTAGAGGGTAGAAGCTTCTTGTCACAATGCTAACCAATGCTGGATCTCCATGTCTTAACCTGATATATCGTAGCTATATGAACCAGCGCTAATCAAGCTCTTACGTAAAGGTCAGACACCCAAGAAGGTCCAATTATTATGTAACTGTTCTACAATTAAAGCTGCTTGCCCTTCAGAGACCTTAACAGTGGCTCAACAAAACAATGTGTCTTATAGTCTTTGTTTGGTGTTCCTATCACCATGCATTTTGCATGTGTGCCCAAGGAAGTGTTTGCATTATAAATGTGACATGCTAGCCAACAGTGACGCACGACATAGCATATGGTGCTCCTCCAGTCTTAATAGTGCATTGGACCTCAGACCTCAGTTACAGCATTTCTGCAAATGGCTGGCAGTCATTCCTGTGTCCTACTTCGGTTGGACTCTCGTGTACGTTAGGTCAGTTCAGGTAATGGGCTTTTTTGCGTTTTATCACTTCAGCTTTTCCGGAACGCTCCATGTTGCACCTCGGAGATGGTTTTCAGACTATAGTTTGGAACACAAGTGGGTTAACTCTGTGGAGTTTC
The DNA here is from genome assembly GCF_057382185.1 of Mchenga conophoros. NCBI lineage: Eukaryota > Metazoa > Chordata > Actinopteri > Cichliformes > Cichlidae > Mchenga > Mchenga conophoros. The sequence goes on from NC_140541.1 coordinate 33,636,191, forward strand.
AGACAAAATAAATCATTACAACATTTGGATGAAAAATCGCAGACAAACATAAATGCACTCAAATATATGTACACACACGCTTTGAAAACAGTTTAACATGGTCAGTGTTTCTTGCTCCATTAAGAATTCAAGGGCCAGGATGACTCACAAGCGTTTCATCTGTTCTTGGTGTCCACTACAGCAGTGAATCCAGCGGCTTGCAAAATATGACCAACCGCTGAGCTGCTCCCTCATCCGCTCTGTCCTGTTTTTACAAGGGCCCGAAGCTTTCACTGACTCAAGCCCATCCTGTGACAGGTCATAGGTTACTGTAATTTAGCATGTGCGTTCAGATGGTAGTCATTCAATTTTCCTCTTCCTTTCATGTACTTTTCTGTATGTGTGGCACTTGCCGTTACTGCCATTTTCCAAGATAACAACTGTCAAACAAGACTAATTGAATTGGGAGTGGAGGGACGGGGGTGTCCGCATAAGCTGGGGAGAAGGAACGACTGAAATGATTAATGGCGCAGTAATGGAAAAGTACGTTCCTGCAGCGCCAAGAATGTTTAATGAACTGAAGCTGAACAAAAAGGAAAAGTGAAGTGGGAACTTTAGGAAAAATGAAGAAAACAAACAGAGGATGAAAAATGAGTTTTCACAGGACAAAACAAAAAAAAGGGAGATAGTAGCACTGCAGAACATATAAAATGGATTATAACAGTGGGGCGTATGAGTGATGAGATTTTCAAAAGGAATATGTCAACATTTCTGTAAATATCCTTATTTGCTTTCTTGCTTTGCCAAGAGTTAAATGAGAAGCCTGAAACCGCTGTAACATGAGAGACTGTTAGCCTAGCGCAAATACTGGAAGAGAAAAAACAGCTAGCCTGTCACATTTTCCACAATGAGAGCAGGAAGAAGGTGCAGATACAACCAGACAGGAAGAGACAGTTTAGGTGGTTTATTTAAAAGGTGGAGTAGATGCTCAAAGACAGGTTGGCAGACAGGCAGGCATGCAGGAGACAGAAAATGGAAACAATCATAAATCAGACAACAAAGCAGAGCAGAACTTCTAAGCCAAGTTTGGGGAAAGGTGCATGAGTGAGAACAATGGAAACATCGATGATTCTGGTGGATTGGGAACAGGTGCACCGGCTGTGAAAGTCATGTGACTGAAACCAGAACGAGAGCATGAGGACATCTAAGTGGGTGGATGTGGCTTGACACGAGTTTGAAACACTCCCGATGGGAGATCGGATGAGGTCAAGGAAAGATGTGAAGGACAATTCTAAAGAGCTTAGAAATAAAAGGTGCTCTGACAATCCAAGGCTTCTCAATGGCTTATCATTCACAATCCCTTAGCTCCATCCTCACTTAGAATGACCAACATTTGGATGTAGTGTGCTCTCCCCCCCCCAATGTAACCCAGTGATTGAACCTGTAAACTTGTCAGAAACATGTTAACGGAAGGCCATTTTCCATAGATCACCTATGGAGATCTTTTTGCAACCACTAGTATCGCCCTCTAGTGTCCATTAAAAAGAATGCAGGTTTAGGGCACTTCAGTGTTCAATGTCTATGAATCGTCTAAACACGGGCTACAAAAACACATCTTAGATACTTTGCCTCATCTGTTCTTACTGTGTTGCTTCACACAGGCCGTATCAACCTGAATTCCCTTTTTGCTCTGTTCTTTCTCTTTTCATCACTGATAAGACTCCACTAATGTCTTCATCAACTCCCTAAATTCCTCCCCCCCATACATTTGGTGCTCCCTCACATTCTCCATAAAATTAACAACTTCATATCTTAAACCTTTGGACCTGCATTTGCCTACTGGTTCCAAAAATGTAAAACCAGAAGAGATGGACCTATGCTCCCGAATCAAACCTCAGAAATTGCAGGTGTGATAAGCCAGATGTTGCCTACTCATTTCAATGTGTTGACTGGTGAAATCTGTCAAGGTGTCCCTGCTGAGATAATAAATCCATCACTGCACCCCTCCATCCATGGGTGTGAGCAAATATTTCGTTAGAGCAAAGGATGAATAACAAATGACGGCTCTTGTCTTGAAAAATATGCTTTTGCCTACAGTGAATATGGTGCGACACGGTTATTGATTCCCACATGATCCGAAGCTTCAAGGACAGGGAAAAAAATCACAGGCAAGAATCAAAATCGTTGCTGCCTGCATGTTATCATTACGCTGAAATTATGGTCATTATAAGACATATTGAATAATATTGACTCTCTGTTATGTGGTCACGTTGAAGGCTAAACAGATGCGAGCAGGGAGTCTGGAAAATTTGGAAAATAACTCTGCTTACATCAGCAGCACTGGGGAGTGATGTTGGTTATAACAAGCTACTCCCATGCACAGTTTGTTTACAGAGACGACACCCAGATCAGAGTCTCGCCTTCTCATTACATGAACTATGCAGCGGGGGAAAATGTCACGAGTTGTATTCAATCTGCTGAGTGTGACAAGGCAACAAAGCTCAGTGTGACAGAGACTAATAATGCTGAAGTTTCACTGCGTGGGGATATTAATGACATTAGTAGAACTAACAGCTGTGTGCCTGTGTGTGCATATACTGTCTTTGCATGTGGACACAAAATAATGAATTGACTCAGCATTTGAAGAGAATATTTGAGAGTGTGAGTGTTATTTTAGGCAGTCTCAGGGAAAAAAAACTTTCACTGACTGATCTTTTTGAGCTTTAGATAAGAAAAAATAACAATCTGTAATGTGTTTATTAAAGTTTCTGGCAGACGTGAGAAAGAAAAATGAATTCATATTTTCCCGAGACCAGAAATTATTCTTTGAGTCCTCCCAGTGTAGTCGATGTACTCTCAAGGTCGATAAAAAAGCTTCTGGAAAGCCTCAAAGAGGTTTTCTTCTTAACAGTTTGTGCTTAGTTATTCAAAGAAAATACTTTGTAATCCAAAAACATTTGGATATAATGTATCATTCTCTGAATTTGCTATTTATCTTTCAATTTTGGTATTTTTGCATTTTTTCATTGTTTTCAGTTTTATCTGTATTTTCTGTTTTAATTGACCTGCTTTTTACCCACTTTTGGTTGTTCAAATACATCATGAATTCTGTTAACAAGCTTCAAGTGATTGATTTTTCAATTTATGTAATTTTTTAAATCATCATCATGTTTTCTTCACTGAATTTGTCAAATTACTTCTCTTACAGCTTTTCATAGATTTTTTTTTAAAAATTGTACATCCATCCATGTGGTTATCGAGACAACAGTTAAAGCAAAGACCTCCATCACCGCAGCTACTTGGCCTTCTCCCAGTTTGATGTGCCTGAAAGGACTCATCTAGGAGGTGTCCAGGATGTCAGATGACAAAACACCTCAACTCACTCCTTCACTCACTAGAAGAGTAGCAGCTCTACTCAGAGTCCCTCACAAATGACCGAGCCCCTCATCCTATCTTTAAGGGAAAGCCCAGACATGCTTTGGAGAAAACAAATTTCATGCTTTTGTATATGCGATCTTATTGTTTTAGTGGCTACCCACATTACAGGCTTTGTATTTTAATTGTAAGTTATTTTAATTTTCCACTTCTAAAGACTACACTGTAAAGTTTGGCTGTGAACCATTGCTAACAGGCCCAGTGTAGCAAGATTTACTGCTGCAGAAGCCTTGTTGTAGGCACTTAAAAAACAAATGACAATGTAAACAGCCAAATGGACCGAGACGTGTCAGCATCAGTTAATGAAGATCACATGTCTGAGATGGTAATTCATTCTGCAACACAATCTCTCTATGGGGGTTCCTCCCATAGCAGTGGTTCCTCGAGGAGGTGATTAGGATGTGCATGAAACGGGAGTCAGAGGCCAGGCTGGTGGATGAACATGTGGATGAACCCAAGGCCAAAAGCTGCCACCAGCAGACTAACCACATAAACAGCATGTGGTAAACATTGGATCACCTGTTTTTGATATGACTGGCAGCTTATACACAGGCAAAAATTGAATAACAAGGGAATTTTGAAGAACCATAGCTTGCATGCACGGAGACAACCCCATTTAACGAATGCAGGCAGTGGACCGAACCACTGTGAAAGTGCATGAGGGGGAATCATTTTTGCAAATCTGACTATTTCATTGCTTAACACTATACAACGATGCATCATCACTGAAACTCAGTACTTGGGGATCTTGACCAATATGTCCTCCTGTAATTTCTGGCTGCATGGAAAGCTCATGCCATGGTCAAGGGCACAGCAACTAAATACCAAACCAACACGTAGTCCTCTCTTGCTCCATGCCTCTTTCATTACCCTATTCACTTTAGCTTTTTATTTATCCACTAAAATTGCACATTGTGACTGAAACCATCCATCAAGGAATAAAAAAACAAACCTAATCCAAAGGTCCAGCTCAACAGCTGACTTAATCCACCTGCTATTTAAAATCATTCAGATCTTAAAACCAGATAAACCTTTGACAAGGTGCTGATCCAAAGCCAGCTTAACTGCACAATCATCTCCTGAATCACTCAAATGTGAAAGCTGGTTGATGTCCCAGATATTACAGGAAATTCAGAGAGTATAAGTAGCTAAACATGAACTCCTAACAGGAGTGGGGCTGACTGAGTAGGAATGTGACATTTTTATAAGGAGGCCATCTGTCATTTTTATAGTATCATTAATAAAGTGTCTGGAAGGAGCTTTTAAGAGAGCATCTAGACAGAGACTCATCCTGAGACAGTTCAATATAAAAGCTCCATGGAGCAATTCCATTTTATCAGAGGGCAGTCCCTGGAGCAGCACACAATACTTCATAACACTGTCTCATAATATGCCCCATTTATCATATACTATAAATATGATATAAAGCACAATGTTGCACTGGTCCGAGAACATTAGATAATTGTATAAAAGTTATACTTGACCCACTGCTTTCAAAAGATCAGGTACAAATTTATTAAAGGCATAAATCACTTAAAATGTTCTTTTTACCAGCTATCAGCTTATAAGTGGATTCTTCTCCTTGTCTGTGTGAAGCGAGAGTTGGGTGGAAGCTGGCAACAAGCCCAGCCCAGCCAAGAGACTGGCAGTGGTGGGAAGCAGCCAGCAGAGGAACACCTCACATTTAATAATTATCATATCATCGACTATTTGTGTGGTCCCTGAATAGGAGAAATGAAATTTTGTGGTTTTTAGAGACTGACTTGCTGTAACTAGCCCATTACATGTCTTAACAGCTGGACAGAGATAAACCTAGAGCCTGGTTTGCACAGAGGTTGCTCAGTCTGTACGAAAGCAACCTGAAAAACATATGCAGCTGTGTTGCATTCTGGTACTGATTCATCAACTCAAGCTAATGCTTTTGAGTCCACCCGACACTCCATTTCCCAAAAGCACTCATTGTTACAGGTCACTAAAATACACATCAAATCTGTTTTTGAGGACATCAGGAGAAAGCAGGAAGTCATACACAAATATAGCAGAGAGATTCAGGAATTTTTTCAAAATAAGAGACCGTGTGCAGACTAAAAACTGAACAGGGTCAGCGTGCTTTAAACCTGCATGAAGGTTTAAAGCACAACCAGTTCAGAGATGTGATATCACACCCAGTTTATTACTAGGCTAACGCCATCAATAAAATCACCTGCCTAATGTTATTGTCACACTACAGAAAGCAGTGGATCATAATTAGAGAGACTGTGTGCACTGAACTTGTGATCTCATTGTTATAGTTTGTCTTTTTTTGTCTCTCTGTGGTCTTTTCTTTCCTCCTTCCTCCCTCCTACCGGGCTGTCCCTACCTGAGCCTGGTTCATCTGCAATTGTCTTCCTGTTAAAAAGCAGTTTTTCCTTTCCACTGTCACCATGTGCTTGCTCATGTCATGGGTCATTGGATTGTTGGGGTTTATTGCTAATACTGTAGGGTCTTTACCTTACAATAAAAAGCAACTTTAATGAATTGGTGCTATAAAGAATAAAACTGCTGAACTGAATTGCCTTTGAAATGGTTGGTTTGAAGATGGGGACCAGGTCTGCCACTTCTCACAGTTTCTGTCTTCAAAGAAATTTAGGGTTCTTAAAGACAGAAATAAATTGGCAATAAGATGGTATCAGTCTACCATCAGTCTGCAGCTGAGAGTCAAGTTGGCAGTTTGTTATTTGTGATAATACAGCAATTATTTTTGCTTGTCCTGAAACAGTGAAGTTCCTTCACAAACAGTGACATCGTTGCTGCAGGACAGCGATTTAACTGCAAAATGGCAGAGGCATTTGGTGACCATGCTTTTATAAATAGGAATATAATCAGAATACAAGCAGTGGCAATCAGCTGAGCCCCCTGCAAAGAGACGCACTGCAAATAAGGCGCAGACTGACTCAGATCGACCGCAACGTGTTGAGTGTTGTTTTACAAATTAGATGGCAATTATTCAAAACACCTTCACTAGTCTGTGGTCTTAGAGTGACTGCAGTCAGCCAGTATCTGGTGAATGGAATGCTGCCTGACTTAACTGGCATTGAGACGGCCAGTCTAAAAACAAATGTAAATTTTTTAAATTTACGTTTAAATAAGCAAAGCACAAATTGACTTCTGTAGTAGCACGCAGAGAGATGTGATAGCAGGGGGTTGACAAACCCACAGGGATGACTTGATGAGCCACAAGTGTGCATACCATGAGCACAACTCACAAACGTAATGACACTAATAAAGGCGGGGAAAAAATAGAAGACCAGGGAGAACACAAAGGACGCAGACGATTGGAAATTTGAATCAGGCTAAATGAGAAAATATCACACACCTGTTAAAAACATAACAACAATAAAATCTCACTTCAGTTCCATTTTGGCTTCAGGATTTTGGCTTCCTGACATTTTGGATCCCATTCTGGGAGAGCTACACAATCACAAGCTCCAAAACAGTCCAACTCCAATACATCCCAACATATTTTATCACCCATGTAGTCTCATGTGAAGCATTGTCTCACAGCTACTTGGAAACTTGAAATGTGATGGATGCTACATTTTTTAAAGTTTGTTGTCAGCCTGGATTCGAACCAGTAAGTCTTTTCCAAGTTTCACTGGGAAAAGGATGCTTTTGTCATTATACACTATTCTACAAATGGCTTTAAGGGAAAAGCCCTGCAAAAAATGTGTATCTATATTAAGTTCTGACATGTGTTTGTCAGGGAAGAAGCTTTACTACCTTAACAAAGACCTTTTAGCAAAACGTATCCTCGTTCTTTATTCTTATGCTTAAAAATGTCTCCTACTCCCACAAACCGGTTTTTCCTATACTCTTGGGCATGACTGACCACCATAGCTTTAATTATAAAAGAAAGCAGAGACCTTGGACGAGTTTCAAGTCACAAAGCACATCACTTGAGTTTTTAAGCAAGGATTTCTGTCTAGGGCAGCGTTGTGCTATACTGCACATTATATATCCTCCCTCATTTTCTCCTCTCTCTTTTCTCTTTCTCTATAATCACGGAGTGATGTTTTGACTGGCCAAATCCCCACCATTTCTTCCGAGGTTAGCACACAGTCTATCTTAAAGGCTCGGGCCGATCTTTTTTAAACGAACCTCTAGATCATGTTACCTCCACCCAACAGGCAGCTCCATTGATCTTGTTGGGCTCGTTGTGGCCTCCACCAAGTGCGCACTGTTCGTGCAGATTTTCCTTCTCATGCACTCCCTGTCATGCTGCTCTCTCTTTTAAGTGACATGTTTAAGGTTGGTAATTAAGCCCAGATCAAAGTGCTTCTACTTCTTAGGTGTGTGAAAAGGCAAGGAGTCAAAAGCTAGTAGTTAGTAAACCTAACAGCCAAGGTATTACTAAGAAAAAGGAAAAGAGGTAAGATGCACCAACACTTTATTCTTTGCTGGAAACATGTAATCATTTGAAAGAGGATAAGTTGGAAGTTCGCACATTACTAAAGCCACATCTTATCAAAACAGTACCTAAATAAGACACTGGTGCCCAAACAAACTTTCCCCAGATGAAAAGAAAATGGCCTGGAAAAAAACCCTGTTCTTAAATGAAGTTTTGCACTGTATGTCTTTAAAGCAGGCTTTGGTATTTGTCCATCAGGGTGGTGAACACCCATGGACGTACAGTACAAACAACATTAGAATAGAATAGAATAGAATTCAACTTTATTGTCATTGCACATGCACAGGTACAGGGCAACGAAATGCAGTATTACTCAGTATTTCCAGCAATGCTTGGTATGTGCCTTACATTTCCCTCTTCATGCAACACAGATCTGAGAACATTGTGTTCTTGTATCAGTGTTAATAACTGTGAAGCGATACCAGTCTGCACGTGAGGGGAAGTGCGTCCAAATCCTGGGAGATGATGAGTTCCTCCTCTGGTTCATCATCAGTGTCCCCTCTAACCCAAACATAACATTTACAAAAGGGAAAAAGAAGCACATGGCCCACTATGGACTGATGTAAATATTATTGGGAAAAAGTTTGCCCAAGCAGGGAAGAGATAAGCAATAAAACCGCAATGTATCAGAATGGAAAGCAGCTTCGGCATCGCACGGACTGTAATTTATGACTTTCAACTTGGCAAGATTTTGAACTTGGCGTCTGCTTCTGCTGACTGCCTCTTATGAACCCAGAGAGCATCCAGCACACACGGGTACAAACAATCTCGCCCTAATACTCAGGGTAAAATAAACATGGATTAGATTTCTGTTGAGCCAGCAGATTGTTGGAGATAAGAGGAAGAAGACACTGGAAAAAAGGGGTAGAAAAAATACTCATGAACACTTTATTTCTTCTAAATAATATTTATTATATTTGGCTCCATCTCTGATTGAAAAAACAAGATAGGTATGACACCATCAAAGAAGAACACCGTTAAGATGCCCCATGCTTGCCTATGCTTACTGTTTTAGGTTGTATGTTAATATAGTTGAAAGAGTCTTCTAGAGACTGATAAGAAAATGAGCTCAAACACTGCCATGTGTTACACTTAGAGAGCAAAACGGTACTCACATGCACAAATAACACTGGGTGTCTGGGTGTTATCAGATATAATTCTCAAGCATCCTTGTAGCAAAGCCTGGGTACTAATGCAATCCTAAAGGACTCAATAAAAATATATGCACTTTACTCAAGCCCTTTCTTAAGTAGGCTAAAGGTGCAACATGAAGTTTGATGACTGCACCCATAAAACTCAAAAACCATAATTGATTTAAAGTTGGCAGATCTCCCCCTGTAGGCAGTGCCTATGATGTGTCAGGTAATTTTATATCGCTCCCTGGAAGTCTCATCCTAACCACCTGTAATGCATGAACTTCTTTTCAAGGAAGAGAACAAAGCCACAGAAACCAAACCTGGTTAGTGTCATGGTTGTTCTCCAACAACTATGTTGGTGTGGCTGTAAAACTTGTCTGCAGGGAAATTCACAGATTGACAGGCGTACATCAACAGAACAGGACTTCACAGCATGACCTAAAAATAGAGTGGCAATCAGTTGATGAAGGTTTTGTTTTAGGAATATCACTGGCACAGGCCACAAAAGTTGCTGCAGATGACAACTTTGGTGATCCCTTCACTTTGCATCTAGTGCTTAAAACAGGTTGGATTTCAATTGAAAAAAAATTATTTACATAAATTATTCAGATTTCTTTGTTCCTCAAAGGAGTATCCAGTCTTTAAGTCTGACATCATTAGACGTTTCCGGGTCCAAACTCTGCTTCAGGTCCCAAAGTCAAACAAACACTGTGGCACCACTGAGAGTTACAAACTGTCTAAATTATTTCATCTTTAATAAAATGATCAGTGTAGCTGCTCTACCAGGTGTAACAATTAAGTTTAACATCCAGGCATCCATGAAAACAGAATTTATGAAGTTTAACAGAGTTTGACCTTAGCATTGAGTTAGCTTGCTAGTTTCCATATAAAGATGATGCACCATGTTCTGATTGAGAGATTTCTGAAAAATTAAAACGTACTGCTCTGCTATCATAAATGAAGGCTGAAAACTATAGAGTAGTGATGTTTGTGGGATTACTGAATTTGGGCTACCTGGTATAATGATGTGCTACATGGTGACTAGCTACATGGCTATGGTTAGCATAATATAAACACAGTGAAGCTGGAGGATGAACGCTAACTTTTTTCCACTCGATAAATGCAATCGCATGGCAGGATGCTATAAATGGACCGATCTTCAGTCAGGAGAACAACTGAGATAATCCATCCACAATATGAGGTTAGTCACTAATATACTGCTGCATGGGCTGGGCTGAAGTTACATCGTAAGGTTTTAAAAACTGAACGTCACTGACTTTTTTTAGGGGCTTGTTCAGATTAAACAGAACAGTGTGTTTCCCAACCTTTTGGAGCCAGGGCACATATTTGACATTTAAAAAAATCACACGGCACACCACCAAACAGAAATGTCACAAAAAGTATAGTGATAATTTTTCCCCACCCACCAGGTATAGTGGAATTGGCTCAGTTTTTCCCCAGTATACCCTTTTTGCTTTCTTCTGACCACTACTCATGCAAGGGCCTTCATCTGGGTTGGAATTTTCTCCAGCACCCAGGTCAGATTGACTACTTTTTCTTTTCACATATGCTGCTTCATCTCACAGCATGACTGTTATGTAATTTCTTCTTCGTTGTCTTCTGTTTTACTGTCAGTTGGTGACCCATTTAATCAGAGCAGGTAGTTAAGCTGCCCTCTAGTGGAAGAAAATGCAATTGTTCCGCCCGTTACTCACACTGGTCGCTTAGAGTATTAATCAGGTGGAACCAGATAATCTTCCATGGCACACCTGATCATTTCTCACAGTGGTTGGGAAACACTGAAATAGAACAAGATACAAAGCATTAAAAAATGTTAAAAACACAACAGCCTTAATAAACACAGAGTAGTTTGGACCCTGAAGCAGGTTTCATACGTCATCACTTAACAACAGGATCGCTCACCTTAGTGATTCCCTCAGTTTTACACACCACCACCAATCTACGTGGATAACCTGGTGCATTGGTGCTCATATTAATCTGTAAATTGTCATGATGCATCTGACTTTTGGTCTAGCCTCATTATAAATTCAAAGTTCCAAATAATTTTTCATTGTATTATTTGTAATTCCATCATTTGTCTTCGCAACAAGCATTGGAGCATCACACACTCATTACTATGGTTGAGCGAGCCAAGATGAGAGCAATGCATTATTTAGAGGCAATGTGGTGGATTTGAATGACAGGCAATCAAATCAGGGCCTCTCGTTACCTTTAACGTAACAGAAAAGTTAGTCTTACTGCACCTACCTGTAATCATGATCCTTCTACTTGTAAAACTCTGTCAGTGACCCCAATTGTGTGGTTTGAGTATTTTTCTAAACATTACTTCACAGAAAAAATGTGACCTTTTAATACAGACAGAAGAACTTTTGCCTCTGGGAAAAAAAAGAAGCAATTTCCGGTTGAATCACATCTTATAAAAAGTCCCCTTTGGTTTAATCACTTCACAGCTGGCTGAAATGGCTTTAGTGCCAGTTTTCCTTCCTGCAAAGATGCCCTGTCTTCTCTTATTTCGAGATGTGTCAAGTCTAGAAAGTCCAAGAGCAGCTGATGAACTTCTTTTCTGGTCTTTTTATAGCATTAGAAACCAAACTCAGAGAAAATAAAAAAGAAACTATACACTCAGGAAGAAAGGGGCTTATATACATTACTATACTTGCACTGAACCATCAAAGTCTGTATCTCTTTCACTGAGTGTGTCTCATATCAGAAGCCTATAATTTCATTTGGACAATAAAGTATTGCTTTCTTTGCCTTTGATCATCCATATTTTATCTGCTTTGATCATTTTGCCAGTGTTGGATGACAGCATGCAATAAAATAGAGGAATACTTGACAAGAAACAGATTAAAAAAGAGGGAGATTGATGAGCTTTTGTTGAGATTTGGATACAGTCCTTTTCACGTGACTCTGACCAGGCCTGTGAAAAATAAGTACACCCTTACTGCTGCAATAGTAATTAGGTGTGTGTTAACACAATGCAACAGTTTTTCCAGGAATAGACAACCCATCCATCCGCTTCCACTTATCCTTTTCAGGGTCGCGGGGGGCGCTGGAGCCTATCCCAGCTGTCATAGGGCGAGAGGCGGGGTACACCCTGGACAGGTCGCCAGTCTATCGCAGGGCCAACACACAGGGACAGACAACCATTCGCACTCACATTCACGCGCACATTCACACCTAGTGGCAATTTGGATTATCCAATTAACCTATCCCCACAAGCTGCATGTCTTTGGACGGTGGGAGGAAGCCGGAGTACCCGGAGGGAACCCACACAAACACGGGGAGAACATGCAAACTCCACACAGAAAGACCCCGGCCTGATGGTGGAATTGAACTCAGGACCTTCTTGCTGTGCAGCAACAGTGCTAACCACCGTGCCACCGTGCTGCCCAATAGGGCATAGACAACCCAGCAAATTCAAATAGCTGAAAGTCAGAAAAAAGAGGCTAAGGTAATCAATAATAATAATTTGGTGAATATGAACAAATCACAAGACTTCTGCAATGTCCTTCGGACACATTTGAAGGTGTTTGGCCACAATTCACAGTGCCACAAATGCCACAAAAAACCCAAACAGATACCAGCTAATAGCGTGGTGGTGGAGAGGTCATGACTTTGGCTTGTTTTGCAGCCACAGGACCTGGGCACCTTGCAGTCCCTGATTTGACCATGAGCTTCTCTGAACAGCAAAGTTTTCTAGAGAGCTCATCTGTCCAACTGCTTAAGCTTGAATCAGCCTGGGTCATACAACAGGACAATGCTCGAAAGGACAAAAAGAATCAAAGTATTGCGAAGGCCCAGTTAAAGTTCAGACCTCAACCTGACTGAAATGCTGTGGTTGGAGCTTCAGAGAGGTTTGCGCAAACGAGTGCCCACAAATCATAATGAACTGAAACAACGCTGTGAAAGAGAGTGGGCCAAAATTTCCACCCAATTTTGTGAGAGATGGATAAAATCACACAGAAAACTGATGACTGTATGTGTGTTTTCAAATAACAGCACCCTTAAAAGATGATGAATGTTAGAGCTTAACTTTCATATTATTAGAACGGTACATGAGGCACTCCAAATAGCAAAATTAATCAATAACCTGATGAAGTAAGAGGCCTCATTGCTCAGCCTGTGTCTGTTCTTAGGTGTTACTGGCAGTGACTAAGCCTGCCAAGCTCCGGACACTGATCTGAAGATCAAAAGAAGACATTTCCTGATATTTAATTTGTCCACAGCTTTGATGTGTCATGGCTTTACCCCTTATGAATAATCCATTTATGGCTGATTGAAGACTGCCAAGGTTGTACAGCTATCATAACAAAGCAGCAGGTTATCATCGACGAGGTCTGTGAGACCAGCTTCTCTGCAGCCAAGAGAGGGCAAGAGAGTGTGAACAATGTGATCATCACAACTGGTAACCGGCGTTGTGGCGCCCAAACATGTGACCACAGCAGGAGGTGCACGTCTGTTTTCTTAAGCCTGTGCTGCTCAGACAACTGCATTGCAACCCGACGCTGTCTCACTGTTTGTCACATCACAGCAGCACCCACTACTTCTCCTTGAAAAGCTGTAGATTGCCAACACAAGCAGAGGTGTATAGTCCAAAATCCATTAATTCTGGCTGACGGTTCCCTGGCTGCGCAAAGACTGAACAGCCAATTTTGATTATGACCAAAAAGTAATGTTCAGTCTGATGTTCAACTGTTTTTTTTTAGGTTAAATATACTATAAATAAGTCAATATATAGCATTTTTATTCTTTTTCCCCCTTTTAATGTAATAATCAACAGACTTCTGTCATGAGGCAATTTTCTATTGCCAAAGCAAACAGGAGAAAAAAAGATGAGAAGAAGCCTACATAATGCCTTAAAAGCCATTTCTGACCAAAATGTTGCATTTATAATCAATAGCAGAGGCCGTGCTGTTTATTTCCACTCATCACTCATCAAGTTTTTATTTTAAGCTGGAGTGAATCAACAAGTATTAGCATTGTAAATAAACTGTTTAAACCGGTGTGGAAAGCTTGGAAAAGCTAAATTATTCCACTGATTAAACTATTTATGATTCTCCTTAACAGCTACTTTGGAAATTCAGCACTTTTATCTCTGTCATAGACTGTATATAAAATATAGACATGGAGCCCCAGTTTGATAGCCAAAGTCTGATAGAAGAAAAGCACAAATGAAATTTTAGTTCGAGTAGACCTGAGTTTATGGTCTCAGCCTTGATTTTCATGTCTTTTTAACAAAGCATGATATTCAGTTGTTATTTATGGTCCCATTTAGATATCATGGATGATAAAGCAGGGTATTATGGGCAGAAATTTCACACCCACATTAGAAATTAAGGTTGACATCCACTCTTAGTTTCAGTCTTTTGGTAGAATTCGGCATTCCCCTGACCGTAGTCTGGTCGTGAAACATACTAAATTGACAATCTAAACAATATATGCTATGAAAGGATCATTGTGCACAACCTGTCCTATTGCATGAGCTTTGGGATGATTGAACTCTCAACTTTAGCTGAAAAATATAAGAACAACTTAACCTCCATTGTTTCTGATAGCCAGGGGCGTGACTGAAAAGACATCAAGTTGTATATCTTGTTGCATATCTTGACCTGTGAGCTGTTTGTTTGATTTATATCATCATTAAAAAATTTCCCGATGACTTTATCGGCTCAGTCATTAGTATCCCGGCTTCTTGACTGCAGCACGATGCTCATGTCGCAAATCACAGTCCTCATTAGTTTCCTAAAGCAGAGTGTGTGTTACCAGGTTAGTTCAAAGTTGCTAGCATGTGTGTGCGGTGTCTTTTGGTTTTATAATCCAATCCTGTCTGCTGTCAAAAAGCTAAGATAGAGAGGGTCAAAACTTTTCCAAAAATCTTGCAAAAAGAAAGTTATTGTGGCAAGCTGAGGAATCTCAACAACTGAGAACCCACAGAGGTTGAGCCTGTTATTTCACCCCAAGCAGGAAGGGGGCGCTCTTTATTGAACAGGCCACACAGCAACCCCACACATGAACTCACTCACGGTGCAACATCTTCCTCCATCAAAACAACAACTATCAGTGAATTTACACCAGAATATCAACAGGATTGGTTGTAAGAGTAACGTAACAAAAACAAATGCAAATACACAGTTTTACGTCTTAACTGATAACACATGCTTCCGAGGCATGATGGGAGACAACTAGCTGCTACCAATCCACCACATTATGTTGTACCACTGTCTTTGCTTTATGAGATTTTCTCCTAGATTTCAGTCTTAGGACAGTTTAAGTATCTTTGTCATAATGTATCTAATCCGACCTTCTGAAGTTAAAAAGCTTCACAACGTGTTCGCGATGTAGCATAGTTTACCGCAGCAACTGACCTGTTTCAAACTGCGCTTTGTGATAAAGGGAAAACCTGGGTAGAGATGGCTGGATAACTCACGGTGATCTTCTCAGGCAATGTGAGCGTGGATTGTTAACAGCCCCATCCGACAAGTTTTGAAATATAAAGCAAGAAGGAAGATCCTAAATCACCTAAAAATGTAAACAATAAGCTAACAAGTGGACAGCCTATTGACTGTGATTAGAACAGAGCTGTGCAGAACGATAGCTGACATCCATCCAAAGGTAATGTGGTTGAGACATTTCTCTTAAATCCAGAAACATATTCAGTACACACATCTCAGCAGATTTTCTGAAACAGAGGAGGCAGATTGAGCAGCTGCTTCCAATTTTTCTATGAATGAAGTCTGGAAAAACACAACTGATCAATAGGCTGTAATACGAGGAACACACCCTTACTGTAGACAGTCTATACACTCTGTCAACATCTGCCAAGGGTGTGGTTTCCAGTCTTTACAGCCCCAACCTCTTTATATTCATTTTCTCTGTCAATTGCATTCACAAAAACTTAAATAAAAGTTTATTAAAGACATTAAAGATGTCAAACGGCATTACACAAGTCAATGATAATCATCGCCTCC
Organism: Mchenga conophoros; assembly: GCF_057382185.1. Taxonomy (NCBI): domain Eukaryota; kingdom Metazoa; phylum Chordata; class Actinopteri; order Cichliformes; family Cichlidae; genus Mchenga; species Mchenga conophoros. Next base: position 33,652,180 of record NC_140541.1, read on the forward strand.
TTGCTTGAAATTCATAGTTTACCTTAAAGGTTTAAAGACTTGGAATGGCCATAATGTTCCTGCCAACCAGGTCCACCCACAGCACAAGAAACATTCTCTTTACTTTAGCATTATAGATTTAATAGATTTTCTACGCTAAATAATAGGAACTGCTACTCACCCCATTTACACTCCAGTGTTTTTTAATAGCACATGTCTAATTATAAAGAGAAAAATGGGGTCTTTTCACTCCCCATTCTCATGTTGCCGCAGCCCAAAGAGACTGAACTACTGTGCAAGGTTCAGGTCATAGGACAGCTGCAGTGATGACAAAGAAAGGTCTCACGGCTAAGATGCTCTCAGAGGGTTACTAAAAACACATTTGTTAAGTACCTCAGGGCCAAAAAAAAGAAAGAAATCTCCATACAATACTTTGCTAATTCCCGCTTGATTCATGTTTTACAGTTTGGAAAGATAATGAGTCCAAACAGACCAGATTTATGACCAGAGGAAATGGTTTTGAACAGTTCGCAATCAGGTTTTGGACTTCATTAAGAGTGTGAATCCAGAATAGCATGATGAGAGGCTTTCGTATGTGGCTTGATAATGATGCTTGGACAACTGTGGTGCTGAAGAATCTAAGGGTGGCAGGTTGTGGGCTCATACGCTGACTAAACATAAAACTTCCAGGTTTGGTTCAAGTACATGAAGCAGAGCAAAGCACAAAGGGGCTGACTTAATGGAATTTAACTTAGAGGGATGAGACCTGCAGCAACGAGTGCTTGACAAATGAAGAGGGGCTTTTTCCCCCAGATATGATACTGTGACTGTAAATACACAGGACCACATTCAGCAATGGCAGAAAAAAATAAAAAATATTTTACAGTTCAGTCCAATGATATTTCAGTTTTATTTGACATATTCACATCAACAATTTAGAGCATTTAACCACAAAAAGTGTCAAAATCATGTCTGAGATCAGTTTCCAGTCTCTCACATAATCAACAGGACATTGACTCATCAAAAACACGGGCTACATCTGCTTTGGAGATAAAATTTGAAACTTTGCTTATGGACTTATGTGCTGAATCCAAATGACAGATGCTTCACTGTGTTTAAAAAAAATCAAATCTGGACTCATCGCTCCATCAGACCTGCTGCCACTGATTTTAGTCCTTCATTGTGAGAATCATTAGTTTAGAGATCAGTGCTTTCCTTTATGTTTACCATTTGATGCCATTTTAGGAATAATAAATTGCAACTGACTGACTCTGTACTAGAAACTGGTGTCGTTCTGCGATGTTTGTTCTCAGCAGTGTTATAGGTCACAATTTCCACTAACAAGCTCAGCTTTGTGCTGACTCATACAAATGAATCACCCACCTGTTAGCCTCTTTCCTACCACCTCTCCACTGTGTGCTTTCCAGACAACTATCACACCAGTCCTAAAATTTCAAGGATGGCAAATGGTTAAAATGTTGAGTGGTGCTTGTGCTGGTTATTGTGTTTACTGTGGTGAAAATAAGACATTGGCTTTTAAAAAAAGTTCTAAGTTATTTATACAAACGAAATAATAAATAACGAAATAATAAATAACGAAACGAAATAAACGACTTTCAACAAACCAGGAGAAATGTTTGATAGACGCTATCATCTTTTAGGGGACTGTCATCTGACACAGCCCAAGGTGCCACTAGGCTGGGTTTTGGTAGTCTTGGCAGCCCACTAGCCCAACAACAAGCCTCGGTCACTCTGAGCTCAACAGAAAAACAGTAAAAGAAGCTTTAAATGTGCTGCATGTGTGGGAAAAATTGTACACTCGTAAGTCCAGGAAGAAATATCCAGTCTTTTCAAAACGGTGGGGATAAATTCATCAGTGCGTCAAAGGAAATGGAGGAGAAACTTGTTATGGATGGATGAAGCTTGTTTTCTAAGACGTGGGGTCAAAGTTTCTGACTTACACTCAACAAAAATATAAACGCAACACCTTTGTTACTGCTCCCATTCCCATGGGATGGACGTAGAGACCTAAAATTCATTCCAGATACACAATATAGCCATCCCTCCCAAACAGTGGTCACAAATCAGTCCAAATGTGTGGTAGTGGGCACATCTGCTATATTGAGATAATCCATCCCACCTCACAGGTGTGCCACATCAGGATGCTGATCTGACATCATGAGTAGTGCACAGGTGTACCTCAGACTGCCCACAACAAAAGGCCACCCTGGAATGTGCAGTTTTTTGCACTATTGGGGGTCTGGGGACCCAGAACCGGTCAGTATCTGGTGTGACCACCATTTGCCTCATGCAGTGCAACACATCGTCGCATGGAGTCTATCAGATTGTCAATTGTGGCCTGTGGAATGTTGGTCCACTCCACTTCAATGGCTGTGCGAGGTTGTTGGATATTCGTGGGAACTGGTACACGCTGTCGTATACGCCGGTCAAGCACATCCCGAACATGCTCAATGGGTGACATGTCCGGTGAGTATGCTGGCCATGCAAGAACTGGGACATTCTCAGCTGCCATCTGCCCTGAACAATGTGAACCATGATTCATCCGTGAAGCGCACACCTCTCCAACGTGCCAGACGCCATCGAATGTGAGCATTTGCCCACACAAGTCTGTTAATTTCCCAGAGGAACCCACCCGAGGGATTAATAAAGTTCTATCTTATCTTATCTTATCTTATCTGTTACGGCGACGAGCTGGAGTCAGGTCAAGACCCCGATGAGGACGACGGGCATGCAGTTGAGCGTCCCTGAGACGGTTTCTGACAGTTTGTGCAGAAATTGTTTGGTTGTGCAAACCAATTGTTCCAGCAGCTGTCTGGGTGGCTGGTCTCAGACGATCTTGGAGGTGAACCTGCTGGATGTGGAGGTCCTGGGCTGGTGTGGTTACACGAGGTCTGCGGTTGTGAGGCCGGTTGGATGTGCTGCCATATTTTCTGAAACGCCTGTGGAGACGGCTTATGGTTGAGAAATGAACATTCATCAGAAAACCCCTTCCAGGCTGTCCAACTACTACACTATTTGTAGATCGCACGGGCGACAGATCTGGTTGACATTCCTGCTGTCAGCATGCCAATTGCACGCTCCCTCATTGCTTGTGGCATCTGTGGCATTTTGCTGTGAGACAAAACTGCACATTCCAGGGTGGCCTTTTGTTGTGGGCAGTCTGAGGTACACCTGTGCACTACTCATGATGTCAGATCAGCATCCTGATGTGGCACACCTGTGAGGTGGGATGGATTATCTCAATATAGCAGATGTGCCCACTACCACACATTTGGACTAATTTGTGACCACTGTTTGGGAGGGATGGTTATATTGTGTATCTGGAATGAATTTTAGGTCTCTACGTCCATCCCATGGGGAATGGGAGCAGTAACAAAGGTGTTGCGTTTATATTTTTGTTGAGTGTAAATAAAGGATCATGTTTTTCTAACCCTACTAACTAAAATTAATAAACCTAAAACCTCTGAAAAATAAGTTGCCAAACAAGTTATGAACCACATGAGCCCCTATGGTTGTAAATATGAATTACTGGCAATCAATTCAGTGTGTAGCTAAGGTCCGAGGACATGCTGTCAAACTCTAAATGGTTAAAAAGAAAAACAAGTAAAGCCTTTCTTAATCCAGTCACCTCTGCCTTCAAATAAATGTGGACTGAAAGACTTCCAAAAGTCAGTTTTCACAAAATCTTCCCAGCTGCAACTCCTTCGTGCCCTAACGTTAGACCTTTAACATTTGTCTAAAGAACTGTGAATAAATATGAAATATCCCGACAAAGTAGTTTAAAACCTTACACATTAACACAACTTTTCCATGGAGACGAAAGCGAGGTGTGTTCTGTTCTGTCTAAATCCGACAGCTGCACTTGGATACTGAGGGAAGTATTAGGAAACTATTAATTGGACATGAGTAGGAGCAAGAACTGTAGGCCAGGAATGGCTCTCAGTGTGACCTTTCACAAAATTACATTTATACACTCAGGGATTGGTTTTCTGCACTTCACTGGACTTTTTCTTGTGAAATATGGGCAGTCAGAGCGAACCCAGCCTTGTGACAGGTATACACAATAACACTGAGTCACTGTGAGGAACAAGCAGATTTTTAGAAGTACTTCCCTTTGTACTTCCCCTGTATTTATAACAACTTCCAAGCACCACATTCCTCACTTCAAGTACACAAAGTGATGTCCTGACAGACACAGAATCATTCGCCAGAACCTTTGTGAAACCCAGTTAAGTGAGTTAAGTAAGACATTTAACATATTAGCCCAATATGTGCCTCATAGATAAAACCTAATAGACTCTTAGTTGAGACAATGAATTAATTAACAAAATCTGCGTGCGTTTGGTATCCTTTAATTTGGATTTTTCAACCTGCATGTTTTGTTTTGCAGTGTCATTTAATCCAAACAAAGTGAAAAATGTAACAAAGCCACATTTTTATAGGGAATAATTGTCTGGTTCCTTCTGGTTAATGTTGTCTCATTGCCTGTTTACCAGCATGCAACTTGGGCTCTTGGTGTTTTTACCCCCTAGATATAAAACAGGATGACTCAGATATCTACCACAGCCTGCTTTTAATGCCCATTCCTCAGCTATATGATATCATTTATGAGATCTGATCAAGTACAATTGGTTAAATGTAGCTTTTGACTGAATTTACTGAAGGAGGGTGTGGGTGGACATCTTTGCCCTGGGCCCCTGTAGACTCTAGGATCACCTCTGCTGCTGCTGAAGGGGGTTTCCAAAACAGTGAGGAAAGAAACCCCAAAAGAATCAAAATTTTTATTAGTTTAAATCATATGTGAGATTTCTTCTATAATACATTTATCAATTTTTCGAGTAAAGTAAAATGATTAGTGAAATTTTAAATGTGACAAACATGCAATATGCTTGTCTCCAACTCATGCTGGAGTCCATTTTACTCTGCTGGCGTGTAGTTTATTATGGTGATGGAATACACTTTATATTATTCTTGTCTAACATGTAATCTGTAATTTTTATGAGGAGGACTTGAAACCATATTAAGGAACAATGTGTGTTCCTCGAAATGGAATTTACTGGGTAAGAAAGCCACAGGGGGCCCTCCTACAAACTTGACTATTTGTTCTGGTCGTTGTGGGGAGATCTGTAACAGTTGGAAGAATTGTAGAGCCCACCTATGGACTGACAGCCCGAGACCAACCGGGCCTTTTAAGGGCTGCTGGGGATCCTTGGCCGTGTTCATATCAAGCACACATGGCCAGGGCAGATACACAACTGCTACACACAATGCATGTCACTAACACAATGCTGTGCCTAGAACATGAGATCACATGTTTAATGTTAGCTGAGCTAAGTCCCATTCCCTCCCTGCTGCAGCCTTTGAGAAGCCTGTCCCAGAAGAATTCTTGCAAAATAATATTAATGATGATGATGATGCAGATGATATTAACAGGAGGCAAGGGGAGGGTGATGGGGGGGGGGAGTTGGCAGGTTTAATCACTTCCTTCCATCCCGAGTCTTGCCTGTGTGAATATTGGAGGTGGGGTGCGTGGGAGTCCGGTGTGATTGTCACCTTTTCCCTTTGACTACGGTCCATCTCAAACCGCACAGCTGGACGCACACAGGCCTTCCCATCAGCCAGCAGCTGGGCTTGTCAGCCAATCAGGCACCTGCGTGATTACCAACAGCTGGAAAAGTAAAACAGACTGCTGAGAGGACGGGGTCGAGGGAGGCTCTGTGGTGTGTGGTGGTGATGGTGAGGGAAAGGGGCAGAAAGAGGCAGCTAAAGAAAGAAGGAAGGAAAAAGAGGGAGCATAAACTGAAGGCTTGCTAAGAGAAAAAAAAAGAAAGACAAATGAGCAAAACAGTGACATCTAACAAAGTAGGGCATTGTGGTGTTTTTTTAATATGTTTCTTTATGTTTTCACAAAAATCACATTGTGCTCTCACAGATGTCCTTTATTGCTATGTTGTGGGATAATTATGTGAGGTCACACATTTGAAGGGTGAGGACCCCTCAATATGAAACACATGCATTGGCCTTTTGGGTGTAATAAGTATTTGCTTGAGTTAATAAATTGGTGACAACAACTTGGGCTATGTTCATGGATGCTCAGACATTCTGTCCCTTTTTGAAACCATCATAGTTTCATCTCACTATGCATGAGTCATGCATGCCTTTTACAAGCATGGATGGCACAGGGGTGAACTTCATTTCAAAGGCTATAACCGTGTTCGCCTGTCGCTGCCTGGATGAACTGGAAATAAAAAAACAGCCTGAACTCTGAGTACCCTGAAGAAGCTGATTGCTTTTGCCATCCTCCTGGCTCAGAATGGGCTGAGGCTCAGCGTTTCCCCCCTGATCTCTTGCAAACTTTTGTTTCCTTAAAGTGCATAATAAACATAACACGTCTGCTTCGCTTTCAAGGTCTTAGCCATAACATAGTGAGTGTTTTAACGACACTTCTTTCAATTGTCAGATAAAGGCAGCACTTTCACCTCGCAGCGGCTTTCTGAACTGTCTTGGTTTGATTGTGCTTCCTCTGCTTCAGCTCTGAAATCCTCTGCGGTTATGAGAACATTCATCACTCTCGCTCAAACAGCTTTAAAGCTTTCCAAGGGGAAGGAAGGGGAACCTAGAGTCAAGCCAAGTGAATAATGGGGAGTTTCTTTTCTTTTTAATAATCAATACTATATTTTAGCAAATTTCCATGTCCTGCTTTCTGTAACCTAAAAGACAGTTTTGTTTTTTTGATGCTTATTTATTTTTGTTTTTAAGGCTAATTAACTCATAGTACTGTCCAGGCATTTTTGCTTTTTCTGAGCCGTAAGTGACCTTATTTGCAAAGTTATTTGCTGTGCGGTGAATTTGTTGGTCCTTGAAAAGCTGAACTTCTCTCAACTCTAATAGTGAAAGCGACGCAAATCCTTGGATCAGTTTAGCATCACATGACGTCACTTTGTTCCAAGTGAATGAGACATATGTGTGACCCTTCCTTACTGAGCTATGGTTATTTTGATATGCACAGAGCCCATCTCCTTCAGTAGATTTGGCCTGATTACATTCCTGGGGAGGTATCACAGAATAAGTGAAAGAAAAGTTCTCTAATCTTTAATTGCCCGGATGGTTATAAAGAAATTAAGTAGAAGGGTTATTTATTTTTATTTTTGTTAAAAAGGCGTCTTAGCACAATCTGAAAAGCTATTTTGACCTTTTGAACTTCAGCTGTTAAGATGCCTCCCAACACTGAGAGCGCTCCTGAACAGCTTTCCACCCTAAATCAACTGGACAGCATCTCTGACTTACATGCAGACATACTTCAGGTGTTTCGAACAATGACGGCAAAGGCTCCAAAGTAACGCAGACGATGAAATACTGACGCTTCCTGTCATCGTTTCCTTTAAGTCAAGGCGCTTGAAGGGTTAAACCTTTCAAGCCTAGAAAAATCCAGTATAGGGGTGAGATGAAAGCTGCGGAGAGGAAGAAGACACAGTGGCAGGACAGCAGCCGTTTTTCCTGTATGCATGTAGTCTGGATGTAAACACAGCTGCTGGTTAGGAACTCATGCATGGCCCGTATACTATCTAGGTGTAAGAAATGAACTTTGCCCCGGCAATGAGCCCACTCCTGCTGCAAAAATGAATTCCAAGTCATGCCAAGGGGACGGGCTTTGCGTATGAGGCAATCACTTATGTCTGCTTTGCCTTTGTTTTTCCCCAACCCACGCCTTGGCTCACATGTATTATTCTTATATATTCTTTCAATCCCCACAGCACGCCACCCAGATCAGACCATCTGGCCTTTAAGCATAGAATGAACAAAGCAAGACCATTAGTGAAGGAGAGAAAACAAGGGGGGGCGAGTAGGGCTTTGCAATTTTAAAGACAGTCCTAATGCCACTCTGTGTTTTTACTGTGGAGTGTACCACGGGTGAATGCTTTAAATCAGGTAACTTTTCAGCAGCATTAAGGGATGACATCATTGCTTTTGAAAAGAATGACTCACTGGCTAAGAGTTCACCACCATTACCCCCCTCAGTATCCCAACCCTCCAAGCAGAAGCATGGCATAACACGTGCGTTTTTCTGCTTACTGTAGACGGTGTGTGAAGTAGACATGCAAGTAATGGCGATAAAGCGGAGAATGACTCAGAAGAAAAAGGCACAAAAGCAGGGGCAGGAAACAACAATAAAGACAAGAGAGATAAGGAGGAGGTAGTTAGAGGAAGGAAGGGTGGAAAATGGCTCAGAAAGGTGTAATAATAAAAAATATAAGAGGGCAAAAGCTAAGAGGAAAGATGAAAGAGTGGTCAGTAGGTTTTCCCACGACGCTTCGACTCTTAAAACCTGAGAAAGAAAACTGTGTGAAGCTGGAGGAACATGAGGGCAGCTCTCAGCAAGATCCGGTATATCAAAACAGCAAGGACGGCATAACATCCAAAACAAATCCAGCACACAATCCTGCTGCAACATTTAAAGCAAAAGAGAGCCGGATCAAGAGAATGGATGGTTACCACAGATTGGTAATCCCTCAGAAGTTTCATAAATGTTTTGGTTTTCGGTTTATTGTGTCTTTTTGGCTGCCGCTCCGTTTGCTTCGTATTGTTTTGTGAAGGAAGATGCTGAGCAAAGACCAACACTAATCCGAAAACACAAGATGTTTCACGGGAAATTAAATAATGTGGCCACTCCGTGCTCACCTTCCCAGAAATCCGGGTTTATCTTGTGTTGAATTCACAAGAGCATAACAGTGCTGGTAGAAACCTGTGCTTGATGTGAATAAATAAATAGCTGATTAGTTTAGCTCAGCCAGTAACGGAAAATCCCCGATCCCCAAAAGACTGCAGTGTACAAGGGGAGTCTAACATTGCTTATGATTGATTATGGAAAAATAATAATAGCCAAAAAATTTTTTATGGATACTGATGGAAAAGCAACGTGTTTTGCAAGCGATGCCTGCACACTCCCATGAGTACACGTCAGTTGTGTGCGAGACTGAGGCTTCGAGCTTAATAAGAGGTGTGAATTTAAAGCACATTTATTTTTATTTGGTGTCACCCACAACTTAGCAAGTTTTCCATTTTAAGCAACTGCATTGTTTATTCATTCAAGCTTTTTGAGGCATGCGCAAGTTTACTGGTGGTGGTAGGGTTACATAAATTTTGTCAATTTCTTCTTTTTTTTTTTTTTTACAAATTTTATCCAGGAAAATATGACTCAGATTGAAAAATCTGCTCTGCAAAAGTGCCCTGGTAACGGCAGACAGCAGTAAGCACAAATGTACACAGCAAAAACACACGAGATGAAGAGTAAAATACAAAATCACACACATCTTAACTGAGCAAACTTAAAATAACACAATCAGTAACTGTTACTGTCATCGCGCCAAGCAGGATCAGCAATGTTCAGGCATGATGGTTTGAGCCTGGAGTAAACTGCCTCCAGGTTATTTAAAATGACCTTTAATTCGTTCTTACATTTGTCAACAGCTCTCTAACATTATTTGATTTCGCAGTTCATTCCAAGTGTAGGGAGTGGCATATTTTCTCCACTCATTACAAGCTTTTGGGATAGTTGGAAAGAACGTGACTTGGGAACAAAGACTGTAAGTTCCCATACTTTAGTGGATGTTGGTCAGTTAGTGATATGAGAGACTCTAGAATAGACTGAAGTATAACAAGAGCATGCAATGTGCAGTAGTAGAAAAGATCTGGAAGGTTTATAAGTAATCTCAGTGGTCCATCTTGCATAATACTTGATGTAATACGTGATGCGCATGCATACAAATGCCATCACCATAATCCTTTGGGATCCTTATAAATAATGAATATGGTAGTAAATAAGTGGTAGCAAATATTCTCCTTTTGTGTCAATAGAAGGTGGAACTTGATTTTTGTTTTAAGCTCATTTTCTTGACTAGTTGCTGATAAAAAAAAAAGGAGCGAGTCACTGATTAAAATGATTTGTGTTGGGACTCTAACGCCGTCTCAGGGCTCTCATCTAGGTTCAGCTCATGTTTCAGAAGTGAACTTGGTAAATATGTTTTTGCAAAGTGCAATTAAAAGAAAAAATATCCAAATAAAACTGGAAGTTGGTGTTCAGCCAGTCTAAAAACCACCCACTTTGTGGCAGTTTGCAGTAGAAGCATTGCAAAGTGGCACAAGGTGGTGCCTCCTTCCTTTTTTGTTGCAGAGAGCTCAGAATTGTACATGGAACAGGCAGAGATTCTCAGAAATCCCTAGCGACTGTAAACCTGCATAATATCATCAATGAAGTACTCTATACAGAACCACCAGCATGGAAATGTCCATTCCCATGTCCAACAACTGTCTAACCTAACAAGATATCCTGGGCTAACGCTATGTATGCTACTATAGCCACACAGCAGTGCTAGGATGGGTGTATTGGTTAGTCCACTGATGTTAAAAAATCAAACTGGGCACGCTGAATGGTTAATTTTTTCATTTTAGCAATCAGTTTGTCTGGGCTTTTGAGATCTTTAACACAATGACTGACTACCAACCAGTAATAATCCCTTTTAATTTTCCTTGCTAGCAAATTTAAGCCAACGTGCCAATATTGAAATCTGAGAAGAAGAACATGTGATATCAGATAAACTGCGTTTATAGGATCCTTAGTTTAGCTGTTGACTCAAGAGTGTTTTTTTTACTCTAGTGAATACTAATAGTAATTACTGCACATATTCTTCTGGGGCGGAAGTGGGTTGCAAAGCAGTTTTCAGAAGTGCAGCAACTGGGGACGAGATAAAGAAGCTTAAGTGAAATATTCTATACGAGATTTGTCAATTTAAATATGAACCCGAAGCATCAGCTGATGTGATCATGCACTCAGATCTGCGGCAATGCGACTGAGCTCAACTTCACGGGCTGCCTGAACTATTGCGTGTTCGATAAAAAACATTCGTGCGCAAACATGCTGGCAAACAAAACACTGAAACTAACTGGAGCTCTGCCCTTTTAAGATTTATATAGTTAGAGCATATGCTCAAGACACACAGCATGAGAAGATAGGATCGTTTTACCAAGAAAGGCCAGGATAGGTGAGAAGGAGTACAGGACCCACAGTAAAATTAATGGGGTAGAAATTCATTCAGGGCCGCAAGTTTGACCTAGAGTTAACCTCTTAACTCCGAAGGCCTCCCACTAGATGAACAACACTAATTTAGAGCTACGATTACTCATGGTTAAGAGAGATGCTAAGACATAATTGACTGTGGTGAAACACAATATGAATAGATTGTTTTATTATAGCAGCTGGCAGAAAGTAAGGGCAATAAGGGTTGAATGACTAAGCCTCTTGAGCTGAGATTAGGCCTCCATCTCCTCATCCTTGTCATGGATGTAAATTACTCTGCTCCCACATTAAGGGAGGCTTGTGTAATTGCTCATCTTATTCAGCGGGTGAGGTGGGATAAAATGTTCATGTTGGCCAAAAGTTAAAGAAGTGAGCATGTGTTCCTGAGAGCAGGCAGCATGTGGTTTGTGGTAACTCTGATGGGGAACATTATCTGTTTGTGCCAGCTCCACATTTCTCAACATAAAGTTTGGGTTTCGAGTTACTAGACAAGGTGAGAAGGGTTTTTGTAATTCAATGCCCCTGGACTCGGTCCACATATTTGAAGTAACCTACACTGCTCACGTTTAATCCTTCTCAGTTAAGATTGTAATAAACGGCCTTGGCTTGCATCACTTTAGTCAATCAAGTTTATTGCCACAAAGGTTCATGATGAGGATAGCAAAAACATAATAATATGGTCTGCAGCAAATGATTTAGAAACATAGTGCGGCCAAAGATCTTATGCTTTAACTCATCCGATTTCTGTCAAATGTAACAGATATTCAGTCAAATCACTCATCATTCATATCGCCTGGAATCTGTTCACTATTATCCCACACAACAAAATATATTTACCATGTATCATACTTTTATTTTCACAGTGTAATTATTTAATATTTAACAGTGCAAACTAAGATGCAGTACTGTGTTATCTTACACATAGTGGAGCCTCAGGGGCTCCGGTTTCTTCCACAGTCAAAAACATGCAAGGTTAATTCTCCTGTCACCTTCCCCATGATGGGGGCACTGGTTTGTGAGTGGTATATTTTATTCTCATATGACGACTGCTTCAGAAAATGAATAACTGTATTTACATAACGTCAAATTATTGCTCTGACATCCATGTAAATATCATATATCTGTGTGATATGATGATGATCTTAAGTGAGAATTCAGCTACTACAGAAAAACATGTCCTATCATTAGGTCTGTGTCCTGCTGGTCAGGTTTTCTCCATGTGGCCTGAATGTAGACACTTAATCCAGCTGAACGACTTCTTTCTCAGTTTGTACTTGCACTCGGGACCAGCAGAGTCAACCATGTGTTAGCTGGATTGCTTTGAAAGCTATAGCAACCAAGTAATCTAAATATAGCCCAATAACACGCTTTAAAATAAAGAAAGATGCTGTATGTGGTGCTTTGCAAAATACACATCTGGATCCTTATGATTTCTCCAAAGCAAACATTACACAGTTCAAAACAGTGACATCATCAGCAGTGAGTATCCAAACGGTTTAGGGCTTCATCTTTTAGTGTTCCAGTTCAAGTCAGTCTGAATGAAATATATAACAGTCCTAATGCCCCAAACCACAATCCATTTCCCAAGTACTAGAGTGAGGGTTATGCAGTCAAAGTACTTAATTTCTGATTTATTCATCTTGGGAACATTGTGTTAGTCTGTACACAGGGTTGTATGAAGAAAAAAAAAAGTATAAAAAGGAATATTTTGTTTGCTTGCCGGGAGATGTGCTTACCACTTTAAATTTAGTGTGGTTAAACGCTCTCTTGTGCCATTCTGTTATGATAAGTGGTGCTGAAAAGCATTATTGGCATCCAGAGGCTTTTAAAAGCACCCTGAATCACCACTGGTTAGCATACGTATTAAAATAGGTCACGACAGTGATAGGGGAGTTGAACTCATCAGAAAAATGCTGCCTTTCTACCCCCTCAAAGGACATATTGGTTTGGTTTCACAAGTGCGTAAAGCAATGAGGAGAATACAATCTGTAATTGTTCTGTCAGTTTTATTTGTAAGCAGCTAACCAGGACTGAGTTGGCTGCACTTTCTGTTATCTAATATCCTTTATGGGCACATCAGATGATGAAATCTTAAAATTGTAGAATTCTGGTTACAGCACAGTTCAGAGTGGGGGAGCTGCCACCAACATGGTCGGACCGTCTATTTGACGAGAGAACTCTGGGCTAATGGAGTTGAGACTCTTCCTGCTGTTGGTTAATAAGACTTCTCTGCTTAAAACCTACCTAATACAGCAAATAAGAAACAAAACAAAACAGTAACCTTTTAGTGACTAGTAAAACTTGTGATTGCCTCAAATTTTTTCACACTTGGCGACTGATTGGAAGTAGCTGTGGTGACCACCTGTTTGCCCAGAAGGCAAAACACCAAGTCAGACTGACTTTATTCACTCTCACACAGATTTGTAAAGGTTTGCATATAATCACCATCGAATTTATAAACACAGACAGATGCCAACACGTTCCAGTCAGCTGGAGTCAGTCTGTGACTTTGAGTGCTACTTGTCTGTGGTGTGTCTCATTGCATCAAGGCGCTCGACTCAAGTGGCTGTTTTCTGGTTATGTACTAAATGCTTTGGTTTGCCATTAAATTGATGTCCTTCAACAACTACATCACCATTTGTGGATGAGTTTCTGTTTTTAAATCGTTGAATGCATCTTGTTAATATGAATTTCTGTGTATGAAGACTGCAGCAGATATGAAGTTTTCCCCTATTTGTCACAGTTATTCACCATGTTATAACAAATATATTGTACTGTATGGACTTGCTAACTTGACCCCACGTGACTGCAGATGGACACGTCTCATTAGTGTTTTCCTCTTAATGCACCAAAGTTGCTTTGACCACTGACTGAGAGGTCTTTGACCCAGTCCCCATCTTTGAAGCAATCATTTCACTTCAAGTACACGGCTACAATTTAATTTTATTCCTTCTGTGGTCTCCACTCACCATTTTACCTCAAGCAAGTGCAGCATAAGTGTGCAAAGAAAAAAGTTTCAGGTTTAAATGATCTGCTTACAATTACAAGAACACCAGTTTTTGATAGTTATGCTTCACAGTGCATTAGATGGTCAGCTAATGCACTGTGATTCAAAGAGAGGGCCAGGGCATCTGCTAAACCTTATACCGTTGTTAATGTGCTCTATCTTTTGGCCATTAAAATTGATTTTTAAAATTATGATGTATGCAAAGCTTTGTGAAGATGGTATCCTACCTCTCTCTGCGTCCTATGGTATATTTATATAGTCACGAAGGTACAATCCTATCGGCTAATCCACCTACCAGCACTTCTGAAGCTCACTGATAACCATATTAGATCGAGGAGCTGGCAAGCTAGCATAGCAACTTCTAGGTGTGGCATTCAAAATAAATTTGCTAATGAAGACAGAGTTGATGTGCCGTTTCCAATACTCGTGATATGTAACACAGTCACGGCTTCCTGACATGCTTCTGACCTCATGGTGGGAGAGGATGTAGATGAGCAGAGGAAGAAGAGGAAACAGAGCCACCGCCCACTCACAGGCTTCCACAGAGCTCCTAGGGCTGTTATCAAATGTCCAGCTGTGCCATTCAACCTCAGAACAGCTCTGCTCTGCTCAGTGTTTAGTTTTCTGGGTCAAAGGTTGAGCTGAGTTCTCCAAATATTTTATGGACATAGAGGCATAAAGGGAGCATGAGCAAGCATGTACGCAGATGTCTCAGGATGATTAGAACAAGATCCCAGTAAAGATAAAAAAGGAAAAACAATATTTTATTCAAGGTCATGTGATTGAAGACTAGCACACGCAGATTTACAACAAATGACCTAAAGGATAAATTTGTATGCATGAAGGCTAAAGGAAGAAGAAGTCAGGGAAAGAACTGCAGTGTTAGAAAAGATAAATAACGCGATAAAAAATATTAAGCAGTCATTTCTTTTACTAAAATATGATTTTTGATTATTTAGGTTGTCTGGAAAAGAACGAGTCCATCTTGGACTAACAAAAAAGAAAACATGCATTGCCAGAATAGTAGTCAAATTGATGCAATGTTACCAATTTAAAAACGTTTAATTGTGCAGTGCGGATCTTGAAATAACAAAACCTGCACTTTGCTTTGCTCTCTGGGCGACGGGACCTTGAAAACCTTTCGGTAAACTTGACATGAGAACTGTGTAATGTCTGCAATTGTGGATTAAACATTTGCGTCTTTGTGGGTTTGCCTCCAAAATACACTTGACTCACCTCTTGGAGATGGTGGGATACTATCCCCCGTGGACCTTTGATGGAAATTGATATTGGCGCATGTTTGAAAGACTTTCTCCAGAGGAACGTCATTTACACACATGCTTGCTTTCTGTCTGTGAGAATATGCTCTCCACTGTCCATGCAAATGTTGTAATAGGCCTGGGAACCAATGAAGTGTGGTTGCTACTAAGCAACAGTATCAAAGTAAACTCAAACAGACTGGCACTTAGTTACCAACTAAGCACGTCAATGGTTTATTTTGACCTATACTTAACAGTAAAAGCTTACCATATTGGTACAAATATAAACTGCATTCTGTAGGCCACAATCCCAGGAAGCAGAGGGTTAACTGCCACAGTAACATCTGTTTCTGAGTAGTTCAGCACTTTTGGAAATGGATACCGCTCTCATGTGTGTGCTAAGAACATTACCACCCTATCACCACCTCACAGCTAGATTCTTCTCCAATTTCAGTTAGTCTTTACACAGTTTAAAGGAATAATTTTCCCTTTTAAATGTACTTTTACCATTTTTTTTAACAATTAGACTATTAGATTGGCACCACTGTCATATCTGAGAATATGAATCTGCAGCCACGAGTTAGCAGAGCTAACCATAAAACTATAAGTAGGGGAAACATCTAGCCTCGCTCCATCTACATCAGCATTTAAGAAACTACTTTTTTAACACAGTATTTTTTCTTATTCAACAGGCACAAAAACACTTAGGTTCATAAATATATTTATGAACCTAACTATATATGTTGTTTATACTTTATAAACAATGTTTTTCTTAATTTTGCTGAAGCCATGGACATCAACAAATGCTGTATTTCTTCCCTTGAGATGATCTTCTAGGACTGTATTTGGTGCTTCTTCATCTAAAACTGAAAAAATGCTCTGTTGGCTTTAGAGCAGGTGACTGTAATGGCCATTAAAGATATCAATCATCTCAATTTACTTGTCAGTTAATTGTCCAACATGGTCTCTGAGCTGTGTATAAAAATGGTTAGTTAGTGCAATATTTACCCCTTGAATTAGTCATCACTTCAATCTAATCCTGATTGCTTCATCCACTGTGTTGGCGTACAGAGGAAAAAGGATGTGGTTGAAAACGTATTACCGGTATAGAAAATTCCAAATGGTTTACAGTGTTTTTCCTGCAACTGTATATAAAGTGGTGATTAAAGATATACAGGCAGGTTTGATTACGGAGCTATTCCTATGGTTACCTAACAGCGCTACCGCAACTCCGGACAGTTTGTTTGCCTTTCACGTGAGAGGTGGGGCAGGAGGGTGCGGGATGAAAAGTGAGGATCGCTTCCCTTCTGAGAGTGTCCTTACTCACTCTCTCTTCCCACCCAAGATTTCCAAGATGATTTAAAACAATACTGGTTTTAGGAAAGAATTTGATCTAAGTGGGAGTTCCTCTGTTTTGCCAAGGGCTTAATGGTTTCTGTGTTTCAGGTAAGGCCTCTTTGCGGTGTCAGCTTTGACAAATTACACAAGATTTTTCCAATGTCAGATATCACCCCACTGCTTACTGGCATGTCCGGAATCCCTGAAAAGGAACAGCCCTCACTGTATTCCCACCCTTTCACCATATCATGCTAAATGATTCAACATTCATTCAGAGGAAAGCAAAGACGAAGCATATGGGTAGCGGTAAGATATGCTGATGCTGAAATTTAGGATTACCTCCCTGACTTAGAAGAGAGGTAGCAGCTCCACAGAAGCCAGCTAGAAAGTTCAAAGTTGAAGTGCAGTTCTCCTCTTCCCTGCAGGAACTGTGGTCTCCTCCAGCTGTTCTGCTGTGTTTGAGGGCTGGGTGTGCTGCAAGTGCATCCAACAGACTTACAGACAAAAGAGCACTCCCTTTAACCTTCTCTGGGGGGAACGACGGATGACTTGGCTAGGTGTGTAAGCCATCACACACCCTGCTGACAGTCCGGCCTGTTCCAGCTCCACGGCTGCACATCACACAGATGGTCTGTGTGTGAGCGAGAGAGAGTGAAGAGGTTGTTGCTTCTGGTTATCAACACAGCACAGCTTTATGATTCATATCTAGCATTAGTGTTAAGCACAGAGCAGGGAGGTTTTATGTTAAAATTTCCACCAAACCTTTTGTTCTTCAAAAGTACAAATCAGCCCGATGAGTTCATTAAAGTGTCATACCCACAGGAAACAGACTCACGGGAACCTTTGTATGAACTATTTTAGCATTTATTGGCCATCCATCTCTTAAACTGCATATTACATCTTACATCTATTGTGTGTTCAGTACACTTCACTCAAGCTAAAGTGGCCCTTTTTCACTTTGTTTATGCTAGAACAATACATATGAATTAGTTAATTCATTAATCAGATTAACATTAGCATGACACACATTTTTTTTTGGCGTTTACCCCTCCTAACTGTCTGTTAGACGAAAGACCACACAGCTATCAGACAGAGGAATTTATCACTATTGAAGACTTGGTTTTCATAAATAACATTTGATGTCATCAACTTATGCTTCTCATGCCAAAAAACGGAAGAAGAAAAAAAAATCATGCTGGATATTATGTCATTAAATAAATAAAAAAAACACATTAGTCTCCCAGCTGTTGCACAAGATAGTACATGATCTGCATTACATACAGCAACGTAATGGTGCACAGTCCTGTGCATGTCTTAACAGTTTTAGCTGATGTTAGCTTGCGCACGGTGTATAAACAGGAGCTTTGCACAGGCACAAAGATGTTTATCAGGAGTAGTATTGGATGACTTTTAAAAAGCGATCCTAAAAGGATAGCCAGTGCTTTGAGATGTTTTGACCGGACATCAGTATCTGAGTAGTTGGTATCAAGGGCATCCTCCCTGCATATCAAATGCCCAGTCCTTGGTTTTTGATTATCATATTGCTTGCACTATTTTTTCTTCATTTGTCAGACAAACACTTGGCTCTTTATCAAAAACACTAACACCAAACTGCTGCGTTCGGTATGTGGTTGTGTCTGCATTTGATTTCCAGTGTACTGTACACGCGATTCTTGCCGGGTCACTGGTTTTACTGGTCTGGAGATGATAAAGAAGCTGACTCAGCAAAGCAGCAGAGAAGGAAAAGTCCCACAGATGAAGAAGCGATAACTCACACTGATCTCAATGTGTCACATTTAGTTGGTTTGATAGATTCCCCTACACCAAGTATTACTTCCCTTGAAAGTGCCAAACCACTGCAGCCACAGAGACCATTCCAGTGAAAACTACATTATGACTTTTCTTCATAACAGCATTCAGACACAGCGACAGACCTGAAGTCACATATGTGCAGTTTGCATTTCTGAAAGGTAATTTACAAAAAACAAACAAACAAAAAAAAACATTAAAAACAATCTGCTGAGATTTTTTTCATTTATTTTGATGAAATAATAACATCCTTTAAACTGTGTTGCCACACTTTCTGTGAATACACACAGACTGGAGTTAAGGATAGAATATCATTATCCTTCTGGATGCTCATGCAATAGACTGGTTTGTTACAAAAGAGCCAGTGACCTAAATGGTCCATTGTACTCTGCGTGCAACGGCACCGAAAATTCTCTTTCCGTTGGTTGCAGGCAGTTTGTGGTCATGACTACTATGGTATATGGAATGTATGACATGTTTAAACTGTTTGGCATATTCAGGGTTAGGACAACAAAGCTGTGTATATATGAGGTTTATGCAGATCAGCCACAACATCTGAACAATACAAAACAGCTTTGACCCAATGAAACATGAATATGGGATCTCGGAGTCCAATCCAAAAAGCCAGATCCTTATTTTGTATTCCAGGACCTGCATAGCTTAAGTCCATCCTTACTAACGCACAATAATCTTCCTACTCTGGCCTCGCCATTATTCCCATAGAATAAACTGCATAAGTATGTGCTTATTTTGAATTAAATGTTTGACATTTATGTTGCTGCTTTTGCTACTGATTCCAATAAAACACATACAGTATTTGGAAAAAGGAAGTTTTCTCAGGACTCTATGCAATCCTAAATTTTAAATGTGAAAGTTCATGACAACACAATTTGAAATAGACTAAATAATTAGGAGTTGCTTGGAAGGATTGCAGTTCAGCACAGGTTTGCAAAGTTGCAACTGAACAAACAACAAGACTTTGTGAACAATGTCCTGTGGACAGACAAGACCAAAGCAGTGACATTGGCCCTGATACACAAACCCAAACACACACACCTCATATCAACTGTCAAGCACGGTGGTGGAGGGATGATGATTTGGACTTTGTAGCTACAGGATCTGGACACCTTGCAGTCATTGAATTGACCATGAACTCATCTGTACACAAAACTCAAATGTGAGGCCATCTTTCTGACAGCTAAAGCGTAGGCAAAATTCGGTCATGGAACAGAACAATGGTCCCAAGCAAAACAGAAAATCTAAACGAGAATGACTGAAAAAGAAAGACGGCCCAGTAAAAATCCGGACCTCGCCCTGTCTGAAGTACTGTGGTGGGACCTGGCATGGCTAATGTTGTGAGTCTGTTTCAGCACTTTGTGTCCCTGAACCTAACCGAGTAGTTTTGTTGTCTACCCTAGTCTCTTGGATGAAAACCATATGGATCACACCTCTACCACGGCACCTGCCTTACGAGGACTTTGTCCATTGTTCAATGGTAAGATATTTAAAGTGAGAAAATATAATTGAGACTATGTTTTTAAAAAAGAGGACTGCATGTGAATGGGAAGTATAAACAACTCTTAGATCAACTGAAAAGAATACAAGTAAAATAAAAATACATAAACTGCTCCATTGAATACCAGAGAAGTCCCAGTAGAATTCATGTCAAGCATGTACTGGCACATAGGAAATCAAATTTACTACAGTAAAGCTGGACCTGTATTGTAATACTTTTATGCAATTTGAAAATGCCAAACTGCAATATATAAATATTATATAATAGTTAAACTGCCAGCAAGGAAAAGCAATAATGGCTACAATAATGATGACAAACTAGTGAAGTGTGCAGTTATGTAACATAAACAGCTGCCTTGTGGGAGCAGTTATGGAACCAAACAATTTTTATATTGGTAAGAACAGTATTCATTTTGGGGTGGCACAGAAATCTGTGGCTTTTTTCCCTCCTGAATGTTTACTATTTTAAGTCACACACTGACATATGCTCACTCAGGCAACAGTGACCACCATATGAAGACCATTGTAATGAACTGCAAAGAGCAGGTTTCAGCATGGATTGCAGAAACCACAATGTAGGCTCATAGGAATAAGTGGAAATTATCTACACAGCAAAATAAAACACGATGACATTGATCATCCTGTTAATAAACATTGCATTTACCATATCCAATGAATAATTGCAAAACCAAGGCAAACAATGTAGTTTGAAATGAATTGTGTGGTCATAGGTACTGAATCTGTGGGGTTATTAGAAAGGTACAATTTACAACAAAAAAAGAATGACCTTTGCAGAGATATCTCATGGTTTCAACATGCAGTCTAGCTTTCTACCTTAATGTTGTAGCACATGTAGACCTCACACAACTGTAACTATTAACATTGTATGCAGATTTTCTGCAATTACATTACTCAACATAAAGGGAACTACAAGAACAACACTTAGCAACACTTATTCTTTCGTGCATGCATCCACTCGGAACAATGACAGAGCTAAGGACCTAGGTAGGACCCAGTAGCTCATCAGGCTGCTCTGGATGTGCCTGACTGGGGAATGTGATACAGCCATAGACAGTATAAAACATGGACATAGTTTGCAGGTCAGACAAAAAGAAGCTAGTGCAGAAATGCTTTAAACCTGAACTCTATGTGATGGCCCCCAGATGGAGATAGCTATGGCTGCAAAAAGACTTCCTTTCCCACAGAAGTGTATAAGAAAATGGCTTTCTGATTTGAGCACTGTAAACACTTTCCTGCTTGAGGGCTCAGTCATTCAGTCGTACTGAATAATGGATCAAGTCTGTTCTGTAAATGTGGATTATCCATGGCATGTTAATTTTTATGTTATAATGAGAATTTGTCTATAGGATAACAAAGTGATAAAAAAAATCAATATTAGAAAGAAAACACTAATCAGATGACCCTCTACAAGCAAACACTTGGCGACAGTAGGAAGGAAAAACTCGCTTTTAACAGAAAGCAACATCTGGACGAACCGGGCTCAGGGAGGGGTGGCCATCTGCTGTAACTGGTTGGGGATGAAGGGAGGAAGACAGAACAAGGACATGCTGTGGAAGAGAGACTGAGATTGATAATAACTAATGATTAAATGCAGAGAGGTGTATAAACACAGAGGTTAAATTTAACAGGGAGAAATATGCTGTCTTTTTCTAGCCCCTGTCAGGACTCTTGCTGCAGCATTTTGGATTAATTGAAGGCTTTTCAGGGAGTTTTTAGGACTTCCTGAAAAGCAGTAGTCCAGCCTTGAAGATATAAATGCATAAACTAGTTTTTCAGCATCACTCTGAGACAGGGTATTTCTAATCTTAGAGATATCGCACAAATGCAAGAAAACAGTCCTCATTTGTTAAATAAGCATGTTGAAGGACATATGATGGTTAGAAATGACTCCAAGATTCCTCAGTGTTACTGGAGGCCAAGGTAAAGCCATCCAAAGTATCTGGTTAGACACCAAAGCAGTCTAAGGTCAGTAATAGACACATGCAGCTTTTATGTTGACTATGGATACAATAACAATTTCTTCAGACTCTTTTTCAATAAAAGAGAGCTCAACAAATAGAATAAGATTTAGGTCCATAATTCTGTGCAAAGCTCACCTGTAAACTGTATATGTTTACTGGATAAAGGACACATCTGTAATCACTAAGTACACTCCTATAACACTTTTGTCATTTTCAATAAAGAAGAACATTTTAATAAATAAATATGTTCTTCAGTGCTCTTGATAAGCTCTTAACAATGATTACGCAATTTCCTTTCCTGATTTAATAAGTACACAATATTAGATGTCAACCTATTAATTCTCTGTTACACCCATTCTCTAATTATTGCCACAGTTATGAAACTGTAAAACAAGACAGGACTTTGTAACACCATCCTGCTGTGCACGCTCTGTTTTCAAGGCCCATTCAATTTCTCCAAATGGAAACCTGTGCTTGCCTTATTAATTACCAGGAATGCCCTCTCCCAATATCGCCCCAAAACCTGAGTGCTGAAAAGCATGCCATCAAGAAGCCACAAGGCATGTTAGCTGTTTGTTCTCTCTGTCCAACCAGTGTGCCTACGCTTCGGTTTCAGGGAAAGAGCCAAACTATCTGTGCTGACTTGTTTAAGTTGGAGAGCCTGCACAGAGACAGAGTGATTTCAAAAGGAAGAGGATGTGTAAAAATGGGGAGAAAGGGTGGAGGGAAAATAGCATTTTGTGGGGAAATGGTCTTTAAACTTCAGAGACTTCAGAGGAATGGTGCAGTTTTGCACTCATACAGCTATAGTTCACTGACCCAGTGGAATTTGGACATGAACAAACACAAACACATACAAACATTACTGCAGAGGGACACTGAGAACACCCTGTGCTGTATGATTCTGGGAGCAAAATTACTATTGGACCTGTAGAAACATTCCCCGCAGCCATTCACCACAGAAAGAAAAACAAAAATAGGAGGGACCTCTGTCTGCACTGCTGTCAGCAAATCTACCTGAAACGCTTAATCAGAGTGAATCATAGATAAAGAAGCGTTTCAAGATTTCGAGGGCTTTGATCGAATGCCAATCAAGTTTTAATATTTATTTTACTTGATCACTTGGTATTTAAGGAAAACATATTTTTGCTCCAGACTCATGATAAGATCCTGCAAGACCAAATTTAACATAAAGAGCCTCCAGGCTCTGTGCCATTTTTTAATCTGCAGCTTTTGATTGTATGCCATGACTTCCTCTCCCCAAGGCCAAGGAAATTTGCCATTACTGTACTCAGATCAAAAACTTAATGGAAGTTTTAAAAAATGAATTCTACTCATGTAACCTGGTGCTGGTCATCTACCGGACCCCTTTGGACTCCACCCCTTATGCCTCACACTGCTCTGCACTCTTGCACTTTGCAATGATGAACTTTAAATCTGTTATTTACTTCTAACACTCGGTAGAATGAAACGTATTTACAGTTGGAACCAGACTGCTTTTTGTTGGCTTCATTACCTCATGATTGAATGTTGTTGTTCATTGTGGCAGCCATAATGTTACAAATAGTGAGGTCTCCTAATTAGTATTTATGGAAGCAGGATGTATATACACAGTTAAAATCATAATAACCCACTAAAGCTTTAGTCAATACTCAATATTTAGCGAATTATCATTTTTTTAATGTATCATGATACTCCACAGTGGTTTGGTTTGACGATATAATGTTTCAATTATATAAAATCACTAAAATGAGACACAAAAGATGTAAAAGGATCAAAAGGAGAAACAAAAGGTGCACAAAGAGGCATCAAATTACAAAAACGAGATGCAAAAAAGACCACAAATAAATGTAAGATTGACCAAAACAAACAAAACGACAAGAAAAAGATGCAAACTAACCAAAAAAACCAGCCTCAATAACATCTAAAATGACCAAAATAATGCACAAAAACAACCACAAAAGATATAAAATGACCAAAACAAGATGCAAAATGATCACAGTGAAATGCAAAACATCCACAAGGAGATGTATAATAGGCAAATGAGACACAAAAAGATGTAAATGACCAACATAAAGCACAAAACAGGCACGAAGAGAAGTAAAATGACCAAAGAGACTTAAAACAACTAAAAAAAACAAGATTCAAAAAGATAAACCTAGAAAATGATGAACAAAGACATCTGACATATTACTCTAAAATGCAAGACAGGTAGAATATAATATTATTTGTCCTAATATCAGATAAGCTAAACATTTTCCACACACATGATCAATCCATGCTAGTTTTCAGCTAATGTGCAGCAGACACAGTTGTGTGCAAACAGTGCATTTAGAGTCATGTGACTGATCCTCTGAGAGTAAACATCAACAGCTGACGGCTGTCAGATTTACAATCCATGAATTTTGACTAAAATGAAAGTTGTTGTTCTCACAGCAGCAACTTTTGAGAGCTTCATATTTCTAAACAGATCAAAGTGTGAAGCTGCTAAACGATAAATCGGTGTGATCTTGATAAATTTTAAAAACAGCACTAGCTGCTGTACGGCTCAGGTTAGTTAGGTTAATTGTGCGTTGGGAATGAGAAGGTCTCAGAGGATGTTCAGCTGAGTCAGAGTTTGAGGCCATACAGGAGTTTTGTTTAAGGGTCTCTGCCAGGGACCAGGTGTGGGCTATTATTCCTCATCTGGACAACATAACCCTGGTCCCCAGGGTCCAGCAGGAGGTGGGGCAGTCCAAACCAAACACGCATTGCCCAAATTAACTTTGCGATGTAATATTTTGTCCCTATTGTGTTGCCACAAAATCACTCATGTGTAAAAGAATTTCTCCCATCTCCTCTTTGTTTAATTTTGCCCCTCTTATTCCCACGAGCTGTTATGACGTCAGGCTGTTAGGTCTCATTTGTGCAATTTACTTAGATGGATTTTATATTTATGTCATTTCTGAGGTCATCTCATCCACAGCTACGCTCGCAAATGGTTTCTAGAATGTATAAGCCGCTTTCACGCAATATTCATGAGTACTGGCCAATTTGTTGCAGAAAGATTGATGTTTGGACACGTGAATGTAGTTTAAATTGTTTAGTTTGGGTATAAATTTAAAGAACGTGCTCTCTTCTAGATGGAATCATTCATCAGCAGTACAAAGCATGCAGACGTGTCACACCTCTACATTTTAAAGATGATATTTCATGGAAACTTTTCCTAAATATAGACCCAGACAAACTCAAGAAACAGACAGAACTGCATAAACATACTCCAGTGACAATCCTCCCTTTTGTTCCCAGAGTTTTTACAAGGTATGTACACACTTTCACACCCTTGCCATTTAAGTAAGCACCACCGTTAACACACTCTGACACACTCTTTTCTAGGTGATTGCCTTTGGGTTATTGCAGCCGTCTAGACAGAGAGAAGAAGAGAACTCTTAGGAATGTTCTTTGTATCGCAGGCGTCAATAGCAGCGCAGCCAGAAGCTCGGACAGTAATCGGGAGCTGTTTCTCAGAATCGGCTAATTACTCAGTGCCACTTGAACACACATCCACAGACATGAAAGTGATAACATAATGTGACTTCTATTCCAAGCACATACCAGAGGGTTTTACTTCTAGCTTTTCCAGCCCATATTACATGTTCTTTTCTGGAAACTATGCCTTTTGGACTGCAGCCTGGAATTAATTAGCAGTCTTAATTGTAAGACTATAGAAGCACTGGGAGACCTAATGTACAGGATTGAATTCTCATTGACTTTTGGTTTAAAGGAATCACACAGTGTTTATTTTGATTCTACTGTAACATGTTCCTGATTATTCATTTGTAGTCGACATTATATTCTCTGGACACTTTTAGGTACACCTTGGCAGTAAGAAGGCGCATCCAAGATGCAATTAAACCATCACGCCACGTTCTGAATGTGCTCTGCTGGATAGAGATCTGTGACTGTGGAGGCGATTTGAGCACAGTCGACTCATTTTGATGTTCAAAGCCCTAGCTTGAAACCATCTGATCATCAGTGTTGGGGAGTAACGGAATACATGTACCGCCGTTACATATTTAAAATACAAAATATTAGTACCTGTATTCCGTTACAGTTACCGTTTAAAAGGGTGGTATTTAGAATACAGTTACATTGTTGAAATAAAGGGATTACATGGTTGGTGGTCTTTTCCTGTTTCATATGTTAGGCTATGCCCTCTCTATTTTTGGTAATTCCACGCTGGTGGAAACCCAAACAAAAGACGCATTAAGAGGCTCAAATGCCTGTGTCTCAATCTCGCGTCTCATAATGTGAAGAAATATTTTTTTAAATGATTTAATATGAAGGCAATAGGCAGAGTGTTACAGGCATAGCCCTAAAGAATGTAGCCTCATGGGCAGTGTAAGTCCGTGGTGCAGGGAGAATGGACTGCCATACCCGTTATGTGTCTGTGAACGAGGGAGGGAGAAAAAGGAAAAGTACGAGCTGTCACCGAGCAGAAACGGGAGCTGGAAGCATGTAAATATAATAATAACCACTGCAGCCAAAAAGAGTGCCTGACGAGCCCAGTTGTAAGTAAACTATTAAGACTCGACTGTACGCTGTGTTTGTGTTTTCCTCCGAAACAATGAGTTCTGTTGGAGCAGCCTTTCAACTCCTCTCTCTGTCTCTCGCTAGCAAAGTTGACTCAGACAACAAAATAAAGCTAGTTTTCGGCTACGAGCCCGACACAAACCCGACGTATTAGCCAGAGGTCCCTATACTACGGTTCGGAGCCGCAGACCTGTTTTATATACGCGCGGAATAGTTTTCTACGAGATCGCTGCAAAAAGTGCAGCCTTACCTAATGTCCACCCTACTGTTACTCATTTATATTAAGATTTAAAATCTAGTTGGTACTGGTATGGTGAGTAACCTTCAGTAATACTAATAAATCACACAGCAATAGGACATTCATGTAGTTGTAAAAAGCATGATAATATATTAAGTAATCCAAAGTATTCAGAATACGTTACTCTCATTGAGTAACGTAACGGAATACGTTACAAAATACATTTTGGGGCATGTATTCTGTAATCTGTAGTGGAATACATTTTAAAAGTAACCTTCCCAACACTGCTGATCATTGTGACATGCTATGTTATCCTTTTAGAAACAGCTGTCAGAAGATGGGCTGACTATGGTGTTTAAAGTATGTTCAACTGTTCCAAGAAAACATCCCTCACAGCACCAGCAGACAGAGCTGTTGATACACAGTAGATCCATGCTTTAATGTCATTGCTTCGAGGCTCAATATAGTTTGAATAAATGGTTATTTGAGTTACTGTTGCCAGCGCAAAGCAGTCTGGCCTTTGACCTCCAGTGTAAACAGGGGATTTTCACTCAGAGAACTTTCTCCTTTTCAGGTTATTCTCTAAACCCCAGAGATAGTCGTGCAGGAAAATTCCAGCAGTTTCTGAAATAATCAGACCAGCCTGTCTGTCACCAACAACCATGACACATTCAAAGTAACTTAGATCGCCTTTCTTTCCTAAATGTGATGCTCAGTTCGAAATTCAGAGTGTTGTTTTAACCACGTTTGCATGCCTACATGTTCGGGGTTCTGAGTATTGGGTGCACTGGGCTTCTGATGATTTATTGTAGTTTTTTTGGTTGTTAAAAAAGCAAAACCCTTAAAGACTTGCAGAAATATTTTATTCTGTTCCCAGCAGAAGTGAACTACTGTAAGCTGATGAACACATTTTTCTTTTTCAGTACTTTTCTGCATTTAATTAAATCTGTCACTGTGCTGAGATTTATGGAAAGTGCAGAGACTTAAGAAGTAGCTGTTATGAAACGTAATGATATAGTCATAACATCTGAAAATGTAAAAAAAAGGAGTTGTTTGTTTAAAGGCATTCTCATTAAAACCACAGCGCTGTCTGGAACCTCTTCTCAAACCTGTACAAAAGTTGCTTTTTTAAAAATTTTTTATTAAGTTTTTTTTTTTTTTATGTATGCAACACCTTGTTAAATTCCTCCAGAACTGGAGCCGTTTGAAAACAGACGCTGTGTTTCTCAGTGTCTCGTTTATCAGAGCAGAACAGTTTCTACTACAAGCTCAATTAGGATGTGGTCATGTGTTTAGCTGACAAGCTCTGAGCCAGAAAGCTGACTGACTAATTGAGGCAGTGGAGACCAAATTTATAAGTTTTGACCCAGTAAACCCTGAAGGAAGACACACAAACACACACAGACCCACACACACACACATTGAGGGTTCAACAACAACAACATGTAAACTGCCACCTATACAGTATATTACATTTTGGGCTTTAGGCCTCACCATGGCCTTTGTGTAGCAAAACAACTCCTCATATACACTTTGACAGAGCTGTGGCTACTCATGAAACACTTAAGACTTAAGTGAGTTATGTAACATTTAAGGTTAAATAGTGGAAGGAAACATGTACTGCCAAAGCATTCAGACATTTCTCATGCAAGAAGTTTGCCCGTGCTTTTCCCCAGCATTTGCAAGAGAATTAAGGAAGAAACCTTAAACCTTTTTTAACTGAATTTGAACTGTGATGACTTTGTAATTACAGCTACAACAAGAAGCAGTCATCGCAGAGCAAGAGAGGGTAATGCATACAAATCTGGGAACCATGCAGTGTGACTACAACGCTGTACTGTCATTAGACAGCACTGGTTGTTTCCATACTTTGCTCAACGGCACTGTGAGAGCAGCAGCCGAAGAAGGAAATACTGTTAATCTTTTGATCTCGCGGAAACGGTGTGTTTATTTGTCAGACTTTAGGATATTTTTATTTTAACCATAAATTAGGGCTGTGGCGTTACCAAACAGCAACCTTCAGAGCTGAAAAATGAGGCTTAAACAGAAGAGACAAAAGTTGCAGTACCTCTAAACGGCCACTTGAGGTTATTGCCAAAAGCAAGTTTATCTCCATATACTGTATGTACTCTACTGTAATAAAAACACGTGTTCAAAGCATACTACAAAAAGCAGTTTGGGTCTTTATTCCTTATTTTACCTTTAGTGATAGTGTGACTGTATGGGGGTTACCAGGTGGCATGTTTATCTGTTACCCTGCACAAAAACATTGATCTCATGTGAGGAAAAGATACCTTGTAAGTTGTTTTCATGGTTCATTGTGGCACACTTGAAACAGCAGTTTGGATGGGTTTGGGCTTGGGTGTTTCTTCAGCAACTGCTGAGCTATCAGTATTATATTGTTTAATATTAATTGTCTATGACCTTTTAACAAGGCTGAATAATTGACCCGACTTTAACCAGTTTCTTGTTAAAATACAAATATATAACAAGAATAACTAAAACCGCCATGAACTGCAATTTGAAAAACCATCCCGGCGCCCTTCAGTGATTGTATAAAAAAAAACCTTTGCTTGCTATGCTTTGCTTCTTTCATGGTCTATTTTTGCATCTGTATGCATGTTTGTTAAGCTAACCAGTTGTCAACAGGACCAATCAGGATCGTGGATCTTGGGCAGGACAGCAGTCTCTTGTTCACACTATTTTCAGCTTATATTTTCTCTCACAGGAATTGGAAGCTGTTTCTTCGCCCCGCTGGAACAGTCTCCCATTTCTTGTTGTTTCCTGCAGCCTTGCTGATGTAGTAATTCACACTTATCACTTTGTTACTCTTGGCTTGTTTGATTCGAGCTGGTTTTGATCAGAATGTTAGCCACAGATCTAAAGTGTACAAAGATATAACAAGAACACTGTTTTTCAGTCTGAAAATCAGTGTCAGAGTAGCATACATTTTCTGCAATTACACATGCCCACAGTATTTTATTTTATTACAGCACTCCAGAAAACCACATACTGTGCCATACAAGTTTTCTCTGGCAAGTTTTAGCTCCAAAAGTTATCTTTAGCCCTTGATGTTGAAGTAAAACACAACATGTACTTGAGCAAGTTCCCCTCGAATCTTTTAAACTCCATATTCTGGTTTCTCTTGTTGACTTTATCGGAACATTTTTGAACGGTTGGTGTGAAGTATGGTACAATATTCCAGTATGGAAGAAGGCAAAGTGTAAACACAAAGCAGCGTCCATGGAATGATTCAGAGGCTATTTTGGGCCTATGAATGGAGAAGATAGGAAGTGAGAACTTGCGAGAGGAATGCGATTGGTTTAACTGGCACTTCAAAGGCAACACGGAAGACTGGAGCAATATGGAACATGTTCTGTCAGTAGAAACAAATTATTATTGCAATTTACTATAAATACAGCTCACTGGGTGTTTTTGGCAGTCTGGAAGGAAATAAACCATTTAGAAATACTACCCCTGCTGACCTCTCGTACATGAGTCTTACGAGTGTTCGTAATAATATTTCCTTCAATGGAAAAGCTGAAGTAGGATATGTTTGGATATCTAGTTTTGTTGTTTGTCTTAAACTGTGAAAGGTGAGTGAATAAAATAATCACAAAATCTTGGTCAGGTGCTGTTTTTCTTTCTCCCATTTCAATCTTTGCAGTGGAAAGAAAGCAACAAACACATTCGGCTTTTATGAGATGCAAACCCCCAAAAGCAACGCTTAATAGCAAATCTGCAGTGCAGAAAACTGTAGTTACTACTTGATGCTAGCATCAAAAGCAAGTCAATCCCCAACTATCATATCAGTGGATATGTGGAGCCAAAATATAGACTTGAAAACTGAGTTAATAAATGCACTGGACTGGTTGTAGTGCTTTTCTACTCTACCTGAGTGCTCAAAGTGCTTTTTACAACATGCCTCATTCACCCACTCATATCATAAATAAAAAGCAAAGCTTTATTTGGGTGAAGCTGAAAAAAACAGTCCAAAAAGTCAACTGAGGAAAGCACTCAGGCAGGCAGACAGTTCAAACAGTGTGATACAACAAGACACTGAGACAAACAAAGGCCTTAAATAAACACCTGAGATACTCAAGGAAGTGGACACAGAGGGTGATGAGTCACAGCTGGAACTAATCAAATGAGACAATGAAACTGCTATAGAGCCTATCCCAGCTATAGGGGTACATAAGGTAGTCTGATGCAGAGAGTCAGTCTTAGACAACTGGTCCAAAGTCTCAGTAACATTTAAATGAAAGTGGATGTTATTAAGTTATTGCAAAAGGAGTCGGGGAATAAACATTATCAGGCTTTGTTTACGTTTTTGAGAGAAGCAGTTTTTGAGCACGATTCCTGTCCACACTCCATACCAGTGGTGGTGGTAATGCACCATGCAGTTGCATGGTGCATTACCACCACCGTTTTATTAGCGGTTTGCCAACCGCTAATAAAACTTACAAGAAGAAGAAGAAGAAGAAGAGTCAGTCCCATTCACACCTACAGTACGGACAAATTTGATTCGCCAATTAACTCTGCCAATATATAGGCCATATGTTTAGGACATATTTGGCCAACTGATGCCAGGTAGGTCTCAGTTTTGCCAACACAACTTTGATTGTCTTGAAGTATTTTTAACTGAATTATCAGACAAATAGTAAAGCTTGCAGTTTGTTGGGTCTACAAACATTCCCAGCATTTATGCTTCAGTTTTAGCAAATTATCTGTGTGCGTCTTCCACCCATGTAAGCCATGGATGTGGCTTCCTAACCAAGCTTGCTAGTGTTAACTGATAACATAATGTTCCACAGTATTTTCCAAATATGGTAACTTGTGGCTCTAAAAAGAAAAAACCCAACACTGTGGGAACCAAAAGGCCATTATCATCGTGTTGAGTATGAAAACCACTGGATGAGATCGTGTGTCAAATTCAGTTTCTATATACAGTTCAGCCCTGTTGTTTTAATCTACCAGCCAATTGAAGCCTTTCAAAGTGGAGTTTGCCCATTTCCACCTGTAGGTATGCTGTGTTCCTTCCCAGGGTCATTTTCAAAATACAGAGCAGTGAATCAAATGATCTTAACTGCTTGTAGTGTCTGTTTGTACATTTGTAATGAGTACACTTAGTTAAAGAACAGACTGTTCCTAAGAAGGGTAGGAGGCTAACCGGCCCTTACTCAAGTCTCGAGTTACCACTCTCACTCACAAATTGAAATTGCTCACCTGATATACAGTTGTGATGTTTTCTAGCTTCAGGTGACCTGCTGTATCTCCCGAGCTACAACCACCGTAGTAAGGTATACAGGCCAAGATCACCCGTACAAACTTATGCGAATCCAACCTTTTTGTCCAGAAAGCAGGCCTTAAACAAGCGCTACTCCAAGTTCAACAGAGTTCAGAAGCAGTTTCAAAAAGCCTCAGGAAACACGCAAACTTCTTGGTCATGTAGCCCTGGTCAAATTTGAATCGACTGGAATATGTAACCTTTAACATTATTCAAAATATCCACTAGTGCTTGATATCTGCCTTCCTGGATAACAGAGGTAATACCTAAGCATGCTGGAGAGCCCTCAACCAACCTTAAACTTGGAGGTAAGATGGTAAACTTTTAGCCTTGGGTGCCTTACCAGCCGTTCTCCTTGTTCTGTTGAATGCAATGTATCTCCTCCATGTCTCTCACGTGGCACAGTTTTATCTCTCTCTTTCTCTCTCCACTGAGTTAACCAATCAGTATGTCTTTCAGAAAGGAGAGGCCTTTTGGAGATATGCCTTCAGTGGTATCCACGCATCATTACACGCATCAGTTTTGTTGGAAACAATTACTAAACCACTGCCACATGTGGCTTAGAAAGCATGAAAAATGCTGTGTAATATGTTTTCCAGCACGCAGGATTAAAAAAACAGACAAGCATATCATACACACATGAAATGATTTTTATGGTTTTACTGAGGTCTCTACTCTGCAGGAGCCTGCCACCCAAACCGATGAACAGTGCATGAAAGATAAGCTCTTATCTATGTTGGACCCAAGTTCAATGATGCATAATTAAACAGCATGAACTTGGTATTAGCCAGGATATAACCATTTCTAAATATGTAGAAAAAATATGTTAGTTTATCGAACAGTTTTGAACTAATAATACCAGATATGAACTTATAAGTACCCCAACTGACCAACAGAAGAACCTATAGAGATTCTTTGACCCATTTGGGATTAGATCCAGTACTTTGAGAAAAAACAACTCTCAACTTGTTCTCATCTAGGGGTTTCAAATTACTGATGTACTGTCAGATGCTGCTGGTGTTACAGAGAACCGTGAGATGTGTACAAGGTGTACTTTGGTGTTGGCGCTGTAATGCATCGGCCATAGTAGTACTGGATGCCAAGCGATAACAGTCATCTTTTGAAGGGCTAATAAGTCTGAATTTGGAGGTTGTAGGACTGGAGTAGGCCACAAGTGTACGAGCCAGGAGAAAGTAGTGTATTATTTGGCACCTTCTTTCAGTGTTTTCACTTATCGTGCCCCTGTGTAAAGGTAGAGGAGTGCAACATAAATTTACAAAGGAATTTCATCAAATCAAAATCAGAACAGTGATTTAGCAGTAATGTGGGATATTAAAGTTTCTACACAGGTCTAAAAAAGGAAGTGACCATGAGTGGAAGCAATTTTACTCCAAGGTGAACCTCGGCCAAAACAATAAACAAAGCAGCACTACCTTTCCAGAAAAGTGCTGACTAACATTCAGTGGAAACGCACTACAGGAAAAGACATTTGCTTTATGTAGTAGCTAGCTAAGGTAACCAAAACAGGAGAAAACAGTGCAAAAGGGGAAAAAGGCAATCCAACTCTTTAATGTGACTGCTATTTACATCAAAAGTAATTTAATCTGTGCACAGCAGAATGAACGATATGAACTAAACTGCTGGTTTGGAGATTTTCAGACAGTATGAACTGTATTAAAGATGGATAAAGGCACAAGTACTCCCCATTTTGAAGCTTTAATAGTAGCATTTTGGCCTTTGCTATTTATTTATTTATTCTGGAAGCAAAAGTGACCATATCTGAACGAAGGAGGTAAGAGCTAATGCGTATAAGCCTGGTTAAAAAGTTGTATCTACAAACTGTATTTGTGCAACACATATACCTGTTAATTACTGTTATGAAACAGAATAATAAAATATTAGACAAAAGCACGTGCTAATCCGTGTCAGATAATTATACACAGAAGAAATCCTGCTCAGTGACTCACGTTAGCAGAGGTGAGGCCTGCCAGTCAGTGGCTGTCTACAGCTCTCTGTGTCGGCACATCTGTTAGTCCTTGCGATGATGCCTCTTTCTTTAAGACAATGTAACTCCAGTACAGATTAAGAAGACTGTCCCCTTCTGGTGGATTTCTATAAAATGGGGGATCCAGGCTGTGAAAATGCTTTGAAACACTATTTTGGCACTTTTGCACTGGCTTCACTTTTAAGTAGGTTTGGAAATTGAGCACAAGAACTGTCATGTGCTGCCACAGGAGTGCTGGCACACATGGGGATTTTAAATGGCAGAATGCTGTAGTAGAACAACCTGCAGCAGACAGTTTCCAGGGGCAACCCAGGAACGCAGCCAATCAGGAGGAGATGTGCAGATTATATTCTCATTGAATTTTTACTTTGACTTTCATTCTCTTCTTAGGATTATGACAGAAATATCAAGTAATGATCAGGAATAAGACACCTTTTCCGCTTCTGAAAGCTTTGATGCTATCACCCTCTGCCCTTTCGCTGTGTTGAAATAAATCACAAAAGCCTTATCTTGAGAAAAAAAAAAGACTTCCATGAGTGACCAATTTGTACTGAAATCTCCAAGAAATAAACTCAGAAGCACACACACTCAAGCAAAACTGCACACACGTGTACAGAGTGCACTCCAACGGGTCAGCGCTGCTATCGCCAGTTGATAATGGAAGTTCCAGCCCCAAAAAAGAGCTTCCATCTGTGGTGACCAGAGAAAATATTATGATTAATTAATCACAAGATTGATTGTGCCAAATGTTTCCCACAAGGTCATTCCTTGCATCCAGAAAATAGATCCCATGGTACCTTGTCCAAGAAAGCACTGTAAAAGCTTGGATGACAGATGCAAGTTGAAGAAAATGGCTGCGGCTCAAACAGCTGTCATGAGGCATTGGTGAATATTATTTTTAATGTTTTCTAAACAACTGTCACAGACATGCTAAGTAAGCGCATGAGTCCACATGGTGAAGCTCAGGAGAACCTTGGCTGCTGACTGGGGCAGAGGTAAAAAGCTGTTACTGACTATATGTGCAAATGCTATTTCAGTGTTGCATTGTTATGAATTTTAATGCAGTGATTCTTTCTTCTGCAGAATTATACATGAAGTCTTTTTGGAGCTCTTTTGGTCGTGGAAACATTTTGCAGGATATTTCAGTGAGTGACACTCGGCCCACGTTGCAGGGAGCAGAAACTGGCTTGCGTCCCTGCCTGACTTGGCATCATGCAGAACTGGCTGCAGAACAGCGTGTGCGCCTGCATGCATCCGTGTGTGTGTGACAGTGTCAGTGTTTGTATATGAGAACGCACTTCCAAAGTCATTCCTGTAAAAGAAAATCTAGTTAAAATAAACACAAGTCTCTTTTCAATCTTTTAGGTTTGAGATAAACAGTGTTAGAAAAGTTACTGAGGAAGTGTAAACAGCTACTTTTTACTTATTAGACTTAAAAAGTAGCAAATTTACATAACTTAATATTTGATACCAAAAGTCAGTTTCCTCATTAAACATGACTTTTGTTATATTTTGTTTTGTTTAACCTCGAGTGTTTCGGGAATGTCAAAATCGAATATTGCTTTTTATAGAAGATGCGGTTCTGTTGGTTTCATCAGAATGTGAACTTCACCAAAGGTTGGGTTGGTTTGGAGCTGAGCATGAAGTGGCAAGAATAAGAGTCACCACCTCCAGGTTTGAGGCTGTGTTTCTAAAGAAGAGTTGTTGCCCAAGTAAGGCAGTTCACATATTTTGGGAAGTGCTGGGAAGGTGGCTCATTACTGGACTGCAAAGAAATGTAATAATAATAATAATAATAATAATAATGGATTGGATTTATATAGCGCTTTTCAAGGCACCCAAAGCGCTTTACAATGCCACTATTCATTCACTCTCGCATTCACACACTGGTGGAGGCAAGCTACAGTTGTAGCCACAGCTGCCCTGGGGCAGACTGACAGAAGCGAGGCTGCCATATCGCGCCATCGGCCCCTCTGGCCAACACCAGTAGGCGGTAGGGTAAAGTGTCTTGCCCAAGGACACAACGACCAGGACAGAGAGCCCGGGGATCGAACCGGCGACCTTCCGGTTACAGATACGCTTCCCAACCCCCTTTTACTTAAAAGTCCATGCATGTTCCAACCCTCACCCATGCTCATGAGCTCTGGGTTATAAATATAATGATAGGGTTTGTCTGTGAAGGTTCTCAGTCATCCAGGTCATCGTAGTCTAAGGAGCTTGGAAAGAAAAGCGTCTGGACTTCTTTAAGTTGCTTGAAGACGTTTCACCTCTCATCTGAGAAGCTTCTTCAGTTCTAAGGTCAAATGGTGGAGAGTCCCAGATTTAAGCCCCAAGAGGGACATGGACCATCTACCATTTTGTACAAAGAAGACAGGTGGTTTGAAAGAGGAGTGAAAGAAGCCATCTATGGCCACTGTGAATGATTATCTTTAAACAGAGGAGGTGGCTTACGACACCTACTGTCTGCCATTTATAATCCAGTTTTGAGATTCCTTCCCAGATGCCTTAATGCCCACTCACATCCTGGGTCTTTTGACCTCAGGAAATCACATGATAGGGTGGGGTTAGGTTTCACAGTTGGTTCACCCGAAACCTTGGCTGATTGTGACCTACACCTGTTTTGACATCTTGGCTCCTGTGATTAGGTAGAGGATCGTTAGGGGGTCAATGTCCCTCTTGGGGAACACTCCCATGGGACTTAAATCTGTGACTCTCCACCATTTGACCTTGGAACTGAAGGAGCTTCTCGGATGAGAGGTGAAACGTCTTCAAGCAACTTAAAGAAGTTCAGATGCTTTTCTTTCCAAGCTCCTTAGACTACGATGAGGTTGAACATATAAGATTGAGAAATTACTTCCTTTCATAGGGTGGCTGGGCTCATTGTAAGAGCTTGAGCGAGGAACTCAAACATCTTTCAGAGTAGAGTCGCTGCTCCTTCTTGGTGAAGGGAGGGCTACTGAGGTGGTTTGGGCATCTCCTCCATTGGAGGTTTTCTGGGCCACCACACCTGGAAGGAGACATGCACCAGATTTTGGTGCAGAGGGAGTAACTCAAAACACTGCTGTGGAAAAGGAAGTTTAAAACAGCCTCTTAGCTTGCAGCCAATGTGACCCCAACTTTTGATACCTGGAAAAAGATGGATGGATGGCTAAACAAGGAAATATTTCACATTCTTGCTCTGCTGTCATATCAGACATTTCATTAAATAAGATTCTGTATTTTTCATTGTTAAAAGCTTTTTGCTTCTGGCACAAAGTGCACAACAGAGTGTTCTTTGTATCTTTGACTGAAACAAATGAGCTTTTTTGCTTGTAGCCCACGTGAGCTCTCCTCTCCTGCTGCACACACACATAATTTCAATACTGTACTTATTATATAAAGCTTTTACCAGTAAAAAAATACATTTGAAATAACCTTCTGAAGTTTCTGGAAATTTCAGCTATTAAAAGTCCAAGCTCTCCAGAGAAACACCTTATAATGATGTTGATAAGAATCTGTTCTCAAAGTTTAAATAATCTTAAATCTCCAGTAAAAACTTCCACACATTTTAAAACCTTGTGGATTTGAAAGGAAGGGAATCAGCTACATAATACATCACTGCTGTTTGATTGTTTTGTGTATGTGTTTGTTTTGGGTAATGCAGTTTCTTCAAATGAGGCTTTACCCGGAATACCTTTTGACCTGGTGTCCACTTTGGGGCTTCTAACTTTATTATTTTATAAAATAATTTGCTCTTTGTACTGAATCTGAAATGAAGTTACCAGAACATATAATAGTATAGGAGGTATTTTCATGATTTAGTGGTTGTTTGTTAAGCTAGGAAAAAAATATTATTTCAGATATCATGTAGTTCAGCAATGATAAATGCAGAGGAAAGTTTTCTTAGAGCACCACATCTTTATAAAGTGGGTTTTACTTGGATACGGTGAAGTGACTCTGGGAATGTGAAGGGTTTTGTGTGTGTATGATCTTTCTTAAGCCAGGAGCTAAAGTAATCCTTTGATTCTGCATGATCATGGTTTGTGGCTATCTGGCCAGCAGAGCCCTTGAATAAGAGGTATTGTGTTTATATATCAGACTTCTAAAGCAAACACTTGATACTCAAATTCCTCTTTTCAAATATACATGGCTTATGAAGAAATTGGCTCAGAGTATTGAAAACAAGCTTATTATGAGTAAAGAGAGGCAGATTCATGACTGACAGGGGTGAACATTAAACACAGAGGGTTTCCTGGAGAGCAGAAATGACTAAGAGTTAGAGAAATGGCACAAGACCCTGTTTTACACGCCTTAAATCAGTTCTAACCTGGCCAACTGCAAATATTACACGACATGTTTTCCCCCTCCTGCGACATAAGATTGATCGTGCAAAACACATAAATTACTTGATCTAAGGTTGCTTTAGAAGAAGCCCGCTTCAGCCTGAGTGACATCATGGGCCAGACATTAAATGTACTTCAGACACTGGCCAATGCAGTCAAACAGCAAATAAATACATCTCCTTGTAATGTGGATCTCACAGGACCCACACTGGTATGTTAAGCCCCAGGGGAGTCTATCAAAGTCAGACTGCATTACTAACTGGTAGTCTCGTGTTATGTGGTTTGCGTTTTCCTACACAACAAATAAATTTGTCCAAATGTCCAACAACCACTGTGCCAGTTATTAGTCTGCTTCTGTGGGGCTATGTGTGTTGCCGATATGCGGATCCCCAGTATAATATAATATAAAGCATATGCTCTGTTGTGGCTCAAATATTGGGGGAAGACATCTATGCCTCCCCTCCCCTCCCTGCGTTACTATGTTCTTTCCACAGCTTTCCATCCTAGATTTATTAAGCCGTAAACACAGGTCAAGTCGACTTTCAGCACATCAAAGTCTCATCCATCTGCTGCCAAGTTGGACGGACAGAGGCCTTCCAAGGCTACAAAGGCGCCGACTCCGGTCCTGAGAGAGGATGTGGAGCTGAATTTGCCTCTATAAATGTAATCACGTTCATTGGCTCTCTCTGTGGGATAGTTTGGCATTACAGGTGGGTTGTGTTGCTGCGGGATGAGATTTCCATTCGTCAGTTTCACCAGAACAGATCTTTTGGGACCTTCCAGACTCCTGTTTCTCATTCGAGAGTGCATTTGGTAGATAGAAATTTTAAAAACTCTGTGTGTGTTCAAGATGTTTTTATTTTTTCTGGAGGGCCTCTTGCCAATGTATGTACTTCATATTGTGTGGCTCAGAACATCAGTGCTCGTGCAACTTTTGTACAGTACTTCTTTAAGCTGGAAGCCTTAGATCATCTCTATTAAATCATTGCGATTTATCTTTTTGTCATGGAGGACAAAGCACATTTAATTACTGGACTGCTGCGGCATAGCAAACGTTCATGTTTGTGGCTGTAATATAAGAAAGAGCTCTGGGAAGTTGGGTGGTGTTGGTTGGGTGGTGGGATCATCTAATCATTTTGACATGCTTTATCAAGACTCTGGGTAATGTAAGGTCAGACCATGGCTAATTTCTGATGGCACAGAGACAAAGCTCATAATGAACCAGGTAGTTACAGTACAGGTGACCACATAGTGACACTTTCTGCATTCACTTTTGGGAGACAGACACTATCTCTACTTTTAAGATTAGGCTTAAAACTTTCCTTTTTACTAAAGCATATGGTTAGGGCTGGATCAGGTGACCCTGAACCCTCCCTTAGTTATGCTGCAATAGGTCTAGGTTGCTGGGGGATTCCCATGATGCATTAAGTATTTTCTTTTCAGTCACCTTTCTTACTCAACATCTTCTAATAGGCCTTTCTGTATTAAATCACACTTGTTATTAATCTCTGACCCTCTTCCACAGCATGTCTTTTATCCTGTCTTCCTTCTCTCACCCCAACCAGTCGCAGCAGATGGCCCCGCCCCTCCCTGAGCCTGGTCCTGGTTTCTTCCTGTTAAAAGGGAGTTTTTCCTTCTCACTGTCACCAAAGTGCTTGCTCATAGGGGGTCATATGATTGTTGGATTTTTTCTCTGTATGTATTATTGTAGGGTCTACCTTACAATACAAAGCGCGTTGAGGTGACTGTTGTTATGATTTGGTGCTATATTAACAAATAAATAAATTAAAATCAAACACAGGTATTAAAGGGTGTTTTTGTACCTTTAATCCTGACATTGTTTTGGCCAGTGTAAGACTAAGAGACTTGAAGAAACTTATACCAGAATAGTAAGAGCAGGCAGCCCAACACAAGCTCTGTCAGAAACTTCAGTTCTGTCCGTCATTAGCTGCCACCTCAGAAAAAAATCAAGTGCCATGGTAGTTTTCTAGACGTTTTAAAACATCTGCACACACAGACTGACGACAGGGATGGGGGAGAAGGATGCGTGTTGAGTGTGGGGTAACATTGCTTTCTGACTGAGTGAGCATCTCTGTGGCTTCACTCAGCTAGAAAGATTGACAGGCTGAAGCGGTATGGACTCACTTAACATCACTACAGTATGCGTGACACATAACACTTAACTTAATGTAGTGCCCGTCATAACTGTCAGAGGCTCCACTTATCAGAATGTTCGCCTGTGGAACCAGCTCCCAGTTTGGATTTGGGAGAGAAACACCTCTACTTTTAAAATTAGGCTTCAAACTTAAACTTAAGAACTAAAGATAAATCAGGTGACTCTGAGCCATCCCTTTGTTAGGACCCTAGGAATCTTCACATGATCCTCTGAGCAGTTCATCTCCACTCTTAACTGTTGCATTTCCACACCTATTGTTACTCCTTTCCTTTTACCCACAGTTCCTGTTTTGTTCTTGGATTTCTACATTCACCATTTTCTCTTGTCTTTCCCTCCAGACAGTCAGTGTAAGTATGAAAGTATGTGACACGAACATCACTGTTGAGCTATCTTTCTATTCAACAGGCAAATAGAGCAGAAACCTTTTTAAACCACACATTCTTTGCTATCTGGTCAGGTTTTATCCTTTTAAATCCACTCCGCGGTCATTGCTGTATTACGCTGAGGCTATGAAAACTTGATTTCTAGCAAAAAGCCACGAGCCATAAGAGAGTAACAAGAAACCAC
This sequence comes from Mchenga conophoros, assembly GCF_057382185.1. Taxonomy (NCBI): domain Eukaryota; kingdom Metazoa; phylum Chordata; class Actinopteri; order Cichliformes; family Cichlidae; genus Mchenga; species Mchenga conophoros. Next base: position 33,693,331 of record NC_140541.1, read on the forward strand.
ATTCAGATATTTGTTTTACTTCCACCATTTATTGCCATCAGTGTGACTCGGTGGGATACCAAACCCCAGTTTAACAGCTACTCTGCTGACACCAGAGTTTTCTGTGGCCTTTAAATTATGTTTCTGTGGAGTGAGATCTGGCAAAACAAAACACTGGCTCAAGACAATTTAAAATAAACAGACATCCAGGTTGATATCGGTCCAAGGGTTGGGAAAATCAAACCTTTGACCAAGTGATTGTTTCTTTTAGGTTTCAGATTCTTTAATTCTCACAGCCCTTTCACAAGATCCACCCACCTCTAGTCGGCCAATTTATTCATCTCTGAGGTAACATTGTCTTATCTTGCTAACAACAAAAGTCAAGTGAAACTGATACTATGGTACAGATAGACAAAATTAGAAGCACATGAAACCTGGATCAAAGCTAATCCAAAGGCAAATAATACACGTTCTTGTTTCCCAAGTTGAGACATTCCATCAGCATCTAAAATACAGAAAGAGAGAAAACAGCAAGATAATCGAGAGATAAAGCACTTCAGAAATCCTCTTTTCATCATCTCGATGGAACATCGGACCCGGAGCATGGCCTGCAGTTCTCATCCTTAATGGATTGAGATAATGGCTGGACAAATTGTTCCCAGGCACTGTCTTCACTCTGTCCCGCTGAGTTCAGGGATCCGGGGAGTAAAATAATCCAATTTTTCCTTCCTTTATCTCCCAGACTGCAGGGAAGAAGCGAGGGGTCTTTGAAATGCCATGTCTACTTGTCACGACCCCTTTTGTGTACCCTCTGCCCATCTGTGGACCCGGCTTTAGACGCCATCCCTTTTCCAAGGGCTCACTGTCACGGCCTCAAATAAACCTGCTGGAAGTGCCAGCCCTGTTTTCCATTTTCCTGTCGTTCTTTTTTTCCTATTTCTTTCTTCCCCACTGTTTATCAGACTCTGCCCTCTCCCAAAATGAGGAGTCTCTCATGGTTAAGTGGTAGAGTTCATGCCGAGGTTCGTGGAAATTCACCAGGTCTCTTACAAACTATTGTGGTGAGAAAACGCTTGAGTCTGATCACCGGGATGCGAGCCACGCCAGACTCCCCTGTGTCAGGAATGAGTATACAATGCGTAATAAGCACTTCTGCTGCGTGCTAAGTTGGTCCGGTCATGACATCCTTAAGCCGAGGGCTGTGCCAGCTCTCCTGTTACAAAGAGAAATTGTGCATGCGGAATTTCCTGGAGTGGCTCCGAAAACGCTCTCCGGGTCTTTCAGCCAGGCACTCTGCGGGGACTTGCACTTGAGAGATTTACTGCCATAATTTAGTCCTTGCCCTCATCTCGGTTCCAGTAAAATCATGTCAAACACTAGCTTAGCCACCTGATTAGCTAAGCAACAGGTTTCCATGAGGGATATTCGGCACCGGTGCTGGGGTAGCTTGAGGGAATAACGGCTTCCGCAGGAGTCTCGAACGATAAGACAGAACTCCACCTTGGCAACTGGGAGTCAAAACAATGAGACAACTTTAAAGGAATTCAGGTGAACCCTGGTTGATGTGAGTACTGCAGCGTTGTTTGTCAGGTGATGCTTGATCACAACAACAGGATGGAAGTACTCTGTCTACAAGATGCACCTTATATTTTACGGTTACGCTGACCTCTCAGAATGACATTCTTGTGAAGCATTGTGATACCCGATCTGTGCTCTGTCACATACACTTGAAGGCTCACAGATGTGAAAGAATAGGACATGGGAAGAAAATCATTTCACATCTGTCAAGACAGTTTGATTGCCTCCGTTCTCCTCTGAAAGCCAGTTTTGGAGACCTGTGAATTCTTCCACAGTTAGTCATTCTTATTTGTGCATCCTCACAAGTTGTTTGCTTTTTTAGTTTTTAATAAACTCTTAAATATCCCATGACATTTTATGCCTCTAATAAAACAGCGAACCTCAGAGGGGAGAAAGTTATGCAAAATATGCTGAAAAGTTGCTTTAATTCTGATTAATGTGGTCCTGGAATATCTCCCTGGGTGCACATAATTCATAAACATAATGATTTGCTGTGCCCTTAAAAATAAAATAAAAAAAGTACCAGAAAGCATCACTCAGAGGCAGTAGTCTGTAGACTTTGATGTAGTGTGTCACCCCCAAGTATAAAATATGTGACTGCTGGGTGTTAAATAGGTTACATGCATTCCTCACAGGCTCCTCGTAGTAATTTGCGTTCACTGTAACGGTTTGCCTGATTAAAAACACATCAATCAAAGCCTGAAATGTTTTCATGAATAGTGATTTTTGGTATTACTTATTTTATCTTTCAAATACAAAGTCATCCACAAAAACTGTTCAGTGAGGGTTTCCCAAAAGAAATTCATCAACGTGCAAAATGAAGCATCATGCATAATGCTGAACTGAACTGTGATGTATCCCTCTACTTCCCAAAACGAGCTTACTCACACTCTAGCCTCTGTGAGTCACGGGGCAGTCAAAGTAAATGACCCGTGGATAAAGTACATAACGTCATCCCCTCAGCCTCAGCCCACTAATCTCACATTCCAGTGACAGAAATCTTCTTTCTCTCCACAGATCTCACTGTTTGGACACTCTTTATTTCGCCACAGTCAACTTTTGGATGCGGGAACAAAGTCTCATCCAAAACCTTGTGAAATGTAACATGTAATCTGATAAAAGTAGTTAAATAATGTCTTTGGCGACCCCTCAACACAAGGCGTGTGCTGTTTGGGGAGATTAATGTACACGATCATCCTTCACCCAGTTATACATCATTCTTCCTGATTGGCTACGGCCTGCTGATCAAACAGTGCAGCTCATATGTTCTGGGGCGTGATGTGCTGGCTGCCTCGAGCACATGCTGGTATGAGCTATTCATCCCCCATCTGATACTATGGGTGGTCCCTATCTGACTGATACATGACCAAGACCCTTTGTAATTTCAAACACTGGAGTCTAAGAAAAAAAACAACTTTTTTTTAATCCAAAAGAACAAAATGTGAAGTTTATGGACATGTGACACTCATACTGGGACTAATACTCTGTTGGACCGAGAGATATTCAGATTCGATCCGCAACAGTACACAGCGTGCTCCATAACACATCGTTCTCATTCCTCAGCTGGCAGGAACAATCACTGCTCTTACCATTACTGTCTCCACCTGTACAAGCTGAGTGTAGTTTGGAGATTTAGTAGTGAAGTGATTCAATATTTACTTATACTAAAGTAACTGATGTAAAAACCACAGTGAACAAACAAACCTCCCAGGAACCACAGGCAACCACTGCTTTTACGACTCTAGAACAAAGTGTAACGCCAATCGGTAAACATCCATTTGTATTCCATTTTATTCTCCTAATAAAGCACTGTGTTATTTTCACTAGTTGTAGTAATTTTTCTAACTTACAAAAGGGAATTACTCTTTTTTAATTTATTTTAAACAAATTGTTGCAGAGGTGGGTTAACATGTTCATGTTATTGCCACCTAATATCCATTTTTTCTCTTAAACTGGTAACCTGATAAGAAAGTGCCTTACGTCTGTTTGATTTTGAAAAACTGGATGTGATCAGCCGACGGTAAAAACAGCTAAGAAGCTTGGCAGTGAATTATGCAAACTTATTCAAAATTATTCAAAGCAAACAAACAACAACTCTCAATGGCTAAAAAATGAAAAGTTACAAATAAAAAATCAACACTGAAGTGACAAGAGCTGCAGTTCCTCTTGTGACCACTTGAGGCTGGCTCCAAAATGACTCAATGATCACAGTCGTGATAAAATGCTCAACTTAACAGCACTGAAAAGCATGTTTACAGCCTGGAATGAATAGCATTTTTGTTTTGTTTAATAGTTTTCCCCTTCATCCATTTGGATCTAGCTAACGCTTCTTTAAGCTCGAGTTGTGTATGCACTGATATCCTGACAGAGGCAGCTGTAGCTAGTACTATTCTGCTAGGCCTCATCTCTGCTAACTCACTGCACTGGACTTCCTGACTAGACCAAGTGCCCTTTAGAGTCTTAATGGCATTAATCCCTGTTTTGTTAATTTTGTTAACTGTTAAATTATTATAATTTTTTTTAACTAATACTGTATTCATTTTAATACAGGAGTCGATGGAGCTATTTTTGCTATTGGAGCCGACCTCAAGTACTCATGCTTGATAAAAACTAAATTCTTCATTTTGACTTTGACTAGAAAATTGTGACTGGTCCCTGATAACCAACCTCAGATCTACTATCACGGTTTTTAATGGTAAAAAATAGCTGCTAATATTCACACTATGCATGCCAAAATCTACAATTTTCTCAATTTGTCAACTGGTTTGGATCCCAGTCTGAATTCATATTTTTCTTTTTAGTTTTCATTACATGACACTTATCAACTTCACTTTCTGTGTGGTTTGACACATTGTGCAAGACATAGCTCCCTACTTTCATTCTGTCTTTCCTCATTTAGCCGTCTTCTTTTGCTGACTCCCCATTCCTCCTTTTTTTCTTTCTTTTTTTTTCTTTTTTGGCAGTAACTCACAGCAAACCCATCATCTTAGGCTACTCTCCCCAATCATGTCCTGCAATTGGAAATGGATATCCAAACAAAGCTCAACCTATCATCTTTACATTGTGGCTAATAGGAGTATCGGAGGGGTGTTTCCAATAAAACAGGCACAGCTCTGAGTAGCCACACAAGTTCATAGGGAGGTCGGGTAGACCACATAGGAAAAGGAGGGGATGTGCAGGAGAGAGAAGCTGAGAGCAAAAAAGAAGCAGAGAGGGGTAAACAGAAGGACAGACTTTGACTGTGAGTCTTCAAAGCTGATAGATAATACAGTAAATGCTGGTGAAAGCTGAAGACTGCCTCTTATTATCACAACACACCAGGGAAACAAAGTTTGTCGGCCCCGGTGTCAATGTCTATACTGCCATGAGTGAGAACTTCCAGAGGTGCAGCATTACCGTACACCCAGCAGGAGTATGCAGTGGTTATCACTGACAAATTATTAACTTTCATCTAAAGTTATCAGGCATTGTCAGTTCAGAATCCAAGCAAAACTTTTCTTGAGTACTCAGACGTTTAGGTATTCTTGATGTTATCATCCACCCAACACTACACTGTAAAAACACATACCAAATGTATTTGAGTGTTTGAGAACATCAGAGTCAAATAATTTCTGTAATAACGTTGGAAAATTCACATTTTAGTATGCCAAGATTTCTCTTGCTGCTTAGCTTTACATTGTTTAACAGTCTGTCATTATAAGGTTCTCACATATGGAAAGAGGTAGATCTGTTAATGCCCTTTCTTTCAAACCACCACGATCATCGAAAAAAGACTACAGTCTTTGTTTTACATACATGTTTAAGTTCAATCAAACCAAATGTGACTCTTCTGTGTCCTGGTCAACACATGTACACTTATAAACTAACAGTAACTGTCAGATGAATCAAACTGATTAATTTTATTTACTCAGAATTTAAAATCCACAATTTAAGTTAATCTGTTTGCTATCATAAGTATTCATTGAGTTTTAAGTATACCAGTTTGTATTTTAGCATGGAACTTTGGATGTTATATTTCTTTATTTGTTCACTCATATTTGAAGACTATTTGTCTTAAAATAGATAAAATACGTTGGTGAAGCAGAGCTAAGCAACATTGTCCCAACATCTTGTCGATACCGAATCCCCCTCTGTGTGGAGAGAAAGTTGGAAGATAGGCAAAGCCTCACCAAGCGATGGAGAAAAGATGCGTTCCCAATGAGCAAAAACATATCTCGCTATGTGACTCCTACTCTATGCGGATATACATTGTATATCCGCATATAGTAGGATACAGTGGATATACATTGGCAATATGCCACTGTACTCTTTTGGAACTCACCCACTGCTCGCTGTGACCATCACTGGTGGTAACAGTGTCTCCAGTATTGTTGATGTCATCATCCATCCAAAACTACATTGTAAAAATCAATCTTTTAGTGGTGACCATGTTTGAGACTGGTGCTAGAATCTGTCGATAGGGTTGAGCTACTTCCTGTAAAGGTAGCTGATTATGGTTTTGTTATAATATGTTAATTAAATAATTTATTTAAGAAAGTGTGGCCATGTCGGTCTTTTGTGCACACATCCGTGCCCACAAAAACTCATGCAACAAATCCAGTTTTGCTGGAAATAACATGTAGCTGCTCAGCCCAGCTGCAGTTCAGTCCAGCACACCTGCAAAGCAGTGTCCTTCTTACAGGTACAAGGGGCTCATGTTTCGAGTTGCCTTTGCCTTTGGCCATCATTTGTAATGCTTTAGATTTCCACACAGAAAGCAAATGTGTGTCCTGGTTACAGTTCAGCAGAACAGGCATATCTCCTGCCTTCCTGCTGACAGCACTGTCTTCCAAGTCAAACACACGGATTGGGAGTGAAGGAGGTTGAACCAAAACAGCAGTTTAGCCAGTTTTAGTTGAGACTGTCAGTGAAACTCAGACACATCAAGCTGTTGTGTGTTTTCTTCACAGTTACTTTTGTACCTGTGAGACATCAACTGGTTTTTAACACCATCCAGTCTGCTGTGCACAATATATTTAAGAAATTCTTGATGATTACTAACTCTTTCAGCGTATACATTGTGTAACGTGCACATACTGTGTTTAGGTAGACTTGAATCCGTTCTTTTATCATTTCAGGCTATCGCACACAGTCAGTGACAATTGATTTAAATGCACCAGAATGCACTTTGGTTTGTGGATGAGTGAAGAAGACAAAGACAAATTTTGTGGCGACATATTTTAAACATTTGCTTGTTGGTCCTGAATCACAGAAGAGATTTGACATTTTACATCAGACACGATTAAGTTACTGATGTATTTTCTCCGTGTCTGTTGCTATGATGGAGGGTGCCTGTTTGTTTTTGAGAGTGCATCACCCCTATGCCTGTCTTCCTCCTCATGCAGGTAGCCCAGAGGGAGAGAGAATGGAGCTCTTTGACAGGAAAGAGGAGGGGGAAACCAACCACCATCTACTGCCTGTGCCTGGGCTCATTCTGTAACGAAATGGCCTGTGTCATGGAGGCCTTGTCCAAACAATGGGCCTATTCAACCTGGAGAGGAGTCACTGTCAGGACCAGGCTGAATACGATACCTCTGATTCAGGGCAGCACTCCCTTGTACTATTTTTTACTCTGTCTCCTGTCGCTGTTACTGTTCTCCCCCCCCCTTTTTCTCTCTCTCACCCTCTCCCCTCTGATTTTTTGCTGTCTATCCTCTCTCTTTTCTTCTTCCTTGGATCTCAGCCTACGGAAAGTTTTTGAAACACATTGTGGTCGTGTTTTTAATCACATCTTTGTTCACATATCAGTTGAAGCCATTTTGGTTTTATGCATTACTATACAATATTTCGTGTTATTAAGGTTTTTCGGTATTTGTTCTTTTAGCTCTTTGGGCAATTTGAACCAACTTAAAACAATTTAGCAGCCATTTGGAATTATTTGATTTAATTTCAACCTTAAATACATTACTTTACAATACGTTACTTTTCAAACTGCTTCATACAACGAATTCAGAAAAATGTCTGTGGTTAAACTCTAAAGCGTGACATCAATTGAAGGCATAAGACCAGCCATGTATTAGCATATTCACATGCTTCATACACACTAAAGAACGATGACATTTGGCCTTACAAGCATTTTCAACCTCTGAGGTGCAAAGGGTTAAGCAAAGACATTTTGCTTGGACAAAATTATACTTTACATAGTCTACTTTCTGCTCAAATGACTTCATTATAGATGGTTTGTCCAGCTTTAGAACCAGATATTTCTTAAAATGAGGTATTACTATGTGGGTCACATTGAGCCCAATTTGATCTTATGTGGGTTGGATCTCCTGGTTCACCTTCCTTTGCACATTCTGTAAATATTCTCATTTAAATAACAATCAGTCTGTAAAGCTCATGATGTCTTATGAAAAAGTTCAGTTTGTTTCTACATTCGTCATTAGTAGTAAATCAAATAACCCCATCAACACGGCTCCTTGGGCTTAAACACATGTCTTTGGTGGAGCATGGCAGGTCATGGGTGATGACTTTTCAGTAAACGGCTGTAAAACGGGATGATTCAGCATTCTAACATTCTCAATATGTGATTCATACTTTGACTTGCAACAGCGCTTTTTACTAAAAAAGCTGTTTAGCAGATGGTCAGACTGGAAAGGGAGAAGAGGGATATGAAGATCGATATGAATATTTGTTGTCTAGTTTCGCTCTCACTGTTTTCTGTACTATTATGATTTGTATCATGTCACTGGCCAGTCCCTAAATCCCAGTCCCTACCTCTCAAAAAACCTTAAGATAATTTCTCATTTGAACTCCCTGGAAATCTAGGATGAAGTGATTTGATTTTGGTCAAAGTTCACTGTGAAATCACAAAAGTACAATTTCTGTGCATACAGTCTGCTTCAGTCTGAGGTCTTTCTTGGGGCTTTCTGCAGATGCCATGGCAAATGTTTTGCCACCTACAACATCATTCAGCACGACCAGTTTGGCACTGGGTCAGTGATGGCATTTTGTTGGATCGGCACACAGACCTCTGTGGGTTAGCCAGCAGGACTTTGGCTTTTATTAGGTAGGTTATAAAATCCACAGACTTCCAGACCTTATCCTGGACACCGGATTTCTCCTCATGCAGCCAGAGTGTGTAGGTAGCTCCTGCAAAATGTAGCTGTTGATGCCACTGTCTGGCCCTCATATTCCCCAGACCTGAATTCAATTAAGAACCTCAGGGATGTTAAGTATCTGCACATCAGCCAAACAGCACCACAGACGGTCTAAAAGCTAATTGGATCAGTCTGTAATTTCAGTGTTTAACTTTGAGAGCTGGGTTCAAAATCACACCAAAAATCAAAGTGTTGATGGTTTTGGTTTCCTCTGATGCCATTTTCATCTCAACAAATGACTCAATGTATGTCAGTAGAGAGTTTCAGCTTTAATATTTCATTCCGATGTTCTCTTAATCTTTCTTGACTGAGTTGAAAAACAATAATACATTTTCTTAATCAATATAGCTTAAGCAGACTGCATTTAAAAACAACAACAACCTACTTTACGCAAATCACTGGCAGATTATCTCAGTCACAGCATTCAACAAATGCCACGGTAGAAACAGTTTACTGTAGAGCTTTGCCAAAACTTACATGGTTAAATTCACAGCATTAGATTTTAAAAGAAAACCTTGGTTTAACACAAAACCCATGTCAGAGGACATTTGGAGATTGAGTTTCTTCCTCAAATGTGATGCAAGAACTTTTGATGAGGAAAACAGAAGCTGAAACGAATGTTCTGTAAATTGAATCAGCAGGATGTTCTGTTTCAAAATAAATGGACATTTGTGTTCACTCAGATATATGTCTCTTTCTCTGTGTCTTTGGACTCGGGCAAGTGTGTGTATGTGGTTGTGTATTGGAGAGAGAGAGGGAGACAGAGGGAGACAGAGGGAGACGATGGGCGCTTTTGGCAAGTAGGGCTGCGTTAGAAAAAAAGCCCCAATTACACAGTCAGGCTCCAGGAGACACTCTGGCTATTTGTTAAGAGAGTTTTATCAGCATGTCAGACGGCCATGAAATGGACTTCTAATTAAATGGCTGTGCTTGGCTGTTGGCTGCACACCACTTTTGCAAACAATCAAGAATAAACAGCCGTAAAGTCCTAGAGAGACAGGCATTGGAAGCTATTAATGAATGACCGCAGGATATTTTTTATCAGCTCATTCTGGCGTTGTTGAGTTTTTCCTCGTGCCCGAAGGTATTTTGACGAAACGGGAATAGGGTCCTTCCTGTGAGTCCATAATTTGTTTATAGTCATCTAATCACGGCCAACCACAGACTTTCTTTGCTACATTACACAAAAAGACTGCCTTGTGCTGTATGAATAAAATGAGCTTGAGGTGAATTGCTTATACCGCTTCCTAATCTCCGAGTCAAGGATGCTATTGTGGATGTGTTGCAGTTGGTGTAAGGCAAAACCCGGATTGTGCTGAACGTGACAGAGGTGTTTAATAGAGTTAAACGCATAGTGCAAAGATACAGCAAGCTACAACAGAGCAATCTGATCCCAAATTGTAGAGAGAAAGCTCAACTGTGCATCTGTCATTATGCAGAAGGGTGGTGGTGGTAGGGTGACCGCTCCATCCCCCTGCTCCTCAAAACCAATCTCTCAACAGATTTTATCTCAGATGACAAAACGAGGTAAATGGGTTTGACAAGGAATAAAGGATTATCTGACTAGTGTACTGCACCACATGCACTCCCAAGAGGGTAGTGATAGCTATAAATTACATTTACAGTGGGAAGGCCCTATGGGAGTTCTTACAGAAAGATTACACTCGTACACAATCATGATCTGGTATCTATTGCTGGATTTAAGTTTCACTGCATATGAAAAAATGTACTGAATGTTTTCCTACTCTCTTTCAAATCTTAAATTACATTTTCTACAGTGTGACTTTGGACTTTAGCTACTGGTAGGTAGAGTTTATTATGATGTGCCTTGTAAAGTCTGGTTCAAAGAAGCACTACAACTAATTACATTTCTGACAAGCAATAATGATGATTTATAGGTAGATTTGATTCCAACATGAACCAAGCAGTAGAACTGGAGAGGTTAACCTGTTGTTTCCACATCTATTCACTGCCTTCTGTGAGAATGGATAACAGGTTTATGAGCAATCAGTTCCATTATGACTGATACTTGGCACACACACATGTTAATAAATCTGAAGAAATTAACGTGTATGTCTATACCTGTTTCTGTGGGAACTATTTGTTGTTGTTGATAGACAATAGTCTGCCAAAACTCTGATACTGATATGCCAAGTGAAGCAAAATTAAAACTCACTATTTTATTGTGGCATCACACGCCCTGACCTAAGTACTTAGGTCAGAACATGCACTAACATAGTAATTAGTATGCCACATCTATCTTTGAACTTTTACCTTGTGGTCGACTGAAGGGCACAGAGAAGAGCTTTGTCACATAGAAGGTCAGTCACCAGGTCAGTGGTGGACTTTCAGAAAAACCATCCTGTTTGTCAACCAGGCAGAGTCAAGGTCTTTGCACAGCAATATATTGGTAATCCATTGGCGCTACATTGAGTTTCGCATGCCCACATGTACAATCAAGTGAATCAAGGTTTTGCAGGCCAATGAAAAACTAACCATACCCTTACCGATATTAAGAAAGCAAGCATATCCCAAGTGCTTCTAATCAAATGAACTTGATTATAAAAGCAGGATTTTTTGCAGTTTGCTGGTGAATGTCCTAGAAAATTCACCAAGGTCGGAATTCCAAAAAACCCAAGAGCTACATCTCAATCTTCTGAACAGACGCCACCAAGTAGGATCGGCCATGAAAGCAGAAACTCAATGTTTTGGGGAGAACCAAACACAGCACACCAACACAAACACCTAATACCAACTGTCAGTACGGGGGTCTGAGGTGGTGATGTGGGCTTGTTTCTCAGCCACAAGGCCTAGGCACCTTGCAGTCTATGACACAGCCATGTAGTCCTCTGTATATCAAAGTATGCTAGAGTCAAATCTAAAATAATTACATGTCAGTCCAGAATCAGCTCCATGACTGTCTGAATTTCACCACAGGTGTGCATTATGTTATATCCTGTATAACAATTCCAAATTGAAAACAAGGGTCATCCTTGGACCGTGACACATTCATAGCTAGGATTTCATGAAAACATGAATACACATCGTCTTTAATGATAAATGTAGAACAGTATTTCTAAAGTCAATGATAATAACATCTGGTAACATTGTTGTCATTATATAAATCTGAATGATAAAGTTCTTTCTCTTTCATTAATTAGACTATTTAGCCACCTGCAAGATATGTTTGTTTAAACTTATGTGCAGATATCATGATATGCCACAAGTATCTGGTCTCCTGTGGGACTACATGGCTGGGCTTTGGTAATCCTTGAACTGCTGAAGGATTCCAGCTGCACTGAGGTTAAGTTACACTGCAGCTGTCCAGCTGAAAAAAATACAGGCTAAGAAATATGGCCAGAGAGAAGCTCTTTGTTGACTATTGTCCCTTGGCTAACTTCTATCAAGTCGGTGTATGTAGTGCACTGATGCATATACAGTGCAAACTGCACTATTATTATAAACACTCATGGCTTTTCAATAGTAACTATTGTTATAGTACTCCACATACAGGGCATCACAGTTTTTCTTATTTACTTCCTATTTATTTATTTAAAAATGGATGATGCAAGTTAACATAGTTCTAATATGGAATGTATAACTGAAAGCTACGGCTGTTGTTAATTTTCAACCCTTGACCATCTGCTAAGTGTGTCTGAATTTCAAAATTGCTTAGGCACAGCAATAACACTAGTATTAATGGGTGAACAAAGCTTTAAGAGAGCGGTTTCAGTGTTGAAAGAAAGTAGCCGGCTTTAAAAGCACCGGTCCACTGCCGATTTTTTAATCCCTGTATTAACATTTCACTCATAAAATCGGAAGGAGGCCATGCCTCATGGCAAGTTGTATTAATTTCCAGATTATTCAATTAAAAAGTTATCTGAGGTGAGATCAGACAGCTACTGCAGCCTGTGATGAACCTGTCGGTTAAACCTGTCAGTCAAGTCACCCACACAACCTAACTGAATGATTTAAAACATCTATCTGAATAAATAAATGACCCATTGTGTAATTGTTTTGAAGAGAGAAACACTTTTTCTACCAAACCTTTTGTAATACTGTGATGTTGGGCATTTCAACATAGCAGCTTCAAGTGGCCATAAAAGGAACTGCAGTTTGGGCACGAGTGCAAGGTTGGCCTGATTTTTCAGCTCTGGAGGTTGTTACTTGCTTAAAAACCGTTCAACACAGTATGCCTCCAGCTTTAACTCAGCATCTTGGTAAAGGGCACATTTGCCCCCCAAAAAGACATTAGTCAATGCAAACAGAAAATTGTCTTTCAAATAACTGCCAAGCTGAACTAAAGATTTTTTTTTCTCTTTTGAACTCTCTGACCCCTGATTTGCCAATTAAACTGAACACAGATTCCATTTGAAAGTCACTGAGCAATCTTCATCAGTCATGCATGCATGTGAGCAAGCACACGTACACCGACGGCTGCACACCGTCTTCAACAGACACACGAACAAACTCAAACAAGAGAGCTTAAGGGAGATTTGTGATCTTGTAAAAACACATTGAGCGACGAATAGCTTGGACTAGTTGCACTTGTCAAACAGCACCTGCAGCATGTGCCTTTCATGTTTTGCAGGCACAGCAGTGATGGAAAAAAAAGGACACAGAGAAAGGGGGGAGAGTGACTGTCAATATTAGACAGGCATTAACAAGTTGTGATGTAGTGCTTTCATGACAAACTGTAGTGAATATTCCATGAAGCTCTTGGGTAGAGCTCATGCGTGTCAAAACATTTGTAAGTGAGGATTCTTAAATGTGGAGACTTGACTTTTTTGAAAAATAACAGCTTATTGTTAATTAGTCCCTTTTAGTTTGAGGCACATACATCGCACATACTTCACATTTTGTTTAGTACAAGTTTTTTTTTTCCATACACACACTGGAACATTTTGACTCTCATTCACTCTTCCACATATAATACTGAGTAAAGCAACACCAGACATCATTACTGTAGTATAACTTATAAACACTTGTGACAAATGGGTGCCTTTATCTTTGTATATTTTTCAAACAGATAACATGAAGCCTGTTTGGCACTAACTAATCCTGTTGGTCGACAGGTGAGAGAGAATACACGGGTTTGCAGCCGTTGTCGGGACAGAGGCCAAGAAAACATCCATCATTATTTAAAAAACCTGGCTTCTGCCTCTTGGCATGCACATTCACTTTATGACTGACAGCCCCAACAATATGGATTCAGCCAAGTAACAGCCCGAGGCACGATGTAACTATAGCCGTGTACTGATTTGCACCATACCCAACATATATTAACTCTTGCCTACTCTTTTCATACTTGGGTTTTCTTTTACACACTTTCATTCAAACAACTACCACATCTCTCTCTCTGTGCATTTGATAAGGCTGATCATATTTTTTTTAATCGAAAATCCTCAGATTACTCCTTCTTGAATGTCACAGAGATGTAATTTATCTCAGTGTCAACTTTTAAAAGTGTTCATTTGTTTTGCTCAGCCTGGCTCAGTTTATCCAACGGGTGGTGCTGGTGTTCATAAGAAGGGCTTTTTTGGAGATTCGTTACATTTCTAAGACCTGCTTTTTCTTGTGCTGTGCTCTTAGTGTAGCAGTGCCTTCTAATTATGATAAGCTAGTTGCTTAAGTACTCCCTGCCTGGGCTCTGTCTGCTGGGCTGGGGTCAGCTTTTTAACATCATGTTAGCTTCTCTGCTAGCTTCTGGTTAGCATGCTGTTACAAGATCCCTGTGTTGCTAGTAGAGATGGCACGATACCACTTTTTTATGTCCAATACCGATACCGATAAAAAAAAAAAGTACAGAAATAAATTATTTTTCAAGAATAATTAAATCGATTCAATAGCTTTCTTCAACAGAATTGCAGAATTCACAGATGGTACTTTCCCAAAGGAAAAAGTAGTATAGCTTACTAGGGTATATTAGACTTAACAGTTACTATATACAGTAATAGACTTCTATACATTTTACATCAGATTAAAACTTTGGGTGTAAGATTCAGATAATTATTAAATAATTAAAAGCTAGATATTTTAAATGAGAATAAGAAAGAAAAGTATGTCTTTGTGCCCCTTTTCCCTTTTCATGCCTTATCGGCCCCCCTGGCTAAACTTTGCTAGATCCGCCCCTGCACAGTTACAGCCATCAGCTACGTAGAAAGGATCCTGGTACAAAGTAATATTAAATAAATTCTAACAACAGCTTATCAAGCTTAAACGTGCTGCTGTTGTTCAGCCGCTGGTTTCCTCTTTCTGGTGCAAAGTGGGCCAAAAACAAACCAGAGAGACGGACTCGCGACAGAAAAGCCGATCAGCTGATCGTTAAGCAGTTTCACATTGAAGTAGCAGCAGGAGAGGCAGTCGCTCCATATATCGGTTGTTAAGCTTAACATGGGAATGCTTTACAAACATTCAGAGATGAACTTACACACTTGCTTTACTTCTCTCTGGGATAACTTCCTCGGAGATGAAATGCTGGTTTGGTAGTGAGGCTACAAATGCACACAGCTGCTCTATCACGTGAGCACACTGCTCCGATGTGCTACGGTTATGAGCCGAGTTACGCCTTGTCACAAGTTTTGTAAGGTGCTTTTTTGATATTTAATGGATCGGATTACATTTTTTATTTCTCGCCGATATCCGATCCAGTAATTTAGGTCAGTATCGGACCGATACCAATAAGTAATATCAGATCGGTCCATCTCTAGTTGCTAGCAGTACAATGTAGCTGTTTCTGACCAGGATGCAGTTTTGCACTTTACCACTGCGCTTTTGATATTCTGTGCAATGAAAATAAAATGTTTATATCTCCTCATTTTTTCTGGGCTTCATGGGCAAGAATGCGGAAAAAGGCCATGTTGCTGTCCGCCCATCTCACAGATTTTTGAAGAACGTTTGTGAAAAAAGCAACATAATAGAATCTGCAATGTGATTACTTACGACCTTATCTGTATAATTACAGTATCACGAAAACCCCCCAAAAAACATGTGATGTAACTTCATAACGGTAATGCATCAGACCCAGTTAGTTTAAAAATGAAGTTTATGAAATTATAAGGTTCCTACTTTTTTGAAAATGTTTTTTTTTTAATATTCAGGTTGGAAAATGGACAGTGGAAATTTGTAAGATGTAACTATTGCTGTGAAATGCTCTAATTTAATCTAAACTATAGCGTCATAAACTTAGAATGAGTAAAACCGAAACAGAAAATAAAAGTAAGAGTTAAAAACAATACAACAGGTATTATCCCACCATCATTTACCCATCAAGCAATGATGTGAACTTTGTTGGCTGACAGTAAAGAAATGCAGCATTAAACTAACATGTTTTGCAATCAGTGGCAAAACAAAAGGTCTCGTAGAAAACCTGCACAAGGAAAACATGTCACAACTTTACTGGGGGCTGTCCAGTAAACCAAAATGCTGCTAGTTAGAAAAATATATAGACATGAAGCATCTTTCTGTGTCTGTGCAGAATTTACTGAAGTTTTAGTTTTGGTTTGGTTAGATATTTCTTAAAAATATGGCCCTTGTCACTGATTTTTTTGTTTTAGTTTGTGAGATCATGTGCTAGGTTTACTTAAGTTTATTTGCCACTCTTGGCAGAATAAACACGTCATGATAAATGTCTGACACTTTGCATGTTTGTGCAGTGGTTGCTTTGTAAACCATTGCAACATTTTCAACAGCATTATACTCTCATTAGTGTTTAAATCAACCTTGAAAATGCTATCTTAACAAAAGACAGCGACATGAAAGATGATTTGATCCTCTCCACTCTGACTATAACAAATGGCTAAAATGAGAGACAAGCAAACAGATAGATGGTTCGGAAGAATCAAAAAACTGGATCTTAAAAAGAAAAATGTTTGGTAAAAATGATAAGCCATGGGATGTTGTCATCAGCAAAGATAAAACTGCTAATATTATACTCTGTTACATACATTAAAAACACAATGTGACTAAAAATGTAGTGCAATAAATCCTGGAATTTAATACATGATAATGTAAGGAGCAGATGTTACCCTAACCTGCGTTCATGTATATAAATGATTGCTTTCTTAAAGTCTCAAATCCAAAAGCATAAACTGTGCACACATACAGGAGACACCTGTAACTGTTTCATTGCGTAAAAGTCTTAAACCAACCTCATTTCTTAATATTTTGAAAGGAAAATGAGAAAAATAGATACAGCAAAGATTTGAAACCTGCAAGAAAAAACAAATACAGTTTCTAAGATAAAAAAGTTTGTACATTCTTGTGTACGTATTTTGTATGACCACCTTTATTCTTTACTATTGTTTGAACTCTCTTTGTCCCCTTTCTTGTTATTTTTTTTTAGATAATCTTCAGGAATAGTTCTTTAGGTTTCTTGAAGGACATCCAGGTCTTTTCTTTGGATGTTGTTTCCTTGATGAGATCCCACACTGCTTCAAGAAAATTGAAGTCCAGGTTGTGGGGAGGCCTGACTACCATGGCTGTTCCACTTTCTTTTTTTTCTATCCAGGCACGCTTTACTGCATTGGCATTTTGTTGACTTTCAAATACTGTTAATCTACTGTAGATAGCTTTTCAGACCTGTCACTTTGTCTTTTGTCCTCCACTTGTCCAGTGTTTTTTAAGGACACACTACTCAGATATCCCAAGTTTTCAGCTAGTAGCTCTTTGGAAATCACCTTGTTGGAAAAATCACCTTGTTCTACTAGTACTTTAAAACTGGTTTCTTGCTAAGTTGCCGGTTATGTGTAGATGTAACACTAATTCACTGCTTGAATATGGTGCATTTTTAATGCTTAATTGATTCGTGTATCAGTTAAGTAAGATAATACACCATTGTATATAGTGTATTATCTTACTTTTTTTTATTGATTGTACTTAATTGTATTTTTGTATTTCCTTCATATATCTGTACTTGAGCTGAGGTGACGCAAAAATTTCCCCGTTTTGAGATCAATAAAGTCTTATCTTATCTTATCTTAGTTTTAAGTGGATTTTGAAAAAGATCCTGAAAATGTTCAGGTACAAGGACTAGGTGGAAAATGAGTGAAAAAGCAGCCAATGTCCAAAGAAGAACTACTGCTCAAGATGACTTTACGTTTTGCTTTCAAGGAGCTGGACTTTGTTGTAATCTTGACAGGTAGCTCAAGAATTTTGCACAATGCTGTATCGGGATTTTTAGTCATGCAGCAGAGCTAAACCAGTCAAAGAATGCAAAGTAACAAGTTTCATGATTCTTAACGTAAGAAACATCCATCATCCGTCCAATCATTTCAGTGATCTGGCTCACAACATGTACAAGGCCTGAGGCAGCAGCTGTTGGAGCACTGTACACCCCATCATTATCTGACATCACCCTGACACCATCATGTGTGTACACGTGGACTATGAATCATAAAGTTATGTGTCAAAAGTGGTAAGCTCGATAAACACGATACGCACAATAATATTATTATACAATAAAACTGCTTGTGTAGAGCCAAGGACAAAAAGGAGCCAAGAGTTTCTGCTTTGCTAGAGCTGTAAGGCAAATATGTTCAGCTTAATGAAGGTCTTTGAGTTCCCCAGAGTTACAATTTTTAAAACCAAAAGAACACGCAACCCTAATCTTTATGAGTTTAAACTCTCGGCCAGCACTCGGTAATCCTCAGTGCCTTTTTTTGGGTATCTTTGAGCACAAAATGGACATCACCTTCTGGATGTATTCATTCTTGGGTGGGGCTTTTTTTTCTGCAATAAGTAACAATCATGCAACACGGCTATATAACGCTGTTAAGTGTGCACTCATAACTTGCCAAAGCAGCCTGATGGGGTCACATTTGGATAAGATTGGTATTATTGGTTAGAATTTTGATCAAGTATTTACTGAAACCTGTTTATCCCAGCAAGAACACAGACAAGTGCACACACACACACACACACACACACACACACACACACACACACACACACACACACACACTGAGTTAAGCCTTGGTAAAACCTTTACGAGAACTAAACAGCATAAGACTCCAGGTCTTGCCTCCAGGTTCACCTCTAGTCGGGCATTCCCTTCCCGACTGCCTGCAAGACAAACCAAACAATGACTGACATGTCTCCACTGTTCAGCTGCTCTCGGCTGAGAGCGACACTATTGGAGGGTATTAATAGAAATACCTGTGGTTGATGAGTGATGTCCAATCCGCCCCGACTGTCACGCTCTACCTCTTCTGTCTGGCACGGGCGCATAGCTGCAGAGGAGATACTCAGTTGTAAACAGAAGTTGTCTCTTAATCGTCGATACTGTTAAAAATAAAAGAACGAGGAATGTGTTTTTTTTTTTCTTAGGTGTGTCACCAAGGCAGGCTTACAACAACACATACACTAACACAATTCAGGCACTGGCTGTTAGCATGAAACAGCTTATTTGTGTCTGCAGTACTGCTGGAAAAAGGATTTACTGACCAGAAAACTACCATTCAAACCTCAGTGCGGAGGCAGAAAGGGCTAGTTTTTGGGGATAGCCGAAAATCTATCATACATGTACATATGTAAAACAAGATGTTGGATGCATAAATGACTGACTGAAATGCACATCTCTGTAATATATAAAAAAGACTCATGGCTGAATGCCTTTAAATATGCAGGGAAATCACAAAGTTACTCAAAAATTCTTCATTTTGATCTTTTTAAAAACATAGGAACATTTCATTTTAACCACTTATCTAGATCTGAGCATGAGGGCAGCAGACCTCCCTCTACTTCCTCCTCCTCATCTGAGGGGATAGAGAGGCTTTCGCAATCCAGCCAAGAGGCTTAATCTCTCCAGCATATTCTGGGTCTGCCTCCAGTTGGACATGCCCGAACCAACCGTCTCCTTTCGATGCGAAGGAGTAGCGGCTCAACTTTTAGCCACTCCTAAATAACCGAGCTCCTCACCCTACCTCCAAGGGTAAGCTAGTTTCCACCAGTTTTGTCCTCAGTCTCATTCTTTCCATCACCACCTACAACTCATGGCCACAGGTGGAGGTTGGGATGTAGATCAACCAGTTAACTGACAGCTCTGCCTTTGCTCTCAGCTTTCGCTTCTCTAGCACATTTGTGCCAGACTCAGTTTCCGGCTCCACTTTCTCCCTACTCTTGAATAAGACCCCCAAGACACTTCAACTCCTCCACCTGAGGCAGAAACTCATTCCTAGCCTGGCTGGGAGCGATAGCCTCAGGCTTTGTGATGCTAATCCAGGCCATTTTTTTAGGCCATGTTGCATTTGAGAACTTTGGGGATAATCACCTGATAAGGTTAACAGGACTACAACATTTCATTTTATATCAAAGTTAAGCTTTTTCTATAACAGCCGGACACTGTATGAGAAAACTATTAGCCAGCCTCTCTTTTTCCTACAGCATGTTCAAAAGTTGTAGCACATCATTGAACAACCAAAGCAGAGGTTATGTTACTCTTAATTTACTGTAATTTTGAACTGATATGTATAAACTGATTTAGTAATCACAAATGAAAAACATTTAACAGTCTAATGTATCATATTTCAATGGCTGTCATTCTTTCTTTTTTTTTCTTTTTTTTTGTGTCCCGTTTGGATCTTTAGCCATCAGAATTGTTGTCTTAAGGCCAAGAAAGATGCCAAGCGGATTTATTTTACCAAGTGGATCATCATGGCCTTGCCATATTGGTCCATTTGATTGACCTTTATTATAATTATGAATTTATTTTATTTTCAGTTGCTACAAATGGGACAGACATGACTGGGGGATAGGACAGGGAGAAAGAATGAAAGAAAGAGAGGGAGAGAAAGAAAACCAAAGGGGAGAAGAGACGGTGAGAAGGGGGGGAAGAAAGAAAAAAAAAAACCAAACAAAAAAAAACAAAACACCTGGGTCACCTGTATGGAGAAAAAAAACAGAAGAGAAAGCAAACAACAAAGAGCAACATAATAAAAAAAACGGCACCATCACAATAAACTAGCTAGCAGTAGATATCAGTAGATACTAAGTAATAAACGATATTGTGCAGCACGCAAGATAGACAGCGCACAATGTGCTTTGAGGCAGCAGCCAAGAAAGCTTTAGTCCGCGTCTGTGAATACCCGTGTGTACACCTGTGTGCATACCTGTGCGGATCAGCATGCTTGCATTCCAAAGGTTTCTCCATGTAACGATCTGCTAGGGAGTGTGGGGAGCCACAGCCCCGTCCTCCAGGGCATGAAGCAGGTATGGAGGAGATCAAAACTCCAGACATCCAGAGGCCCCCAGAACACAAGAGACCAAGGAAGACCAACAGAGGGGCAGCCGCGCCACTGTCCCAGAAAGAGCTGAGGAGAGTCCCAGATGAGGGCTCACTCAGCAGCCGCGGAGCAGAAGCCAGGGGGAGTTGCAGTGACGCGCCCGTGAGCTCCGCCGGCAGCCAGCTGTGCCTGAGTGACCGAGCCCCAGGCCGAGAGGCCGGGGGCACCCCACCTCCGAAGTGGCCCGAGCGAGCCCCAGGCTCCAGGCCCCGATAAGCGGCCGCCAAGGAGTGAGCCGGTGTGTACCTGGACGCCCATCCCCAGACACAAAGAACCACCAACGCACCGACACCTGAGGGAGTCCGCCACTGGCAGGGGAAGTGGTGGTGGGTGGAGATAGACCTCCAAACCTTGGAGGGCCTGAGATGTCCCCAGAGAGGTGGCGTCTGATACCCAACCTGACATATAGACACAGACATACAGGCACACACAGACACAAACATCCATTCCCACCCTCATGCTCTCATATGCACTTACTCCACACTCAACCAATGTGGAGACAGACATAAAGAGACGCTGTACACACGATCACACTCCCCAAGCGTACTCTACGAACCGGGTCTAGGTACCCTTGCCCCTGGAGGGGGGAACTGCACCCAGACCCAGGTGGTGTTACCCTTTTCCCTGCAGTGGGGAGAGGCAGACCGCCCCGACTCCGCAGCAGCAGGGAGGCCCCACACTCCATACCGCAGTCGGACGGCCAACTCCTCCATGGCTCAATGGCTGTCATTCAAAATGTTCGACAGCATTAAATATACACATATGACACTCTGGGCAATGATAATAAATGATCCCTTTGTTTCTTAAATTGTTATAATTTCTTCTGATTAATCTGAATAATTTTATTTTACTTGCTCATTTGTTATTTATTTGTCTACAAAATTAAAAAAACATTGTAGATTTACAAGGAAAAATGAATTACAGTATTTAAAATAAAGAGGTATTTTAGACATTTAGATTGTGCATATTCAGATAATATGGTAAGCAGCCAGTCAGTCTTTGGGGATGACTAAAATAATTTGTAAATCGTGTATTTATCTGCTAGATCAGTTTCACACAAAATTTTCAAATCTGTGCATTTTTATTATTTTTGAAGTAAGAGTGGTTATGGATTAAGGCTTATGTTAATATAAAGAAAAGTATAAAAAGTATATAAAGTATAAAATGATGCTTTAAAGTTTTAAACTGGAACTCTAAACATAACCTTAAGTTACCAGGTAAAAAAATGAGCCACTTTCATAACACAGAAAACTACCCTTTTAGGTTTTTCATAGTTTGTTAACCTGTTAGTCTCATTTTGTAGTACACCCCTCTGGTGGCTGGGTTGGCCTGAGGTTGCTATTGCTATAATTTAACCTCTCTGGAGTTCAGCTGATGCTGGATCAAGACCAGTTTTTCCAAAGCCAGTCAAAAATCAGTCCCTTTGTTCAGGGTAATATTTATAGTCATGGTCACAGTACATGGTTAAGGAGGTCAAGTCTAAAAAGCAGTGATCTTACTTAAACTTAACGATGCGTATTTTGTTCAATGCAGGAAACATTGAACAAAATACGCAAAACAAAACTAGAATTAAATGAGATAATTAATAAAAAAACAAAATTATTAGTACAAAGACTACGCCTACAAAATTATGAACATGGTAATAAATCCGTTCAATTTCTAGCAAACCAGCTAAAAATAAATAAAGAAAAAACAACTATAGGTGCTGTTCAAGATTCATCTGGGAACACAATATATGAACCGATACAAATAAACAACATTTTCAGGGATTTCTATAAAACGTTGTATTCACCACAAATAAACCCATCTAAAAAAGAAATTGATCAGTTTTTGGACAACATAACTCTTCCAAAATTTTAGCACCATTCTAGCACCAGTTTTCTACAGAACGTTGTTGGAAATTAAAGAAAAGGGCAGACTTCCATCAAATATGAATTCTGCAAACATTAATCTCCTGCTAAAACCAGGCAAAGACCCTGTATATCCCTCAAGCTATCGTCCAATATCCCTTATAAACGTAGACCTTAAAATAATCTGCAAAGCTCTCTCAAAGAGACTGGAAAAAATAACCCCCCTCTTAATTCATCCTGACCAAACTGGTTTCATAAAAGGTAGGCACTCATCAACAAATACACGTAGATTACTTAATTTGATAGACTACTCATACAGTAAAAACCTAGAAACTACAATATTCTCTTTAGACGCAGAAAAAGCATTTGACAGAGTTAACTGGAAATTTTTATTTGCAACTTTACACAAATTTGGTTTTGGATCCTCTTTCATAAACTGGTTAAAAATATTATATAATTCCCCAACAGCTTGTGTCAGAACAAATGACCAGACATCCTCCAGCTTCTGTCTCTTGAGGGGCACCAGGCAGGGATGCCCACTCTCCCCTTCACTGTTTGCAATTTTTATTGAACCACTAGCAGCAGCAATTAGACAGAATTCAGTAATTAAGGGCATAAAATGCAAGAACGTGGAACATAAAATCAGCCTTTATGCAGATGATGTGTTACTTTTTCTCCAAAACTCACAAACCAATATCTCTGGGGTGATTTAATTGATAAACTCTTTTGCAAGAATATCAGATTACTCAATTAACTGGTCAAAATCTACAGTCCTACCGATTAATTGCTCCCTCCATAATTCCTCTTCTACACCACTGCAATCGGGAAATATAAAATATTTAGGTATTAATGTTTCTCCCAAGCTTGCAGATCTAACTAAATTAAACCATATCCCACTTTTAAAGAAGGTAGAAGATGATCTGGCTAGGTGGAAATGTCTACCCATATCACTCATGGGAAGGGTTGCCGCTATAAAAATGATGGTCTTACCAAAAATAAATTATTTATTCTCAATGATCCCAACTAAACCGCCACAAGATTGGTTCAGATCTCTAGATTCATGTATGTCCAAATTCCTTTGGAAAAATAAACCCCCACGTATAAGCTTAAAAACACTACAAAAGACCAAGGATAGAGGAGGACTAGAACTGCCTAACTTTCAGCACTACTTCTTAGCCAACAGGCTTCAGTTTATCTCAGGATGGCTAAAACACACCCTCTTAGATGAACCTTGGCCAGATGTAGAACAAGCACTTTGCAATAATCTAGAGATCTCAGACCTACCATTTATCAGCTCAAACATCCAACGACATGAATGCTTTAAAAGCATCAACATCAGCTCTTCTCTGACAGCATGGTGGGAGTTTCTAAAATTGACGGCGTCTTCATTAATCCCATGCAAACGTACACCTATCTGGAACAACCCTGACATATTACAAAACAATAATATGATAAACTTTTCAGATTGGAGTGGTAAAGGAATCAAATATTTAGAACATATACTAGAAGGAACAGAATTTATTTCATTTGACGGACTAGTTACACAATATGGGATCAACAAGAAAAGATTTTTAGAATATCAACAAATTAAATCCATAGTAAAAAAGAAATTTAAACCGGGTCAAGTTGAACTACAAACACCACCAAGTGTGGTTCAATTTCTTACTCTTAAACCCCCCAAATTACTATCCAAAATATACAGAATGCTTTCTAAAACGGATGAATCAATATCACTTCCTATTGCAAAATGGGAAGCGGATTTATCAGTTAACTTAGACCTAAACTTCTGGTCTCAGATTTGCTTAAAAACCTTTCATCTAATTAGAAATCCCAGTCTTCAATTAATTCAATACAAAATATTACATAGAGTGCACTATACAGGTCATCGGATGTTCAAGATGGGCTTTACGTCTACCAATAACTGCTCACACTGCCAAACCAATTCACCAGACAATTATATCCACGCTCTTTGGTTCTGTCCACCAGTTCAGAAGTTTTGGCGCGAGATATGTGAAGACTTATCGAAGTGTCTGAAATGTAACATTCCAACTTCCCCCTTAGTGTGTTTGTTGGGCAGCTTAGATAATGTCACTTCAGAAAAGAATATCGCCCATATGGTTTTCACTGCCCTATGCATAGCCAAGAAAACAGTCCTCATGAACTGGAAAAATAAAAATAATCTTAATTCTAACCAATATAGGAATTATCTATTAGATTACATTAGTCTTGATACAGCCTCTGCCACCACATCAGATCAATTGCTCTGGGCTCCTTTGATCAGCTCCATCACCTAGTGGGGGTGGGGGTGGGGGGGTCTTAGTTTGGTCCCGCCTTCACTGTTGTGATTGGTGTGGGGGTAGGGACAGGCTTAGGGCGTCGGGGGGTTCCCCGGAGGCATCTTCCTTGGGGGGCTCAACCCGGGGTAGCGGTCATGTCCGGTTAGGGGCTCTGTTGGCTCTCAGGTGACTGTTTCCTCGCGGCTGCGTGCAGCGGGGCTAGGGGAGGGTCTGTGCTGACGGACGTGGGTTACTGACCTGGTAGCCTGGCTGCCCCTGGGTGGGTCCGGGATGGGCGTGAGGTTCTGGGGGGCTCAGTCTCTGGGCTGGGGCCCTGGCCGGGCCTCGGGGGCTTGGGTCCTGGTTGGTGTGTTGCCGGGGTTGTGGGCGGGTGGGTACATGGGGGCCCAGCCCTGGCGCAGGGTGCCGCCCGTGCGTCGAGCCACTTCAACTGGTGGGGGAGATTGTCACATCTTGCAGGAGCTTTCCTCTCTTCAGGAACTCTCTCTGCAGGAGGGGGAGATACAGGAGAGGTGGAGGAAGATCTCAGCCTGGGCGTCTATTGTCTTATGTAGTCTGGAAGATGAGTGGATGGTGGGGTGGGGGCAGTTTTCTCTGTGGTGGGGTTGGGTGGACTGTCCTGGGCTCTGTGGGGCTGGGAGGCGCTGCTGCAACGGGGCCCGGTCTGGATGGGCCTGGGCCCCCTTTCCCTGGCGGGTCGCGGAGTATGGGGGTGCCTACTGGGGTCAGCGGGGGAGCTGGCCCCAGGGAGGGGTCACTTGCCCCTCCCTTTCTTCCCTCCCCATCTCCAGCTGCCTCCCTCTTCCCGCTCCACCACAACCACCCACACACGCAGGGCCTTGGAGTAGGGGTATGTCACCAGGGTGCAGAGGAGGCCACCCCCCCGTCCCCTTCTGGCTGCCTCTGCCTCAATTTTATCCCACAACTTAGACATTCACATTACTCACACTCTCATTACACATACATATAGGATCTTGGGGGTGGGCACGCTACACGGACTCCAAAAGACCATCAGGGTGTACACCTCACCCCTGGCGTCGTTGCCCACCCCTCAATTTTAAATACACGTAGACATTGAGGGCTAGCAGGAGGGGCTATGCGCTTACCTGCTGCTCTCTGGCAGGTAGCTCCATGCCCTCCTGGGTTTTAAATGCATCAACACTACAATGAGCGGGTGGAGGGAGGTTTGGAGTCTTCTCTCACCCCCATTCTCTGCGACCTGCTGGAGCAGGGGGGCTAGGAGGAGGAGTTGGCTGTCCGACTGTGGTCTGGAGTGTGGGGCCTCCCTGCTGCTGCGGAGTCGGGGCGGTCTGCCTCTCCCCACTGCAGGGAAAAGGGTAACACCACCTGGGTCTGGGTGCAGTTCCCCCCTCCAGGGGCAAGGGTACCTAGACCCGGTTTGTAGAGTACGCTTGGGGAGTGTGATCGTGTGTACAGCGTCTCTTCATGTCTGTCTCCACGTTGGTTGAGTGTGGAGTAAGTGCACATGAGAGCATGAGGGTGGGAATGGATGTTTGTATCTGTGTGTGCCTGTATGTCTGTGTCTATATGTCAGGTTGGGTATCAGACGCCACCTCTCTGGGGACATCTCAGGCCCTCCAAGGTTTGGAGGTCTATCTCCACCCACCACCACTTCCCCTGCCAGTGGCGGACTCCCTCAGATATCGGTGCGTTGGTGGTTCTTTGTGTCTGGGGATGAGCGTCCAGGTACACACCGGCTCACTCCTTGGCGGCCGCTTATCGGGGCCTGGAGCCTGGGGCTCGCTCGGGCCACTTCGGAGGTGGGGTGCCCCCGGCCTCTCGGCCTGGGGCTCGGTCACTCAGGCACAGCTGGCTGCCGGCGGAGCTCACGGGCGCGTCACTGCAACTCCCCCTGGCTTCTGCTCCGCGGCTGCTGAGTGAACCCTCATCTGGGACTCTCCTCAGCTCTTTCTGGGACAGTGGCGCGGCTGCCCCTCTGTTGGTCTTCCTTGGTCTCTTGTGTTCTGGGGGCCTCTGGATGTCTGGAGTTTTGATCTCCTCCATACCTGCTTCATGCCCTGGAGGACGGGGCTGTGGCCCCCCCACACCCTCTAGCAGATCATTACATGAAGGAACCTTTTAAAAAAAAAAAAACAAGCGCGTCCATGCTCACAGGTGTACACACGGGTGATCACACCCACAAACTACACCCTTTTTGGCTCCTACCTCAAAGCACACTGTGTTCTGTTGATCTTATGTGCTGCACAATAATGTTTAATATTTAGTATTTACTGTCATATTCCCATATATCATTGTGATGTTGTTTATTCTATTACTCTTGTTCTCTTCTGCTTGTTTTCTTTTTTCTTTCTCAACAGGTGATCCAGGTGATCGATATATGCATTTTTTTAAAGAAAAAAAAAACAAAAAAACAACTTAACGATGCACTCTGATTGTGAACCTTGACGTCTTCTTGGTCATTCGTTCTAAAAGAAATGTGACCTCTGACTGAGCTAATTAAGAAAACACTGCTGTGCAGACAAGTATGAGACCTCACCGAGGATAAAATAGCACGTTGGATCTAACTGGACAGGTTTTGTAGGACATTCTTTTCCTCAAAAAGCTGGTCTCTGCCATGCCACTTGACTGCTGGATTGACTAACAGTAAAAGCTGTATAATTTTATGGGTATTATAACTTACAGGTACTATATGAGCTGGCCTCATGCAGTGAATCATTTGGTACTCTGCACACTAAAGGGAAAAGCAAAGATTTATTTAAAGAAGCTAGTTGATCCATGTCTTAAGAGAACTTATGTCATCACGCACACTTACACTTACACTTAATCCTTATAAAATGACATCAAGGATGATGATTTGTAGTTGTGGTCAACATTAAACAATTACACAAGCAGCCAATGTCAAATGCAATGAAGAGGTAGCAAAAGAACACACATTTGTCACTCAAGTTGAAGTATAGATACTCGGTAAAAGTTTAAATCCTAATTCTTCCTTACTCAAGTAAGAGTGAGAAAGTAGAGGCTCTGAAATGTACTCAGAGTATACAAGTAAAAAGTAACTCTTTGGGAAAATTAGCTGCTTTCTCCAGTTGGCATATTAATTTCATATTACAAATAACACAAACATTCTTTTAATTTAATCTAATTTGGATGATTATTTGTCATTTGTTTAAAGAAAAACAAAAGGAATAAAAAATGTCTTTATATCCTGTTTCCTAAATTGTAGATGGGCAATTTTGCCTCTACTTGAGTAGAGAATGAATGAGTACAGTCAGGGGTTAAAGTGAGATTTAGCAGGTGGTGCAGTGTAGCGAATAGAATGAGTAAAATAACATTAATTTGTATTTCCTCTTGTAGATTTTGTGTACAGGCTGTGATCGGCTAACCTGTACTGCTACTCTGCAGTACAGTGAGTGAGTGAGTGAAGCTAGTCAACAGGAGCTTAAATTTAATTTGACTGTCTGTTACTCTTGGTGTAACCAAACATTAACCATGAACACCGCAGGTGCTCTGCACCAGTCCAACCGTAAGCTAACCATTGTAGCCTGCACTAAACTGCCTTGTAGTTTCATGCAACCTTTAAATGACAAGAAGTTGGAATCAGTTTGTTTTGCAAGGTGTATGACAATAGGAAAAAAAAAACATAACTTCAGCAACAGATCATGTATAGATACTTATTTTATTGTGTATTACACACATCCCGAGTAGGTACTCATAAATTTATGTCTATTTTTATCGTCTTCTCCTATCCTAAAATAATCTGAATGTAAATTCACATGCTGCCAACGGAGAGATGCCAAACTGTGTTTCATTGTTCTTGTAACAGTGACAATAAAGATCTATTCTATTCATTTTAGAAACATCACCTCACTTTACGTCCAATAAGCACCAGCGGCAGACAAACAGCAGGATTGTCATTTGTGCATTATTGGTACCTTCATTTAGGTACTTAAAAATTATAATTATGGTCAGTACATAAGTTCCACTCCTGGGGCAATGTCCCATCTGCCATGTCTCCATAAATCCACAACTTGAAAACGTTTACCTGCTGCCATGTGATGAATTGCCTATCAAATAGCTTTGGTTTGTGTTTTCATGCCATTTTCATGCCAAATGTAAAAAATAAATAAATAAAAATTAAGAAAAAAAGCAAGCTTTTATTTATAATACAAGAAAAATCTAACAGATGAAGGCTAACATACAGCTAATTATTTCTATGGGGAGAAAACTACATTTCACTCAACAGTAAAAGGCTTTAAGGAAAAAAACAAAACTATCAGGCTCTAGTCGAGGCTTTTGCCATTCAAAATGTTTCTGGTCCCACTTAATGGCATACCAGAGAACATTCCACATCATCCGCATACCTAATGATAACAAATAGCCTATTATTACAGACATATAAAGACGCTAATGATCTGTCAAGAAGTAGACAGACATGCAATTAAATATGCTGCCTAGCATTTTACTGCAAGCACAGCAGACGGTGTGGTCGTAGTCCTGGGATATCCAGTCTCCACAGGGGTGCTGCCTTGTTTCCTCTCACTGAACCGTGTCAGTGGTTAGCCTTTAAATGCCACCAGGGCTACAAGAGTACTTTGTACCTAATGCTGGCAGCTCAATAAGTGGGTCATAATTACCAATAAGAGGAATGTTGATAAGAACTGATAATAAGCCACACACTGATGTGAGTGTGTGGCATGCAGAAAAAAATGCTGCCATTTTTCTATACAGGTGTGGATTCTAGAGTTTTTTAATGATATGTACAGTACAAAGTTACATTGTCCAGTAACTAAACAGGAAAACTTGTATAACAATTGGGTAAGGGCAAGATATAAGTTTTTGCTAAAAAAAAATAGCTAGCAATTCCTATACTACAAAATGAAATGGTACCCAACTGTCTCTTAATGTAGCCACATCCTTATAGTACATAACTCTAAGAGTAGAACTGAGTTAGGGTCTGTGTCCACAAGCTGTGAGCATCAGACTGGAAGTGAAAGGGTTCTCAGTCGGCTTGTTAAGTCTGACATCATCAGCCATTTCCCGATTCAAATGCTCTTTCAGCTTCCAAAAGGACCACTGAGAAATCTTCCAGCTTCAATAAAATAATCAATGTGGCTTTTATCCCACAACATCAATGGATCAATGGAAATGATGCTGCATGAGTTTTTTCAGGCTCATGCAGCATTTGTAAAAAAGATGAGCCTCATCCAAAGTAGTAGATACTTGGGCCTGGAAACATCTCTGAACATGGTGGAAGATTGTAACCAACTGCTGTTTTTGACTCTTTTGGGAGTAGTCATTTCTAAACATCTCTGTTGTGTGATATATTATATATATGTACTTTTTAAAAAAAAAATTTAACCAAGACTACTCGTTTCTCCGGTAATCATGAACAAGTTATTTTCCTGCAATGATGTGTCGCCAGCAACCAACCAAACTTCAGCTTTTGCAGTGTCGTATGTCAGAGTCGATACGGGGAAGCTTTAAACTACAATAAATACAATAAACGAGAATTTGTCAGTGTCACAGACTTGCTCAGATGCCCTAGCTTTAGAGCTGACCTACGATTTACCCCACACTGTATAACCAGTCAAGCTGTGATGTGGCCATTGTTTAATGGCCTCTTCATAACAGTACGCTACAAAAGACCGGTTGACACAGAAACCCAATAGCCACAGTACTTTTTGACAGCACCAGCCTTTGTTGGAGTGGGAAAAGTTTAGGATCCCGGAGGATGGAGCTTCTTCATCACATACTTGCTGCCTCTGTACATGACAGACACACCAGGCCAAAAGGCCAGCGGAGAATGAGACTGTGGGGGAAGAAAGGCGAGAGCTGGAACGAGGTAGAGTGATGACAGACAGGGAAATGAGGGTATAGGAGAAAAAGACTGCAACTGGATTCTTTAAGTCGGAGCGATAGTGTGCGCTGAAATGAAAACCCCTCTCTTCCCTCTAAAGGATGCACGTGCTGCTTTATTTTGTTGTTTTGTTTTTTTCCATTTTAAACTCCCATGCCATGAGACCCTGTCATGCCCTCACTGTATGAGCACCAACATCTATAATTAGCTTAACGACACACCTACTTGCCACCCACGTAACAAGAACAAATGATCCAGCATAATTGCACATTGGACATGTTCAAACAAAGTGCTCCGCGCTGAAAGTTCTCCTTTTCTCATGAGGCAGAGCATTTCTGTACCCACAGGGAGGCAAAAATTACAAAAGGCAATCCGACAGACCAAGTGGACGTAGTTGGCCTTGCAGACGCAAATGCAGGGATAACATCAAACCTTCTAATAGCACATGACATAATTATAATGAGGTGAGAAGGATATAGGGTGGATTATTGAAAGAATGACAAATTCACACATGAAGAGAAGTGACGTGTAGAGGAGAAACTGAGTGATGGGATAAAGAAAGAAAAGAAAATGAAAATTGGATGGGAACAGTGTGTTTGGAAGAGATGTCAAAACAGATTAAGAGATAACGAGAAAAAATAACCACACTCAATTTCTCTTGTTAAAGACAGTAGCCTTCATGGAAAATCCCCAGTAAAATTCCCAAAGCCATGCACATATATGCACTGTCCCATAATTCCTTTTATTATTTTTTTTGCTTTCACTTCCGTTTTTATTAATTTCAGGGAAATCCATCCAAAAGTACCAAATATTTTAGGGTATGAGATCCAAGCCCGAGCAAAATGCACATAAACCAACCCCCCCCAGAGTAAATACACATAAGCTGTTTTTGCTGACAGTGTGGTTGTTTATTAGCTTATATTAATTGTTTAAAAGGTCCCCCAATATATGCATCTCAGAATATATTACACAGTACTTGTAGTTGGAATGCCACTGGTTTTATTATGAAACACACACAAACACAAACAAAGTCTGTGGTGTTGCGGTTGGCACAACTACCATCATCAGCAGCCAAGTATTGGCCAATTACATGTCAAACGATACCACATGTAGCCTGGCTCAGATGTCAAGAACGGTCATTAGCAGTTACACCAAGCAGTCACCTATATTTTACAAATTTACACTTGCAGGGCGTATTCCAACCCTGACCACAGTCTTTGCCTAAACCTAACCAAGTAGTGTTTGCGCCTACCTAACTAAGTAAAAACAAAGCTCCCAAACAGAACAGTAACCGCAGTCTGCTGGGATTTTGACACAAGCTAAGTGTTACGTCCCTCTGCAGCTTTTAATCGTCTCAGTGTTTTCAGCTGGTGCTAATTGGCCACACCTAGTCAGGTGTGGATAAAAGCATACCTGAGGCAAGCTTTCCGGCAGTGCACTAGTCTTTGCCTTGGTGGCACCAGCCATTTTAGCCAACCTGGTTTTCCATTTTAGGATGAAACCTCTTCTCACCCACACTCTGTTATTCATCTCCTTTTTTTTTTTTTTATGTTGCGGCTTTTGAGCCGGGTCGTAACATAAGTGGGGGCTCGTCCGGGATCTGAACCCGGGACCTCTTGCACCCCAAGCGAGAATCATACGTCAGTTCCTTGACCCACAAACCTGGAATAAAAGTTAAAGCTAACAGAAGCACAGTGTTCACGTTATAGTTGGCATCTCTAAGCATGGATGGGCATGAGGATTTGAAGTTGCCACACTGAACAGACAAAAAGTAACATGTGACCAACACAAAGGAGCACAACAGTCAAACCCAAAATGATTACCTGATCTGCTACAACACAAAACCAAAAGTAGCAACAAATAATCACAACCAAGTGATCTGTTGTCTCCACCACACAAACAGTCACATACAAGTGGCCCTATACCACAACAAGTTACTTTAATCCAAAAAGTTCAGTAAATCAAGCGTACTAGTGACCAACCACAAAATGGAGAGCTATGGCCACACAATGATCACATCAAGGGTGGCTCAGCACCCCACAGTGTTATTGCCATCACCTGGCCAACAACACTCACAAGTGATCCAACAAAATAGCCATATTCCCCACAACACTAAAGGTCACAGCACAAAACACTCACCTCACAAGGATCTCATTAGCATCCATCCACACTGACATATGCACACACAGGGTGTGCACACAATGCCAACTTAAAAACAGCCTACCTGCCTCAGCTACAGACCATAATCATGAATGGTCTCAAACCTCCTACCAAGTTTGGTGCCACTGATTTACTATGTGCAACTCCCATCCTAAAATGCTAAAAAACAATAAAACTTTACCTGTCTAGTCTTCAGTGGTGTACCGGGCTCGAGGCACCTTTAAACGCAAACTCAAGGATAGGCAGCAGACCGGGGTACAGTCTCCCACCAAACCCTGAAGCGTACCCCCACCCAGGATAGCCACCAAACACAATAAACTAAAACAATAAAGCAAAACAACAAACAAGTGCTTCAATGGAAGGGCAGCACAGCCACCCAGCTGAAACACACTAACTAAAGGGAGTTTGCTCAATTACAGTGAACACCATCACTCACCCACTTAAAAGCAAAACAAACTGACATTCAGTCTCCACTAAAATGTCCAAATATCCCGGACGAGCCCCCACTTATGTTACGACCCGGCTCAAAAGCCGCAACATAAAAAAAAGGAGATGAATAACAGAGTGTGGGTGAGAAGAGGTTTCATCCTAAAATGGAAAACCAGGTTGGCTAAAATGGCTGGTGCCACCAAGGCAAAGACTAGTGCACTGCCGGAAAGCTTGCCTCAGGTATGCTTTTATCCACACCTGACTAGGTGTGGCCAATTAGCACCAGCTGAAAACACTGAGACGATTAAAAGCTGCAGAGGGACGTAACACTAAGCATATCCAGGATATTATCCTGCTTCAGCCTAACATCGGTAATCAGGCTAAGCAGTCACACGAAGGTGGTTATCAACTCTATAAGGGTTTCCCATGTAGATCAGACTGCAATTACAATTGTGTACTTGATTAAATCAGTGTGTTGCTTAGGTGAAGTTGGTTCTAGGGCTGGGATGGGTGAGAACCAGACCTGGAAGGAGGGCAGCACCAATACACTGAACTCAGTCCTGCTCAATATAAATAAAACTCAGTAAAACTCTTGGAAACAAGTAAAAACAAATATAGAAACTTAGTTTAAAATGGTATGTAAGCTAGTCCAAGGTGTGCTGTGTTTTAAGATTATAGTACTGTGCAGAAGACTTGAGCAACCCTTTATTTGTTTATATTTTGCTAGGTGGGATAGATGGGAATACAGCACATAAGGCAAAAACAGTGGTTGTACAATTCTAACAAGCGGCAAAGTCAAAATTTTATTCTTCAACACAGCCTGAACTCTTTAGTAGAAACGTTCAACAAATTTGTTCTTCAGGAACAGTTCTCCGAGTCTCTTAAAGGAGATTCTTTGAAAGCTCT
Source organism: Mchenga conophoros (assembly GCF_057382185.1). Lineage (NCBI taxonomy): Eukaryota > Metazoa > Chordata > Actinopteri > Cichliformes > Cichlidae > Mchenga > Mchenga conophoros. Next base: position 33,727,789 of record NC_140541.1, read on the forward strand.
TCTTTGGATGTTGGTGCCTTTTGTGCTGTTCTCAGTCAAGATGATCCCACACTGCTTCAATAACACTACTCTGTCACACCAGCTCCATCGCATGTCCTCCTTCACCACATCCATAAACCTTCTCTCTGTTCTTCCTGCCTGGCAGCTTCATACTCCTACCTTTCCTTTCTCTCTGCTCCTCTTTGCCACCCAGAAGCACAGTCTCTGTTGCACCTTGGTGTTCAACAGCACAAGTGGCGATTGTTGTAAACTCAGGCCTCGACAAATCCAGGTATTCTTGATGATCTGCATATTTGATTTGTCAAGCATTTTACACCAGATGCCCCTCTTGACACAGCCTCCTCATTACTCCAGGCTTGAGACCAGCATCCGGAGCACACTAGCATCTGGCCCCTGCATGGGGCTAATTACACATGCAAAACTTCCTTTCAACAAGTTTTGATATAAATTTTTCACCTCCCCCTCTTGGACCCTTTGTGCCACCTCATTTAAACGCTCCTTATAACTAAGCCTTACCCTGGTTGGCTTACTTATAATTATTCCCCTTGGTCTCAGGACAGGAAGAGACTTATGTCTGTGTACTCTGTGCACTTCATGTTTCCTGTTTCACTTGCACTTAACCTGCAATAGCCTGGCACAAAAGGTATTCTTATAGTTCATTCTTTTTGTCCTTATATGTAGAAGTGTAATATGAGTCAGGCCTGTAGCCGACAGCATTTCCAAAATGACACGTTTCAAAGCCTGTTTTCAGTAATTACAGTGTATATAATTTCCCAAGTATCAATCCATTTAATGTATAGACTTGTGATATGAAAAGAACAAATGCCGGAAGGGTTGTAAACCTGGAAAGCGATGGGAGATTTTTGGTGGCTGCCTGGATAACACCGGCTTTATTTATATTCGGGCTTTAAGCTGACAGCTGTGCAATTGCTTACACGGCTTTCATGACCACTGACAAAACGCAGCATGACAACAGACAGCCTCACATTCACATAAAATCGTTCACCCTTCCACAGTTAAAAGCCAATGTGAAGTAAACCACTGTACACTTACATTGTAAACAGTCTGAGAGTAAAGTGCCACAGAGAGTTAAGATAATGACATCTAAGCTGGGGTCATTATTTTCAGGAAGTTGTAACATACTACATCTGCCCCTGGTCACATCATCAGCCTCGCACTGCTCTCGGTTACTGACATCTGTTATTAATGCTGAGCAAGCATATGGGAAACTTTGAAACTGAAAGATTTGGATTTGCTAAAAATGAAACCGCCAGCATCTCTAATTGGCTTTTAAGACGGGTAAATCCCCTGACAGAAATCACGCTGACGTATCGGAAAAACCTCCCGAGTGCCACAATCGCCTGGAAGCAGATTCCAAGTTTGCATGCTTAACTTGGACGCACTTTGTATCCATTCTGCTGCAATCTGATTGTGCAACCATATTTGTCATCAGGGGTTCTTGTGCCCAGAGCCAATGATAACACTGAGCAAACGTATTGCATGCAGGGCAATTGGATGGAAAATGCTAAAAACCAGTTCTGGCAATCACACTTTACTGCTCTGATATTGGCCTTGTTGACTGTGGTCTCTAAGAGATAATCTCTCATTGTGATCAGCATTTGTCAAAAGGAGGTAGATGGAAGCTATGTGTGTGTGTGTGTGTGTGTGTGAGAGAGTTCAAGGGTTGACTATGGTACAGAGCTAAACAACACTGAAACAGTCTTGAGACAATGAGACGGGTCAAGCCACGGCCCCGCAGTGCCTGGCATTTTGAAATAACAGCCTCAAATGCAGTAAATATTGACTTTGCTAAGCCAGTGTTTACCTTGAGGCTTCATGGAGAAACTACAAGGCAATTCATTTTCAATTTGAGCCAATTTCACAGGTTTTTAGACAGTGTGAGATTGTGATGCTGTAAAACTCAGTGAGTAATTTGACGTGTTTGCATGAAGTAATCGCCGACAAAGCTTTAATTGCACTGTACCGGGAACGTTTTGGACGTGTGAAGACTGCAATCTCATGATGCTGAATGCAGGGAGGGATACTTTCCATTGTGCTTCTCTCACAGTAAACTCAGACTTACTCAATGTCTGATGCTTGTCCCCTCCTCCTCCTACCATTGTGTAAACCCAGTCCTAAACAGATAACGAGTGGCAGCCAAAAAGACAGCTCAGCACAATTATCCTAATGTTTGCTTCCTGTTCAGATACTGTCATGTTCCACATATGCTAAAATGACAACACTGGATCCCTTTGTTTTTTCAACTTTTAAAGGTAGAGCAATGATTTTGTTAGAATCTCAGGGGTAAGAGATTTAGACACTCATTGAAGCCCTTTATCTTTAACATTATATAAATACACATACACACACACTGCTGTATTTGCCTAGCATAGAGAAAATGTGCTTGATATTTAATTTAAAGGGAGGTGCCATGATGAATGAAAAGAAATCAGAGGGAATGTTGGGTTGTTATTTACCTGTCAACTTGAGCAAATACATACCTGGGCATGTGATGTGGAGTTTCAAGACAAAAATATTACTCCAGAGGTCTGACTCATAGCTTGATGGATATTTCCATCTAAACATTACGAGAGCCAGCCCTGTCATCGCTAAACAATTTCACAGATGACATATTGCCTTGTTTGTTTCTATCTATTTACAATCTGTTTTTTATTGATATGCTTTAACTCAGAGTGACACAGCAGAAAGGCTAAAAGCTACAATCTTTTAAATCACTTTGAACTCTAAGTCTCATTTCATTTTATTTTTCCGGATCACACCCTTGCCTGAAAACATTGCTAGGTTCTTGGAAGAGCTCACAAACACAAAAGAACCCATATAACTGGGTTTCAAGCTAAACACGTGTAGCTGAGCCATGGTGGTTTAATCTATAGGTGTGTTTTTCTTGTGACGACAGTTGTATGAGAAAGGTGTAACCTACTCAAGAGGTTAACGTCAATGCTTTTTAAGTTATATCAGAGCGTGAAATGATACTGAAGGTTTTTCCTCAGCCCAGAATGTTTTCCCAACTTTTTCCAAGCTTCAGCAAAAGTCTGATTTGCCAACTTACTTCTGTTTATTGATCTGTTTAGCTGCAGGGTTAGGGTCATTATTCAAAAAGAATATCTATCTGCCCAACCGGCCATAATTGACTACTTAACATGGGACTTCCCAAATCGTTCTGTGTAAACGACTATATGGTCCACCAGAAGAACAAGCCATCAAGGTGTCTTTTAAAAGGGTAAATGAAGTCTTGCAAGCTCCACATTCCCCAGTTGAGTTAGTTTTGGTTATATACTGTTTTGTGTGTTTTGTTTTTTTGCATTTTCAGTTGACTTCTTTATTTTCTAATTAATAAATTTTTTATGCAGTGGACTTTTTCACAGTGTGGATTACTGTGTGATTATTGGGAGAATTGTTTAAAATGTTTAAAATGAAGAAATACACAATGTTGTCATTATTTAATTGTTTTTTGTAATTAGTTTTTTCCAGATAGTGTTCTTACAGTGTTCCTAGCTCACCTACAAGAAGCTCACTAAGTGGTAGAAAGGGGGTTCTTTGTGTACACCCCAAAGTTTAACAAATTTTAGAGAGCATAGCACACAACGAGAAGAACCACTTCGAGCCCTTTTTGGTCTACTGTGATGAATAGTGTATTTTTTAAGGTTTAAGCCATTTTATAGTTTGTGCCATCAAGGTTACCCTTTTTTGGAGTGGGCGTGCAAGCATCACCTTATAGTACATCTGTAATTCTGTAAGTGTCACCATGTTTACAGATAAATATTTGAAAAGAAAAAGTAGTTCATTTGACCTGGGTCATGGAGAAAATGAGAAGGCCCCAGCATGACTAGTGGTCAGAAGAAAGCAAAAAATGTATTCTGGGGACAAACTGAGGCAATTCTGCTATACCTGGTGGGCGGGGAAATTTATCAATATGCTTTTTGTGACATTTTTGTTTGGTGGTGTGCCATGTCATTTTCTTAATGTGAAATATGTGCCGTGGCTCCAAAAAGGTTGGGAAACACTGGACTTGAGACCTGCTAGGACTCACTGCAAGCTCAACTTAAACAGGTTGGAACCCCCGTGTTAAAATTTTAGTTGGGAAATTAAGAGTTTTGTTTATTTCCAATGTTAGAAAGCTGATTTTTTCTTTCTTCTTTCTAAAGGCTCTAATGCAGCTGCTGGCCAAGTCAACTAGAGCCAAAGTAAGTGACTAACAGGAAAGCACAATGGAATATTTCATAGTTGAAGAGCCACATATTTGGCGACTATATGGGGGAATCCAAAACAGACAAAATAAGCAGGAACACTAAACACACATGTGGCAGACAGAAGGCTACACTTCACAAACACCTTATTAATATTCACCATATGCTCCATTACCCTGTAGGGGTTAGCTGATGTAAAAGGACCATTCCTGTTGCATGCAAACAGCTATTAAATACATTTATTCTTCAAACTATTTAATATTGCAAATACACAGCAAAAATCTAGAAGTGAGAGCCACAGCCATTAACTATGTGTAGAGCGCACTGTTAATGTGGTCATTAAACACATCAGAGCTGCTTTTCCACCATCCCTGGACTCGCACCAGTTTGCATACAGGGAGAACCGGTCAACCGAGGATGCGATCGCCACAGTGCTGCACACATTACTGAAGCACTTGGAACACAGGAACACCTATGCACGGCTCCTCTTTGTAGACTACAGCTCGGCTTTTAATACCATCCGGCCATACAAACTCCGTCCCAAACTCCACCAACTGGGACTTAACTCCTCTCTGTGCAACTGGATTGTGGACTTCCTCACTAACCGTAGACAGAGTGTCAGAGTGGGTAAGAACACCTCTTCCACCCTTGTGGTCAACACCGGTGCCCCTCAGGGGTGTGTTCTGAGCCCTCTGCTATACACTCTCTTCACCCATGACTGTATTTCCTCCTGCGCGTCCAATCTCATTGTTAAGTTTGCAGATGACACTACAGTGCTCGGACTTATATCCAACAATGATGAGACAAACTATAGGACAGAGGTGCAACAACTAGAGTCATGGTGCCACGACAATAACTTGGTCTTAAACACCAAAAAGACCAAGGAGATCATTGTAGATTTCCGGAAGAGGGGTCATAACAACCATCTGCCTCTCTTCATTGGCAGTGAGGCGGTGGAGAGGGTGAGCAGTTTTAAATTCTTGGGGGTAACTGTGACCGAGGACCTGTCCTGGGGCAACCATATCACCTCAGTTGTACGGAAGGCCCAACAGCGCCTCTACTACCTGAGGAGACTGCGGAGCGCACACATTCCCAGATCTCTGATGTTGAACTTCTACAACTGTGCCATCAGCAGCGTTCTGACGTATGGATTTCTAGTGTGGTTCCCCAGCTGCACCAAGGCCGATCAGCAAGCACTCCAGCGGGTGGTGAAAGAAGCTGGCAGAATTATTGGAACAAGTCTGCCAGAGATCAGTAATATCTTCCCCACTCGCTGTCTGAGGAGGGTGCACAGTATCCTGCGGGACCAACATCACCCTGCGCGCCACCTTTTCCATCTGCTGCCCTCAGGGAGAAGGTACAGGTCTATACAGGCCAGAACATCCAGACTGGCCAACAGCCTGTATCCACAGGCTGTGAGGCTCCTGAACTCTCTGCCCCCCTCTCACGGACAATAACCATATCCAACTTCTTAATAGCAATGAACTGGTCTGCATTGGTGCATCATATCTTTATTCTCTTCCCCCTCCTGCCCCCCCCCCCCTCTTTCTTAAATAGATAACTATCATATCTGATATCATATCTCACAGTACAATAATATTGAATGGGTTGCATTGTTGTATTTTGTCATGTTTCTCAGGTCTTTGTCTGAATTTCTACGAACATTATTGCTAAGGATTGTCTTATTGCATTGGAGTCACACTGGGTTAAATATGTACACTTGGGTTTTAAGGGGTATTTATTATTTTCTTCTTTTTTTTTTGGGTTGTATGGAAGCCCCAAACGCAATTTCATTGTTCTTGACAATGACAATAAATAAATAAAAAAAATAAATACACTTTTCAGCCTTCATATACCAGGTGCTAAACTTTCACAAGCACTGCAGAGCAATCCATAAAGGTCTTGTCATACTTGAGTAGAACATTTATGTAACATCTGTGTAATAGAGACCTTTGTTTAAATGCCAGAAAGGCAGTACATTAAAAGACCTCATGAGAAGTGCTTAGATACTGTACAACTTCCTCCTTTCTCCCAATGGAAGCCCTACAGTATGTTTAGTGATAGAAATATATGGCAGCAATAAATCATATTGAAATTCCATTAATATGAAGAACTGATTTGCTTTGTCAAGGAGATTGTGTTGTGGTGTGATGAATGAATCCAAAGACTTCATAAATACCCTGGGAGAAAGGCACTAAGGCTGGGACAAACGCCCAGGATCCACTTAAAGAATCAAAAAGATTTATCGTCCGGAAAGAGAAAGAGAAAAGCCATGAACAAACTGAGAGAGAGGACAAGAGAAAAGAAAGCGACAGATTTTTATGGCAATATGGTGTAAAATATGCTACAATTGCATCATCCGCTTTCTTAAACATAGCCTATTAATTGCAAAAGACATTTTAACATGTTTCATTGTTTACAAAATACAGGGCAACACTGAGCCTAATGGATTTCAGGTGTAGCACTGTGAATGACCTCAAAGGCTATATCATCACAGGTGAAATGGAGCAGCGTGTTGCTGTGGGAACAGATGTGAAAATTTAAAGAGGATGTTCCATCTCTTTCAACACTGAGAAAGGAAATTGCAAATTTGCTGCACATTTCATGGTGCACAAATATTTACGCCTGAGCTTGGAAACAGTAATTGAATAAATGTACTAAAAAGAAAAAAAGGGAAAACTGTCTGATCTGGCGCAACAAATCAATAGGGTTGTCATCCTCAATATGTCAGTCAAAAATAATAAGGGACTATAATTATAGTTACCAGTTTGTAACGATGGAAATGCAATCACCAAAAAGCTTTTCAGGTCAGATTCCCGGACAAGCCCCTAAATATGTTACAGTTCCTTAATCCGTAGCTCAAAAGAACCCAACATATGAGATGCCATCAAGTTGTTTGTATTCAGAGTTTTTAGATTAAAAAGTATTCAAAAGAGGCATCAGTATTAAGTTTCAACTCAACTAATAACAAAAGCTTTTTCTGATTGGCCACTTATTTGTGAGGGGTTATTACACTAGATGAATCTGCATATATAATTATGCACAGATTTTTATGCCGGGTTACTTTCCTAAAATCCATCTCATCTCAGTCTTAAAATGCACACCTTTTGCAGGTAAAAAAAATTATATTTTTGCCTCACAAATTAATTTATTATTGGAGGTTACTGGCAGTCACGGTGAAAGTGATTGCTAAAGCCCCAGTCACCTATCCCCAAAGACCGATCAGTGTCCTTATGTCAAGCACCTGCCACTAAGGAAAGCATATATTCCTCAACCGTTTGCCAAAAATTGCCTTGTGATTGCTTTGGTCACTAGCATATTGCTATGGTTGTAGCTAGTGATGTGCGATACCACTGATTTCCTTTCCGATCCGATACCAAGTAATATTCAGGGTCATATCAACGATACTAATCCGATACCGATACTTTGTACAAAAACTTATTTTATTTATTGTATCTCAAATTATAGCATCATAATGATTACAGGACATCAGATTACTTGTTCTTATCACTTAATAATGCAGGGTTCATCATATAGAAATAAAAAAACTGAAGTTGTGCTCTATTTGAACATCTTGCCTGCCTGCAGCACTAAAGGACTCCGTGAGAGACGTCTGTCTCACCCTAGCACCCCTCTCCTCCTCCTCCTTCAGTTCGCCTCAACATATGCTCGTCATATTCTGTGATATGATTTTCTCTGAGGTGTTTCACAAGGTTAGTGATGTTGCCACAACCATACATGCCAACCCTCCCGAAAATCTCCCGGAGCCACCATTCTCCCGAATTTCTCCCGATTTTTCACCCGGACAACAAAATTGAAAAACCATATCGCCGAATTCATAGCGTGGCCCAGCCAATTCCAGTCTCCAACAATGGCGGCAGTCACTTAGTTTTAATATTACTCTTATTTCTATTTCTGGGTCGCGAAAAAACTTTTAACATATTTTCAGGTGAGAATGTAGCTGTGTAAACTTCAAATATCTGAGCCGACCGACACATTGTTTTCAAACCCCCGCGGTCTTTCGCTACTCGGGTTAAACATGATATATAAGTCACTTTAATAACTTAAAAATTTTATTGTTTGGCTTTTTTAGTGTTTTATTTGTTCGTGGGTAAATCGGTTTGGCTGAGATCAAAGTTATAAGATTAGATTAAATTAAATGTAACTTTATTAATCCATAGGGTGGGTTCCTCCGGGGTTTTCACACAGCTGAATAAACGTCAAACAGAAAACTGATTAAACAGAAGTGTGAGACGGTCGACAGTTTATGTCAGCGCCCGGTTATATTTTAGATAGCAAGGAGCAGACGGCTGAGTTTCACTCCACCAAGGGAGCCTGTGACGTACTACCCGGCTTTCTTTAGACCGCGAAGGCCGGGTCCTCAGGTGGAAGCAGCCTCTGAATTTGGACACTCCCGCTGTTTCCAGGCCGGCCAATAATCACGGTGACATTTAATGTATTTTATCCGATAAATAAACACTGTAAAATGTATTTATCACCCCCCCAACAGCCCTTTTGAATGTCTCCCTAATTCTGAGGTCTCAAGGTTGGCAAGTATGGCCACAACACCTCACTCTTGGAGCACTTTTTTTGCCACATGGATCGAAGTAATTCCTTTGAATGTAGACAATCCGAATGTTATAGTTTCTTTCCACTGTGTTCCTGTTAATGATAAACTACAAATTTACCCTAAATTACTAAAATATCGATATTTTAATGTGAGAATCGATTCTAGAACATAAATGAATGGTATTGGAGGAATTGATATTTCAGGATCGATCCTCACATCACTAGTTGTAGCTTAAATGGAACTTGTCTACACACACTGTCCACCTCATCGCCAAGCTGTCTTAAAGCAGGGAAAAGTGTGACACATAATGGAGAAGGTTCACCTTCAAATTAAAAGTTATGTCTCAGAGCTGCATATGTTTCAAAAGGGGTAAATTTTACTTTGAGGTCAAACCTTCTCCATGTCTATATAAAGCTATACACCAAAAACCTCCTACCTTTTCTGGAACAGAGTTCATTCACTGATGACCAGAAACTTCCAAGAACAATTGCCAACCAATCAGAGAGTACACATCTTTTCATAACAACTGGTACTTGTATCACCTTTAATATGGCAGACAACTCTTGCCCAAAGTGCAAATGATGTCTCATGAGCAGTGTTGGGAAGGTTACTTTTAAAATGTATTCCACTACAGATTACAGAATACATGCCCCAAAATGTATTTTGCAACGTATTCCGTTATGTTACTCAATGAGAGTAACGTATTCTGAATGCTCTGGAATACTGAATATAAGAGGAAATATTCATTTAATGTATAATTGTGCACAAAACACACGGGGACTGAAATATGATCAGATTGGCCAACCGCATTGTGAGGTAATCTGGCTCCCACTGTTATTGCATCTCAGTGTGTGTAAATTAAATTTGTGTGCGACCACCTTCTAAAGAAGAAACATCACTCCCACAACATGAATAGACATCTAAAGCTGCTTCTTCCTGCTTTCTCAAAGAAACCCCACAAAAGCTTAAGGCTGTAGGAGTAATGTTGACTCAGGAATGGAGAAAAATAAAGCCCATAAAGCAGCATTTCCCTTGATGTGGGAAGTTCTATGTTTGGATAATGAGATCAGATCAAAACGTGAGAGCAATCAAGATAACAATAAAGTATTTTAATAGCAGGTGTAAATGGCTGGGTATATATGGTGCGATTTGGGGCTGTCATAGAGAAAAGATTTATGTTGATATCTTCAGTTATTGATGGTCCTACATTGTGCAGTGAGAGAGGATCAAAGTAAGCTGTTGGAATAGTCTTGCAACCAAAGACAGCTTGACAGCACTGGAAACTTACGATGATCTTACGTGACTGCTGCTACAACCTAAATCTGCTAACCAACCAACAGGATTGCCGCGCTGAATTGAACCAAAGGACAGATTAATTTGACACGAGGACTTGTGCAAAAAACAAAACAAACAGATGGAAGTAAAACGTGCAAAGCAAAACGCCTATGATTCCAACAAAGAAGAAAGTTAAGTCGAGCTTTGGCAACAGAAGCTCGTTTGCAATGATGCGTCTTCCATCTGTTATCATGACCACGCCAAAGAAGTCATAGCATGGAAACAAGAAGTCAGGGACGTGCAGCCTTATGATTCAGGCATTTTTTATCACCTAGCCTACATAGAAGAAATTTAATGTAGTACCCGACGTTTTTTGATCTATGTGGCTGGCCTTCAGTAAATTTATAAAATTGCTGAAATATCTGTCTAAAGACACCTTTAGACATTGGCACACCATTTAGCACAATGGAATGAGCAAACTTTGAACACCTAATCACATATTAACATGTATAAGTTACATGAAGTGGTTTTAACATCCAACATTATTTCGCATTACAGAATAAACAGCCTTTCATTATGTCATATGTAAGCCACAAAGACAAAATGTAATGCTCTTGTTATTTTTTTAAGCAACAAGAAAAAATTGAGTGCCCTTGGTTTCAGGTTTGAGAAACCAAGTCCATCTAGCAAGTGTCCACTGAACTCCTCACAAGCTGGCTATAATGAGAACAATAACATACATTCAGAGTTCAAAACCTTCAACCTAAAATACCTTCTACACAGCTTAAAGGCTTGTGTACATATGATGCATTTTCTGTGCCTGCTCTGTTTCCCATCCTAAATCAAATGGAAACCCCACAGCTCTTCTGCACAATAACAGGCTTCAGCACCCAGCAGTAAATTAGCCACTCCACAATGTTCAGGGAGCACGGCATCCTAATGAAGCATTCCATTTTCTCATTACTCCTCACGTTTTCCCCCCGTTGTAGAAATCAGGGCAAAATGAGGAGAGAAGTAACAAAGAGAATGGAGGAAAAAGACAGCAGTGAACTATACTAAGGGTGTAAACGGGTTTCACATTTACATTCTCAAAGTGAGTCAAAAGTCATTAGACAAATCATATCAAGTGCTCGTTTTTTTCCTCTGAGGTAAAGAGTGGTAAAGTAACACTGAGGCGTCGTATGGCCAAATGGATCTGTGGGTTGGAAGACTTTTCCTGGAATCCAATTCTGTGATTCAGTGTGGGAATGTTGGATACCTTTTTATTGCTCTTCTAGAAAAATAATTTAGTTGCCTAATAGCTTTTGATGCTTTTGGTGTTCTTTCCCTAGTCCCCCCCCTTACTTTCCCTTCATCCACAAATCCTTTTGTAACTCTGACTTCACCTTTCCTGGAATGTCAAAGCCTCCACCCCACTTTCCGTCACTGTTCTCTGTTTGTACTTGATACTGAGAGGGATTCCCACACCTGACCTCAAATTGGCTTCACTGTAGGATCTTTACTATTCCCATTCCATGGTCTTACATACCCCTTGGCAATTGGCAAATTATCTTTTTGCAAGTCTATAAAATGGTAGCGAGAACTGAGATAGCTTCATCGGGAGATTAGGACATATTGTGCAACGCTAAGGAAAAACTGGGCTGATATGGTGTTCACTTACACCTAATTTTAGGAGAAACACCTCAACTTAAATCCTTATTCAAACAATCATCCACTTACATCATCTGATTACTCTGTTTTTCTGCTATAATATTATTCCTCTAAAAGATCAGATTAGGTAGAGCACCCAGAGAAAACAAGGAAGAACTTGTGTTTGGAGTAGTGCAAAAAATAAAAAATAAATCAAGGGTAAGTAAGAGTGCTGTGAATGTTTTTAAACTTTCACAGATATAGAGTTCAATGTGTTGGCAATTACTATGTTTTCACTGTGACAAAGCACGATTATTTTTTTGGGGAAACCGTTGCCAACTGCTTTTTTTTTTCCTCCATGTGCTAGAACCATTCCACAAACATATTGCCACCACAGATATCATGAAACAACATTTTGATTGGGCAATCAAAACACCCCCACATGTGGCTGTTTGTAAAAACAAATGTGGCATTTCTTTGTATTCGGTCTGAATTTAATTTACAAGCATGGGATTGAATCCAGTAGTTTTCCTCAGGCCCATGGGATGTGTTCAGGATACTTCTAGGAACTGAGGCTCGATGACTGTTTAAGCAACTCCAGATCTGCCTGAGTGATAATTCTCACCATGCAGTGGGCTGTAAGTTGTTACAAGTCACATATTTTGATTGCATTTCATTAGATTGAGAGTTGAAGCTGACCCTGACCTGCTCTGTGGCCAGCAACTTAGCAAGACTAGCTGCCAGACTGTAAAAGGCCAGGTTAGCATCTGAGTTGAGTGTATATTTATACATATACCTACCTACCTACCTACCTACCTACCTACCTACCTGTGTTCAGTGAATATCTCAGGCAGCAGAAAAACAGAAAGGAGGAAGAGGAGGAACCATCACGAAAGGACAGTCCCCTTCACAGTATGTACCACCGGCAGGGTGGTACATAGCAGGGTGTAAGATGCTAGCAGGCAGGGCATACATGGAAGGCCATAACCAAGTGGCCAGCATAGTATACAGAAACATCTGTGTCGGGTATGGCCTGGAAAACCCGAGGTCAAAATGGGAGATGCCTCCAAGGGTGATGGAGAATGACCTGTTACGGTTCGGTGTTGTCAGTGTTTTGTTTTTTGCGTGACTGTCATGTATTTCCTGCTTTACTTTGAAAGTCTGTGTTATCTTAGTGTGTTCAGTTTATGTTTCCTTGTCTCGTCAGGTCTAATTTGCCCCAGCTGTGTTTCCCTCCTGTGGTCCATTCCCTAATTGCTCCTTCTATGTATTTAAGCCTTGTGTTTCAGTATGTCATGGTCGCGATCTCCCCCCGTGTTGTAAATAGCTGTAAATGAGATTTGTCAATACTTTCGTTATGAGACACTTTCGTTTTGGGATTTTGGTGGAGAGCTTTAGTGGTGTTTTTTCGTGTGTTTTTCTTCTCCTCTTCTGTGAATCGGCCAATCTGTAACACCAATAGGAAGACGTGTGGTCCTGGAGCCAGAAGACTGACACATTTCACCATCTCCTCCTGAACTTCTTCATGTGACAGAGTTGTGTCAAACAGACCAGGAGTGTCGACCACAACAACAGAACGACCGTCCACTTCACCCTGTTCTTTCTGACAATATTTGGTGACTGATGTTTGACTTGACTTGGCTTTAAACTCTCTCCTTCCTAGAATGGTGTTTCCTGATGAGCTCTTTCCACTTCCAGTCTTCCCAATCAGCACAATCCTGAGAAGGTTTGAGTCCTGCTTCTCTTCATCTCTTCTCTGCTCTTTTCCAGCTTTTCATCAATCCTTTTCTTTTCCTCTTTTTCTGACTGAATTTGTTTCTGATATTTCAAGTTGCATTTTAAAATCCTGCCTACGTCTTTCTTCCTCCTCTTCCCGTTTCCTGTTTTCTTTTTCTCTCACTTCCTGTTCTTTCTTTCTCTCTTCGCGCTCCTTCTTTAGATATTCCTCCATCTCCTTCAGTTTCTGGTCTCTTTCCTGCTGTATTTTTTCTTTCTCTTCTTTCAGTCGTTTTTCCTCCTCCTGTCGTCTCTGTTCATCTTCTTGTTTTTGTTTCTCTCTTTCTTCTCTTTGTTGTTTCTCCCACTCCTCGCTTCTCTGTCTTATCTCTTCTCTGGTCTCTTCCAGCTTCCTATCCACACTTTTCTTTTCCTCTTTTTCTGACAGAATTTGTTTGTCCAACATTTCAAGTTGCATTTTAAAATCCTGCCTACGTCTGTCTTCCTCTTCTTCCCGTTTCCTGTTCTCTTTTTCTCTCACTTCCTGTTCTTTCTTCCTCTCCTCACGCTCCTTATTTATATTTTCCTCCATCTCCTTCAGTTTCTGGTCTCTTTCCTGCTGTATTTTTTCTTTCTCTTCTTCCAATCTTTTTTTGATGGCTTCCTTTTCTTCCTCATGTTTTCTTTCTAGCTCCTCTCTCTCTCTCTCTCTCTTTATCTCTTCTTCCTTCTCCTTCAGGATTCTCTCCATTTCCTTCTTTATCGCTGCTTCAGCTTCTCCCAGCATCTCATTGGTGAAGCAGTTTCCTCCATTGTCCTTCACCATGGTGTCAATCTTTGTTATCAGCTCACTGACTTGTTGGCGGTTTTGTGTTTCAGAGTTTTCAAACACATGGTATCTTCCTCCACAGTCAGAGATCAGCTTCTTAAACGAATCATCACATCCGCTTTCAATATATTCTTCGATAGACTGCTCATCATTTTTTAGTTTATCTCCCCCAGTTAAAAGAATGATGGTGAACTTTTCAGAGCTTTTTCCAAAACCTTCTTTGATTAAATTAAGTGGAGGAGAAGTATAAAGATCAGGCCAGAAGAGAAGCTTGTGGAGCCTTCATCAGCTTCGTCTGCCTTCGCTCCAGCCTTCATCCGCCTTCGCTGGAGGGTCCGAGGGACCGCTCCAGCCTTCATCCGCCTCTGCTGGAGGGTCCGGGGGACCGCACCAGCCTTCGTCGTCTGCTGGAGGGTCCGTGGGACCGCTCCAGCCTTCATCAGCTTCGTCTGCCTTTGCTTCAGCCATCTGTCTCCGCTGGAGGGTCCGAGGGACCGCTCCAGCCTTCATCCGCCTTCGCTGGAGGGTCCGAGGGGCCGCTCCAGCCTTCGTTGTCTGCTGGAGGGTCCGTGGGACCGCTCCAGCCTTCATCGGCTTCGTCTGTCTGGATCAAACTTTTCACTTGGGGTTACATGTTTGATTTTTGGGTGGGGGGGAAATGTTACGGTTCGGTGTTGTCAGTGTTTTGTTTTTTGCGTGACTGTCATGTATTTCCTGCTTTACTTTGAAAGTCTGTGTTATCTTAGTGTGTTCAGTTTATGTTTCCTTGTCTCGTCAGGTCTAATTTGCCCCAGCTGTGTTTCCCTCCTGTGGTCCATTCCCTAATTGCTCCTTCTATGTATTTAAGCCTTGTGTTTCGGTATGTCATGGTCGCGATCTCCCCCCGTGTTGTAAATAGCTGTAAATGAGATTTGTCAATACTTTCGTTATGAGACACTTTCGTTTTGGGATTTTGGTGGAGAGCTTTAGTGGTGTTTTTTCGTGTGTTTTTCCCTTATTTTTATTTTCCTGCGTTGCACTCCGGTTGCCTAGGCCGGGGTGTAACAGACCGAGCTAAGATCCTCTGGGACTTCCAGATACAGACAGACAAAATGGTGGTGGCTAACCAACCGGACATAGTGGTGGTAGACAAACAGAAGAAGACGGCCGTAGTGACAGATGTAGCGGTTCCCAATGACAGCAACATCAAAAAGTAATGAGATGAGATAGATGAGATAGCCTTTATTTGTCAGTTGCAGGTCTTTTGCCCACAACCGAGATGACAGACCTTGCCGACCGTACATACAATACAAACATCAAAAAGAAGGAACGTAAGAAGCTCGAGAAGTAGCAAGGGCTCAGAGAAGAGCTCAAGAAAATGTGGAGGGTGAAGGTAACAGTGGTAATCGGAGCACTAGGTGCTAGTGGCTAGTGTGGATACATATATATACATATACCACACTACATACTACATACATACATACATACATACATACATACATACTGCATATATATACAGGTACAGGTGGGTAACAGGTATCTCCGAAAACGTAAGAGCACTTTTGCAAATATGTGATGTCTCGATAAATCGAGCAGACATTTGGAGTTTACACAGCTACATTCTCGCCTGAAAATATCTTAAAAGTTTATTTTGTGACCCAGAAAGAGTAATATTTCAAACTCTGCCACTCTGTGTTCCTCCGCCACTGCCTCGTTTTTTTGGATGAAATGGATTCTGGTATATTGCATTGCGTCATTTCGAGCTGATTGGAGACCAAAACAGCCAATCAGATTTTTTGGCATCCAAGTCTGTGATTGGCTGGTTTTGTGGCACAAATATAACTGTGTACAGAAAGAGTTGAATGCGCACGGGCAGAAATGTTGAGAGCGCAAACAACACAAGCGCAAATGCAAAAACTGTGCGAGAGGGGCTGCTATTGTGTGTGTGTGTGTGTGTCTGGATAATAGCAAACACTGAAATACATTTTTTGCACGCAGCAATGAATTTTGTTCACTCAAATTTAGCTTTTCTTCGCTCAAAATAAATTTATCCTCAAAATGCAACACTTACACCTGCAAAGTTTTTTCTACATAAGCTCAAATTTTTTTTTTTACGTGAGCTCAGAATAGTGGCACAAAAACAACGCCATACAGTCCTATGAACAGCTAAGATACCGCACAAGACCCTCAAGCTTCCAGGCCTCCAGGCCCGCAGGCGCAAGCGGGGAATTTCTTTTTTTTTTTTTTTTTTTTTTGTACACACACACACACACACACACACACACACACATACATACAGTGGAACCCCAACTTACGAAATTAATTCGTTCCCGAAGGTCTTTCGTAAGTCGAAGCACCCATCGCGCCTTTTGAGTGAACGATAGGCTATAGGCTAATTGCTAACTGCAACAACAATACGAGGTTCAAGTGGAACAGCTAAGCACAAGTACTAAAGCCAAGGGGGTTGTCACATTATTCGGAAGGCATTGTGGGCATTGTAGGCATTCTGGGCTTAGCCAATCAGAGCCAGCGGATTTCGTAACGGGGGCATTTTGCCGTAACATGGGCAGAGATATTGCTGTTCGTAACTTGTATTTTTCGTTTAACGGGGTATGTGTGTGTGTATATATATATATATATGTATATATATATATATATATATATATATATATATATATATATATATATATATACACACACACACGTATATGTATATTTGCTGTTGAAAATAATATGGTCTCTTCACTGAGATGAATCTATAGTATAAAAGATAATTACAGCTATTGTGACATTGCCCATTGCTTCGTAAAGCCCTGTTGAGAAGTCATCAGCCAATGAGCATCCCCTGGATAATTATCCTTTCTGGCTCCAATAATGACCATAAATTCCAAAGTAGAATCATGCTCCTATTCAGTATGTCCAGAAACTAACACTTAAACCCATGAGGTCATCAGGAAAGTGTTCACAGAGAACAGGAGTTAAAGGCCCCTTTCCTATCCTAGATGTGTGTATACACGTAGAAGTGTTTTTACAACCAGACATGAGGCTCCATTATCTTCATTAATGTGAATGCAGGTTTAAAGCAGTCTCATGTTGGCTTCATTTAAAAACAAAAACAAAAAAACAAACAAACCTGAAACTATATTTGTGTTTTACACTGTTCAGAGGTGAGTCCTAATTTATTTGAGTTATTTTAGTAACCAGTGGCATTAAAGAGTGTTAAAGATGTTAAAATAAGGGCCCTAATTTTGTCAGTTTGAGAACACAAAACCCTGTGGAAGATTACTGCTTGAACACTAGCATTACTATTGCTACTTCAATTCCTACTTGTACTTATAGAAGAATAAACAATTCAAAGTAATATTGAAGAAGAAATACTGTTGCTAAAAGCCAAACCCCCCCAAAACGATTGGGTCTATGCTGCGACGGCAACAAAACTGATATCTTTCCCCAAAACATATGCATAGCCAAAATGCAATTTATCTAACCCAACATGCAACGATCAGATCTGTCAAAACTCAGAAATGATTATTCATTTTAGCAAACACCTTACATCACACCTCATTTTATGAGCAGACCTAATTTATTTGCTCGGGGAAAAAGACCCATTAACATGAAATGACCCACAGCCATCTGCCTGTGATTACAGCTTGGGAGAAACACTACAACAATGGTTGCTTGGGCATGGCAAGAAAGAAGGGAAGAGCCCAGCAATGATCCAGCACAACAATTACTGGAGACCCAAATCCCTCAAGTCAGCTGTTTGTAGAAGCGGAAAAAAAAAAACAGGCAAACCAGAGGCTGTGAGGGATCCAGAATGCAACTGAAGCCAACGAACACACTCCCAATCAGATCAGCTCCATGTGTGGTAGGCACTAACCAAAGCCATTTCTATACATATATTCAATCAAGGCCAGATTAAAGGGGAAAAAGGCTCCCAGAACAGCCAATTATCTGATTTTACAGTGCCAAGTGTTTCGAATCCAAAATCACCAATAGGTCTTTTGATGAGTCACATAAGTTTGATATTTGAACCATTCAGTGACCGCTGTACTTTATAGGGATTTTTCATACTGTAAGAGGCCGTTCCCATCCTGATGGAAATGTTTTATTACAGGATAAAGATCGCACACAAAAATGTTTCATTGATTGACATGAAACTCCAAACCATCCAAACAAACAATGACATATCCACCCAATAAATCCTGGGATCAAACATTAATATTATTAATATTTTTAAATGTTTTAACTTGTTTTTATGTTGCTGAAATTTCTGAAAAAGAACCATTTTCCCCATAACAACTTTGTAAAAAAATATATAGTTTTGATACCACATCCAATGGGTAAGGTGGAGCATCTTGGCAAAATTGATGGAATACATCAAATTTACAGGGCAGGTATAGATTAATAATTCTGCAGTAAGATATTATTGTGCACAACACATCACCACAAGTCTTTTCATCAGCATCGTAGTTTATATGGGCAGGGATAGCTCAGTAGGTAAAGTGGTCGCCCCATGATCGGAAGGTCGGCGGTTCGAATCCACTTAACGGCTACCCTGAGGTACCCCTGAGCAAGGTACCGTCCCTACACACTGCTCCCCGGGCGCCTGCTTAGTGGGCTGCCCACTGCTTCACTGAGTGAATGGGTCAAATGCAGAGAAAAACAAGTAATTTCCCCATGGGGATCAATAAAGTATCCATTATTATTATTATTTATATAGCACTTTAAAAACACACAAGGCTGACCAAAGTGCTGAACAACAGAAATATAAGAGATACAATAAGAATAATAAATATGATAAAATAATAACTATAGTAATAACAAAAAAATACGAGTAAATAAAAGTCAGTTACCCACTGAGTCAAAGGCCAGCGAATAAAAACACCTTTTTAATCTGGATTTAAAAACCAGCATTGATGTCGACTGCCTAATGTGAAGAGGAAGATTATTCCAAAGTTTTGGAGCCACAATAGAGAGCGCTCTGTCTCCTCTCAGTTTCAGCCGTGATTTGGGGACTACCTCAGCAAATCGGACAAATATACAGGTGCCAGACCATTTAAGTATTTAAAAACCAATAAAAGGACTTTAAAATAAATCCTAAATTCAATTGGAAGCCAGTGTAGGGAGGCCAGAACCAGAGTAATGTGCTCAAATTTCCTTCTACGAGTTAAAAACCATGCCGCAGCATTTTGTACTAGTTGCAGGCATGTCAGAGTGCCCAGTCCAACCCCTATTAAAAGGGAGTTGCAATAATCCAAGCGTGAGGTTATACAAGCGTGGATAACAGTTTCCAAATCACGCCTTGAAAGAAAGGTTTGACCTTCGACAGACGAATGATGATTTAAGCACCCTATTCGCATGGCCATCAAAAGTAAGTGCAGAGTCAATTTTTACCCCAAGATTGGTAATCGAGTTCTTCAGGTGAGGGGTCATAGCAACAAGGTCAACATCAGGGGTATCAGAGGAACGATTTGGGCCGAACAGAATTGCTTCCGTTTTAGGTTCATTAAAATTTAAAAAGTTTACAGCCATCCATGACTTAACATCGCTAAAGCAATCAGGCAGGAGTCTTATTGGGGAGCTATCAGAATGACTGAAAGGCAATTAAAGCAGGCAATCATCAGCATATAGATGAAATGAGACTTTGTGTTTTCGAAAGATCGCACCCAGTATCAGGAGATATAACAAAAACAGTAATGGCCCAAAAATAGATTCCTGTGGTACACCCCATGGCTGAGGAGCCACAGAGGTAGTGATGTGTCGGTCGCGAACGAAACTGCTCTTAGAACTTTTGAAAGACTTTTGAAGTGAACAACGCGAACCTGCTCCTTAATGGGAGCCGTGGGTTGTTTTTTTTTTTTTTTTTTCTTCCTTTCTCTCACCCTCTCTCTCGCACTTTTTCCCGCTTCACTCCGCACACGAGCCTTGTGCTTTGTGCTGGGAAGATGGGGGAGGGGCGGTGCTTTGTCTCTAGGGGCCACCGTATATATTTATATATAAACATAAATAAAACCATGTTTTTTTTTACATTAGTAATTCCTTTTGTGCATAATGTTTTATTGCTGTTAATAATAAATAAATTAAAGCAACAAAACAACCTTAAGAGCCGGTTGGGAGCTGAAAGAGCCGGCTCTTTTTAGTGAGCCGAGCCGAAAGAGCCAGTTCTCTAAAAAGAGCTGGAAATCCCATCACTACACAGAGGACGATGACAAACCCAACTTAACACAGAAGCTCGTTTTTGAGAGATATGATTTTATCCACAAAAGTACCAAGCCAGAAATGCCCACACAATGCTGTAATCGAGAGATCAGTAGGTCGTAATCCACTGTGTCAAATGCAGCAGTCATATCCAGTAATATAAACACTACATGTTTACCACAGTCCATCGCTACCAGAATGTCGTGCATAACCTTTATGAGAGCTGTCTGTGTGCTGTGAAATGGCTTAAAGCTGGATTGAAAAATTTCAAACATTTGAGAGATATTTAGATAGTCCATCAACAATCTTTTCCAGGATCTTACTCAGAAAAGGAAGTTTAGAGATGGGTCTAAAGTCTGACATAACTGAAATATCTGAGCCTGGCTTCTTAAGTAAGGGATGAATAACTGCATTCTTAAACTCGCTTGGTACTTGACCTGATAAGAGGCTGGTATTGATTATGTTCAGAATATGTGGTCCAACAGTAGGAAACACCTTTTTGAGAAAATGGGAATGAACGACATCATTCGGAGAACCACACGGTTTAGCATTTAACACAAACTTCTCTAGTTCAGGTAGAGCAATTGGTTGGAAAGCAATAAGCAAACTTGAACAGGGAACATGCACAGCTGGGTCAACAGAAGATAAAGTGGAGGAGAAGATAAAGTTTCTTATCCCGAAAGAAATTAATAAACGTATTACACATAACCTCAGAAGACTGCAAAAGAACATTATCCTCTGCATTATACAAAACACGAGGGTTATGTGAATTAACAGCAATAAGTTGAGAAAAATAGGAGTTTTTGACAATCTTTACTGCCCTCTGATAAGCTTTCCAGCTTGTCTTAAGAGTTTCCAGAGAGACGTTTTGGATTATTTGTCATCTAGAGCGCTAGTGTGTTAGCACAATGTGCTATGCTAATATTAAAAATTGATTACGTACCCAAATAAGCTTGAGATTCCTCCCCCCCAATATAAGCTCAAAAAAAAAGAAAAAAAAGAAATACACAAACACACACACTCATATAATGGGGACCTAAGAAACATGCTCCCCACCGCTGCTGGCTTGCCTATTGTGGGAAATCTGGTTAGGGTAAAATAAATTCTTTAATTTGAAATTTAATTTGAGTTTGGTCAAATGTGACCAGAATGTAATAATGTGGTCACAGTGAAACAATACAAAAAGTGATATGGGGAACACTGGTCACTGAGAACAGAAAGCAGATGCTTGTTGCTGAGTGTCCTCTCTAAACTGTTTGGCCCCACAGTATGTTGTTGGAACAGTTACATGAACACAGAGGTTTAACGTGTTTACTGATAGATGTCATCCATCACCTAACAAAGTTATCAGTGACTAAACTGAAAAGCAAAGCGTGCATTTCTAAATTTATTGCCCTCTTATGCAGAGTACAGTTTATACAGAGCCTTTGGATTTTCCAATAAGTGAAAAGCATGATTTCTTTTATTTGTTTCTTGAAAATTAAGATCCAATAAACAGCGGCTGCCTTATTGTTGTTGACCTTGACACTTAAATGTACTTGCCTTGCTGGAGTGATGCTAAAGGTGAAACTCCAGGGTGTGGGTGTGCACTGTGACATCACTACTGGGTGTGTTAAGGTTGAAACTGTGAAGTAGAAAAGGTGCTGAAACTGTTTTCAGCCTGCTTAAAAGACTTTAAGCTTGTTACTTAGTTTCAGGGTCACTCCTAATGAACAATCAAGTAAAGCCAGAGGGAATTCCTTTTGGATGATTTTCATGTTGTAAATGAGAAAGTCTGCATCACACAGCTTCTGACAGCCTCTTTGAGATAACAGAGATTTCAGTTTTATTTTTAACAGCACCATTTAATAGCAGTGCCAGAAACTGTCGAAGCCACCCTGGTAGAAGAGAGCTCGAGGCAACAAAGGAAAAGAAAAAACACTATCAGGTTTCAGAATATAATGTAATTAATCTTCATTATTCCTATCAAGATAATGATTTCACCTTTTCCAAATTCAGTTCAGTTGTGACGCTTTAGGGCATTACAAGAATAGCTCAGTAACGTGCATGCATGTTAAAGCATCTTGCTGTGTTTGGAATGGTATATGTATGGAAATTTTGATGTTTCCAAATATGTGTATAATAATCATCAGTGAACAGAAGCTGCTAACTTAATAGCAGAACCTAAAATCACTGCTTTAAAAATGCCACTTAAACCAGTGAACCCCCCCGAAAAAGGGGATTGGCATAAAATAACTGATTTGAAGCAGCAGACAGGATTAAATGTCTTGATGCCTTGGTATGTCTGTAAGCAGACACACACCTCAGCACAGCCAAAAAAGGGACTTCCCCACAAATCCTGGAGGTAGAGTGTTCTCATACTTTAAATAAATGAGTACACATCATGCTGTCATGGAAAAAAGACAGAAACCCTATTAGCCAAGTGTTTTATATGTGTATTAACAAAAAATGCCCCAAAATAAAATGCTAAAATATATGTAAAAACTAATGAGATACACTATAGCTAAACACAGGAGAAACATAGCCTGATTGGTTTACATGTTTTAACTGCCAGCATGAAAATGGCAAAATAGGTCCAGTAACGAGCACTGAAGGCGATATGACTTATTCTACCACCTGTTTCCATATGTGATTTCAACCTCAGTGGGAAAATTAAGGTATGACTGATCATCATCAGATTATAACTACAATATTTATGAGACAACAATGAAGCCAGTAATGACAATTACATCTGTGGCTAATTGTAGATGATTTGTGGTTATATTGAAACATTAAAAATTGGAAAACCTGCTTGAGTCGTGGTTTAGTTTGGGAGTAGATATTTTGCATTAATAAATAAATGAATCACACTCTACACACTCACCTTCCTGATGTGAGGGGCCACTGCTAACAACTGTGTCAATGTAATAATATGTCATGTATAATGAAAGTTCAAAGGATATACACTACCAGTCCAACCTTCTTATTTTAAGTTTTTATTTGTTTTCATGACTATTCACATTGTAGATTCTCACTGAAGGCATCAACTATGAATGGACACATATGAAATTATGTAGTAAACAAAAAAGTGCGAAATAAATCAAAACACATTTTATATTTTACATTCTTCAAAATAGCCACCCTTATCTTTGATTACTGCTTTGCACACTCTTAGCATGTGCTTCATGAGGTCGTCACCTAAAATGGTTTTCCAATGGTGTTGAAGAAGTTCCCAGAGATGCTGAGCACTTTTTGGCCCTTTTGCCTTTACACTGCAGCCCATCTCAACCCAAACCCTTCCACCACGCTCCTTCTTGTTCACATTGCCGTTACACACCCTGGAGGTGTGTTCGGCGTCATTGTCCTGTTGAAAAATAAATGATGGTGCAACTAAATGCAAACCAGATGGGATGGCACGTTGCTGCAGGATGCTGTGGTAGCCATGCTGGTTCAGTGCACCTTCAGTTTTGAATACATCTCCAACAGCGTCACCAGCAAAGCACCCCCACACCATCACCTCCTCCTCCATGCTTCACGGTGGGAACTATGGATGTAGGGAACATTCATTGACCTTTTCTACCTCGCACAAAGAGATGACGGGTGGAACAAAAGATCTCAAATTTCGACTCTTCAGACCAAAGCACAGATTCCCACTGGTCTAATGTCCATTCCTTCTGTTTCTTGGCCCAAACAAATCTCTTCTGCTGGTTGCTTTTCCTTAGTAGTGGTCTTAGCAGCTATTTGACCATAAAGGCCTGATTCGTGAATTCTCCTCTGTGAAACTCTGTCTAATCAGAGGTGCTGTTGCGATTTCTGAGGCTGATGACTCAGATGAATTTATCCTCAGCAGCAGAGGTGACTCTTGGCCGTCCTTTCCTAGAGCAGTCCTCACGTGAGCCACCTTGACTGACCTTCAGTTCTTAAAGTAATGATGGACTCTCGTCTGTCTTTACTTAGCTGACAGAATTCATTGTTATGGCAAGAACCAAACAGTTGTCAAATAAAGCTGTCAGATGTGTAATTCCACAAAGAACCCTGACAAGGCACACCTGTGAAGTGAAAACCATTTCAGGTGACTACATCATGAAAGTTATTTAGAGAAGGCCAAGGCTTTGCAGCGCTGTCAACAAAGCAAAGGGTGGCTGCTTTTAGGAATCTAAAATATAAGACACATTTAGAGATATTTATCTATTTTTTCTTTGCTACATAATTCCATATATCTTGCTTCATATATCTGATGTCTTCAGTATGTATGTACAATGTAGAAAGTAGTAAAAATAAAGAAAAAACAATTGAGAAGTCATGTCCAAACTTTTGACTGGTAGTGTACATTAGATATTGCTGGGTTTTTTTGAAGGTGTTATAGGTACATAAAAACCAAAAAAGGACAATTTTAGTCTGTTGGTAGGTGTTTGCTAGGCAAATTGATGATTTTCTATACAATATATCTTGTATATTCAAGAACCTTCAGTGGCTTAAGATGGACCAATTTTGTTGCTAAGCTCCTGATAATGTAGGACATCGATGTCAAACTCATTTTACATCGTGGGCTACATACAACATATTTTTGACCTTAAGTGGGCTGGACCAGTGAAACTCTACTTTCCCCCCTTATTTCTAAACCAGCATTTCTATAGTAGATAGTGAAAAAACAGAACTTTTCTCTCATTTAACATCTGTTACTAAACTACTATGATGTAGTGTGAATTATGAAAATACAATTTAAAGTCCAAATTCTATGGCTTCCACATTGATTTCTTTCATTTTTTTGCAAAGATATCCTGTAATATAGGGTGCAGACACATTTTGATTTCTTCCCATTGATGTACAGCAGGGGTGGGGAACTCCAGGCCTCAAGAGCCGGTGTCCTGAGGCCTGGATTTAGATCTCATCCTGGGTCAACACACCTGAAGCAAATGATTAGTTCATTACCAAGCCTCTGGAGAACCTCAAGACACGTAGAGGAGGTCATTTAGCCATTTAAATAAGCTGTGTTGGATCAAGGACACATCTAATACCTACAGGACACCGGCCCTCGAGGCCTGAAGTTCGATACCCTTGATCTACAGTTATGAACAAGAAGTGAATATTCTAGCTGTATTAAAAATCAAACTATTTATTTGAGGTATTCATATTTTAAATCAGTGTTCTTAGAGGGTTTGTGCAAAAATTCTTGCTGGGATAGTACTCCACTTTGTAGCTACTCGACTAGTTTTTTGATGTTATCCATTATATTCTTTTAGAGGTTTCTCTTTATATCTAAGGCAGATCACATTCCACAAACTCAACAAAAAATACTGCAATGGCCATCTTTGTTTCTGTAATTTAATTATAAATTGCAAAAGAAATCGTGGAAAAAAACAAATAACCCAAAAAAGTAACGTCAAGGGCCAAATTGCATTATTTTTTGCATGAATTTGTGGGCCGGAAGTAGGGGTGGTGTGGGCAAGAGGTTTGAGACCCCTGACGTACACTGACACCATTATATGCATAGGACATCATGCCAGCAGTACAGAATATGTGGATATGATATCTTACAATCTAAAGTGACATTTCCCCCTTTTTTCCACTGCCCCCTCAAACTGATGGCTGTATATGAGGATAGTTTTACATTGTTTGACATTCTCCTAATCCTTTTGAAATGCTCCACGTCTGAGAAGCTGTGGGTACCTACCTGAGCTGCAGTCTTACTAACACACACCTTGGCAGTGCAGAACAAGCGTCCATTCTCCTTCTCTGCAGACCATGAAGTAAATACATGAGTGGTGTAACAGAAACGCTTTAGATGATGAATTGCTGCAAGTTCATTGGTTAGACTCTGACTTCATGTCTGAGTGAATGACATTTCCTAAGAGCTAAGCTTTTCAGCTTGCAATGGGCTTTACAATAGCCACCCACAAATGCCACTTGAAACCCAAGCCAACAGTTTCCATCAAACAAGCTGCCCAATCCTTACCCTACTTCTTGGTTAAAATGTTCTGCTATTGATGAACAGCCTTGTTGTGTTGTAGTTGTCAGTTACAGTCGTGTGAAAAAGTTTTTGCCTCCCTTCCTGATTTTCTATATTTTTTGTATGTTTGTCACACTTAAATGCTTCAGATCCTCAAACAAATTTAAATATTAGACAACGATAACATAAAATGTTTACTTGTGAAATAAAAGTGTTTATTATTAACAGGGGGAAAAAAACCAAACCTATATGAACCTGTGTGAAAAGTGATTGCCCCCTAAACCAAATAACTGGTTGGGCCTCCCTT
Source organism: Mchenga conophoros (assembly GCF_057382185.1). Classification (NCBI taxonomy): domain Eukaryota; kingdom Metazoa; phylum Chordata; class Actinopteri; order Cichliformes; family Cichlidae; genus Mchenga; species Mchenga conophoros. The sequence goes on from NC_140541.1 coordinate 33,754,432, forward strand.
AGCAACAATAACTGCAATCAAGTGTGTGATAACTGGCAAAGAGTCTTTTACAGCTGTGGAGGAATTTTGTAATCATTTTTTCCACACAGGGTCTTGTAGTTTTGGATTTCCCCCCCTTAATAAACATTAACATCTTCATTTAGAAACTGCATTTTGTGTTTACTTGTGTTATCTTTGTCTAATATATAGGTTTTTTTGATGATCTTAAACAGTTAAGAGTGTAAACATAAACAAAAATAGGAAATCAGGAAGGTGGCACACTTTTTCACACCACTGTATGATTGTCTTTATAAAAGGTAAAGCCTAACAGCTCCATTACATCATAACTGTCATAACTAATCACAACTAATGTCAAAACTTACTGTATCTGTATAGAGTAATTCTCAATTCATATACTGCACAATGTGGCTTTTTCTTTAACTTTACAAGCTGTCAATTTGAAGAAGTCCTACATGAACAAGTAGATAGAGGCTGTTAGATTAGAATATTATTTTATGCCATGTTATACCCCTAATTAAAGATTGTGAATTAATATGTAGTTTTAGTTTGCATTATTCTCCTGAATTAGAAGAAGCTGATTGTCACGAGCTGAAAGCAGGGACTCAAGCGCAAAGCAGGTTGATGTCTCAGAACACGATTTATTTACACACCCGTGCAATAATATATACAGTGACGGGAAATTCAGGGTTCCAGGGGATTAGGGGAAGGCTCTCTCTCTCTCACGCTCGCTCACGTCCTCACACACGTTCGTACCGCGGGGAGGTCACAGGTCCGGGAAGATAAGCTGGAACAGGGAAAGGGAGACATCAATCACGAAGGCATAAAGGTGTAAGACCACGGGAGCTGGAAAGGTAGACTAACGTCAGTAGCGCAATCATCCCGCGATGAGAGGATCTGTGACCCAGCCTCAAATAGAAGACGGATAATCAGCTGATCGCCAACAGCTGTGAGAGCCAAGGGCGGGAGCCAGCTGTGAGCTCCGCCCAGGCAGAGAGATAGGGGGAGAAAGAGAGAAAAAACACAAGTGTAGCCTTGTGAGGCCGGCTGGGCAGGCACGGGGACCATGACAGTACCCCCCCCTCAACGGGAGCCTCCCGGTGACCCACCAGGCTTACCTGGATGCCTGCGATGGAAGTCCCGAAGCATATTCCCGTCCAGAATAGCCGCCCGAGGCACCCAGGAACGTTCCTCTAGCCCGTAGCCCTCCCAATCCACCAGGTACTGAAAACCCCTGCCGCGGCGCCGGGAGTCCATGATGCGGGAGATGTCATAGACCAGCTGACCACCCACAAGCCGGGGGGGCGGCGGGGGCCTGGCAGGAGGACACAGCGGGCTGGAGAGCACCGGCTTGACCTGGGACACATGGAAAACATTGTGAATCCGCATGGTACGAGGCAGCTTGAGGCGAACGGACACAGGGTTGACAATGGAGTCTATGGGAAAGGGGCCAATGAACTGAGGTGACAGCTTCTTAGACTCAGTCCGCAACGGCACAAAACGGGTAGACAGCCATACCTGTTGACCGATGGAGTATTCAGGGGCCGGCGTCCGGTGACGGTCAGCGAGGGCTTTGTTGCGCTCCTTAGTGCGGAGTAGAGCGGCCCGAGTAGCACGCCAGGCCCGGCGGCACCTGCGGAGGTGAGCCTGAACAGAGGGGACAGAGTGCGCACCTTCGATAGCTGGGAGCAGGGGTGGTTGGTAGCCCAGGGATGCCTCAAAGGGTGACCTGCCCGTGGCGGCGGAGGTGTGGCTGTTGTGGGCGTACTCGATCCATGGCAGCTGTTCACTCCAGGTCGATTGATTGTGGGAGGCAACACACCGGAGGGCAGCTTCCAACTCCTGGTTAGCCCGTTCGGACTGTCCGTTGCTCTGTGGGTGGAAACCAGAAGAGAGGCTGACCTTGGCCCCCAATGCGGTGCAAAACTCCTTCCATACTCGGGAAGTGAACTGTGGTCCCCTGTCCGAGACAATGTCCTCGGGGATCCCATGGAGCCTGAACACATGTGAGGCGAGGAGCCGAGCCGTCTCCAGAGCCGTAGGGAGTTTAGGAAGGGCGACAAAGTGTGCGGCCTTAGAGAAACGGTCGATGATAGTTAGTATGGCGGTGTAACCTGCAGAAGGAGGCAGTCCAGTGATGAAGTCCAGCGCGATGTGTGACCATGGTCGAGCCGGCGTAGGGAGAGGTAGAAGATGGCCCGACGGAGGTTGGTTTGACCGCTTGTTCTGGGCGCAGGCGGGGCAGGCGGTCACAAACTCCCTGGCGTCCCTCGCCATGGTGGGCCACCAGAAGTAGCGTCGAAGGAAGGACAGGGTACGGAAGACCCCGGGGTGGCATGAGAAACGGGCAGTGTGAGCCCACTGGAGTACCTGGGAGCGGACCGCCGAAGGGACGAAGAGGCGGCCCGTTGGGCCGGTCCCAGGATCCGGTTCAGTCTCTTGTGCCTCCTGAATGAGGGATTCAATCTCCCAGGAAACGGCTCCAACCACCCAGGCCGCCGGCAGAACTGGTTCGGGTACCGACTCCTCCTCCGTGGTGGAAAACTGCCGGGACAGGGCATCCGGTTTCACGTTGCGAGATCCGGGCCTGTAGGTGATGGTGAAATCAAAGCGAGCGAAGAACAATGCCCACCTGGCTTGCCGAGAACTGAGGCGTCTGGCCGAACGGATGTACTCCAGGTTCTTGTGATCCGTCCAAACAATGAATGGGTGAGCAGCCCCCTCCAGCCAATGTCTCCATTCCTCCAAGGCGAGTTTTATGGCCAAGAGTTCCCGATCCCCGACGTTGTAATTGCTTTCTGCGGGTGAGAGACGGCGAGAGAAGAAAGCACATGGGTGAAGCTTACCGTCCTCCTGTTGTGAGAGAACCGCCCCCACCCCGGAGTCAGAAGCGTCGACCTCCGCCACGAACTGCCTTGTGAGGTCCGGCTGCCGGAGGATGGGCGCTGAGGAAAACCTCTCCTTGAGCTGGACGAAGGCTCGCTGAGCGGCAGGGTCCCACAGAAAAGGAACCTTCGGAGAGGTGAGTCTAGTGAGAGGGAGAGAGATCTTACTGAAATCGCGAATGAACCTCCTGTAGAAATTAGCGAATCCCAGAAAACGTTGCAGTTGGCGATTAGGAGGGACTGGCCATTCAACCACCGCACGCACCTTCCCAGGGTCGGTACGTAGACTTCCGTTCTCAACTATATAGCCCAGGAAAGCCACCGCAGGCGCGTGGAACACACACTTCTCCCCCTTCACAAACAGCCGGTTCTCCAAGAGGCGTTGCAGGACCTGTCTCACATGCACCTGATGCGCCGCGAGTGACTTAGAAAAAATGAGGATATCCAAGTACACAAAGACACAGCGATTAACAAAGTCACGAAGCACCTCGTTCACCATGGTCTGAAAAACAGCGGGAGCGTTGGTGAGGCCGAAGGGCATAACAAGGTACTCAAAGTGCCCCTGGTGAGTATTGAAGGCCGTCTTCCACTCATCCCCCTCCCGGATGCGAACCAGGTGGTAGGCGTTGCGCAGGTCCAGCTTAGAAAAAACAGTCATGCCCTGGAGCAGCTCAAAAGCAGAGGAAAGCAGCGGCAAAGGATACTTGTTCTTGACAGTGATCAGGTTAAGGCCGCGAAAGTCGATACACGGGCGCAACGAACCGTCCTTCTTGTCCACGAAGAAGAACCCAGCCGCAACCGGGGAGGAGGAGGGACGGATCAAGCCCGTAGCGAGCGACTCAGAGATGTAACGCTCCATAGCGACCCGCTCCGGCTGGGAGAGGCTGTACAGGCGGCTAGACGGCAACGGAGCCCCCGGAAGGAGATCGATAGCGCAGTCATACGGGCGGTGGGGGGGAAGGGACCGCGCCCGATCCTTGCAGAACACGCCACGCAAGTCATGATAGACCCGCGGAACCGCCGAAAGATCTGGGGGGTCGGACGGCGAACCAGAGGGCAGAAGCGGAACGGGCGCCGTGGCCGCCCGAAGGCAGGACATGTGACAATTAACACTCCAACCCAGGACGTCACCCTTCTCCCAGTCAATGTGCGGGTTATGGAGCACAAGCCAGGGGTGACCGAGAACCAGCGGAGTGAGTGGAGCCGTGAATGCAAAAAAACAAATCCTCTCCGTGTGATTGCCCGAGAGAGACAACGAAAGGAATTCCGAGACATGAGTGATATCGGGCAGGCGGTGACCAGAGAGCGCGTGCACGCGGAGAGGGCGTGACAAGGGCTCCAAAGCGATGTTCAGCTTGGCGGCGAGCGAGGTGTCAATAAAGTTCTGCTCAGCCCCAGAGTCAATGGGTACTGAAAGCGAGTGAAAAACAGATTGTACTTGAAGTTTGGCCGGTAAGAGAAGTCTGGGGAGAGGGTTTTTACTAGACAGATCGCCCACCAGCACCCTCTCAATCACTGGCGAGCGCGCCCTTTTGCCAGCGTCGGGCACGAGGAGACAGAGTGACCCTTACGGCCACAATAGACGCACTCACCGGCGGCCAGACGGCGCTGGCTCTCTGCAGGCGTTAGCCGCGAGTGTCCAAGCTGCATGGGCTCCTCCTCATCACCGGCGTCAGAGTCGCGCGGCCCGCGGCCGGCTGGAGAGGCCCCGTGATAATCCAGTGATTCCTGTCCCGTCCGTGTGTGCGCGCTCCGGTGTGCACGTACTCTGTCATCCAGCCGAACGCACAGGGTCATAAGCGCGTCTAGGGAAGAAGGCAGTTCACGAAGCATCAGTTCTTTCTTTATGTCTTCGTTAACATTAGAAAGCAAAGTACTTTTTAAAGCCTCCTCCCCCCACTCTGTCTGTTCAGCTAAGGTGAAGAAGTCAATAGAGAAATCAGCCAAACTCCGCTTGCCTTGTTTGAGCGCGAGCAGGCGCTGGCCGGCTGTGAGCGTGGTGGATTTTCTATCGAAGACGCCTTTGAACTTATCCAAAAAGTCAGAATACGTTATGTCAGGGTTGGCGTGAAGCACAGCTTGAGCCCAAATCAGAGCCCGATCCTGGAGTAGTTGAACTATATATGCAATCTTAGCACCATCGTTAGAAAAAGCTTGCGGTTGCTGACGAAACTGAAGGGCACATTGAGTGAGGAAGCCAGCACATTTATCAATTTCTCCGGAGAAAGCTTTCGGTGTGGGTAGAAATCTGTTAGCTTGGGAAAGTGAAGAAGCAGGAGGTGTGGCACTTACTGCTGAGGCCGAGGCTTCCTGGAGAGGAGCGGCGGCAGGTGGAATTGCCGGCAGGGGTGTTCGTTGGGCCACAGCCTGCGTGAGAGCAGCGAGCTCGCCACGGAGATGAACAAACATCTGTTCGTGTCGCTCCAGCATTGCGGCCAGGGTGGCGAGAGTGGGAGTGGAGGCCGCCGAGTCTGCTGAGTCCATTTCCTGGCGGGATGATTCTGTCACGAGCTGAAAGCAGGGACTCAAGCGCAGAGCAGGTTGATGTCTCAGAACACGATTTATTTACACACCCGTGCAATAATATATACAGTGACGGGAAATTCAGGGTTCCAGGGGATTAGGGGAAGGCTCTCTCTCTCTCACGCTCGCTCATGTCCTCACACACGTTCGTACCGCGGGGAGGTCACAGGTCCGGGAAGATAAGCTGGAACAGGGAAAGGGAGACATCAATCACGAAGGCATAAAGGTGTAAGACCACGGGAGCTGGAAAGGTAGACTAACGTCAGTAGCGCAATCATCCCGCGATGAGAGGATCTGTGACCCAGCCTCAAATAGAAGACGGATAATCAGCTGATCGCCAACAGCTGTGAGAGCCAAGGGCGGGAGCCAGCTGTGAGCTCCGCCCAGGCAGAGAGATAGGGGGAGAAAGAGAGAAAAAACACAAGTGTAGCCTTGTGAGGCCGGCTGGGCAGGCACGGGGACCATGACACTGATAACTATTGCATTAGTTAAACTGATTTGCATTACATTAAACTGCTGACTTGTTGTGAATGAATGATATTGTTTTATGATGCATTATACTGCTGAGTTATAAGAAATCTAATTTGTCTGAGTAGAAGAGAACAGAGTGTGCTGGAGTTTTCTGCCCCATTTCAGCAGGAGCAGATAAACAGGGAGCCAAGGTCGTAGCTTAGGCGCTGTGTGAGAGAAAGCATGTGAATGTTTAGGCTTTGTATGATAAGGTGGAGGCACCAGAGGCTATAAAAGTTTGAGCAATGCTCCACCATTTTGAGATTTTTTGAGGCTGTCTGCATCAGTGTCCATCTCCCACGTGTGTGATCATTAAATCATCGTTTGACTCAACCCGGCCGGACCAGTGTTGTTATTGTGGTTTTTTCTCTTGTCTCCATCCCCAATATTTTGAACCTTAACAAGGCATGTGAAAAAGAAAGCTTTCACTTCAACACTGCATATAGTCCTGTGAAAACAAATTACTATTGCTTCCATGAGAATTAAGAGGGTAAGTAGCTTCTCAGTGCTGCTAATCGTATAAATTTGATTAATGGATGGTCAAAGATTGTGACCACCTCTATAAAAGAGATTTTTAGAGTTTTCTGGTCTAGTGTATTCAGGTGTGTATTGCACAATGCCTACAAGGAAAAACATCAGCAGTAATCCTAAAGAAGCAATTGTGTCTGCTCATCAATCAGTCAGTGAATTTGTGAGGGGTTAAAAAGCCATTTCTAAAAAGAAGATGATGGTGATGATCATTCAACAGTGGGAAAGATTATTGATGAGTGGGAAACTTTCAAAACGGTGTTCAATCTTCCCAGGAGATGATCTTCCAGCAAATTCACCCAAAGGTCAGACCATCTTGTGCTCAGACATATTGCAGAAACCCACATCTTCAAGCTTTACAGGCCTCAGTAAGTGTTTTAAATATTAAAGTTCATGACAGTAAAATTTGAAAAAGACTGAACAAGTATGGATTGTTTGGAAGTGTTGCTTAGAGAAAAACTCTTCTCCCATAAAAGAAAAGTGGATCAGATTATGTTATTTTAAGATTAGGTTTATAAATTTGCATCTAATGTCGTTTGGGCATAGGAGAGAAAAGTGGAAATGCCTGGCCATAATACACAGCCCCTCATTTGTTGAAAACCAAGCAGGATCTCATACCAACTACCAAGCACAATGGCGGAGGGGTGGTAGTTTGGCTTCTTTCCAGTCAGTGAGTCAATCAGGATCTTCTCTGTATTTTAGAGTCAAACATGAAGCTATGCATGACTCTGTCCAACATATTTTTATATATATTAGAATAGAATAGCCTTTATTGTCATTGTACAGAGTACGACGAAATTGGAGTGCCACTCCCTTGGTGCAAGTTTCAATAATAAATATAATGTAAAATATAAAAAGTACAAAAAAACAATCGTAAGTACTCAGACAATAGTATGTACAATATATACAGGATAGCAGCATTAATATAAAGACAGTATGAATAGCAGCATAATATAATGACAGTGACGGTATGGAATAGGTTCAAATTGTCTTTGTGCTTATTTACTACGGTGATAGCTCTGGGAAAGAAGCTATCCCTGAATCTGTTTGTCCTGGTTTTATGTGACCTGTACCGTCGGCCTGACGGTAATAGTTCAAACAGTTGATTGCTGGGGTGAGAGTGGTCCTTGATGATATTGCCAGCTCTGCTGAGGTACCGAGAGTTTGCAGTGACCTCCAGGCTGGGCAGAGAGCAGCCAGTGATCTTCTGGGCTGTGTTGATGACCCTCTGCAGTACTTTCCTGTCCGCAGCTGAGCACCCTGCATACCATGATGTTATGCCGTACGTTAGGATGCTCTCTATGCTCTCTATTATTTGAAACTGATCCACCAAATCTACAACAGAATGGCTGAAAAGAAGAAACATGGTGTTGTACTTGCCCAAGTACAGACCTCAACTTAATTGAAATGTCATGGCAGGTTCTTAAGAGAACTGTGTATAAACGATCACACAAAAATCTCACTGAACTAAAGCAATGTTGTAAAGAAGAGTGCCAAAATTCCTCCACAACAATGTGAGTGACTCATGAAGTCACATAGAAAACAATCACTTGAGGTTATTGCTGCTAAAGGTGTTACTGTCTTGATATTAACATTGCATTTTGCAGTTTTTAGTTTTTTAACCATAGTTTCCTTAACCAAATCTGATGAACCAGATTAGGCATTTTCATATATAACTTGAACAGCAATGCGTATAGACTCGTAATTAGACCTGTAATTGAGTATAATGTATACTTCTATACTGTTTATTTTTGAAAATATTAAGTGAAAAAACAACATCTTGGACATGCACTCTGTCCTCATAATTAAATAACTGAATTAATGTACACTGCTTTGTTACTGGAAAATCAGTTTAGTGTTCTAAAATTCTGAACAAGCCTCCCTTTTCAGGCACAAACTGCTTTTCCTTACGTCAGATTTGATAGAAGATGCTGGGTCATGGTCTTGACTACAAATCTCTACCAAGTCTCACACAAAAGTGCAGTGAAACACAATCTTTACTGTAAAGCAGCCCGTACTGTGTTTGTGTGTACATCTGCTTTATTTGTGCGCATGTCTACATGTTCAGACAGCTTGAATCCAAAGTGCCATAGTTCATGTCAGTCAAGGTGGGTGTTTATGGCTGTAATGGAACACAGTGGCTCGTGCTTTCAGTGACGAGAAAGGCGGGTGGATACACGTCCCATGCATTTAGTATTACTTGTATGCGTATACTATACTAATTCTCCTTTAAATGATTTACAGTCACGTAGACAATGGCTGAAAAGGTAGGTCATTATTTTATTTAAAGTGGTACCTGAATGGCTTTAGACATTAACGTTAGAAACCTTACCCCAGTCTACCAGTAGACAAATAATATTTCACTGTCCCTCTGAGTGCAGTCTAACACACCCTGTCAGATATTTCATCTCTTGTAGACTATGACATCATTGCTGAATGAATAATGAATAAAGTAGGCAAGATGGAGACAGACACACCAGTTCAGAAAAGTATTAGTGCTTAGTTTGAATAAATGTTAAATATGATTCCATTTTTCTGCATTATGTTTCTATATGGAATTCTACCCCTTTTACTGACAGGTCTTCTCCAAGAAGCCAAGTCACAGTAAAATTACAATATTTGACATAATTATAATACAAAGACAACCAAAAAAATACTGAAAAAAAAACAGCCCTCAATTTAAGGTGCCTGCTGATAAAATGTAAATGAAACAGAAGCATTTCCACTGTTGATCTAAATAAGAGTGCTAAATAATAATAATGTGTCAACCTCATTTACATATAGATTTTTTGTATCTTTAAGTCAGTTTCATTATTTACCATAATGACAAGGATACCTACATTTTTAAATGTATCAACGATATGTTAATTAGATTAATTACTCCATGTTTCACTAATTTTCTAAAGTAAGCTACAAGTGAACAACACGAATAACTTCAATTTTATAGTAACAATGTTAAAGGTGTACTAATGAACACAGTGCACAGTTATGACCCAGACCTTTAGCTGCAAGACTTTTGTACACAGTAGTGGTTGCCGTTGAGCACAACAGTAAGTTGGTGATCATAGTATGGCATGTAGCCACTAATATGTCTGAGTGAAGCAGCTGGTGGAGACCAAAACAGAGCTAAAAATTACACAAAGTGATGTTCAATTCAATTATAAAAATCTATTAATGCCTATTTTAATATCCTCAGAGGTTTATTACAGTACTGTCTCTTTGTGCAGATGTTAACCAAAGCAGACAGACCTTGGTAGGTATTATTTTTTATCCCTCAGCCCTGAAAGTTTGATTTGGGTATTGATGTCACCCTGCCATGTGGGAGGGCAGCCGGGCAGTCAGTGTGGACACACAACTTCGTGAACACGGTAACTCACAAAAAGAGGCCAAGAAGCATTTTCAAATTGATATCATTGGTGCATCTATAATAATTTTCAGATAAGTTTGAATCTCAGTGACCTTGAGGTCAGAGGTCCAGTTTTTGGAAAATCTTGTAAATACAATGACTCAAGAAACAAAACAGCTTGGATTGGTAGCACTGACGACCACCAGTGTTTTTTGCATTTTAAAACCCACTCATGTTATATAATTTTTTAGTTACATACCACTAATTTATATATTGAACATTTGAGAAATATTTGTTTATTTGATCATCCTGTAAAAAATGGTTTGTTTGTTTTTTACATATTGCACTAAATTGTTGTGACTATTTGTGACTTGTTCAAAAATGTACAATAAAATGGGGGAGGGAGGACTATTTATACACAGAGGGTATGATTGAGGAAGGACAAAAAGGAAGGGAATAGGACAGATGAAAGTAATCACAAATACAAGGATAAACTGTTGTTACTGAAACAAAGAGACGTGAAACATGAAAATAAATACTAAATCTGAGTCTGAGCTTCTTACTTAAGCCCATCTGTTCCTCCCTCTCTTCTGTTTTAAAATAAAGTCAAAATGACAGCAAGCAAAAACACAGAAGACTGGTTATGACATTAACACAAAAGCATAATCATTAATAATTAAACAAAAATCTAAAAAGTCCAACTCAAAGCCCTTTGACCATGACCACATCTTCCATGGAACATCGGCTTTCATATTCTGACTGTAAAAGATACACAGTTAAAGTGGTGGAGCGGCTACACAATCCAAATGATTGGAGGGTCAAGTGTTTTGTTAATCACGAATCTCCATTTGCAGTTCTGGAACAAACATCTTTATCTTGCTTATTATATAAACCTAAATAAATAGGAAAAACTCAGTTGTTGAAAAATGTATGCATGTACTAATGCATTCTTCTTCAGCACATTCCCTGGTTCTTTTCATACAAGTCTGGTTTTGTGTGGTCCTATGGGATTTTTGAAAGGAGAAACAAATAAGTGGAGGTATGTGCAAACAGAAGACACTATTGTCTGCAGCTGGTTGCAGAGTGCAGAATCTTGTTAACCTTTGGAATCTGGCTCTATGTCAGGCTGGTAGGGACACAAGTGTTGCCACCTGCCACTGATGTGGAAAGGAAGGAATGTGGCTAACCTTGTGTTGTATATGTTTAATCTATTTAAATTTATAATATTTAAATAATTACAATTATATAATAATTAAATTATTATTATTATTATTATCTATCATTATTACATTTTTCTAATTTTGTTTTTAGTTATTTTATTTTATTTTACTTTGTTCTATCCTATATCCATTGGGAAATTGGAGTACAGTAAGTTAATGCAACTTGAAGCATCCTCTGTCGTGGTCGAATTCTATATGCAAAAATAGGTATTCCAGCCAGTCAGCAAAAGCCTATTTGCGTCTATGGTTTAACCAGTCTGTACTAAAATCCTGAGAGGGATCCAGTTTTCTTTTTACAAGGTAAATGGATACTGCTTATGTCACACACATGCTACACATATCCCCAACTCGGTGACAAACAATACATCTGCTCCATGGAATCTGGGGAAAAGGCCATATATGCATACTGGTTATATACTAGGGGTGCAACGATACACAAAATTCACGGTTCGGTTCGATACTTTGGTGTCACGGTTCGATATTTTTTCGATACAAAAAAATGTTCATGCTTTTTTCATTTGTCATTTATTAAAATTTGAAATATATATTTTAACTCAAAAGGACAGTTTTTAAATTTAATGTTGCTGAAACAACAAAGGGATAAAATAATAAATCTGATCGAGAAATCACTCATCTTTGGAAAAAGAGAGTTTATTACAGAGAAATGGCTCTTTCCAAAATAAAAGCTATACTATACGCTTCTTCTGGGCTATATTCTCAGCAGCATATTAAACATATCAGGTCCCCATAAGGAGAATCATGTGCTAACGGCTGTCTACATGACTCGGGTAAAGTTTGTAACATGTGTGCTTGTTGTTTTTGTCTGCCTCCACTTGTCTTTGCATGATGTCGGCGTAAATGTGCAGTCATATTCGTTGCGTTCCCACTAGTGCTGTCAGCGTTAATCTGAAATGACATTAACGCCACAACACGGCAAATCTCCGTTAATGAGCTACCGCGGATCGTCCCGTGCGCGGGGCTAGACGGCCAACACGTTAACGAGCTAACTGCGCTAACGCACTAGTTCCCACCAATGTAATTGAGCATTGCGTGGCACATCCGACATACTGTTTTACTTTTGTCCATGACGCGCTTACCTTCAGGGTCATACGTCACATGAAAACCAAAATAGTTCCAAACGCCAGATCTGAATGAGGGTGGGGGAGGTTCAATTTGCCATGTTGCAAGGAGAGCTTAACTTCTGTCTCGCTAGCTTGCCCTGCGCTCAGTGAATCTGCGTTCGACTACTCCGCCTAGGCTGCACTGTCGAGCGCAGATCCACTGAGCGCTCAATACAGACAGCATCGTCAGAAAGAAAGTCGATAAAATAAATCAAAAATTTTGTATTGTTCGATACATATGCGTACCGAAACGAAAGCACTGTATCGAACGGTTCAATATCGATACGAGTATCGTTGCACCCCTATTATATACCTATGGTGATGTCTTGGTGAGTATCAGGGTCAGCTGTTCTGTCTGGAGCAATACCTGTAAAATAAAACATGTAAGGTGAAGAGATAGTCACTTCACTCAGAGAACCTAGGTTACAGTATAACCCACCAATATATATTTTCTAGTCTGGTAGAATTTCATGGTCTGCTGCGTTAAAACCAGTCCGAGTGCCTGCCCCCCCGGAGGAGGGGCAGTTTTTCAGTTACACTCAAGCACTGAGGCACGCTCATTTTATCACTGACTGACCTGAAACAACCCTGAGCTGATGTAATTGCTCACCAGCCTAAAAACAAGACCAATTCTCTTACACAGTGGTTGCTCCCTTGTACTCTTAGATTTGTTGCTTTCATTTTGATACAGCGTCAGTTCCCCTTATAAACTTTCTTTGGCCCAGTGCCAGACACTCTCGATGTGCCCTCAAATGGCCCCTGGCACGGCACAACCGGCTCATCCCAAAGCTGCAGGTGTTCCCACTGGCTGGCCACGTCCTCACCCCCTACTGCCTATAAATGGGCAATTGCCAGAGGATTCACACGCCCAGGGGGCCTGTATCAGAATGGTTGCACTTGGGCCAGAAATTGGATTCTGGGAGGGAAGCTCTTTATCGTGAGGCCAAAAGCATAAAACTGTAGCATTGTAGTCATCTGATAACAATGACACAACAGAATCAATCGACATCAGGAGCAACTTAGACACAGCTGCAGCTACTGGCCACAATGACACAGCATGGCACTTCGGAGGGGACATTTTCCCCTCTCAAGAGAGTTTTATCCAGATGTCTCTGAATATGTTGTTGCACTTGATATTTTTTGTAACTTTAGACTTTTCAAGCTTTACAGTTAAAGGGAACAAACGGGTAATTGGAAACATTTTTTTTTCTTAAAAAGCAAGCAAACCAAAAAACCCAAAACAGAAGCAGTACCTGCCAGGCATGGTGGCAGAAACCCTCAAAGTGTACTAAGAGAAGTATCCAAATTGAGACCATCCTAAGCAGCAGTCTGTATTAATTGCAGTAATCAGTAATTTAGTCTGAAAAAATATGATTGCTGAACTTAAGTTGGATGACTCGTGTCATTCTCTGTGAGTCCATGTATGTACATATATGTGTAATATGCATGACGATGCCAAGGCTTAAGTAGGATACCAAATTACAGTTGGCAGAGACCCCGTTCTGTAACGGTTGATGTGCCATCTTGATTTAAAAATGGAGACCCCACTAAACCACAAACAGCTTCAGTGATGTACTGGCTGGCAGGCGCAGCTTGGACCCCAGTGTGCCATTGATCATCATTATTTCTCTGTTTTTCTTCCAGTTTTCACTTAGTCTCCTGCATAGAGGAGCACAATACACTGATGGATCAGTGTTGTCTCAGTTTGACAGAATTACAGCCGCAAATGAGGCCATGAATTTCAAAAAGAAAAATTCTGCTGTAATTGAATAGCTTTAACAGACACATGACTGATGGTACAGTACATTTAGCATGGTCAGCATTTGTCTATCTGTGTTTTATATAAGATAATTATGGAGATGAGTCAGGATAGAGTTCCCATGACTCAGAATTTCCAGACTGGCTGTATATGGTAAAAAGAAAAGAAAAAGAAAGGAAAAAAAGGAAGAAAATCCCATTCCAGATGGGGCCTCTAATGTGGTCTAAGCTGTTCAGAGATAAGTGGTTAAAATATGAGTGTAATCTGGAATCACATTAATGGGTCACACACAAGACTTTTAGCTCACAAGCTGACTGGTATTTACAAAGCATTCGCATATCTTATTGACTCTCCAAAGTGCTTTTACAAAATGAGCCATCTTTACAGGGGTGTGTTTTCAGCCTTTTTTCCCCACCTTATTTTCCTTCAGAACAAAATACTGACTTCAGGACAGTTGATGATTAAAGTTTGGGGCTTGGCCTGTTTGATTAGTAGTTTTTTACTTTGTCTTACATAGCACTAATTAGCAAACCTCTTTGTCTCAGTTTTGAATGAAACTTGCTAACGAAGCTAACACTAACATGCTAGTGGCCAAAACGCTAATGCTGATGCTTCAAAATACAGCGTTCAGATGATTATGTCCATCATACATATATTAGACTCTTTGTTCTGTTTCCAATGCATATAAAGCATGGCTGTAGCTTACCGGTAGGTGTTTAAAAGCCTTCATACTTCATTCTTTAGCTTCAGGTAATACTGAACAAACCAAATCAGGGTCATTATTTGAGTCACACAGCGGTATGATCCAGGTAGGGTTCATGGGTTAGCATTAGCAGCCTGCTTGCTTGCCTCTCAGTTTTGTGGACTCAGTTTATGTGGCTTGGTTTACTGATTGTTCTGATGTCGTAGTACTTCTTGTGTGTTGTTAATGACACAGCTTATTTTGCAATTGTACTTAACTTCTGAATGTATGTGAAGACTGAACCAGAGGCTAGATTTTATATCCACAGAAATATTTGAAAACACTAGCTAACTGAACACAACTAGATTAGGTTCATTTAATAAATTACTCCTACTTAAATTGTCACCCATTGAAAGACTAATGGAGTGGTGAGTAGGTGATGGAGAGAGGTGAGTAATTCACACTCTCAGCTCCCAAATACAGACCGGGCAGGGACTGATGCCAATACTGATTGTTAGGATGTGTAAAATCCTGGTTCATTTATACAGTACATGCACAGGGGCCATAACAGAGTCATTACTTTTCAGCAGTGCTAATTAAAAACCAATGGAATTGCTCTGATTATGTCACACATGATGCTCGGTCAGGACTAGTTTGTATTACATGCACGTACCCTTGCATGTAATTTCTCAACATGCAGGGTTAATTTTTCAACATTTATTCGTTTGGGGATATTTTAGTCGATAAGACAGTCTTTAAGCCTCGCCAAGTGGCTTTGCTGATACCTACCGAAACTAAAAAAAATGAACTTTTGACACCAACCAGCACTGCTTGCTGATGTATAATCTCATATGTGTTACAGGCAGTGCTGACAGTATTGTAAACAAAGAAGTTTGGGCTGCTTTACTGGACTCTAACAGTAATTTTTCCAGTTCCATTGAACTATAAAAGAACATTTTTATTTGTGTCCTATAAGATCAACATATATGTGAGAGACCAAATAATCTATTTGTTGGACTTTACCGCAAACAGAGCCTGATATAATCAATGTCAATATGCTTACTGATGGCTAAGCTGATCCTCACTTGTTAAACTGATATATCAACCCCATTTATGTGATGGATGGATGGATGGATGATGGACAGATAGATAGTTTAATAAGTTTTGCGTGAAACAAAAATGGAACCACTTCTTAGTTTTGGCATTTAAAGAAAAGCTGATGAGGACCACAAGTGAAAAGGAGTGAAAGTGGAGATCTGGACAGCATCGATAGCCCACAAAATGAACCCAACTTCTCCTTAGACAGTGATGTAAACCAGAGCTCTCATACTGTAAAATCACTGAGAGTTATAGCATATCACCGACCTCCCAAGAACACAGACTTTGAGCCCTTTTGGAGAAGAATACCATACTGATGCATTTATTCATTTGCGCTTGTAGCCGTGCAATTTCACGTTTCACTTTTTGTGCCACAAAAAGAAAACAAAAATGCAGAAACAGCAGATGTGAAGAACCTTAAATCCAGCTAGACATTTCATCTAGCTAGTAAAGTTTCATCTAAATTTAAATGTTTTTCTATCCTCTATTGTTGCAATGTTTTAAGAGATGTCACAGAAAAACGGCTATAGATATTTAAAAAAAAAATATGTATATTAGTTTGAAAATAATTATGAAATGCAAGCCAGAAGGGTGTATGACATGGGAAACCAGACTTCAACACAGCCAGGCTTTCTTTGCATTAGCTGTTTTATTTTTTAAAAAGGGCATAAAACCATCAGTCATATGAGTCTTCTGCACAAATTAAGCTCTATTCATGCCACCTACTCATATCAGAGATGTTATGAGATGATGACAATAAAATGGTGATAAAAATTTATAAAGAGCATAAAAATTTAACAGTAAAATACAACACTCTTGCAAATAAGACAAGAGATTAATGCTGCAGAAAATGGCAAATGTTGAGTTTTTTCACTAAGTGTGCTCCCAGTGCTACTGGTTATTTTTAACATGACAGCTGCAGATTAAAGCTTGGAAAATTTAAACTCGAGTCATTTAAACATTGAAGGTTATTTTCCCAAGTCGAATAAAGGAGATGTGGAAATCACTTCAGTTTGGCAGAATGAAGTGAAATTACTTTTGCTGATTGAACAGTTATTCTTGGTGTTCTGGGTTCTAGTAGCTGCACTTCCATCAGTTTAAGAGAGACTTAGAATCAAACATAATAACATTTTCTGCATCACTAAATGAATACATGCAGACACCTGTGACAATGTTACATGTGCTGCTGTGATGCTAGTAACAACTTGCAGGTATAAAATGTATTAATCCCTATAGAGAATCTATTTTGCACTTAAAATATGCTGTAATAGAGAATGGAAGCATCAAATAGAATAGCCCTTTATAGTCATTGTACAACAAAATTATGGAATTGAAATAAAAGAATTAGGGAAAATGTGGTGTGTCTAACTGATTTAAAGAACCTGCACCCAACCTGACTATGTTCAATAAATATAAGTTTAATCAGGTAAAAAGAGATTGCTAACCCATTGTTCTGTCTTTGTACTACACTGCCTGCACCTCTGTACACCCCTGCCAATAATTTTAGGTTAGAAAAGAGAATAATAAAATCCTAATTTTACAGAATATTTGTGAAGTTTAAAAGTAAAAGTTTCATTCAAACATTCGAAAATGAACTAGAAATATCAACATCATAAAATCAAGAATATTCTTGAAATCAGCCGTGTATCTATGTATGTTTAGTTTATAAAACTCAAAACAGCAGCCAAGAGATCAAATGTACAAACAAGTAAAGCTAAAAAAAAAAAAAAGAGAGAACATTTTCAAACCGATTACCAGGATTCAGTAACCACATTGTGGTGTCAGTGTGTCAATACATGCTGAAGTAGTAAATATAAGAGGGGGGTAGCATATTCATAAAATCTTATTTTATGTAACAAGTTAAAACCTTAAAATTGTTTCACAGTTGGGCATTGTCTGTACTACTGCTTTTAATACACCTTTGCGTTTGAGCTCTTCTGGCCATTCAACTCAGTTGTGGATGCCTTAGCTTCTAACTTGTACTTCTACACTTTTTCTATAAACAACTCTACTAGGTCACAAGTGAGGACACTAAAATAATAGATAGGTTCTGCTTCAAAAGCGATGACACTTGCGGCTTACAGTACGCCTTGGATTAGATTCTGCAGGGGAAACTGAAGAAAAAAGGTTTATTTTGAGAAATACTCAGCTTGGCCACAACTGTCCTTTGTGGTAAATGTGTGAAAGAGTATCTGAATGGTAGTTTCAGGGTATTTAAAGAGAGACTCAAAGTCTACTTCAGTGGTGTCATCATTGGCAAGCACAGAAGCACCAGTGAATAGAGAACAGTGAATAACAGGATTTCTGTGGTCTATCTGTTCATGGCATTCTGCTAAATGTGTTGCAAGCTAACACGCTGATCTGGAAAACTGGTTGAGTCATTCTCCTGTATTGTTAATGTACCTTGCTGTGCAGCTGCCTAATATAGAAGGATGAGCATGAGGAATCTGCATCTCAGTTATGGTTTCCACTGAGCACATTTAAATTTTTCCTCTTGAACAAGCAGTATAATTTTTTTTTCCTCTAAGCTAAATCCACTGGGATATTCCAGTCACAAGGAACTGTAAGGCACTGTTTAGTCAGCATTTTTTTGTGAGATAACGGTAAAAGACCCCCCATCCCCCAAGGAAAAATGTTCTTATCAAAGAAAAGAAAATGTTCAGGATTTCACTCAGAATGGAACCGAAGCAAACAAAGCCTACATTTCACCACTGGAAAAACAAAGTGTTTGGTCTACAAGCTAGCACGTATGAGGTGTGCTGAAAACCTGATTTAGCAAGCAAGAGAGACAGCATGTAAACAGTATGACAAGGTCCTGCACTCCCAAAGAAAGACTCTTGTTCCAGTGTGGACAGGTTCTTGGCTCGCTCCCTTTGAATGACTGATTGGATTCTAGTCAGGGCTCTTTTTCTGGCATGCCTTTCAGAAAAACAGAACAATATCAGGTGCTGTCAATTTGTCGGGATATTCAATTACGTTATGATAGCGTGGATCAGATGTACGGTAAATATGAGCTGAGTCATTTGACTTTACGCACGAAACTGCAATATTTGTTTGGCAAAGTCAAACCTGATGCTTCTCTGGGTTGAGCAAACACAGAGAGAAAAGGCTTGTCAGCCGCTGCCATTGTTTAGAGATATTCTTTCAACTAGGTTGCGACTATGATGCAAACAAAGATGGAGTACTAACTGGCAAAACTCGCAACTGCCCAAGGGCTTTGGACTCCCAGGAACTCTATACCCTGAAGGTATAAAGGCTTTGTCACTTAAACTTTTCACACTTCATCGTGTCTTATAATCAAAGGGAAGACGGCCATAAAATCTATCTAGTAATATGACGGATCTAGTAATGTGAATCTCATTTATGATTTATTCCGTTGTGGAAGGCCTAGTAATGAGCTAAACTCAAATCTACTCAAACCAGTATGAATTTTTCCTTTTATAAGCTGTGTTTAGTAAGACTGGAGGTTACAATTAGACAATAAAAATATAAAATAAAAAATTCCTCAATTGTAAACAAAATACAGATGTTTTTCAACATTTCAAAGACTTGTTAACACATGTTATATGTTAATACAAAGAGCTATTGTTATAATAGCTCTTTGCAGGGATATAATAGCTCTCGGGCAGGGATAGCTCAGTAGGTAAAGTGGTCGCCCCATGATCGGAAGGTCGGCGGTTCGAATCCACTTAACGGCTACCCTGAGGTACCCCTGAGCAAGGTACCGTCCCTACACACTGCTCCCCGGGCGCCTGCTTAGTGGGCTGCCCACTGCTTCACTGAGTGAATGGGTCAAATGCAGAGAAAAACAAGTAATTTCCCCATGGGGATCAATAAAGTATCCATTATTATTATTATTATTATAATAGTTTGATTACTATTACTAATGTTATCTCCAAATTTTTAGTTTTTTCATTGAGAGAAAAATGCTTTGAAGAAATGCATTAAATTTGGTTTCTATGACTGCGGTGGAAATGAGGTTAGTCACATCAATAGCAAATGCAAGGTCTGGCTTCTATTCTTCATCTGAGAACATTCTCAATGTCAATGTCACAAAACTTTCGAATTTCTGCTTTCAGGTCCCTATCTTCAGGCTCAAAGTCCTTAAAAAACGCAGTAAACTGTCTGTGATTCAATGATCTCGCCCTGATGAAGTTAAGTTTTAGCAGTGACATGGTAAATGGCCTGCATTTGTATAGCGCTTTTCTAGTCCCTAAGGACCCCAAAGCGCTTCACACTACATTCAGTCATTCACCCATTCACACACACATTCACACACTGGCGATGGCAAGCTACATTGTAGCCACAGCTGCCCTGGGGCGCACTGACAGAGGCGAGGCTGCCGGACACTGGCGCCACCGGGCCCTCTGGCCACCACCAGTAGGCAAACATGGGGTTAGTATCTTGCCCAAGGACATTTGGCATGCAGCCAGGATGCAGCCTGGGATCGAACCACCGACCTTCTGATTAGTGGCTGACCTGCTCTGCCACCTGACATACACAACACTTCCTGCTGTGTAATACATTGCAAAAATACCAACTTCAGCTCTGGTTTCATGATGGTGATTCTGGTTTTGTTATGATGGTGGATGCTTACATTAAACATGATCAAAGTTTCAGTCATTGAGAGCAAATGTAGCCAATGTGGCAGGCTGTGAGCACAGAAGCCACACCCACCTGTCAAAACGTCTGTTTCCCAAGGGTCACCAGATTGTTTCAAACAGTGGATTAATTAAGGATCCACAATGGAAAAGATTTATTTACCATTGCAGCCAAGATTGTATAATGAAAATATGATTTATTTAATTAGTGCTAAAAATTAATTTAGAGGTAGAGAATTTATTGCATATTCTTACAGTTTGACGCTACTCCAAAGTCTGGTGGTACTGCAGCAGATAGTTCTCAGGCATTGTCAGATGACTGTATAGTTTGAGTGGGTATTGTTCTTTTAATTACCTGCTGCAGATCATCCAAATACTGCATTGTGCTGTCTCTAAGCAATGTTTCATGGGGAATTAAGTGTTTTTAAACTGTAAATGCTCTGTTCTCACAGACCCAGCACAGCATTAGCACTCACTCTCTTGTGTGCAAGATCAGCACGGACAACTGCCGATCCACGCTGTGCGCTGTAATTGATGAGTAATTATAAACACTGTAATGCTGTTCTGGCCCCAGGCGCTCCCACGGTGCTGCTGTCTCTGTTCGTGTTGCAGGGGTTCCTACAGTATGTGACAGTGGTGGAAATGCAGAATGCCTTTGCTTACCCCTTGTCCACATCACGTCTCAGCTCTTTTTTGTTGTTTTATCATTTGGTTTTGTTTTATGTTTTACTGACTTTTAAACTGCTTTAAACATCTTGATTCATTTGAAATTAAATCAATATTTTGTTAAGTTTTGGAAATCTGGCAGTGCATCTCACTGTTTTGTCAAAGCTACCAGTCATAATAGTTAACAATAACTCACATTCATTATATAAGAGTGCATAATGACATTAGTTGATGTTGACTGCATGGAACATCAACAGAATTAATGAACAGAGTAAAAGCTATTAAAAAAAACAATATCACCAGGGGAGCAGGTGCCGCACACACAAGAGTTGAACACATGACATCTTTTTTGACCTAGTTTTTTCTCTGTTATTGTTATTGTGGCTCTTTTCTCTCATAAGAGCCACAATAACAGTTAATTTTTTTGCAAAACCCTATTCTTGTCATGATCCTGGGTCTTTGATTGCGTTTTGGACTGTAGGACCTTGTTTACTTATCATTGTAGTGATGCATGTTTCTTAGTCTTTATTTGGCATTGTTTAGTTTCCTTGTGCTTCCTAGTTTAATCGTTTGTATTTCTAGTACTTAGATACTTATTTAGTCTGTTCCCTTTGGTGTCCTGGTTGTCTTGGTTCCGTCTGTGTTCTCAACAATCCATCACATCTCCCTCGCTCTCTGTCTTTGCTGGATTTCCTGTTTTATTTTGGTATTCCGTGTCTCGCATGCACTGTGTTCAGTTTTGCTTCGGCTGATTTGTGGAAGCAAAACTGGAAAAATACTGGAACAAATACCGACTGACTGATTTGTTCCTTCCATGTTCCCATCTGTCGTCCCTGTTTGCTGTGTATTTCCTCATGTGCCGTGTTTTGAGTTTAAGCAAATAAAGCTGCCTATCTTAGTGTATCTCTTTGTGTTTGGGTCCTACCTCTGTCTGCCACACTGTAGCACATGATAATTCTTTCATTTAAAAAAAAAGAAAAAAAAAAAGACTAAACATAAAAAAAGCAAATGTTTTGATAAAATTGCTTTTTAAGCTGCTTAACTTGTGTTTAACTTTAAAATTAACAGCCAACTGAACCTGTAGTTGACCATGTTAATGACAGTATATAGAGCACTGTTTTCAGGTGTAAGCTGAATTAAGGCTTATTTACATCTACATTACAGTGCCATGATTACAACAGGTTACAAAGTACTGTTATCTGTAATCATAGTAGTGTTTCCGTTATGGATAATTATGTAATTGCTTGGATTACATTTCTACAAACTGCATAGATATCTGTACACAACCATACCATGACTTTTTCTATCTGTGCATTCGTGCTACAGTTAGCTGATTTCACTTTGACTGGTGGACATTGTTTTAATTTTTATGCACAGAGGGACAAGATTGCATTGGTGAAGTGCAAAACTCCTTGTAAACATCTACACAGCCAGCATGCTAACGCAAAGCTAACAAAGAGCCCAGAGTGACATTAAAGCTGAGCAGATACAGTAAGACGCTGAACTTCAACAGGTAACACACGCAGTAACGAGCAGTCAAGCTTGCAGCCTCCGTTACTACGTCTACACGTCTATCCCCATAGATCGCTTGCTCGATATGTTTAAATTGCTGTTGTGCAGCTTCTCGTGTTCTCCGTGTTAACACTAAATGATAATGACTAATAAGTGTCAAACCATATTTTACATTTTGCTGTTGACTAAACTGCAGAGTGCGTATCAGGGGAGTAGTGGAAGAGGAAGCAAGGGATATTGCACACAGCTGACAGGTGGTGCGTGTGTGTATTGGCATATTCAAAAGTAAACATATGCAAGCAGATGATCAGAAAAAACAATTTCACACAGTTGTAACTGAAAGCATGAGCAGCATTTTGGGTGAAAAGTCAGGAAGTTCCTGCATATCTTCATTTATTTGTGGCCTAATTAGACATACCTTTTGTATCGTTCCAGTTTTTCTTTTATACTGATCAACCATGGGACAACCTGTCTGTGTCACACATATTAGATATAATTGATGATAAATCCCTTCTTGTAAATACGACACACTTAGGTTGCAAATTATGCAGTTTAGGTTTTAATAAATAGAGCCCACTTCCAAAAGTCATGTCTAAAAAAAACCCAACTTCCAGTATATTGGAACAATGTAACAGATGTTGCACTGCATTGTGCAATGTGAGCCATATGTTTTTCTTCTTTTTTTCATGATTCTGTCTATGGGAAACCAGATACAAATGGACACTTTTATCACCATGTTTGAGATTCCATTTGTTTCCCTTGAGATATCGTCTTTGAGGCAAAAAAAAAAAAAAAAAAAAAAAATACTCACTTCTACATCCCTGTTGACAAGACGTTGCACCGTTCTCCTCTTGAAGTCACTCAATCCCCTGTAATTTTTTCATGGCTGAAGAAGGTTATGTCATTTCTCAATGTAGAAAAGTTAAACCGTTAGAGGCTGCTCTGTTTTTTTCAAAACTTGAATTTGTTGATTACTCTCACTGTAGATTAACACTCATATGCAATGTCTGTTCATTTAATTAACTTTGTCCATACTTTTTATTTGTATGTATTTTTGTTATATGAACAGACATTGTCAGTTGCTCTTTGTGTTCAGTTTTTTCTATGTTTATACAAGAACAAAAACACGAGAAGCTGTTGTTGTGAATTGAAATTGTATTTGGATACTTTGCTTTTCTCTCAATTAAATAATAATAATATATATATTTTTTAAATCAGGAATCTCATGTGTGAAAAAAAAAAAAAAAAAAAAAGGAATCTCATGTGTGTGTGTGTGTGTGTGTGTGTGTGTGTGTGTGTGTGTGTGTGTGTGTGTGTGTGTGTGTGTGTGTGCGCGTGCGTGGGGGGGGTCATTTCTCAAACGCTCTTCTGTGAAGTTGTGTATCTAGAAGTTCAGGGCTACGGTTCATTTGTGAAAACAGCTAAACATCCTTGGTGATCCTGCTTGATAAATACAGGTCCTACATTCTTTTAAATTCCTGTTGCTTTCTCGTTCGTGTCAAACACATCATTCAAGTTCACCTCTAAAATTCAAACGGTCATCTTAGTGTTCTTTTGTATACACAGATATTTTGCTCGATGTTGCTATGATATCTTTTTTGTTTTGGGAAAAGGATGACTAACAATCACATAAACAGAAATCAATGTCAAGAGTACGTTACCCTTTGAGGCATGGTCTTGACAATGCCAGGTTTAGCATGCTGTGTGGAACTCAAGCTTCGGGCTGTTAGTGATGATCATCAGTATTTATTGTAAGGAAAACATCTCCACCTGCCAAGTGAACCATTAATCAAAAAGATGATTGGCATTACATAATCTGCTGTTTTTGTTGGATTGAGGTTTTTCTCTCAATCTCTCTCTAACTCCTATCACACCTTGGCTCATGTGATGACACAAATTTTTAATGGTGGGTCAACGAGCACCTCCTAAGGGTTAATCCTCACTAAGTTTTGAATACCCGGGACAACTTTTGGTTTTAGAACCAAAGAAACACCTCTTGGTGTGAGGTGAAATGTCAAACTTAAAGAAGTCCAGTCACCTTTTTTAAAACCTCTGAGTTATTGATTTGGCCTCCAAATCTCCCACAGATCTTCAAGGTTGTTATTATGCTTCTCAAAGCTACTCCTGAAACATTTCTGCTTTGTGGCAGTGCATATTAACCTGCTGAAAGAGGCCACAGCCATGAGGGAATACCGTTTCCATGAAATGATGTACTTTGTCTTGTACCAGCTACCTAACGTTGTTGCAGACCAAGTAACATGGATGGCATGGATGCCAAAGTGCATCCCAAGTAAATGACACACACGCACCCGGCTATCCAGGTGTTGTAAAAGAAAACATGATTCATCACATCTGGCCAACTCCTTCCGTGGTCCAGTTCTGATGCTCATGTGCCCATTGTTGGCAGCTGCAGCACTGAAGGGAGGTGACATGGGCACTCTGACTGGTTTGCAGTATACACAAGAAACTGTGATGCACTGTGTAATCTGAAATTTTCACCAGCATTAACTTTTTTGGCAATTTAAGCTACAATACCTCATCTGTTTTAGCCTTTATTCTCCACGTGCATCAGTGAGCTTTGGCCGCCCATGACCTTTCACTGCTCCTCCTTTCGTGGACCACTTTTGATAGATACTGCCCCCTGCAGACCAGAAACACCCCACAAGAGCTGCACTTTTTGAGATGCTCTGACCCAGTCCTCTAGCCATCATAATTTGGTCAAACTCGCTGAAATTCTTACTCTTATACATTTTTCCTGCTTCTGAATCCAATTTTAGTTCAAAATGTTCACTTGCTCTCAAATATATCACACTCACTAAACGCTGCCATCATGAAGAGATAATCAGTGTTATTCACGTTACCTGTCAGTGGTTGTGCCATCTGCTCAGCCGTAGGTAGTTTGGTTTCCCCGATAAGTTACAGCAATTCTCCTGGCACTTAACAGTGTACACTATATTACTGTTTGTGCCGATGGACTTGATCCTTGGGGTGTTTTGGGGTTTGAAAGCCACAAAGAGGTGGTGTTTAGAGAAAATGCATCTCAGCTGTTCTGATACTAAGACACATAAGGGACCACTAAAGATTTTTGCTGAGGCAGCAATTGTCCTCCTTCTGTTGTGGATCACCTGGAGCTTTCTTTAGGTGCCTTCCCAGCTTTGACAAATGTCCAGCTGGGATAACCACGTTTACTCAGGGCCTTCTTGATATGATATTCTTCTGCTTCCCTGGCCACTCTGTCTGTGGGGATAGTGTTCACTCTATGTTGGACTATCCTGATGACACCCAGTTTGTGCTTCAGTGGGTGATGAGTCAAACCTTAAATACTAATTAATATGTGTTGGTTTACAGTACACAGAAACGTTTAAATATCCCCCATCACTGATGGAAATTTCAAAGTCTAAGAAGGGTAACATGGCATTTTTCATATCTTTATGTGTTTGTCCACCAAGTCTATGTGACTTGATTTTCACCCAGGTGTCATCCACATACCTGAACCAAAGACTTAGTGATGTTCCAGGGTAGGATAACAGAGCTCTCTTTTTAAATTCTTCCATGTACAAGTTGGCTACAATGGCTGAAACTGGGGAACCCATGGTGCCCAACACACTCAGCAGCAACCAAGTGTCTGCTCATAGAACTGTATCTTCATTCCACATATTTCACATGCAAGGGTCAGTACTACAGGCAGAAACATGGGTGTGCCATGGGTTCCCCATGTTAGTCAGTGGTGCTAGTTTCGATCATTATGCAGATGTACTGCGTATAAGGTTGGGGAAACCTGCAGTCAGCTGAGACTGAAGAGGTGACTTGGTTAAGTCACATTTCTCCGACTGAAAACGTTACCTCCAGATCAACATAATGAACTTATTGGGAATTTGAAATAGTCTACTGTAATCGGTGCAGTCTAAAGGACCGAACTTGGCTCTTCTGTATGAGGTGCCGTAAGGGACATTATTACTGAAACGCTCTCACACACACACACACTACTGAAACACACCTCATACTTCTGTGTTGTGCTTCTCACTTCTTAATTCTTCAAAAATAAAAAAATAATAAAAAAAGTCAGGATATAGTTTGAAGTGATAAAGTGAAATGGATATAATTTGCAATACTGGTTAAGCAAATGCTACGAACCTAAAACAAGGATAAACTGTTTTACTAAACTGTATTACTAAAATGAAAAAATATGCACCCAGTTCTTTATGTGGGGCCGGTTTATGTCACCTTGAAATATTTTACAGTCTGATAAGAGAAGAAAAAGGGCAGAAATTTGAAGGTACCCCTATACATCTGGCCTCTTTAAAAACATCTTACAGAAAGAAAAAGGCTCATCATACCTCCATGAACTTCGCCTGCCACCTATTATTTGTCTCCTCAACCTGACATTTATGGGTCCATCCTGAAGTTTATTGCACATTCCCATTCACTTTGAAAGTATAGACAGACATTGAAAGCACTCATGTGGCTTTGATTTCTCTACTTCTTCGAGTTTCTTGTCCAACAATGAGATTCCAGTCCATCGTGAGAAGTGCACATACACCTATACCAGGGGTGGGCAATCTCAGTCCACGAGGGCTGGTGTCCCTGCAGGTTTTAGATCTCACCTTGGGTTAACACATCTGAATCACATGATTAGTTCATTACCAGGCCTCTGGAGAACTTCAGGACATGTTGAGGAGCTAATTTAGCCATTTAAATCAGCTGTGTTGGTTCGAGGACACATCTAAAACCTGCAGGGACACCGGCCCTCGTGGACTGAGATTGCCCACCCCTGACCTATACTGTAAAGTACTTTACAAGTATAGTACTGGGTGGATTTAGGCAAGTCATTTGTGAGTGTCACTGGTGATCTTTGCAGGAAAATGTCCACATAGCAAACACTCTTGTTCAAACAGAACTGATAAAATGTTTGGCAAGTAACACAAAGATAGAATTATTCAAGATACCCATTAGCTAAAAACACAGACAGTGAGTGAGAGACTGAAAGAAAGGAAAATAAAGTAGAGAGGAACATCCCACTCTGGGTAAACAGAGAGGCCAAGCTATTTTTATTAGTCAGCTCAATCTCTATGGAGACTTGGGGTGGGGATGGAACCTCCTTTATCGAAACCTGGCAAGTACTGATCAGAAAACTGTGGGGATTTCTCTGTCTAAAAGACAGAGCTCCCATAATGACATCAGGCATCTCTGAGGGATGAGGTCATCAGTACAGGGAAAACTGTCCCATTGATTTGAATTCTTCCAGATATGTTATTGGGTGGGAATCTGAAATCAGAAAGACCTTACGTTGCAGGGACAGAAAATTTACCTCTTTATCTGTAGAAACCAAATTTAGTTTGCTGTACAACCTTCAGACATGTTTGTTTGCATTAATTTCAACAGTTTAAAATACACAGAACTAAAAGACAGGCGTTTGAAGAACAATAGTGCAATCACATGGCTGAGCAAAGCCATGAGTCCTTGCCATTACTGGTGAGTCAAAAATTTCACAACCAGGCATGACAAAGTGCCTAAAAAGAGAAAAATTAATTTCAGCATGAAAAAGTAGCGGCAGCAGGCCGGGAAGATTACAGAGTCAAAAGTTTACTTAAAGAATATGCAGGAATGATTGATGAGAAAGCTGTCACATGTGGGGCCTCAGGATCATGGCCCCTCTGTATCAAGCTCAGAAGCTGTCTGACATTCATAGCAAGCTGTCACTCAAACTTCCCCACACAGGAATTTTGGAGCGCATCCCTTCTTATGTTGTTAAAAGTTATTCCACTGTGGACCAAAGGAAAATGTGAACTATTTATACGCCACATAAGGCTATGCACATACTGTCGGGCAGATTTGCAAACTGGGAAGACCGAGATGAAATCTTGCGCAGTGCACATTTCTTTACACGAATCTTACGTGATTCTAAAAGTGTCTCCTGTTATTTAGAATCTGAAGTTTTTGATTTTATTTGTCAGTTAACATCCACATTTTGGTGAAATACAGCTATTCACTTTCTTGTACAGTCATCTCTGTATGCTCACAGTACAACTCCAGCTAGTGAACAGTTAACTGAGAACATCACAAACAATTTAAACATAATAAACAAAAGATTTAGCCCAGCTGTGATTGAAAGTGACAGAATCCTCTTTGCAGGTTTTTAAAGATAATTAATTCCCCTTCACAGGCAAGAGTGAAGGCACAGTTATGTGTTTTTGTGCTGTTTATTTCTGGGAATCTTTTCAGTGTTGTTTGTCTTTCTGTCAACAAGATTACACTCGGCCAAACAGTATGATTCTCGGTACAAGGTGGAGCATGGGCAAAGAAAGAACCCATTAAATTATGGTGCAGATTTGGATGACTTTTTTTTTATTGGTCTTGCCAGAGCACAGTATTTTCTGGGTCCTCTCTTAGGAATGGTTTGACATTTTTTGAAATGCTTCTGGTGGGAAGTAACCGGTATCCAAACAGTACAAACACATTGCCAACATGTTGCAATCCATCTGAGTCAGTCAGATGAGTGCAATAGAGAATTGTATTCTGGTTATTTTCCTATATAAAACCAAAACAGCAACTGATCGATTAGTTGTCACAGAGCTGGTCCCTATCTTTAAAGCAACCATTTCTAATTGTGATTGTGCTACGGTGGCCACCCACGGTAGTGTAACTTAAATCAAATCAAATCAAATCACTTTTATTGTCACATCACATGTGCAGGTACATTGGTACAGCACCAATTACTAACAGAATTAAAAAATGTTTGAAAAAAGTCCCTAAAAGACATGATAACAGATAACGTTGCCATTTTTGTGGAAGTTCTTTCCTTAACTAATTTCAAGTGGGACTCCAAGAAAATATAGGGTTGTGTATTAGGCAGACCACTTCTAGCCGTTTACCAGATTTCACTGTTTGTATCGAGGTAAGCTAAGCTAACTAGAGGCTGGTTAAGGTATTACTGAACAAGAGAATGAATATTATTAGTCTGTGCATCATTATTCCTCACCCATCAACCCCCCCCCACCCCCCCACCCCCCCACCCCACCCCACCCCTTTAATCCCTTGATATTTTTATCAGCCACGGTGCACTGGGGCAACTCCGTGTTCAGTATCTTGCCCAAGGATACTTAGGCAGACTCATGGAGCCAGAAAGCAGTGTATTAACCTTCCAACTAATGGCCAACTCACTCTACTTCCTGTGCCACAGCTTCCCCAAGTGCCGTGAATGTTACACAAGGTGCTTAGGTAAAGAACAAAATGTTTGTATGAAGGTGCGAGCAATTGGGTGATTGAGGTTTGTAGTAAAAAGTGCTTTGAGTGCTCAGTTATAGTAGAAAAGCTTTATATGAGCACCTGTCCATTTAAAACAAATACTGTAAGCCCATTTTTCAAAATATCAAACATTTCTTCAACATCATTTCAGATCTAAGAGACACACACTGTATCCTGTCAAAACGGATACAGAAAATGTATCATCCTGTCAATTTTATAGTCATCTGTGGCTCTTAGGAAATCTGTTTGCCATCCTCTAGCAGCATGCCTGAAAATAAATGTTTCCCAGCTTTGGTTGCAGCTCTGCGGGCATTCCCTCGTGTCCCGTTACCTTCCTGTGTCACAAGAATGCTAATATGCTCGTACGACTCCATGCAGGGGATGTTATAGATGCCAGCTTGAGCATGAATAGGGTCCCCACGTGGAATGTTTTCCTAGGTGTCATTTTCTCATTCTTTCCAATGTCTTTGAGTGCAGAAGTTTAGTGAGGCTCAAGCACACTGAAATAGAATTGGGATCAGTACTACAGAGCAAACACTATGATGCCTTTGGCCTGAGTCCACTTGGCCTACAGCTTTAAACTCTTCACTGACCCATTTTGTTATTGTAGGTGCTGTTTTTTTAATGACTGTTTCAGACATGTGCCAGTACTTTGAGTTACAAGGATAAACAAAAGGATTAAAAAAAAAAAAAACCTAAATACCAAACGTGACAACTTTTTATAGGGCAAAAAAACCATGAGCTCCCATATGCAAATATGCTTATCTTGCCATTTTTTAAACATTCGTGTAAAAACAGACTGAGTCTGTCCATCTATATTCGTACCTGTTTATTCCATTTGGGATAACTGGTTTAGATAGGCCTAAACCAGTTATCCCAAATGGAATAAACAACTATTATAGAGTACGAGATGGTCACATCCTGGACAGATCACAAGTGTATCACTGAACTAGCAAAGAGAGAAAACTACATGCTTTCACATCCACACCTATGCCCTGTATTAGAAACACAAACTGACCTGATATGCATAGGCAAAGGCAGGATATGCTAATGGATAAATAATACTAGTTCATAAAATTGAGATTTAAATTTATAATTTTTGATCTTGGTAAATTCTGGGGACTGGAAACTGTTATCCAGGTTTGTGCTTCACTATATTTGGTTGTGGTAATAGTAATTCTCTAAAAAGTAAAAATCAAGGAGTTCAACTGCAGTTTTATTTTCAAAATAAACTTCTGGGTTCAATGTATTAAAGCAGGAACAAAAAGGAAACAACAGTTGCTAGATGGATGACTGAACGATCAAAACAGATACCTGAATGTCCCGAACCTTAGAAAATTCACCACAAGATGCAAACCAGATGCAATGTATGCTGAGTCCTAAAAAAGACAGAACTGATGAAAATCAACTTCTATCAAAAGGATGGAAAGAAGAAAATCGTATAATTTAGAGCAGGGGTGTCCATCTCCAGGACTCAAGGGCCGGTGTCCTACAGGTTTTAGATGTGCCCTTGAACCAACGCAGTTGATTTAAATGGCTAAACTACCTCCTCAACATGTCTTGAAGTTCTCTAGAGGCCTGGTGATGAACTACTCATTTGATTCAGGTGTGTTGACCCAGGGTGATATCTAAAACCTGCAGGACACCAGCCCTTGAGGGCCTGGAGTTGGACCCCCCTTATCTGTCAAACACAGGTGCTGCTGTTCTTCCTAGGCATGTATAGCTACCAATGGAGCTGGGATTTATTGACAGTTGCATTCATGAAGGAAGCAACAGAACCATACAGGAACATCCATCCATCCATTTGCTTCCGCTTACCCTTTTCAGGGTGGCGGGGGGGCTGGAGCCTATTCCAGCTGTCATAGGGCGAGAGGCGGGGTACACTCTGGACAGGTCACCAGTCTGTCGCAGGGCTAACACACATTCGCGCTCACATTCACTGAGCATTCACACCTAAGGGCAATTTGGATTAACCAATTAACCTATCCCCATTAACTGCATGTCTTTGGACGGTGGGAGGAAGCCTGAGTACCCGGAGAGAACCCAAGCAAACACGGGGAGAACATGCAAACTCCACACAGAAAGACCCCAGCCTGATGGTGAAATTGAACTCAGGACCTTCTTGTTGTGCGGCAACAGTGCCAACCACCGTGCCACCGTGCTGCACCTGCATACAGGAACATTCTGTGGCTAAAGCTGCGTTCACATTGGAAGTGATTTACTTGTCATGAGTTACTTTTCGGCTCCATGCACCGGTTGCCTTGGTAACCCTATAATGTATTTATTGCCTGGTGAAATGTCAGTCACTTCAGTCTTCACTCTCATTGGCAGTCACTTTAATCGCTTGCCAGGAAGTTGAGAAAAGTTTCTTGGGTCTCGCCAGCAACTGTTTTGCTTGTATCGCTTGAAGTCACATGTCATTCACCTTCTATGGTTTCTGGCTGCCAGATCACTTCCAGTGTGCATGCTTCTTGAGATTCAGTCAAATGCATCAAATATAACTGGACTACAGTAAACATACCAGCAGGACAACAATCCAGAACATGTTGTCAGTGCAATCAAAATTTTCAGGGTAAAGAGGGTTAAACGTTCACACAAATTATATCATTTAAACTCAGCTGCAACTAGGGCAGCTTAGGAAAAATTGCCTAGATGTAGCTTGGGAAAAGTTGGAAAAAATGTCAACACAAATACTTTTTTTATTCCATGTGCAATTTTAGATGATTTCAGTTTTGTAACTTCTAAAAACATTGGCACACGCATACTTGGATCTCCAAAGAAAATACAAAAAATTTACGAAACGCTCCTTCTCAGAAACAGTTCAGTGTCTTAGAAGGTGTTATGGGTTTTTTTTTACGAAGACTGGAAGACTCACTTCTGAATGTACAGATATGGTAAATTTTTAGTTTGCCTGAGCACTCAAAGCACTTTAAACAATATAAACAACATGCCTCAATCACCCATTTACACAAGCCCTTTTTAGTATTCTAAAGTTCACATACAATCACAATTCAACGAATGCATAAGAGAGCAACTTTGGCTTCAGTATCTTGCACCCAAGGATACCTTGAGATGTAGAGTGGAGCAGCCAGGGATCAAATGACCAACATTCCAATTATTGGATGACCTGCTCCATCTCCTGAGCTACAGCCACTCTAAAAAGAGAGGAGATGAAGGAAGAGACAAAAACCTAAACAGGAGAGCAAGACGCTGAGGTGATGACTGCTGAGAAGATTCACAATAGGTAATTTGGAAAACACTACAAGAGATAACGAGTGACACTAGGTTGCCTGGGTAATACTAACAAGTGAGTGGGAGTGGATGAGAAAACTCCTTCAATACTGTTGTTAAGTGATAACCGGTAGGTATGCTCACATAAACAGAGAGAACCAAAGAGGGAAAGGCATATTAGCTTAACAGCCCTATATGAGTTCAGTCAAATTATGAAAATAAAATCTCTGGACTCATGTTTTTTTCCCATAAGTCAGCCAACTGAGGGATAACTGAGTTTTTTTTACCTCCAAAATTCATATTTATCCTGCTCTTAGCATATCACCCTCATATCTTCGTTTAGATCGCTTAAGCATAAATTACTATTACATTTGCTCCAGTATAACCAAGCAATTCGTAACCCTTTTATAGTCAAGACACAAGCAGCTGCCCTGCAGGCCAGAAAACACATCACAGACCAGATGGGGGTAAAAGTCACAGTGTGAGGTCTCAGAGGGTATGTGGTTGTATGGTTTTCAGTGTGTTTGTACATTCTGCTTAAACTATGTTTAAAGGATAACACGGGGTAGTTCAAGACACCATTCCTCCTTCCACCACGTGTAATTCATCCACTGCCAGACACAGTTTAAATCCTGGAAGTCACTTAGGCCCACTATTGTCTGAGAAAACTGTTGACCGCATTGGTCAGCGTTACTCAACATGATAGTGAACAGAGACATTGTTCTTTGTCCTGAAACAACATAATTAAGGCCCAGCAACTGGTCTTTCAGTCTATTAAAAGTAGGTCCTTTTTAGGACAACATAAGTGTAAACAAGGCAAAGTGGATACGTGGGGATTTCCATATTTCACTTCTTTGCTGTAGTTTTACAGCATGAAGTACTATATATGTATGATACTGATTAACATGAAAATAAGCCCATGTTATTTAGATATTAAAGATAAGATAAAAGGCAAGAAAACAAGGGACTTCTGATGAGCTTTGGCTGTAATATTACAACATTTCTGTTTTTATAATACATACACTTCTTCAGGGTATCCAGCAATTTCAGTCTGCAGCTTTGTTACTCAGAAGGGCGTGTGGTAAGTTTCTAAATAGATGTTTTGAAACCCAAACATAAGACTAAGATGGAGATTTCTAAGGTTATTAAGTCTAGCTTTAAAAGAGCGAGTGGAAAATTGATATTTATCTTGAAACCATCCAATCTTTATAATTTTACCTCTTTATTTAGAATTAACTGGGGAAAACGGCAAACCTTTTGTTTTGTTTGTTAATAACAACAACAACACTAAAATCCAATTAGGTGCTATGACAGAAACCTCAACATCTGGAAAGCGTGAGTGTGAATGCTTACATGCTGACTGCCAAGATTTATTTTCCATTATACACCGTTTGCCTCAAATAAATACCAAGTTTTATCATGTTTTATGGTGTTTAAATGATTATATTCAGACATCCCAAAGACCCAAAAATAGACCTAGGACTTTCTCAGTGATCCCAGCATTACTGTTCAAGCACAGGTTGCTTCTATTTTAAGTGAGCTCTTGGCCCGACACAGCATCGAGCCTGGATTATATGATATTTACAAATGGGGACCACAGAGTGCAAGCTGCTACCTGAGTGCACACAAAGACTAAGTAAGTACTGGTTTAAGCAACAAACTGGAGAAAACCATGGAAATGCATGCCAAAACTGAAACAATCAGAAGAAACCAAACCATCCAGTGTAGGGACTATAAAAACACCTCTCAAGTCTTTGTCTGACCATAGCCGAGACACCAGGTTTAAACATCTGATGAAATAGTTGGATGAGCTTAAGACAACTCTCAGTGGACCTTGGAGAGCAGCTGAGGTCGCCTCGGCACACATTTGACTCCAGCCAATCCAACCAAGAATGCATTTGTAAAACTGCTAAAAGGGAAAAAAAAGTATAACGATAGATGTAAGATCAATGCACATTTTATTTTTGACTCCTGTTGATTGTGTGATTTGTGTGTTAATGATTGTTTATCTGAAAAATCAATCACTGGCACAGCCAAAAGCTTTTAAATACCGATATTGGCGCACATGGATGCCCATCTCATAGAGAAAACAATTCTGGAGCCACACTTGGGGATAAATAAAGTGTTCTGATTCTGAAACAAGGTGAACTCTGCAAGACTACTGTTAATGATATCTTGATGCATCTAGCAAATCTTGACATTTTGAATTAAACACTTTCATGTAATGTGACAGAAATGCATGCACTGTGAAATCAACTCCCAGTCTGCAGCATTGCTTTCAACCGCATCCATCACAATGATGTCATTCTCCACCCATACAAAACCATGGGTACCCGCTGCTTGCACACAATCTCAATAAAGCTGATAATATCAGACAAAATAAACACATGAGTGGTGAAGATAGTCAAGCATGTACGGAGACAGACATAGTTCTCAGGAGTAAGCAGACCAAACCGCAGTGATTATTGTACTTTATTGTGCTTTCTGTCCCCCTCATGTGATGTAAGGCAACTTAAATAAACACAGTATTACCAGCATTACTACAAATATCACCTGGCACCAATTTGTAGTCAAAATAGGGCAACTCTACTTCTGTTAACATTCCTTCACCAATGAAACAATACCTTTGGAACCTGATTTAGGTTTTTGATGGTGTGTTACACACTTTTTGGATGAGGTATGGTTGCCACCATCTTCAGTGATAATGTATACAGATTAGGGTCTTACCCTGACTGGCGCATTGTTCACTGCTGGCGTGTGGAAAAATGTGGCTTGATTGAATTGTGCCTTAAGATTGAAACTCCAGGAAAAAAAAAAAAAAAAAAGACTGATTCACAGAGGAAATCATTTTATCTATCCTCTTCACGTAACGTCACAGGAATGCCTTCTGTATATTTTTTAGTTGTTTTAGGGACAAAGTTTAAGAATAATAAACACTTGATTAAGGTAATAAACGCTAATGGGTCTGGAACTGATCTATGTCTCAATAATTCGAGTCTGTCGTATCGCCAGGTCTGGCTAATGACCTAGAACTAGGTCATAGATATAAGTGACCAAAATGACTTTCTTTCTATAGATTGGGCTCTGGAGGTAGAGCAGGTCATCCACTACCTTGGAAGGCTGGTAGTTTGGCATGCAGACTGTCTTTGTTATCAAACTCTCCTCTGAGAAGATAATGAATACTGATGAATTAATTGGAGTGTGAATGTGTATGAATGTTAGACAGAAAGCACTTAGATATAAAAACAAAAACAAAATGCTCGTCTGAAAGAGCGTGTGACTGGGTTATTGAGACATGCATAACATACTTTGAGTGCTCAAGTAGAGTAGAAAAGGGATTTTTGAGAACCTGTCCATTTACCATTGGCTATGCTTGGGCTTAGAGATGGGGTGACAAGTTTAAACCTCCACAGGGAGCTCAGAGTAGATTTCCCTTCGCATTTGCTTTCAGGCGTGCCAATTTATGTGGTTTGGATATCTGATCAGGGTGTCTTGTAGGTGCCTGGCACACAGTCCAAGGAAGTGTGGTAGAACCAGGACTTGCTGGAGAGATTATATGCCTGCCTTGAGAACACCAGCGCTTACCTCCTTGATGGAGGAACTGGAAAATGTTGATGGGCAAAATCCACAGTGACATGTCTATGGATAAGTCAAAGAAAATGGTTCCTCTTGCCAACTTAAGATAAAATAAAGAATTAAGGAATAAAATTAAGATTCTCAGCATTGATCACAACTCTTTAAGAGCTAATTTGTAATCTCCTTTTCATTTCTTGGTTCAGGCTTTTGGCGTTTTTTCAAATTCAGTTGTTATCAGGGGTTAAGTAGAATTTGGCAAGTGGGAGAACCCCAAGACCGGGGGAGCATTGCAGTGTGGGGAAAAGTGTTTATTTAGAAGTAACATATTAACCTTTTTAATCAGTTTTAGTAGACTTTTCTTTGAGTATGGGCTCTAATCAGCTGACCTCCTGCTACTCTGATATTCACTGCTCTTTGTGGATTTACCAATTGAATTCGACAAGATATAAGTGGGTGTCATGTTCCTAAACTCTACAAAGCAAGTACAAAAGATAAAATTCAGATGTGAATCACTGTTAACTTTATAAAATACTGGAAAGTAACCAACGTAGACTGCACTAAACTGCCTAGTACAATATTTTCATATAACCTATGAATAACACAAAACAAGAGGTTTCACATAATTCATCATGTATAGAACTGATATCTGATTTAAAAACACTAAAATGAGAGAGGGCATTACATGTAAGATTTCATTACATTTTATCATTATTAAATGTCACTTGCTAAGTAATCATCTTCCTCTCCTCTTTGTTGAGCTGTTTGAAAAGTTGCATTTGAAATCACCCTGCACTTACAAAAAACCCCCAAAACAAAACAAAAACATGTTACTTCATTTATGCTCGCTCCTATTCTCTAGTTAGACGCTTCACGTTTCAAAACTTTACCACAACTTTCACCACAACTATACCTCTGCACCATGAACACACTGCAGGTATGAGAAGAAAAAGTATGTGTTGAGGCTGTAAGGAGGCTATGGGATGCTATTATTTTCTTTTTACTGACGAAGTATCTCCATGCCATCTCTGGAAGCAACACCTGGCTGCAGCACATGAAAAATGAACTCATTCAATACTTATAAATGCATAAACCTGTCAGATTACTCATTAACTGAGCGTCCTGGAATGCCTTTCTGGCCCACTTTGAGCATCTTGAACTGGCTTATCCCAAACTGACTCAGTGATATTGAGATCGGGGCTCTGTGGAAGCCATAATCTTCTCTGCATTCCTGTGTATGAAGATTGGTATCATTTGAGTTGTTGCCATCCAACGGAATAAATTTTGGTTGAGAGGGAGGAAAGTTGGGGGGTAGGGGTTATGAAGGATGAGGAACTTAATGAGCTCTAACTAATCCAAAGTTGAAGCTGAGCTTGACCTGCTTTACTTTTACCATCTCTTTATATTGTTATATTACTACCTTCCTTCCACTGCAAATTTCCTTTCCACCCACCCACTCCTTTCTTCCTTCCTTCTTCTCTTCCCCTTCCAATTAGACATATTTACTTCCCAAATCCTAATCTCTAAAACATCGACAGAGGCTTTAGCCCTGGCTCCCTCGAGGCAACTCTGCTTCTCGCAGCCACCTCTCCCTCTTTCCTCCCCTGCTTCACTCTGCCTTTTGTTCTGCATGATGAGGTCATGTTCGAACCATTTCTCTTTGGGACTTCGTGTGATACAAGCCCAAACAGAGGGAAGCCAAACCTCTGTTCACACATGAGATCAAGATAGTCAGGGGCATGTTTCCACACATTGCCTTTGGGTCTGCGACTGTATAGGTGTGTCTTTGTGTGAAGGAGCCAGAGGTTCACTCACGAGACCTGATCATTAGTTTGTCATTTTAATGATGGTAATGATAATGGATATGTAATAACTCTTTCATTAGATACTCGTTTCAGTTGTGTCATGCAAGAAGAATCCTAAATACTGTAAAACAACTTTAATTAAAGAAATACAGTGCATGATTATGCGGGATTTCATTTAAAGGATAAAGAACACCACGTTCTACAAGTTAATTTGTTTCTAATGATTGTTTTATTTTCTCACAGCATCACTGTGATAGGACCATGTGAGAGGAAATGCTTAGCCCATGTTACAGATGAAAGTATTACTCTAGCATTTTCTATATTGGTTTAGTTATTCTCATTTGCTTTGGAACAAGATGAAATGATGTTTAACTCATTCTTTGTGTAGGAAGTGTGCTACTGGTTCTCTTTGCCTTTGTGACATTGTTGCCTATGACAACAGTTATGTTGTCACAGGCATCTATGAAGCTATTATGCAGAATAGCTATAGATGGTCAAAATTGCATCATATTCCAAACTCAACCCAGTCATGAACTTGAACTGAACTATGTCCACATACTGTAGAAGTCTAAAAGGTTTTCTGTAATTTTCCCATGTAACAAAATACTGTCTTGAGTAACTCCTGAGATAATTTATCCAAATTCCCAGGACTGATTTGGCAACTTATCATCAGCTTGTAAAGAATGGTCGGCTATGAACTCGTAATCAACCTGATTTTTGGAGTGCAGCTAGATTATAGCTAACTATAGCTTTCTTGTTACAAACTGTATCAGTGTGATCCTTAATGATAAGCTTGAAAATGTCAAGTGGTATTGTTTTTGGCAGTTAGTTCATCATGTGA
This sequence comes from Mchenga conophoros, assembly GCF_057382185.1. Lineage (NCBI taxonomy): Eukaryota > Metazoa > Chordata > Actinopteri > Cichliformes > Cichlidae > Mchenga > Mchenga conophoros. The sequence goes on from NC_140541.1 coordinate 33,793,575, forward strand.
TGGCACAAAGCAAACATTTGGTTTTTACAGTAACAGTCAACATGGGATTAGCATGTACATTATATAGAAAGGCTTTACAAACATTTTGGAAAGAGGTGGTCATCATAAGATCTCACTGAATTTGAGTGTGATACTGTCAATTCATGAAATTCCCTCCTGGATAGTCTACAATCAAAAGCCAAAGTAATATCATTGCCAAGTGGAAGAGTTCAGAAGCCACATTAACTCATCCATGAAATGACAGACCACATAAAGTCACAGAGCAGGGTCACTGAGTGTTGAGTCACCAACGATCTGCAGACTTGGTGACAGCAAAGTTCTAAACCTACCTCGGCATTAACATCAGCACAAAAATAGTGTGCTGTGAGCTTCAATGCATAGGTTTCCACATCCAAGCAGCTTCTGTAGGTCTATTGTATAGTATATGTATCTGGCATTGTTTTTTTGGGCCATCATAGTGAATATATACAGTACACACACTGGTCTCCCAGTTGTTAAAATACATGACAGATTTTATAGAATACTGTAACATAGTAGTACAGAACAGTCCTCAGAAGGTACAGCTCATGGTGGGCAGGATTTATACCCAAATGCAGGACTTGGGAGACTAAACATAAACTCAAAATGCAGCATTGTAATGCTGAATTCTTTCAAAAATGGCAAAATACAAAATTCCAAAGTAATAGCAGACTAGGAGCAAAGAATCCAAACACAAAGAATCTTTGGAAAAACATAACAATGGGACACACAAGATGAAGGATGACTAAGCATGGACAAGGGGGAGAGTAACACGGAGACAATAGCTCAAACTTACCAACCTGACACAGAAATCAAACAAGACAAACACAGTGACAAGACTGAAGGAACAGAATGGGATTAAAAAATGGGAACTAACAAATCTTTCATCATCTAATGTGAACTAAAGGCACAGATAACAAAAATGAATAAGTACAAATAAATAAGACCATCAACAGGAGACCATAAACAATACAGAGCTTGAACATAAATCCCTTTTCAAAACCAAAAGAAATGACAAATCCACAAAAACTCAACTCTGGGTTCAAGGGACCAGACTGGCATTACTGATCTGGTCATAAACTAAACATTTCCAAACATCACACTTGCTGTGAAGTGAAGTTCTAACCCCCATTAACATACAATATGTACAAAACTCACCTGTTATATTTTATCTTTAACCCTAAATAAGATTCACAGGATTCAAGAAGATTCAAGTGGCCTGGAATGCAACAAAGAGCCCACACAAGCCATTCACAGATTCTCCACTTTGCATCAAACCCCATGTGTCTGCATGTTCAAGGTCCTTAGATGTTTACATTTTTTTTGGGGGGGGGGGAAGAAACATGCTCAAGTAGTAAACAGAGGAGTCATGACAAAAATGAAGCAGCGGCAGTGATACTGACTACTCAGTGAACAGCTGTGTGAACGTAACATTTGTCTGTAATGACACACAAATGATGAATCATCAACAGAGACAATCTGAAGTACCCGCGTCATTGTTATTAATTTTCTTGAGGGGCTGGAGTTTTGTATGCAATTCAGTGATGACTCTTGGAAAGAAGTTAGGTTTAATATTGCATTTAGCTAAGAGTTTGCCTATGGAAGGAGGAAAATATTGAGAAGCATCTTTGAATGTTGAATGTCTTTTTTTTCAACAGTAAACAGTGGTGTGGACCTAATGCTGCCAGTACACTTTTCAACACCACAAAGCGGCCAGTCTTAGTCTTGTAACACTGTAACTTGTCCGTCTATCCCGGCACACACCTAATAAAGCAAACTGCTCCCTTTTGTTGTGCCCTTGTCCTCCACCCCCACGTCCCACAAGGCCAGTCACTGGGACCCATAAACACTTGGTAACACATGTAGCTCTTGAATGAAGTGCAAAGTCATTGCCTCTGAGTAATAGGTGTTCTCTCTCACTCTCCCTCTGTGGCTCCCTATAACATTTCGTCAAGTCTTTACTGTGGTTTATTTGCTGTGACTTTCTTCCCGCAGCAGAAGGAATTAGGAGAAAGGGTTTGTCATCTTTACATTTCAAAGGAGCTTGCAAAGAAAAGCATCTTAAGACAACTTCAACTGAACTGAAGAAGCTTCTCGGATGAGAGGTGAAACGTCTTCAAGCAACTCAAAGAAGTCCAGACACTTTTCTTTGCAAGCTCCTTTGACTACGATGACCTGGATGACTGAGAACCTTCACAGACACGTCTTTACATTTGGACAGTCTTAGGGATGACAGCATAGATCGCCGCGATTGTTTAAAATTAAGAGCGGATATGATTTTTCTTTGCTTTGTCGACACATTTCCAGCAAGCTGTAGCTTGTAACGCTACATAGTGTGCAGGTGCAGTAATTTATTAACTGTTCAACCGTGCTCTTTTTTTAGCAGCGTATCTTGATAAGAATGGCAACAGACTGACAGGGAAACAGTAAATATTTACCCATTTGTTATTTAAAGAAAAAGATTGGTGGAGTAATGTTACCACCACCCACTACTGATTTATACTATTTTTACACGTGTAACCATGGGGATAACATTTTTGTGCCTCTACGTGCGTTGCTGATTTGTTTTGGTTTCCACTCCGGGCAAATGAAACACACCTCAACAGCTGAGGGCTCATGCTGCAGAAAGAATGAAGAGGGTTGAATGAGTAAAAAAGCTTAACAGTAATGAGACACGAGAATGGCTTCAAGCTAGACTCGCCTTGAGATGAAGACTCTGATGGCTGAAAACAGTGAAGCCGTTTCTGGGCTGCGTGCACCCTGACACAGTCTTCTATTAAGCTTGAGGCTTTCTCTTGTGGCCCCTACTTGTTCTCCTTTTCTTTTCTTTTTTTTTGGAACTGGCATCTCATCCTTGGAAGCTACAAAGATTAAAAATGCATGCCTCTGCCTGTCTCGTGTAAGAGCAAATACATGTTAGCAGCGCAACTTTATTTCACTTTAGGCGATCACCATTTTCATATCACTGACACTTAACGCATTAATGAGATATTAGAAGTGTTTCAGGTTCAAGTTCAAGTTCAAGTTCAACTTTATTGTCACTTCAACCATATACAGTTTAAAAATACACAGTGAGGCGAAACAACGTTCCTCCAGGAACCAAGGTGCTACAAGACAAGTTAGTGCAAAAAAAAAAAAAAAAAAAAAAAAAAAAAATATAATAATAATAATAATAATAATAATAATAATAATATATCTAGTAATAATATTGTGCAAAAGAGCATTTACAGGTTGGTGTGTGCGATGGTTTGGTGGTGTAGGTCAGTGTGTTTGCGCTTTGTGCTGAGAGTTTTGGGAGCTGTGGATGACTGCATGGGTGTTAACGCCTCCCCTTAAATCCCTGATGTGGTGCTTGGCGGAGAGCTGAGACTCGCCTGTCACGTCATTTTGGATGTGCTGGCGGGTGGTCTGCCAGTGTGTGCAGGTCAACAGAGATGTGGACTGCTGTCTGCCGACTCTCCACCGGGAATTGTCTGGGTTCTGATTCAAATGCTTCAAACTTAAAATGACGCAATAACACAAATACATCTTTGCCATCCAAAATCTTGCTGTTATCGAGACAGACATAGGGTCATTTTTTATTTAGCCTCTGATTCTGAGACAGAGATAAAATCATTTTTTATTCAGTGTCTGAATCTAGAGCAGTGGCTAGACCAATAGACCACCTCACTTACAGCCTGGAAGAACAAAGATGCAGGAAGTGATCCAAGTTACACTTACTTCATATGTCTTGCGTAACTGTTCAGTTTCTGGATTTCTAAAGTAAACCACCACAGGTACAGCTATCAAAGAGCTTTAGGCGCGCCAATCATGGCTGTGATTGTCCCAGCTGTCGAGATTCTCAAGAGATGCTGGACGAGTTGTTCTTTGGCACTGGTGACTTGACATACTGGTGATACTGAAAATGGACCAGCGTTTTTATATCCTTTTTCTAGCCTCACTGATCACTCACAAGATGATTTAGACTTCAGACCATACATACAAATTTAAATTACTGGTTAAACTATTATGTATGACTGTGGGAGAAAGCAAGAATACCTAGATGAGACACAGAGACAAGAAAATTCCACACATAAAAGCCTGACCCAGTGAGGCTTTGAGGTGACCGTGCTAACCACTGCATCACAGTGCAGACCAATAGACCCCTATAAACGGTCCACTTTTTAAAAGTTTGTTTCCCACAGTTTTCACTTGCTGATTTGTTTTGCTTTCACCCACTGGCCATGCACCAGAGCTACTTGGTTAGGTCTAATAAAAGATATATAAAAAAAAAAAAAAAATCTTTTATTCAGAAAAAAAAAAGTGTTTTGTTTTGGGTTTTTTTTTTTTTTTTTTTTTTAAACACACAGTAATACATCATGAGTAGTTAATGACAAATCTGTAGTCTTAGATGTATTATCTTAACCCTTGTATGTAAGGGCACCTTGCTCATATCTGTGACACATCAGGGACTTTGTCAAAAGGGCATTTTTCTTGCACTGGGAATGAGAGCAGGCGGATCTGGATGTGACTGAAGGCAGATCTAGATGAATCAGACTACTGATTGTGTCAGCACACAGTTATACAATGTAAATGAGACTCCAACAGCTGAATAAGTACAATGATTGCCTCGTATGAGCACATTCACAGCTCATACCAGCTGGGGACTCTTGATTTTTGTCATTCTCTTCACTATCAAATGCACTGTATCCAGGTCACAGTCATATCAATTAAAAAGTAATACAGAGTAAGAGACAAGCTAACAACGATCTGTGAGCATTTGATATATTATATCAAAGAGAGCAATAATAAAGATGCTTTGTGCCATGAAGTGAGCTGGGCAGTATAAGAGTGGAGAAATGAGCTTGGTATTTCAGAGTGGGGAAGGGTTTGGGTATTCGTCAAGTTGGCACTTAAGCGCAGACAGCACATATCTCCTTGTCAGCAGTGGCAGTGTTTGTTTTGGATACTGTCCATATTAAATAGATATGTCCAGCAGCCAGATTTTCTTGACAATTAGTGACATGTACGAATTTTCTTTGGCAGTACACCAACTATTTTTGTTTTTGTAACCTCAACCAAAAAAAAGCACACAGATTTCTTTTCAATCCTCCCCATAAAAAGATAGGCTGCTTTGATAACAGCGTGTAAAGCAGTACAAAGTTTCATCCTTTGTGAGAGCTAATCCTTATACCAGCACAGTTGCTCCGTCTCACTGCTACATCAGTCGTAACTCAACACACCCAATAAAAAAAGGGCTCTGCTAATGTTTAAAGGCGCTGTCTGGAGACAATGGTAATATAATACCAGCAGTAATATGGATGCTGGCATTGCTGGAAGTGGTGCCAGAGCGGATAAACTGCCTCATAACTGCTGGGAAAAGCCATTCATCTCTAGGGCTGGCAAAAGGATGCTGCTTTTGACCATAGGGTGGAAGATGGAAACCATGCAGGAATTTCAGTCAGTAAACTGGCAAGATGGACAGTGGTATGCTCTCTAAGGGCAGTGCCCCTGAGGAATCCAAGAGTGATGGTCAAGAGAAGAATGCAGAGGTTGTGCCAAGGAGCCTTGGTGGCGGTGAGGTTTCCACACCACAAACCTCTCCAGGCATGTATACAGATATGTCTGTTGGGGGTGAGAGTGGCCTCTTATCCCTTTGTTGACCATATATTAAATGGGCATGTGAAATCAAAGACTGTCACGTCCATTAAGACAGATTACGGTAACAACACTGCTGTACAGGGGTCATAATAGGTATCTGAGGGTTTCATATCATTTGTCATGAACAGAAATACACACTGCGGAACTATTTCCATGCCCTTTTCTTATTTTCAATATGAGGAAATCACTCCGGAGGTACTTTGATAGCACACACACAGCTAAATGTCATCATCAGGGGTGAAGGAAGTTATTATTTCCTGGAAATAATATCAGTGTTTTCCTGCGAGAGTTAGGATTCTCACAATGACGGGCATGTGGGGTTTTTTGGACAGCTATTCATAATGTATCTGTTTTTTATTCTTATTATTGTGTGTGTCCTATGTGTGCATATTTTTTTAGTACAACTTTTTTCCCCAATTGAATTCAGTTGAATTAAGACTTATTCATAACAGGAAGAAACGTTTGGAAAAAGGCTAAGGAAGGGCAGCCAACTGCCCTGGCCGCTTAAAATGAGGACAGAGTCAATCAAAGAGCAGTGAAAATTACCACAAATAACCACAAATCAGAAACGTGCAGCTAGAGATACCTGCAGAAAGGCACATGGAGAGATAAGATGGAGGGGGAAAGGCTCCGTACACTGCAAGACCAAGTGAATGATATGCAATGATTGTATCAGTGCAAGGACAGGGAAAAGAGGTTTGGGAGGTTTCCCAGGAGCCCGTGTCTGTAGCAGCATACCTAAGATGTGTTCAGGGTCACATCTGCAGTTAAGAGTTCAACAGAAGACTACAGCTATGTCACACTCGTGATGAGTAAACCGTTACATTAAGATTTTAACGGCTGGTCGTCAGTATTTGAGTATGGAGTTGAAGTATTTGGAAATATTTGAGCAGTTAATGTACTCAAATCCTTGTATAAATCCTTGATTCTTTTAGTATTCTTTGAGCAAAAGATTTATAGAAAACACTCAGGAAACCCTGAAATCTCCTCCTGTCCCCCCTCACAATTCAAGGCTCGTCACAAGCGAAAATGAATAAATGTATGTTAAGTATAGTCTAGATCCTAATATGAACACACTGCCATGACCATCATTCAACCGCCACTGCTGGGTAAAGGTCAGATGGTATCTATTTTATTTTCACTGAGTCAGCAGATCTGATTCAGATCTCAGCTGGACTTGAGTCATGAGGAACAGGATGGTTTTTCTGTCATCCTGCCCTTTCCCAACCTACGTCACAGGATGGACTGAGCAAGTGCGTCCAAACACGTCTCTGTTAACACAGGACATCCCTGGGTGACCTAACAGCCTTATCGAAATAAGTCACATGGTGAGATCTTCTACCACAAAGACTAACTACATTGTTTTAAAAAGCCAGAGAACATACTAAACTTATGACCCTTTGGTTTCTTTCTTTTCTTTCCTTTTCTTTTCTCAACATCATAAATCGAGTAGCACGGTGGCCCAGTGGTTGGCACTGTTACCTCACAGGAAGAGAAACTCCACCCGAGTCCTACTACGGGGCCTTTCAGTTTGGAGTTTGCATGTTCTCCCTGTGTCTACATGGGTACTCAACCTGTCCCTACTGTATGATTGTCTTTGGACTGTTAAGTGGTGATTCTAAATTGCCCATGGGTGTGAATAGTTGTCTGTCAGACAAGCTCCAGCCACTGCAACCCTGAACTGGATAAGGGGAAGAAAATGGATGGATGGAAGACTGTAAATCCAGACAATAATAATAAAATCCTAAAATAATGAAAAACTAAAGAACTGCAGTTTAAATTTTAAATAAATATGATGCATCTTTTTATGAGTATTCACAATTTATTTATTTATTTTAATTTAAGCTAAAGAGGCTAAATTCAGGTGCTGATCAAAATGATACCAAGGTTTGTAGCAGGTGATCTGATGTTATTAGTGAGGCGATGTACAGACTTAATTCCTTAGAGAAACTGTTTGGGTCGAGCACTAGAACCCCAGTTTTACTGAAATTGAGATGAAGGAAATTAGAATAAATCCAATTAGAGAAACATTTACTAAACAAAGGAGGCTGCTCTGATTGTTGGGCTTGACAGAAAAATATACAGTGGGGCAAAAAAGTATATAGTCAGCCACCGATTGTGCAAGTTCCCCCACTTAAAATGATGACAGAGGTCAGTAATTTGCACCAGAGGTACACTTCAACTGTGAGAGACAGAATGTGGAAAAAAAATCCATGAATCCACATGGTAGGATTTGTAAAGAATTTATTCGTAAATCAGGGTGGAAAATAAGTATTTGGTCAATAACAAAAATACAACTCAATACTTTGTAACATAACCTTTGTTGGCAATAACAGAGGTCAAACGTTTACTATAGGTCTTTACCAGGTTTGCACACACAGTAGCTGGTATTTTGGCCCATTCCTCCATGCAGATCTTCTCGAGAGCAGTGATGCTTTGGGCTGTCGCCGAGCAACACGGACTTTCAACTCCCGCCTCAGATTTTCTATGGGGTTGAGGTCTGGAGACTGGCTAGGCCACTCCAGGACTTTCAAATGCTTCTTACGGAGCCACTCCTTTGTTGCCCGGGCGGTGTGTTTTGGATCATTGTCATGTTGGAAGACCCAGCCTCGTTTCATCTTCAAAGTTCTCACTGATGGAAGGAGGTTTTGGCTCAAAATCTCACGATACATGGCCCCATTGATTCTGTCCTTAACACGGATCAGTCGTCCTGTCCTGTCCCCTTATTTTCCACCCTGATTTACGAATAAATTCTTTACAAATCCTACCATGTGGATTCATGGATTTTTTTTTTCACATTCTGTCTCTCACAGTTGAAGTGTACCTCTGGTGCAAATTACTGACCTCTGTCATCATTTTAAGTGGGGGAACTTGCACAATCGGTGGCTGACTAAATACTTTTTTGCCCCACTGTAACTGTGTCATCTGCATAGCGGTCGTAGGAGATTCTATTAAAAACATTAATTAGTTTCCCCAGGGACAACATATATAAAGAAAACAGAATTGATTGAAGGATTGAGCTCTGGGGCACACCAAATATGGGTAGTGCAGATGACGACATACATTGATTAATATGAATTCTGAAATATCTGCTTGATAAGTATGAAGAAAACCATTTAAGAGCAGTACCAGTGATGCCAACCCAGTTTCATAGTCTGCTAATACGAGTGGCATGATCAATAGTATCAACGGCTGCAGAAAAGACAAGCAGGACTAAAATGGGATGTTTGCCTTTATCCGAACGCAAGTGATTTTCAGTAACGCTGTTTGAGTGCCATGGTTCTGTCCGTAACCGGATTGGAGTTTATCGAAGATATTGTTTCCTTCAACAATCTGAAGGAGCTGATGAGCAACAACTTTCTCAAGGATTTTGGAAATAGATGGGAGTTTGCAAATTGGACCTATAATTACATAAAACCAAATACAACAAAGAGGTAAAAGAAACACCTAGTGTAAAGTGAGCAAAAGGCAATGTTAATGTCAGCCCAAACTTTAGCCCACTTGTCTCAATTCTGTATAATATTGCAATTAAGAACCACTGGAAACAGACCTCCAGATTACATCTTAAAGTTGCCATTTTGTTTTCTAGCTCCATCCAACACTGCAGGCTTACCTTGCGCTTTCAAAATGGCATATTGCATTACTAAACATCCCCAAAAGGTGTAATTACAAGATAATTACATGCATTATATCAAGACCAACCCAGTATGTAATTGAAGTCAAACCAGAGAACAAACAGCTAAACAAGCATTCTCGTCCTTATCACAACAGCAGTCCTTTAATTAGATTTACTGTGATCCAAATCTCAGAGGTATTTTCTTTTCTTCTGTTACAGTGGAGCATAGTCATTGCGTGCGTCTTACCCCTCCACCCACACACACCTCCGCCGCCGCTCATGTGAGACTTTTGCACCTCAATTAATTGGGTTAGAGTAACAAACTTTTACTAATGTAAACACTCCATCCACACAATAATTTCCTGCTCCTGTCCTATGACTAAATTAACTGGAGACTTCCCTTTGTGATTTCAGCAGTTTCTCCACTGTGGGCAGCAAAAGGACAGCCACGCAGCACACCCTTGTCAGCTTCATGCAGTTTGTTTCGTTAAAGAAAGCTCTTGATACGTCTGCGAGCCAAAGACACTGTGGCTTGTTTTGTTTCTTTAATTCAAGACATCTGAAAATGTAACAACTGAATCATGTTTTAATCGGGACTCCTACTACATGAACAGCTTTTCTTGATGAGGTAGTAAATTGATTAATTGCATCCATAAAAATGCATTCTAAAACATTGTTCTCCTTAAATGCACATGGTGCAAGGGCCAGTTTATTTTGTCAAAACAAGATCATTAATCTACTGTGCTGAAATCAGTTAACCATGGTTACTTCTACTTGTAGTTGATATTTATTGAAAAAAATAAAATAAAATAAACCATCACGTTTGCCCCACAAAGGGATGATTATGCAAGGACTGGGATCTGATTCTGAAAAGGTGACAAACTGCCTACAAAGTTTACTTTGTGACTCTATAATCATTGTTATTATGCCACTTGTCAAGTACACATTTTCTTTGTTATGGGAGGATTGTTTCCGACAGTGATACTTTGAGGAGAAGATGATGTGTTCATCTATGTATGTTGCAATTAGGTTCAAGAAAAATCTGGTATTTAATAAGAGGATTGCACTGAAATCATTGCATAAGTCAGGGGAGGTTAGCCCTAAGGTTGTGGGAAGTACTGGGGTGCTGTCTCTTAAGAGACCTGATAGTTGGAAAACTGGCGTACTTTTTACGGTTTCGTAATGAATTTGTTCACCTGTGTGTGTGCCTGACATTTGTGTCCTGTGAAGCGTAATTACCATTGCATCTGTGTTAAAACGTTATGTGTAAGCCAGTATATTTTTCTCAGCTGTGCAGACCAGTTCAGTTCAGTTTTGCACGCCTTCAGCACCCCCAGTTTCAAGTCCCTTCCCACGCTCTGGTTAGCCTTGTTGCCTCCCAGTAGGAAGACTCCTAGCTGGGATCTCCTGCCCAGCCTTTCTGTGCAGAGTCTGCCTGTTTCCCTTGTGCTGTGTGGGTTCTCTCTGTGTACTTCGGCTTCTGCCAACAGTCCGAAGATATGCACGTTAGTTTAACTAGTGATTCTAATTCCATGGTTGCCTGTTTCTATATGTATATGAGTTCTTGTATTATTGTTTGTATTCCAACACAGGGTGAAATGCAAAGTAAAGTTATAAAACACTGCATGTGGTTGGTGGCAAGAGATATTGTGGGCTTATCTATTTTTTTATAATGCAAGACGTAAAATGAGATTTGGAAAAAAATCCCTCCTGCTGACACACACGAGGATGAGTTAGGGAGAGCGACAAAGAGTCAAAAAAGGAAGAGTTTCATTTGTAAGGGGAACAACAACTCAAACAGAGGACGAAAGTATTGGAGAGACAGTGAGAGAAATGATGGGTGAATGATAGAACAAGAAAGATTTTGGATAAAGCACCGGAGCTTCCCTACGGACCCCGAGTTTGGCTGCGTTGTATGAAATGACTTCACACAAAGCACCTGAATACACAGATTTACACACAAGCCTGGCTGCAGCTTCTGAGCCGGAATATTCGACACACTGCCTGCTGACATCACTACAGCTGGTGTGAATTTAGCTGAAGGTACTCTATGGCTGCCTCAGGCAATCTGAATACAGTTTACTCTCGTAAACTATTGCAGTATTAAATGTACAACAGTTTTTCCTATCAGGGATAATGTGTAATTCATTTGTTGCCACCAAAGAGCGAAATCTAATCAAATATTCATTTTATGTTCAATCTTTCCATTATTTTATTCAAAATCCTGCACTTATCACTACTTGGACATGTCAAATACTCAAATCATTCACTAAAAATATTGGCAGAGCACATGTGCCTCATTTATAAACAAACTTTATTTTCCCTCGCTCTGTCAGATGTTTTCCACTGCAGAGATGGATGGTTATAATGAGAGTTCCAGCATCCAGCTATTTTTAAGGTTGGAGACAGGCTGTTATTGCACTGGAGGTAGCGAGGCCTTTGGGGTGGTAGATTATTCCACAGACCTGCACTCCAGACTTTATGGGTCTGAAAATAACTGTCCTACCTATCCCTCCCAATGCTTCCCCCCATGGTAATCACAAAGTGCAGCCATCCATAAACGAATGTGGTATCTGCTTAAACTGTCATCTCACCAATATTAGGTGAACTCAAGTTCAGACAGAAAAGGGAAAACAAGTCGGATGTCTGGGAGCATCATCTAAGAATCTCCAAATCTAATTTGTTATTTTCTGCCTCACTTGTATGTGCCTTAATGGAAAAAAGTTGTAAAATTTATAAATGTGCACTTTGGTTTTTGACCAGATGAATGATTTATCAGAAGAACCATTTGCATTCTTCTTCTACCAGACTTATTGTTTACAGTAGCCCTAACAACATTAGCAGCTTCATTAAATCCACTGTCACTGGTGACATCAACCAATATAATAAAGACTGGAATAAATCAAATAAGCAGAGGCTCTTACCAAAGATCTGTAGCATCAAGAATGTTTAAAAGACCTACTTTCCATCGTGTACAATTCATAGTTAAATCTCAAAAGTTATGAAACAGTCCTGAGACCCAAAAGTAACATCAATTAGGAATACCATTATGGGTGAAGTGAACAACACTGATTATCTGTCATGGTCCTGGGTCGGTGACCCAGTGCTTTGAGTTTATTAGTATTATTTTCTAGTTTATTCTGATTTTGTATTAGCACTTTGGTTTTGGTTGTCGTGCTATTATTCCTACCTGTGTCTTCCCTCTGTGCTCTGTTCAGGTCCTCGAGTTTTGTGTTGTAAAACAGTCTGCGTGTTTCCTGTTTTACTTTGTAGGTCTGTGTCTCGTTATGCCCATTAGTTCCAGCTGTGTCCCCTCCTGTGTGCCATTTCCTGATTACCTGGTGTGTGTATTTATAGTATGTGTCTGCCTGTGCTCCTCGTCGCGTCGTCTGCATTTCTCTGCATCATTTTGGTGTATCTCCGTGTCTCTCTGTTCCTCGCCTCGTGTCCTCTGTTTGTGTTAGTTTTCCCAGTTTAGGTTTATGCTCAGTTCTGCCCTCACCTTGGGTTTTTCACTGTAAATAAATTTCCACCTGCATCTCCACTGCCATCTGCATCTTGGGTCCTCATTCATTCCACCACACGACTGCTGCCCCAGCCGTGACATTATCTCTTTACTGTGGCATCAGCTAGTGGATGGGGTATATTTGGGAGCAAGTGAACAGTTTGTCTTGAAAGTTAGCCCCCTCTGGCTTCTGCTCCATGGCTGCTGGGTGACCCCTCGTCTGGGGCTCTCCACAGCTCTTTCCGGGAGGGTGGCACGGTTGCCCCTCCGTTGGTCTTCCTTGGTCTTTCGCGCTCTGGGGGTCTCTGGATGTCTGGAGCCTGGATCTCCTCCATACCTGCTTCATGCCCTGGGGGCATAGCAGATCATTACATGAAGAAACCTTTTGTTAATACAAGCGTGCCCATGCTCACAGGTGGGCACACAGGTGTTAACAGACACAAACTACACCTTTCTTGGCTGCTACCTCAAAGCACACTGTGCGCTGTCGATCTTATGCGCTGCACAATAATATTCAATATTTAGTATTTACTGTTATATACACATAGATTATCGCGACCGTGTTGTTTTATTACATTGCTCTCTTTTTTTGCTTGTTTTCTTTTTTTTCCTTCAACAGGTGATCCAGGTGAGAAAGAGAGCTCTCTCTCTCTCGCTCTCTCTCTCAGAGCGAAGGCTGGCCTGTGTGGTCTGATCCAGCAAGCGAGCAGAAATAGTTCAAATTGCCAAAAAAGTTAATGTTGGTTCTGATAGAAAGGTGTCAGAATACACACGCATTGCAGTTTGTTGTGTATGGGGCTGCATAGCCGTTTGATATTGGGTAACGTTCTGCTGGGAAACCTTTGGTCCCACCATTCATGGGAATTTTTACTTTGATAACAATGGTATTCCCCGATGGCTGTGGCCTCCTTCAGCAGGATAATGCACAGTTTGAGGATCACAACAACAAGTGTCAGGGGTTGTCTTTGCATCCAAATTCCCCTGATCTTAATCCAATTTAGCATCTGTGGGATGTGCAGGACAAACAAGTCTGATCCATGGATGCTCCACATCACAACATATAGGACTTAGAGGATCTGGTGCTAACATACTGGTGCCAGAAGGTCTTGCCGAGTCCATGTCTTGACAGGTCAGACTTATTTTTGCAGTGAAAGGGGGACCAAAAAAATATTAGACAAGTGATTATAAAGTTATATTCTTGGTGTATACCTCTTTTCCACCAGTGTGGGCACATTTCAGTGCGTTGTGAGAATAGAAATTAAAGCAGCGTTATTCAGAAGAAGTTAGGATAATTTCTAATGCAAATCATCACATCGACTTATACTGACATCAGTGATTACAACTGTGTGCACTCCATTCATCTTTCTGCAAGGAGGTAATATAGCTGTAGCATATTTCCTTACTGTGTTATCATCCAAGCTTAGCTTGTTAACAGGATGTTTTATCTTAACAGTAAGACCAGAAAGGCAAGTGATACAGGAGGGTTTACAAAGCAGAAATGAATGGAAATAGCTATTGTTACAGCAATTTAAATGAAGATACATGTATTTTCTACTGTACCTGATCATTTTACCAAGATACTATTACTAATCCAATCACTCTATTTATGCTATTTGAATCATATTTGATACAGATGGAAACAAAAATATTTATGTTACTATAGATATCAACAGTATTTTTTATCAATTATCTTCCAAGATTGGGGCGTGTAGGAGAGAAAACAAGCACCCCAAGCTTATGCTACATGTGCGGGTTATGTGCATCAACTTTTTGGCAAAAACTTTAGAAAGCACAAGCAGAAGTCCTGTGTTATATTGCTATAATGAGCCAGACCATTTATTCAGACATTAAGCAACAACAGACTGTAGGAGACCCCCCCCCCCCCTCAGCTGCCTGCTGCTTGCAGTGGGCAGAGTAACAATGGAGCAAACAAAGGAGGTAAATGACATACACCTGAGCAAGGTGACCAACTTACATAGATCTGAAACAGTCGAGCAGTTAGAGAGTAGCCTCAAAAGTCTCTCCAGCTGGTGTGGTCTGAGCATTCACAAAGGATGATGGGAGAACATGAAACCAGCAGGGTTCTGATACAGTCTCTTTGAAATGTTTCCAGCTGCCTTGTCGTGCTGATGGCCATCAGAGTGAAACAAAGGCCTTGCTTCTGTGTTTGCTTGCGGGAAATGGCACCTGCTGTTTCTCATTTCAGATGTAATTCACGTGCTCGATTCAGAACCAAGCCCATCCCATTACTTTGGTTTATTTTAGGAAAGCCTCAGGAGTTTGACCCCGAATCACTTGAGTTAGGTTCTGATTATATGACCCATTTTATTTAGCAGGCTGAAAGGTTGAGTGTGGCTTAAATGGATGTCTGTCCATCACTTCATTAAACAAGGGTAGCAGTCAGATTAGCCTTTGTAATGGTATGTTGCTCATGGTCAAAGAACAAAGAGGCTTATTTTAGAGGCTTTAGTGCTACAGCTGTGAAATTCCTTTTTCCTTCCCTTTGCATTCAAAATTTACCATCATTACTGACAGGTAACTGTATCCTCATTACAGGAATACATCATGTATACAGTGATTCCTTTAAGTCACGTTGTAAACAACATAACGGCATAATTATGCATCTGGCCTATTACCTTGAAAACTAATCAACACGCTCCATTTTCAGCCATCTGTAGTGGGGAAGAGCTTCTCTTTGTTTGTATATGGAACTGGCAATTTAAACAAAAAGGTAACTGACCACTGTCTCCTAACCCTTGAAATCTGTTCAGCATTTAAAGGTACTTTCAGCAATTTCTTCCACCTGCAAACATGGACTTTATAGTACATGTGCCTTAACAGATCACCACTAGGTACAGTGCAGTACATGTTATACAAGTTTAGGTGAGCTGTTAGAAATCTGCTCTATGATTTCTTAAGAAATTTTATATATATATATATATTTTTTTTAATTTAAGTGAGCGTGGCTTAAAATTAACCCTATCGATTCAAAATTCACTCACTGTCATATACTGGTTGGCAAGTTCTGGAAAAATCAAGACAATTATAGGTCCTTTTGTTTTTTCACTAACCTGTTTAAACTGCATTGGAGCTTAAAATTTACATTATTTGGAGAACAGTTTGGAGAGTATCAAGTGGCAGTTTGCTGTTTTAAAATATCCTTATAAGTAAATTTAATAACAACTTCAATAAATGGTAATATAAAATTGTAAAATAAAGCTAAAATTGTGAATAAAATGTATGACAGGTCAGAAAAGACCCCACTTTGCCCTGTGGTGAATAACACAACCGATGAGTACATGACGTTTTAAGCATGGAAGTCAATATTTCTTTTCATACCAGACTAAATAATGGGTGCACCTTGCTATCTACCAAGCTAGCTAGTGCTACTGATATTAACTCACACCTCAGTCTTCCAATTAGGGTCATGTCCAGGTAAAGACGTAACCCAAAAATAAACCCCAAAATGCTAAATTCCATGCTTCAAAGCATAAACCTACAAACACGTGGATCTAACCTTAGTCCGTTGCATTGTGTTCGTCTGTTTACCATATTGTAGACTATAGCCTTATCTTGGGTGTAGATAAAACAAGTAAATACTTTTAATATTTAAGTATCCCTGTCCTGACAACTGTTGACAACATCCTAACAACATAAATCCCATCTAACTGTTATTCCACTTGTGTTGCTCACTGAGCTGTCTTGTCAACCAAGAAACCAACGGTCATCATGACCATTCTTTTTGCAGTTTAAGCAATCAGTTTGAGTGACTACCAGCAAGTGTTCAGTGAATGCAAAGATGCTTTTCAACGTATCTATTGCAAGCGGATGTTTGCCAGATGGTTCGTCAACTAGTCACTGTGTGACTGAAGCCTTAGAGAAACCAGTGTTGCCAACTCCTCAGTAAGGAAAATCGCTATTGGCTGTCCTAAAAGTCGCTAGAAGTCGCCAAATGACGTCATCGCCTAATTTGCATAATTGGTCATACCAATGTAATTGTAACCTACGCTGTGGGAGAGAGAAATAACATCGTGGAAGAGACATAAAGTGAGTAAAAAACGTCCTAAATGCAGTTAGAATTTATTTAGAACTACAAATTCAATTTATTTTAGCAATTATTGTTTTTTAATGTCACAATTCCAACCCTGCTCCTTTATCCAGGCCTGGACCGGCAAAAGTGACCCGAAATAGGCAGTCTGGTGGAGTTACTTTGTGTGTGAGAGTGTGTTTATAAGTAGTTTTAAACCTTGTGATCCACAAAACAGCATAACAGTAAAGGAAGAACTGACTGCGTTACAGTCAGTGCGGGAGCAGCGGCTTCGCTCATGCGCGATTCATTTGCCGTTTGGACGCACAGGTGTGAACGTCTCCTGCCCTGATAGCAGCTGGGGAGGACTATCCTCCGCCTGTGTGCGCTTTGGCACGGGTGAGGTGCCCAAGGCAGCACTGCTGCTTGTTGAGAGTAAGAGCGATACGTGTTTTCACGTCAAAAAGTCGTCATAAATAAGTCTCCAATAATACCAGAAAAAGTCGCCAGATTTGTCGCTAGTCGCTTTTTAGAAAAAAAGTCGCTAAGGGGGTCTGAAAACTTGCTAAATATGGCGACAAAGTCGCTAAGTTGGCAACACTGAGAGAAACAGATTCAAATATCTCAATCCAAGCCAGTACATTTTATAACCACATAGGAATTTGGTTTTCTTACGGGAAATAAATGCACTAAAAGTAAACTGATGGCTTTCGCCTTGGTGTGTGTAAAAAGTCAATAAGGACCTATATGAACCTGCCACCAGATGTCCATGTGCAGCCTCGAATTTTGACTGCATAGACTTTACAGATGTGCCAGTATAGGAAACTGGATACTGTATTCATGCACAGCACACGTACACTATTTCCTTCCCTCTTTGTATTATTCTTCTGTATTGGTATCACATGCTTTTCCATGCATCCAGCCAAAGAAAGGAAGTTGTCTTCTTGTTGCCAGGAAGTCTGCATCATCTTTTCTAGTGCATAAGTGTGGATTATGCATACACACATCTAACTGAAGTTAAAAACTGTAATAAAAAGAGTGTGCATTCTGCAGGTATTGCGAACTTCAGCAACTGTCTGTAACTAGTTTGACTGTGTTGGGCTATCCATCCATTAGCTACCTCAGCTATTAGTCAATTACATAACTATACACTGCCGTCATTTCCTTTCCTTTCCTCATCTTTCTGTTTCTGCAACTGTTTTTAGTGAAGATGTTGTAGTTTACTTTAAAAGACCAAAAGTAAGACTCCTCCCGGCAGCCTACAGGCTACCCTAGTGATGGCTTCACTGCACTGAGCTCCAATCAAAATTTAGCAGAGTTTAAAATCCTTCACTTTACCTAATAGGCTTTACACAACTTGGCTCTACCTTTCATCTGCGAATAGCTGATCTCTGATAAGTCCACTAAGCCCCACAGCTCAGAGAACGGCCTCTTGGTTGCACTGCACTTGTTTGAAATCAAGGTGACTGTTTTACTCACATACAAAATCAAGTTCAGACTTAAGACATTACATTGGTTGCTATATATTTTATTTATTAAACCTCAACTCTTTTACCCTCTGTTATAATTTTTTCATTCAACGATGAATAGATTATGCGCAATGCATAACTGCATTTCTGGCTGGTCAAAACTAACAACTAACATGGGCCTTAAAAACCACCAAGGCAGGAAGAAGTGCCTCAGCTAGCTGAGAAAGGGGCCTTGCATCGACACATACTTTTTAAGAAGTCAAATCAGTCGATTGAAGCCCAGAGGCAGGAGAATCCCCACAGTCCTCAGGGTATCAGCACCCTGTTCAAAGTTCATTGTCGTACAGACCCTCACATAGTCTCCAAATTGGAACTCAGTCAAATCCAGCCAGTCTAGAGCTTAGCTAGCAACACCCAATATTAGATTAGACACAACAATGTGCTGCTGGTAAAGTTTCTGGGCTGCCTTTCCCCATAACAGCCATCCCTCAAGATTCTCTCCATTTAAAGCAATGCGTTATCAGGGACTGTAACATCTAGTCCTCTTAGTGAATTCTTTATTTGTATTTATTCCTATCAATCACAAAAGACTCCATGAAGGCATTACTGTTTTATGTATGCTCTGTTTTTGCAATACTTTGTTGTCCAAATGATGTGTTCTATCAGTATCTATCAGCATTACGCTGATGCCACCTAAGTCATTTAGTAAAAATAATCTTCTTCCTTACTGTCAAATATACTTGACTTACATGTCATGCATGTGTGCAACAGATTTGTTCTTGCCCTAGCTGGGCAGGAAGCTGAAGAAAATGTGATGTGCATTAAAGGGGAAATATGCTTACATCACTGGAAAATGAGCAGTGTGAAACTGTTTAACAATTTCATGATTTTATAAACAGACAAGATAATCCTTTACAGTGCAAGGCAATCAGGTCACAGAGAACCGTTGAGCAAGAGGAATTTCAGACAAACACAGGTGGTTTCCATCCCAGCTTGTGGGAGCAAGGGAACACAAGCTTTTCTTTTCAGTAAAACAGCTAAAAATACAAAAGTATCCAAGATCATGTCATGTGATTAAATTATCTAATGCGCAAGTATATGATAATTCGGAATATTACTTTTTTGGCATGCAGTTAACCTGTCTGTTTAGTTCAAATGAAAAATATAGAAAAGGTAATAAAATAACTACTTCACAATTCACCTGGCATTTAAAGTGTTGTTTTAAAATATACTGTTCAGGGTACATAAGGTCTCTCAATTTAAAATGGGAAACAAAACAATGGAGCCCTGAAACAGGAGACAGCTTTGCTTACTGGTTGCTATAGAGGCAAAGGAAGCAGGCTCCATCAAGCTGGAGACCCTGGTGGCATGAACCCACATGAAGGAGTTGCTGGCTGTTTGCATTGATAATTGTTCAGCTAATCATAACAGACCATCAATCTGGCATTACAATATGCATTTCCCACCACGTTTTTTTTTTCAGGGGATACCCACTGTGTGAGTCCTGTGAATGACTTTTGCAGAAGCTGAAATATCCTGACAACAACCTGGTTCCCTCCCGTGAAAGCATAAAATGGACAAGTCTCCAAAGAGTCACATAGTAACTGGTTTGACTTTTCTCTGGCAGGTGACTGTATTGGAATGAGAAGTAGAATGCTGGTTGATTAACCCTTAAGATACTTTCTGGGTTAAAGTTGCCCCAGTTTGACAAAGGAATTCTGGCAGGGACAATTCCAGATTGTTTATGTCACTTTCACTTTCAATAAAATACCATCATGGGTTAGGTTTCATGTCTCAGGTAAAACAAGACATTAAATTTTGTGATAATAGATGTTTTTGGAGAAAAACAAGTGTTGAAAAACCTGCACTTTGAACCATCAATTAAAGATTAATGATCTATTTATTAATGTTATTTATAATTCTAAATGTATCTATTTTTGTATAGGAACTTATGAGGGAATCCATGGCATGTGTCAAATTGTCCCAAAACAAAGTGTGAAAACTGAATGGGGCATCTGTGTGTTTGCCTCGGTTGGTGTTGTAGATGGGAGGCTGGGGTGCTACCTTGCAGTCTTGGGACGTGGCAGCTGGTGATGGCCCCTGGTCGGGTGGCTGTACTCCAGGGCATGGGTCTGGGTGTGGGGCCTGGGACCCTGGTGCCCCGAACTTTTCTTTGCATGGAAGTGGTCTGTGCCCCTTTGGCCCCTCCACTACGTGGGCTCTTGAGTCAAGCTGTCTCAGACTGATGCTAGTCTGTCTTGTTCTTTTGTGTCTTCATTGTTAGTTGAGTGAAGTGCTGGGGCTGGGGCTTCGGAAGGTCCAGCTGGACTAGTCTTTAAATTTGGGAAGATGGGTACTGGCCTTCGGTGTGGGTTTGTCCTGGGTAGCTGTCACTTCGGGTCCTGGGTCTGCTTTACCTCTCCCTGGGCAGTGTGTGTGTGTGAAATCAGGGTGCTTACTGAACCTCTCTCCTTCTGGGGGTAGCCTTCTTCCTCTTGTTTTTTTTTTTTTTTTTTTTTTTTTACATCTCACAATACATCACCACACACGTAGGACCTTGGGAGGCAGGCACACTACCCAGAGGTAGGTAGGCGGGGCGGCCGTGGCATCCACAAACAATAATATGAATAACAAAATAAAGTAAATGAATAAAACAAAAACATTAACAAAAGGAGCCTACAGAGAGTCTACGATGCTCTTCTTGGGAAAGTGGGAAAGCAAACATCTTTGGCACAACAAAGCATTCAGACCATAATTCTACTTGCTACAACTGCTGAACAGAACAGGTTTCAAAAAAATGTGATGAGAACTAGACTTCCATGACCAAAGTTTTCCAGAGTTTTTACACAATCCTGCAGAAATACATTCTAATAGTTTGATAAATCATTCCTCCTCCCCATACCAATTCTGACCTAATCCCAGACTCCATCTTACTGTTCAGAAATGCATTTAACACCACCGCTCAACCTTCTATTAGAATTTATTGCTTGTCTCATGTCAAAGCCAGCTTCCTCTTGGAATAATGCATTTCCCAAAGATTTCCACTTCCACAGAGGCAGGGAGTCTTCACTGCTGCCCTACATGCCAGCTGGCATTCTGGTCATGAAATAACTAAGTAAGGATGGGTGCAGGGCTTTCTTAAGGTTTTGCACAGCAAAGGAGACTGTGCTACTAAGAAAAAAAAACAACCACAAAAAACTAGGGCACAGTTCAGAAACCAGGTCAAGGTCAAAAAATAAATTAGATGTTATACTAAAAGACACCCACACAGTTATTCAAACAAATGTGGAACGTTGGAATTGAAAGTTCATTAAGGTCCAAAAATATGTATTCATATTATGGGAAGTATACATCATGTTTACAGTAAAAAGCCTTAGGGGTCGGTTCTTTGCCAGTGTGCACTGGAGGAAGCCTTTATATGCAGAATGGGTATTATAATACTCACTTTACGGTGAGTCAGTATAGTTAGGTCTAAGTATTTGTACAAAGCAAAGGGTGTTGAAATTTTTATCTCTACACACCACCGTAAATTAAGATGTGATTGAAGTATACACCTTTAGCTTAAATTAGGGGCTTTAACAAAAGTATTGTATACAGCAGGCTCGGGCAACTCCAGGCCTCGAGGGCCGGTGTTCTGCAGGTTTTAGATATAACCCTGGTCAACACACCTGAATCACACGATTAGTTTGTTACCAAGCCTCTGGAGAACTTCAGGACATGTTGAGGAGGTCATTTAGCCATTTGAATCAGCTGTGTTGGATCAAGGACACATCTAAAACCTTGAGGCTTGGAGTTGCCCACCCCGGTATACAGTATATTTATTTATATTTACAGCCAGTCCCCTATTTCCAGAGACCGAAAAAACACTGGAAAATTGACTGAGTGGTGTCGCTGACAGCTGAGGCATGTTGCTTTGTTACTCCATGTCAAATTGGGTGTTGAATGTACATTTGTTTTGCACTTGCTTCACACAAGACAACAAGATGAAAGAGTTATTTCTATGGTCAAGATTTTTTTTTTTTACAACACTGAGCCAATTCAAGAACATTCTTAAGGAGGTAGTGAAGGTCTACAGTCAGGACACCTCTTCATGATTGCAAATAAAGAGAGTTTATAACAGCTCAAGAATGCGAAGCAAAATTAGACCAGAAAACAAATGGAATCAGTGACCCAAAGCACACTGCCAAGGCTACACAAGAGTTTCTTAAACCAAAGACAGAACAGAGCATGCTTTTCAGTTACTGAAGACAAAACTGAAGGCAGAGAGACCCACAACAGAGCAGCAGCTGCAGGAAAAGCCTAACAGAGGAAATAAGGTAGGAAACAAAGCACTTGCTGATGTCGACTTCAGGCAGGCACTGACTGCAAAATTGTTTTACTAAAGCTATCCATATATTTAAATTTATTCTAGCTTGTTACTTTTGAACATCCGAAAGTGGGGGGATATGTATAAAAATGGTATAAAAACTACATCTAACATCCATTTTAGTGAGGTAAAACTAAAAACCAAAACGTGTCATTGTCCAAAGCCTTCTAGATGTAAATGTATATTTTAGTAAGAAAATTTAGACAGATAATAAGGAAAAGCATTATAGATCCCCTTTGAACAAATTGAAAAATGGTAAACGGTGAGTGTGAATGCGTATGGAGTCTGCCTAATAGAAAAAAATTTATATTCTTTTATCTACTTTCACTTGGATTAAAATAAGCTAGCATAAATCTTTACCCCAATACCAACGAGCCTGCCTTCAATCACTGCAAAAAAGAAAGGACATAAATATCTGTATTTGACCCTTTTGGGGTAAACAAGCCAAATTTGGGAGTTATACCTCAGTTTGATTAAAGTTTCACAAATAGGCCTAATTAGATATTTCTCTTGCCAAAATGATAAGATCTCATGTAATACTCCCCTCCAATAGATTAATGAACTATTGGAAGAGTATTGAGGGGATCACAGTACTGCAACTGGCAGAGTTTCATGTAAGTTTAGTTACACACAAACCTCTGTTCCCTCTCCAGCTTAATTAGAGGGAGTCAGAATTTTCTGATTAAAACAAAGCCAGTGCCAGGAGAGCCGGTCTTACATCATGAAAGGATTTTGCTTCATGAAAGTCCTTGCAGGGATTTGAAAGGATTTAAAGGTATAGAATCTCAATGTAGTTTCACATCACTGGCTGAAATACACAATTAGTAAAGTATGTGGTATTTTTTTATTCTAATGTTACGGTGAAGAATCACCTTCAACCCTAACACAAATATTAGATTATATAGCTGACCTAAATGATGAATGAAAAGGGAACATCTCTATTCTATTAAGCTACTAAAATGCCATTATACGAACTGTTCAAGTTCAACCAAGTTGTGTGCTTGTGATTCATACTACAAAATAGTTGTGGTGCTTAAAAAAAATGGTGCTGTTGACATATGTCTTTAGTCTCACACACACAAACCACATTGAATTTGCATACTGTATTTGCATACTGTAGCATTGCATTAGTTAGTTTCATGCACAGCTGGTACCACATTAGCATTTCCCATCATGTTACACACAAGAGTCCTTTCAGTGACGACAGCAAGCAATACCTCAAGCTGAAGCCAGCCAAGTGAGACTAATACAGAACACAATAGCACATCACCAACAGTAACAACTTTATAAAAGGGCGCACCATGATTGGCTGCGCTAAGAAGCAAACCTTGTTCCCCTATTTCGTCATTGGAAATCCCCCGCTGAGCACGGTAACGTTCCACCAAGGAAAGCAAAACAAAACAAAACAAAAAAAACCTCTTCACAATAACAGTTATGCTTTTGGATGTGTTCCCAAAAACTGTTATCAAGCTCCCGGTTTTCACACACTTAAGCCCCAGCCAGCCAGGCCCTGTCACTCGCCATCTTGTCCTGAGTGCTGAGAGGCCCGTGCTTCTGGTTTCCAAAATAAGTCATCAACAGGAGCCTCTCTGTGGGATGAGACAAAAGGAGGCTGATAGGAGCCCGGAGCTCTCACATTATGGACCCCAAACAGCTGAAGACAACCGCAACAGGCTGAAGCTCCACTGGACTATGGCATTTGAATAGGGATATTGGCCTCTTAAAGCGCTTCTAACCATGAAAAAGCCTTTAAGTGCTAAGCATCAGGCCAAAGCAAGTACAGTACATTTTGTTCCCAAAATATTCCCCATTACCCCAACAACACACACAGCCACACACACAAACACACAGGCACACACACACACACACACACACGCACACACCCCAACCATCCTCCTACTCATGTCTGTGGAGGGTAGGAAAAATGGTACTGAAAAGTGCTCCTCATTTGAGATCACCCTTTTTAACTATTGATTCCTGCCTTTCTATAAAATTTCTTTCTCCAAAAACATTTTGTTTTGTAGTGTGAAACAGATATAAGGCTGAAAATAAGAAAATAAGACAATGAGGCAAGTGTATAGATTTCCTGTTATGCTAGGGGTATAGGAATACATTGACCCTGAAAGTCTTTATTATCACTGGAGGATATCAAAATACATGAAATGGATCAATAAAGTTTAATTGAATCATCTGCACCCACAACATGAGAGGACTGTAATTTAAACCACAAGATTAAACAACAAAACAATCTAATTTCCCAATATGCCACCGCTTTCCTACCAGATACAAAATCTAGCTGTAGCACATCCACCATGTTTAGGGGACTGCCATTTTATCATTTGCAAGTGAGATTTTGGAGGTCAGATTTCCTCAAAAAATCTGGCTTAAAAATGTTTCCATAAAAGTTGGCTACAGTGTATTTTGATTTATGCAGTGGTGGTCTTTTCAACCTATTCTTCCTTTCACAGTGTCAAGCATTTCAGTGCTAGCCAAAGCCACCAGCATCATGAAGATATGTACCAGACGTGTTTTGGCATTAGTGCCTTACAAGCAGCGAAGTCTGAGCTGAAAAATGAGACGCAAGTGTAAGTACCAAAAACTACATTTCTTCCACTTGAGGCTTTCTCCATACAAATTTAATTCCCAGACTCCCATGTTTTATTATACAATGAAACTGTTAAAAAAGAAAAAAGAAAAAAAAAAAGGTTTAAACAAAACAGAAAGAAGCCAGGTACAAAACTTTTGGGGCTCTGTGGTGTCAGGTTTGCCAGATAAAGGAACTAGTTGACAAAAAGTGTACGACTGTTTTCTATGTCTCCAAATATAGTCTCAAGAGTGTGGTAGAAATACCTCGGATAGGCTATTACATGAGGAAAGCAGGACCAGACAGGACTTTAGAAAGGAATCAATTGAGGCCCAGGACCAATGTCTTTGTGGAAGGTAAACACAAAAAAAAACAAAAATAAGCTTGCAGTCCTTTAGTAGGACCTGTGCTCACAGTCCAGCACCATGGAAATCACTGTGTATTCACAGTCATTTAATTTGTGGCTATTAACAGAATATATATTATGCATTTCTATTTTTATTGACTAATTTTGATAATATAAAGTACACTCCTCATATCTGAGGGGACCGGAGGGTATGTTCCAGCTATAAGGGGATCGTACTCCTCAGCCTCCCTAGGAAAGTGTATGCCAGGGTGCTGGAAAGGACAGTATGTCTGTTAGTTGAACAGGAGGAACAATGCGGTTTTCTTCCTGGTCGTGGAACACTGGACCAGCTCTTTGTCCTCTCAAGGATGCTTGAGGATTCATAGGACTTTACCACAAAAGTCTACATGTGTTTTGTGGACTTGGAGAAGGCCTTCGACCATGTCCCTCGGAGTGTCCTGTGGGAGGTGCTCCAGAAGTATGGGATGTAATCCTTATACACATAGCCGGCAATAAGTTGGACTCATTCCTGGTGGGTGATGGGCTCCACCAGGGCAGCCCTGTCACTGATTCTGTCCATAATTTTTGTGGACAGAATTTCTAGGTGTAGCCAAGTGGTGGAAGGTTTTCAACTGGATAGTCTCAGAATCTCATCTCTGCTTTTTGATGATGTGGTTCTGTTGGCTTCATCGGGTGAGGGCCTCCAGCTTGCACTGGAACGGTTCGCAGCAGAGTGTGAAGTGGTGGGAATGAGAATCAGCACCTCCAAATCTGAGGCCATGGTCCTCAGTTGGAAAAGGGTGGCGTGCCCACTCATAGTCGGGGACAAGTTCCTGCTTCAAGAGGAGCAGTTTAAGTATCTCGGGGTCTTGTTCACAAGTGACAGGAGAAGGGAGCGGGAGATCGACAGATGAATTGGTGCTGTGGCTGCAGTGATGTGGATACTGTACCAGTCTGTTGTGGTGAAGAGAGAGCTGAGTGTAAAAGAGAAGCTCTCGACTTACTGGTCAATCTAAATCCCTACCCTCACCTATGGTCACGGGCTGTGGGTAATGACCGAAAGAACAAGATTGAGCTTCCTCTGAAGGGTGGCTAGCCTCTCCCTTAGAGATAGGGTGAGAAATTTAGCCATCCGGGAGGGACTCAGAGTAGGGTCACTGGTCCTCCACATCAAAAGGAGCCAGTTGAGGTGGTACGGTCATCTGACAAGGATGCGTCCTGGGCGCATCCCTGAGTGAGGTGTTCTGGGCATGTCCCACCAGGAAGAGGCCATGCTGGAGAGATTGTATCTCTCTGCTGGCCTGGGAAAGCCTTGGTGATCCCCTGGACAAGCTGGAGGAGGTGGCTGAGGAAAGAGAGGTCTGGGTTTTTTGCTTAGGCTGCTGCCCTCACGACCCAGCCCCAGATAAACGGAAGAAGATGGATGGATGAAAAAGTACACCATCTGAAATTACCGCAATCATACTTTTTATGACTCAAACTTTATTAACTTTTAATATACACAAAAAAAAACCACACACACACAAAAAAAAACAAAAAAAAAAACAAAAAACAAAAAAAACAACCCCCCCCCCAAAAAAACACCCAAAAACTAGCAGAATGGACATTCCCAGTAACAACAACAGAACAAATTGAGCATAAATGCATATTTCCATCCCCCCCCCCCCCCCCAAAAAAAAAAGTGATGCCAACATTCCACATAGACCAGATTACAGCTATCCTATTTAGTCCAAGCTTAACTATTTTAGCCGGATACGTCACTGACCTGTATGTAAAAAGTAATTTGCCCACTTATCATTATAATCGTCCAGTCTATTTAGCAGCCTATATGATAATCGCAATCATACTTTTTGACAGATTACTAATACTTGTAGTTGTGATATACTCAAAAATACATTCATTGTTTTCTCTACTATTTTTGTAAAGATAGTTTCCATAATTACTAGTGATGTGCTGATTTCCTTTCCGATCCAATACCAAGTAAAATTCAGGGTGGTATTGACGATACTGATCCGATACCGATACTTTGTACGAAAACTTATTTTATTTATTGTATCTCAAATTATAGCATCATAATGATTACAGTACATCAGATTACTTGTTCTTATCACTTAATAATGCAGAATTCATCATATAGAAATAAAAAAACTGAAGTTTGAACACCTTGCCTGCCTGCAGCACTAAAGGACTCCGTGAGAGACGTCTTTCTCGCCCTAGCAGCACCTGTCCCTGTCCACTCCTCCTCTTCAGTTCTCCTCAGCATAAGCTCGTCATATTCTGTGATATGATTTACTCTGAGGTGTTTGACGAGGTTAGTGGTGTTGCCACAACACCTCACTTTTTTGCCACATGTATCGCAAACCATGTCTCAGCTGTTTGTGGAGGTAAAATACGTCCGCACATGACTCCATTTACGCTCAGCCATTGTTGTGAGTGTGCACGCCAAGGGGCTGCGACACATTTATAGAGCAGTATTTCGCACATGACTATGAAAGGCGGAAGAGGAAGTAGTTCCTTTGAATGTAGACAATCCGAATGTTATAGTTTCTTTCCACTGTGTTCCTGTTAATGATAAACTACAAATTTACCCTATATTATTAAAATATCGATATTTTAATGTAAGAATCAATTCTAGAACATAAATGACTGGTATCGGAGGAATCGATATTTCAGTATTAATCCGCACATCACTAATAATTACACAACGTATCTGTTAATTAATGAAGAAACCTGTAAAATTACAGAAACGTCTTTTTACACTCAACGCATCAAATTTTATATACGTGAATGGCATGAAACTAGAATTTACTAGAACAAAACAGTTTTAAATTTTGACTTAATATGGTATATTTTTAAATTATGTCAAACTTGTGACTGCATTTTTCCAGTCTTTGTAGGTAAAAGTATCAAACAATTTTTAAAAATCATGTTTATTTACAGATACGTGTTTTTTTCTTCATTTTTTCATTTACATTAGACATGTTAATTAACAGACTACTTTTACATTTTATTGATATTTCATATATTTAAAAATATATGAAAATTCTGTAAAAATCTGAAAAATTCTTACATTACAGATTATTTATTACAGTGCATGCCTACGTCCAGAGACGAGGAAAGGTGGATAATTTACATTTTTTACAGCAACGTTGTGGTGGGTGTCTTTTGTTTTTTATTTTTTTATTTTTTTAGTGATCCACTTGTGGATTTGTAAGGTTTGATTGACAGGTGCGCTGAGAGCTGTAAATGTAACTGAGTCACTGGAGTGGTTGTTACAGTTGATGCCCTTTAAATTTAGTTAACTGGCAAACAAATATGGCTTGAAGTGTGGTGCTATTCCTCTAAGCCCCAGAGTCATTCCACTAAGTTTTTGTTTAAAGAAATTCTAGTATTTTATCAGTCTTTTGTCAGCCATACAAATTAATGGTGACTACATCTATTTTTTACACACAGTCTGTGGTGCTTTATTGCACCAAACATGGCAATACTAGACAAAGAGCGTTAATTACAAAGTTTATTAAAAATAATTATCTGAAATCAAAGTGCTTTTATTCTGCAACCCATAGGTAGCATAACAACAGCAGCTGCTGTAAAACTTTATGGAGCCAGTATAGTTTAAGGATTACCTTGTGTTTGAAAGTGGAACATCCACCATCAGTTGAAGGTTGTAGACTTCTAGCCCCTGTAGAACAGTAAAGCAGCCCATTACACAATGAGCAAAGGAAGACACGAAACTAGAAAACTTAGCTGGACAACCAACACAAAAGGGAAATTCATGCTTCATTTAAAAGTATTTTCAAATTGTCAAGAAAAAAAGACTTAAACAATGAAGACTGACTGGTTGTTCTGGCAATTGTATGTCTGGCTGACTTCCTCACCTCCATTAAAAAGCAGCACACAGCTGCTTCCCAAAGCTTTTCTATGGGAACCTGTCTCCCAAGACAAAACTGCTCAAAATTGGGCCGGTGTAACGGGTAATGAAAAGCATGTTCTAATGACCTTTTAACTGTAATTTAGAATACATGAAAAATAACCTTTTTAAGTGGGAGAATTGATTTTTTCCGCTGTCAGTGCACTTAGTCTGGCAGCCAAAGGGAAAGACTCTTGGATACAAAGAAAGAGGAAGAAGCAGTCAAGAAAAGCAGGGGTGGGGGTGGGGGGTACATAATGAAGAAGGAGACGAATGGCAACTCCTGAAGGAATCTCAGGACAACTGCTTGGAGAGAAACAACAGCACCTCTCACAGAGCGACTTTTTGCTGTGGTACAAATCACTGCTAGGACCGGCAGGCCCAGAGGGGAAAGCACTTTTCTTCACCTCATCGTCAGGCCTTGGAATCCCGTTCCACTTTTCCAGATGGCTTCAGGAGCAGACTGAGCTGGTCCGTCTTCCGTTGACCCACCCAGCCATCTCATCTGTCCAACTCAAGCAACCAAGTCACTACTGGCTCCAAATATTTGGGACTGGGAATTTAATCCCAATGCTCCACTTGAGACCAGTTTGTTAGGTCTTGGCCTGTACCTGGCAAATACAATTGGTCAACGGTTACCCAAAGAGCATATGTTTCAGTGTAACACAGCCACTCTTGGAGTAAAAGTTAAATGCTGTAAACTTAACAGGATATATTAGTTATATATGTTTTTCAAATTGACTGATCTGCCAGTGATAAATGTTGATGCCCACTGCATCTATATTGAGTTGCAGCAAAAAAATAAATATAGATTAGGTGACTCAAATCAATGTAGAGTTGCATCTAAAGTCACCATTGACACACAAGTAGATAAGCATACTAAATAATATATATCTACAGTGTACACGCATGCCTAATTAGAAACAGCCAATATCTCTACTACTGTTGAAAAAAAGAACATGCCAGAACTGCATATTTTGGCAAAAGTTCAAATTCCTTCTAACAAGGCTCAGATAGATCAAGAGCGTGACCGATCCACTAGGCTAATGTAGTACAAATGTAGCTCAGCGATCCATATTACATAGATTTTAGTTCATGTTGTAAAAATATCAATATGTTATAGAGAAAAATGTATGAAATGAAGCCACTTTTAAAAAAGGAAGCTGATTCCACGTTAAAGGATATGACTTTACCAACACAAAAGGGGATTTGCTCTGCCTTACTCCAAAACTACCTGTTTTTTCATCTTTAGGGGTACTTATGTGACCAGACTGATCTTTTGTCATATCAAATTTCAAGCACTCTCAAAGGAATCATTTGTGTATTTTGCAGTAAAAGGCATAATTACAAATTCATATCTTGTCTTGTAATGTCATTCCTTTTTTGTGGTTCAGGGTCTTGACAAAAGCAATAACTATCAGAGTGACATACTACATAGGTGAATGATTGTGTCACAAATGCTTAATTGAGACATCCCCCACTCTGCATGCAAGGACATTTGAGACTATTTATTGAGGCTAGTGGGCCTCTCAGTTTCCACCAGCTGAAAAGGAAAGATGGGAGCTAGATGGAAAACACAGACAAGTAAGACCCAGGTTTTGGACTCTGGGCCAAAAATTTCGCCAGCTGCTTCCACCAAGCAATATGCAGACCCAGGTGTTCAGGCAGGACCTGAAACCAAAGCCTGGCAGTTCAAATGTTGCACATCCCCCAATCCCATCGCTCGGTTTAGCTCCCAGATAAAGGACTATAGTCATCCAACTGCATACGTGTTGTATGTGACACCTTACAATATATAATGTTAATTCATTTAAAATTTTCTTACTTTTGTATTTTATTATAGAGTTTTTTGCCAACTATAATAGAAGAAGCTGAAGCTTCATGCATAGCTGAAAACTGGGACCTGTTCCAGCCTTTATGTACCATAGGCAATCTTGTGATTAGGTGCGACTAACAGATCACCTGTTTAAGGTGTTTTAAAAAAAAAAAAAAAGCTGCATTTACAAGAAGCCCGGAGACATACTATGTTTGGAACAGATAATAGTTCATAATTATTTGTGAAGTTAACAAAGCCTCAAGCTGGTGTACTTCTACTGCTGATTTCAAGCCAGGATAAGTGGAGAGGGTTACATTAGGAAAGGTATTCAGTGAATGGAACATCCAAACACAGGAGAGTTTATAAGGTGACCATTGTTGTGCAAACGCTGAAAGCAGATGTCTCGCAGATTCCAAAACAGCAAGTTTGATCACTCTCCAACCAAAAATCACTGAACCAGCAGCAAAAGAACACAAAAACTGCACTTTACATTTGAAAAACATTGTAATGAATTCAGTCCTACTTTTGGTGTCTTACTTCCACCACCATAAAAATTGTACGTCCTGCACAGCGCTTCGAGAACACTTTTGCATCACAAATCTTCATTTTCTACTGTTCTGCTTCTACTGTTATATACAGTGTTATCAGCCACTGCCACCCCCGGCCAAAAAAGAAAAGAGACCTTTGACAAGAACGCCTAATATCTGCCATTTAATAGAAGAAGAAATTTGACTTTCACAAATCATTTCAAATTCTGTCAAATTGCAAAACACTTGCTTTGTCTCTAATAAAATCTCTCTAACTTTGATGCTGCTGAAGTGAAGCAGAACGATCTTTGCACCTGTAATGTCCTTAAGTTGATTCATGGTTTTCTTCAGTTTTTGGTTATAACCTATGAAAGACCAAGCCATGAAAAACGGCTTTATATTTTTCTGTGTTTTATCCTCAGTTACCTGGACATAATGACATGTGCTGTGATGCTTGCAACTCTAATGAAATCTCACAAGTGTTAGTTTTGTTTTGATACCAGTATAGTTTACACAGAGTTTCTAATTGGAGAGAAATAGTTACTTCACTTTGGGCATGCTATTTTCAAGCAGGAACCTCAAAAGGGTTAACCCCTAATGCATAACCTGGGACTTACAGATTAGGGGTGCTCACAGGGATACTGCTGTTGTGGGTAGCTCTAAGTATTCAATAAACATTGGGAGAAGACTTCTATAAGCAGCTATAAGCAAGAAACAACTGAAACTCTCTGATAAACATAGCCTCGCCTGATTCAGTTAAAGCCTTGTGCGATAATATTGTAGCAATAGAATAATATTAGTAGATGGGAATACATCTTTATGTGATTCTTTTTAATTTAACTTTATGTCAAATTATTTTAAAAAAAAAGGGTAATAAAAAAAATCTAGCTCCATCGTCTGTTGCTTCTAAACATGACTTTGCTTCTAAACAGCAAAAAGAGATTAACGTGGATTCAGCAGGTGGAGGAACCCTAAAAATCAGCTGTAGCAGCTCAGTGTGGGGAACAGAATCACAACTCCCAATTTCCATTGAGGCTACACTAAGAAAATCTGCTGGAAAAGGCTGTGATTAGCTGTCCTAGTCTACTGTTGCTTCTGCTGTATACTATACTCTACACCAGCGGTCCCTAACCCCCGGGCCTCGGACCGGTACCGGTCCGTGAGTCGTTTGGTACCGGGCCACGAGAGTTGAGGCTCAGGTGTGAAATGTATAGTTTTCAGGGTTTTTAACGGTTTTCACATGTGTTATGAATAAATCTTCTTTTTTTCGTTACCGGTACTAGTTTTATTTTGTTGTATTTATCCACGACACATTAAAGGCTGGTCCGTGAAAATATTGTCGGGCATAAACTGGTCCGTGGCGCAAAAAAGGTTGGGGACCGCTGCTCTACACTGACAGTATGCTGTCTTTACATTAGACAGTATACAGCTGGTGTGAAGGTGGAATTCAATGAAGCATAATCAGCTTAACTTCAGATTAATCTCTTTTTTTTTTTTTTTTAATCTCTGCTACACTTGATGTAACCTATCTCTGACAATGAAACCACAACCACTGTGCACCAGTCACACACTGTTCTTCACTTTAAACCCATCACAGCACAGCAAACTAACCTGTATATTCTGCACTTATATGTTGTTCTTATCTTTCTCCATCTCTGAGTGAAATTAGCTGTCTTTTTTCAATTCTTTTGTCTCACTGTGAGACAAACTGCAAACAAACAGTTTGCGTGTTTGCTGATGTTTGAGCTCATAGAAACGCTGCATTTGAAATTACCCACCACAGTGACAAAACCTCACTCCCTTTGTGCTCGCTTGTCTTCTGTGAGGCTAGCTAGATGCCACAACCGCAATTTCTGAACTCCTGCAGTCATTTCGATATTGTGCTAAAAGTAAATAAAAACAATAGGCCACTTTCAGCGCTTACAGAGGCGCGCAGTTTGTTTTGCATCTTTCATATCTTTTTAAACCACATCTCATGGTGATTACACAAACAGGGCTATCTTTCATGTATTACGGTTTAGGATCAAATCGGTTTGATGCTTGAAGGCCTGCAGTGTTCTAAAATAATAACTCACCTCAAATGCCTCAAACAAAACGTAATGAGCCCGTTTTGAAAATATAAGGAGTAGAAAGTACAGATATTTGTTTAAAAATCCAGGGAATAAAAGTAAAAAGTTGTCAGAAAAAAAAAATCTACTCAAGTACAGATACCTGAAAATTCTACTTAAGTCCAGTAACAAAGTATTTGTACGTTACTTCCCACCTCTGTCTTGGTCGGACACCACCATAGCAGCAGATTTAAATGGTAAAAATGGTAAATGGCCTGTATTTGTATAGCGCTTTTCTAGTCCCTAAGGACCCCAAAGCGCTTTACACAACCTGTCATCCACCCATTCACACACACATTCACACACTGGTGATGGCAAGCTACAATGTAGCCACAGCCACCCTGCACTCAGAAAAATAAAGGTGCCAACTGGAACAAAAAGTGGTTCTTTAGACTGATGCCATAGAAGAACCTTTTTTGGTGCCACAAAGAACCTTTCAAACAAAGGTTCTTTGAAGAACCATTTCTTTCAGTGGTTCACTGAAGAACCTTTAAAGGTGCCCCAAAGAACCATCAAGAAATGGTTCTTTGGGGCACCTTTAAAGGTTCTTCAATGAACCACTGAAAGAAATGGTTCTTCAAAGAACCATTTTTAAAAAGATCCTTCAAATGGTTCTTTAAAAGAACCATTTTAAAGAACCTTTTTTGGGTGGTTCTTTAAAGAACCATTTTAAATCTTTCAAAATAAAATGTATCATAAATTGAATTTGAGTAGGGTAAAATAAATACAAGCACATATATTAATGGTTTATTGGCACTTTGTATTACAGAAAAAGACAAAAAGGCATTTTAATGCTAAGCACAACACCACTACTAATAATAGCATACAAGTCATTTAAACAGTAATAATTAAATATCTTTACTATAAATACATATAAATATTATACTATAGATAAAAAAACAATTTTTACATTAGAAATAGCAATACTTTCATAACAGACAATTAAACAACACATTTTTATCAGCATGTTTGCATTTTCAGTAAGACTATTTCAAGAACAATCTTTTTATTTAAATTATCAATTAACTGCAGCCTTAAGTTATGTAAGTTAAGTTTAATGTGGGACTCATGGTCCTTTGTTAGTCCACACTGGGACAATTTCAGTCTCTCACCTGCACTATGCTGGCAATCTAGGAGATATTTAATGCATTTGCCACTCTTTGCACAGCTACTGGTACAGGTGTAGTCAGAGTTCCCAAGTTGAGAACAAATGCCTCCAAAAAGCAAAATGTCTTTTTTAGTTCACTTGGATAGGCAACATTGTAGACATGGTACAGGGAGAAGACAATACCCATCGCCAATGAAATGTCCATTTCCCCACTGTCCAGAATCATTTTTTGTCCATCCATCTGGACATTGACCTCAGTTGAATCACTCAAGGGCTTGCCGTCACTGCTGCTGAGTACGATTGTAGGTATCGGGCTGTGTGGATCCTGAAACAGAAATTAAATTCTTGAAATGAGGAGTATAGTTTAAATAAGTATAAACAACAGCTGTCCCAATGAAAGTATAAAACTCCTGTAAAATACTGGATTTGTTCAAGACCCCCCCCCCCTCTCACCATACCAAAAAATATATAAATTTACCTTATTTATGACGAAGAGACGAGAGGCATTTTCTTTGAAAATAGATGGCAGGAGAAGAACAGCTGTGTTTACCATCTGACCTGAAAAATAAAGAGAAATATGTAAATATTTTCTGGCCAATTTTGTTAATACAAAGCAGTAAAGGCCATATGAGTGCCTTTATCAGGAGTTGAATGTCTTGCAGAACATAAGCATTAGTGCAGTAAATGTATACCTAATTAACTTTTCAGTGTAATTCAGTGTAAATGTTAAGCATTTATACAAAACCCCCAAAATGTTGTTCAGTTCTGTAAGTTGCTAGCTTTAAATAATTTGAGTCCTAAAGAACTTGCAGAGCAAGTCTAGCTGCCACTGAACATTTTTTGAGATAAACATTGTGTGAATGACTGAAAATCTTCATAGAGATACATATAGCATCGAGGGTATATCAGTTAAATCTTAAAGTACATCATTGCAGAGACGAGACAGGAGAAATGTCAGTCTGTGGATATTGTAAAGCAGCGGTCCCCAACCTTTTTTGCGCCACGGACCGGTTTATGCCTGACAATATTTTCATGGACTGGCCTTTAAGGTGTCGCGGATAAATACAACAAAATAAAACTAGTACCGGTACCGAAAAAAAGAAAATTTATTCATAACACACGTGAAAAGACCCAGGAAAACAGAGTAAACGATAAAAACGATAACAAAATAACGCTGAAAACCGATAAAAACCCTGAAAAACTATACATTTCACACCTGAGCCTCAACTCTCGCGGCCCGGTACCAAACGACTCACGGACCGGTACCAGTCCGAGGCCCGGGGGTTGGGGACCGCTGTTGTAAGGGACACTGTGTTTACTAATGTGCTGTATGTGAAACCTTAAAAAGTGGTATCTGAGATAGGAGTTAAAATTGTTTTTGCTCATTATTGCCAAGTGCCCTCACCTTTTCTTTCAGTGTCTGTCTGGCTCTCATCAACAGATTTTAAGCAGAGGCTTTTAAGGTTGCTGTTTGGGGCTATTGACACAAGCTTCGCTGCCAACTTACTGAATCCTCGGATTACTTTTTTGTCCACATCAGTTTTAAGTAACATGGAAGCCTCTTCAAGAAGCTAAAATAAAGGATAAACATATACATATTAGCTTTGTACCATAATATATACCATTATATAGCAAACCAGAACAATCATTATTTCACACATCAATTATCATTAGAGAAGAAATTATAATTTTGCATTTGTTTAGTTTAATTCTCAAGTACACATTGCTGTGCAAAAGGGATGTTTAGACTATTCTTCCCAAAAAACTATCATTGGCATCAGATTAGTCCAAAATTATCCTGTAGCATGAAAATAAAACCAAAGAGAAAGACATAGTCAATGTGGCAATTTCTGTTAGTGTTCTGTTAGTGTACTTTTATTACTCATGAAATCTGCTGAGTCAGTCACTTTGCCTGTCCTGTAGGTACATGATTATTAGAAGTCTGTATAAATGTGCAGCACATCAGTACATATTCGTGTTTTTGCTGTGCACTATTGTTATTGTTGTTTTTTGCTGCAGTTTTTGATAAAACACTCACCACAACAGGGATAGTGAGACATGGGAATTCTCGTAGAACCTCTTCAGTAGTATGCTGAAGAATGTAGTGTGTTCTGTACTTCTGTATTTTCCTGAGGTGCGTTTGAATGACATCCACATTTGGCCTAGTTTTTTGGCACTCTTGCTTAATCACTGATACATGTTGGTCGGTGCTCCTTTCATCCTCCCCATCGTCAAGAGGATTGATATCCTGGTTATTAAAAAGTTTAGCAAATATTGAGAGAAAAAACAAACAAACAATACTTTTAACTTTTATGTACAATTTAAAATGGCAAACAAACATTGAGCATATTTAACTTGCCTTGGTTTTTTTCAAAAGGATACAGGGCTGGATATCTGATGATCTTTTTCTTCCTGAATTTGGAACTGAGTATTTCTGTCTCATTTTTTCAATTTCCTCTACGTCTACTAGTGGTCTTCTTTCCTTTTTAAACTTGTTCCTGAGAGACTCATGCAGAGCATCCTACAAACGATAAAAATGTAACTAATTATTCATAAATAGGTGCAACTAGGTCCTCCCTTTATGCAAGACATTTACCAGAAAACTTTGAGTGACATAAAGCTGGTAGGTTTGCTGTAATCATGTCATAACCTAATTAGTTCCTATTTACAGATCTCTTCTTTAACTCTTAGGAGTTGATCGAACACATGATATAAAGGTTTGGAGCACTTTAGATTGGCTAAATACACTATAAAAGGTAGATAAAGTATTAATGGCAATATGTCCTACAAGCATACTCGTCATGATCTTTCAGTCTATATGTTAATACCTCTACCTTTTAATAATAATGTATACTTTATTGATCCCCACAGGGAAATTTCTCTCTTTGCATTTAACCCATTCACTCAGTGTGTAGGGACGGTACCTTGCTCAAGGGTACCTCAGGGTAGCCGTTCAGTTGATTCAAACCCCCGACCTTCCGATCATGGGATAACCACACTACCTACTGAGCTATCCCTGCCCTATTTTCAAATTTAATTTTTTAAATACAAAAACTACACTATCCTGATACAAAGGCAAACAGAGCTAATATAATGCTGAATTTCACACCATTCACTTGAGAATTCACAGAGAAATGAAACAATTAATTTAAAAGAGCAATTGATATTTTATTTATTGTTTGACCATACTGCACGACATCTGCCTCAAAAATCACAATACTAATACTTGTATTGTAGTGGCCACAAGGGAACAGATAACCTCTGAATATGTAGCAATGAAAATGTTAGCATGTTACACTCATTAGCCAATAATTGGGCAATTCAAAGACAATTTGTTGGACAATTGTATCAATGTTTGCTTTTCAGGAATACTTACATATCCAGAGCCATAACTCTCCTTCAAAAAAGGAAAACTCAGAAGGACAGTCCTCAGAAGCTCTACATACTGCACATGAGAGGGATACCTGCAAATTTTGAATGATGAACTTAAATTCTGATGTACATACTGTATTTTAAATGAATCAAATCTTAATTATATATAGACTTACATTGTCTCATTACTCAAGTGGTCAAACAGTGCTTGAATAAGCATGTTTTTGAGTCTGTTCTTGGTGGGTGACTTTAGTGCTGCATCTTTATTGGTCAACGCAGTGAGCACAGCTGGAGGAAACTGCACTTTGCAGTTAAACATAGGTTGGAGTGCTGACACAGTATGCTTTTCTTTGTGTTGCCTTCCACTGCAAGAAGAAGTAAGAAGTATTTTTAGAGTTTGTTACAAGACATGAATATACGTGTCCTTGTGTCCTGCATCAGGAATATCCGCATATTTAAAACGTACAATAACAGCTGCTGAACTACAGAAACAGAATCATAACAGAGAGTAAGAGTGGCTGTGACATTTCAATTTGAAAGTAAATGGGTGTGTGATGCACATCAACGCTGGAGAAACAGAACAGGGCTTGCGTCAACCCCTTGCCCCCCACCCTCCAACACCATAAACCTAGGGGAGGGGAAACACTGGATTGTATGAATGTACAATTCAGTGAATCAACCAGTCAACTTAAGACTCACTCTTTCAGCTTCTCTACAGCAGACAAAAATTTCACTTGGTCTTTCACTTTTGGAAAAAGACGCTCACTCATTCTTTCAGTCATCTGCAGAAGTGTCGATCCATCGATTTCATTGTCTGTGGCACAGAAAAACAATAAGACACGATCAAAACAGAAATGAGCATGTCAAAGATAAAGATTAAAAATATTATAAAACATTACTAAAAAAACAGCTATGACTTCATTAGTGTCTATAGATGATGACAGACCTGTGGAATAGCCAAAAAGTGGTTAAAATCATTTTAACAGTGGTTGACAACTCCTAACTAAAAAGTCATGGTTTAGGATGTATCTTACCTAACTTTGGTATGGACTGCCTTAAAAGGTCGGTGGATCAGTGTAATGAAGTCTTGACCATCACATCTGTATGCGTCCAAAGCATGAAAGTCTACCTCATCCCCAGGCTTGAATATCAACAGATCAT
Organism: Mchenga conophoros; assembly: GCF_057382185.1. Lineage (NCBI taxonomy): Eukaryota > Metazoa > Chordata > Actinopteri > Cichliformes > Cichlidae > Mchenga > Mchenga conophoros. Next base: position 33,833,148 of record NC_140541.1, read on the forward strand.
CAGTCTCTCTGATGTGGTATGATTGAAGGTGTCTTATAAACTCCAGTGTTGTGAAAAGTCTTCCAACAAGAAACCAGTTGGCCCTGATATACACAATCAGGACTATTTTCACAAACAGTGGAATTTGCTCTGCATGCACAAGTTCCAAAATGAAGAAATCTCCAACTGCATATTTTACAGAGTTTAAAATGATGCATTTACTTGTCCAGAGTTTCTCATCCACAGTAACGGCTGTCTCCAAGTTTTGCAAACAAATCTGCAAGTTCACTGGAAGTTCTTGAAGTGATAAGTTATTAACTGCTGCTTGTGTATGATCGCTCCTGATGATCCGTTCAGGCTGCCACTCCCAGCATTGACGAAGCTGATTCCTCTTTGCCAAAGTCTGACAAATGTTAATATAGTTATTGGTGATTCTTGCTACTGTCTTGAAATATTGATGTCTGGCTTCAAACCTCATGCACCAATGAGAGCGGAGTGACCCATAATCAAGGATGAGCTGAGGATAATGTAGCAGAAAATGCAGCTTGGGTGTAAACACACCAGGAAACAGATTGATGAAATCTGTCAAAAAGTAAGTGATCAGTTCATGTAGATTACTAATCCAGTCAGTGCTGATGGTTGGAGCAAGAATAATCTCTCCTATTTCTCGAACCAAAAGATAAAGCTGCCAAAACTTGTTACCCTTTTCAATCCTGGAGCCTATGAGGAAAGGCAGAGTCCTAAATAATGTCCATTTCTCAACAGCAGTTCCAGAGATATTTCCATCCAGTGCTACCTTCTCAGATATTAGAGCAGGTTTGGAGGTGCAGTCATTCTGTCCAAAACTAAAAGTCCTTATGCTGTCATTCACCTCTTGGATAGTAACGGTTTTGTCCTCGTGCAAGGCTTTTACAACAGACTTCAAAACAAGAGGAATGACCCCCTCAAGAAAATCATGCATTAAATCAGGTGGGAATGCATTTGTGGTATCAAAATATGACAGCTTGTTGAAGGCACATGGGCCAGTTACACCATACACTGACCTACAGTGGGGGTCATCTTCAACACATTGCAGATGGTATGCATGAACAGTCTTTGTTCTAAGAACACAATCTCCCTCACTAATGATCCTAGACAGGTCCTTGTAATGACACATACAAAACCTGCATATTCTACCATTACTGAATGAGCAGCTAAAACCTGCAAGTGTGTGAGAGGTTAAGTTGTCTGCAGATATTGTGGCCAGACCACCTTTGATGCAGTACTGTCTGTCTTCAAATTTTAATCGTAATCCACGTTCTTGCAAAACCTGTAGGTCACAAATTAATGGTTCTAATATTTTCTCAAATCCATATGTTTTCACCAATCTATGTTTGACAAGTATCAACAGATGAATATGTCTTAAAACAGATCTGTCTTTTGGTGGAATATTTCCCAAAGTAAAATAAAATGCAGACACTTTATGTAGACGTTTCTTTGATCCTAATGGATTAGAAACTTCAAATTCATCACTGTACAACTGAATTCTCAAATGTGGGTTGTCTGTGTTAAAAAAATCACTTTCTTTGTAAATTTTCCCATCACTAAAATCTGTTAAGGTTTCAGGAGCACGGGATTCTGGCCTAAAAATTTGTCTTAAAATGTTAGGATCATTACATATTAATTCTAAGACTTTTAGAAGTGGAATATACTGAAAAGTGTCCTGTTTCCCAGTAAAAGGATCTATTCCCAGGATACATTCAACAGGTTCAATCAAGTTTAATTTCTCAACACAGTATCTGTCTAGTTGATATGCGTTGCTGACTGCACTGAAGCAATGTTCTACCAAACTATTGTCATCAATATAATGAAAACTTGATATATCAAAATTAAGAGTCTGCAAACATTTAGAAAATATCTCCCTATAGTTTTCAATAAAATACTTGAAAAGTGACTCTACTTCACTAAGAACAAATGTTTGAACTTTTCTATTTACAATACTTTTCTCTTGAAGATTCAAGGAAAACAATGCCAGTTGTTTTCTCACAGTCTCTGTAAAGTTCTCTACAAGTTCACTCAGAGTTCGTTCAGATGATCTGGGAAATTCAACAGTTTCCTGGATGACAGGGTCACAGTCTGGGGCAGACTCTAATCCTTGTTTCTGATATTTATGTTTCTTCCTTATGTGATTTTTCAAAGATTTCACAGACAAAAACTTTCTGGGACAGTCTTCTAGTCCGCAGACAATGAAGAATCCACATTCACTTTCATGGTATATCTGTTGATGTTTCAGCAGTTTTTCATATGTTGGTTTTCTTGTGGAGCACTGTGGACACTGATATGGCACATCCATAGAAATGCTCACCTACAAAGACCTGTTGATAATCTGCCAATTCATTTTCCCCAAGCCAAAGAGATACTTCTCCAGCAGTCCACTGCTGAGCCATGATCTGTTAAAACAAAACAAAATTCCATTACATTGTTTTATTCTGTGACATCAAAAACTTATTTATTTATTTTTTGTTCATTCATTTTCCAAGCCGCTTTATCATCATAAGGATCGGAGGGGTGCTGGAGCCTATCCCAGCTGTTTTTTTTAGGCGGGGTAGACCCTGGACAGGTTGCCAGTCCATGGCAGGGTCGTCATTCAGATATGTATGTTTGGATTGTGGGTGGAAACCCACACAGAAACAGGGAGAACATGCAAACTCCACACAAAAAGGCACCCGGTTGACCCTGGGAATTGAACAGAGTCTTTCTAGCTGTGAGGCAGCAGCGCTAACCACTATACCACCGTTTAGTCTAACTTTTAAGCCTTCTTCAGATAAATATTGATAATTTTATGCTTTGGATTATCTGGTCTTGTTAGTATAATGACCTCTTTTTTGCCTAATATATGATGTTGGATAAATGAAATGTACATAATTTTTTTTTAACTATAATAAAAACGGACATTATCTTGGTAACATCAAATGACTGGAGCATAATTTGTCAACTACTCTGAAAATAAGTTCTACAGTAACAGTCAAAGACACAACTTCTCATGTGTCACATTTCTATTTATTCAAAACACTTAAGTATTGCTGTATTTTATACAGCTACTCCACAATTCAAAGTACAGGCTACTGAATTTCTGAGTTTCTAGACCAGACACAGAGCTCACACAACAGGCTTCAGGCGCCATTTTGGTGACTTTAACCATATTATTGATTTTAATATCTGTCTAGCTGACATTAGTTTATGTACGCAGCACGCAATATAGCCACATATTTTACAGGCCAAATTATTTGGGAGCACCTTCACTTAATTGTAACAGTGGTTTTGTTAGGAAAACAGTTCTTTATACCAGATACTAAACTGCGTTAACGTCAAAGGCTAACGTATCTAACCATTACTGTTAGCACAACATTAACAGCAAGCTACAATGACGAGTAACAAAAACAAAACAATAAAAAGGTTTTATGAAAATGTTTTACCTTTTCCAACAGTCCAGGAATCCAGAATCCTTTAAAGACCAGCAGGTACTGAAGACTGTTATCCACTGGCAACGTCCGAGAGAAAGTTTTCTTTCCGTTAGAAAGTTCAAGGCTCGCGCGATCTGTGTGCGCATGCGCATCCCTACAGTTGCCCCCCCCCCTCTCCCTTTGGTTGTACTACGTGTTCTAACGTCTCTCTCACTCTCCATGTCTCTCTCTCTCCCCCTGTCATTTATTTGGCTTGGCACATATAATAATAAATTGCGCAGTGATAAACAAGTACTCAGATCACATGTGCAATTATTATTTACTTATATTATTTTATAATTTGACTTTACATACTGCTGGTTAGCTTGTAAAGCTCACAGTAACTAGTATTATCATTATGATATATGTTGTATATATATATATATATATATATATATATATATATATATATATATATATATATATATATATATATGTGTGTAGAGAGAGAGAGAGAGAGAGCGAGAGAGAGAGAGCGCGCGCGAGAGAGAGATCTGATATAGATCAGTATCTGAATCTGTCTAATATCCCCCGAATGGATTGTTTAGATTGTTAATTTATAAATTCACCATATTCATAAACGGCTTAATAATAAATTCTATATTCTGTTACCACATTATTTGTGATCAGTGGGTTTGCAGGGTGGGTGCTGGGGGTCTTCAGGCTTTGGCCCCCACCCCTGCCACCAGAATATTTTTGAGCAAGTGTTTCTAACTTTAATTTGAATATTCAGTATCCCACCATCTGCCCCCCCCCCCCCCTCCGCACACAAACAAAACACACAGTATAATTCACACCCTCATTAAAGTGAATATTATTTATGCCATTTTACACCAACAAACTCAGATAGCTAAGGATGAAGAACCTTTTGTTCTTTAAAGAACCATTTGTAATAGCTGAAGAACCATCTTCAAAATAAAAAGGTTCTTTGACGTATGATGGTTCTTTAAAGAACCATAGAGACATCAGAAGAACCATTTAAGAACCCTAATTTTTCTGAGTGTGGGGCGCACTGACAGAGGCGAGGCTGCCGGACACTGGCGCCACCGGGCCCTCTGACCACCACCAGTAGGCAACGGGTGAAGTGTCTTGCCCAAGGACACAACGACCAAGACTGTCCAAGCCGGGGCTCGAACCGGCAACCTTCCGATTACAAGGCGAACTCCCAACTCTTGAGCCACGATCGCCCCATTTACTTCAAGTCAGCTTGAAATATCTCAGTTTAGGGTGAGTTCACTGATTTTATTTATTTAAGCTTCATATGAAAGTAATACTTCAGTGATTTTAATAAGAATATTAAAATCACTGAAGTATTAAAAGAAAAGGCAGGGATAAAGTTGCAGCCTGAGCAAATGTACCTGTCACTCACGGTAGCCCAATAAAGATTAATTTGTCATTTAAAACATATTTAATATTGAGCGTGCTGGCTCAGTGTCACACTACCATACCTTATTGTTAATTGTACCTTATGTATTATTTATCACATTCTGTGAAAGACATGTATGCTCATTATAAGTTAGCCAGAACTACCTGGAAAGGCAAATGTCTGTGATGCTAAAATCTGCCACCTAATATCAAGAAAAGAAAGAGTAACAAGTACATTAAATCAGCACTATATTGCCTAACCAGTTTTAATTGTATATAAAAAAAAACAACAAAAAAAAAACTTTACACTGAAGATCAAAATCATGACACCAGTCCAGTGTACCCCATGTTAAACATTATGCGTTAGTACTGAATTTTAAGGGCATAGGGGCAAAGGGAATAAATATAGTAGTTTAAGTGTGCTCATAGAAATGTAAGAGTGCTCTAACTGGGATGTAAGAATTTCTACACAGAGACACAGGTGCATAAAAATTAATTAAGCAATGCACATAAATTAAGTAGTAAAGGAGCAAGACTCATTAATTATAATACAAGACATTTTTTGTATGCATTACATATGTGTTGTATAATGGAGGTAGGAAAGTTTATGTGAACAAGCATGTATATGTTAAGAGGGGAATTAGGTTAATGAGAAAAGTTCACACAAAGTCCAACCTCAGTGATTCTGTCTTTAGCTTGTAACAAAAGACAGGCAGAGTTCACATGGAAGGAAGGGAAGAAAGGCGAGGTGACAGGTTCAAAAGTTCAGGCACTGCTTTAGACTTACTTTGCATGCCACTACCATTCGGCACACCCTGATACTTTGGAGATGTCGGGGGAGCAGTTCTGCATTAAGCTCTGGGTGGCAAGTTCCTCCACTGGGGAATACCAAATTGTGGTTTAAGAGGAGAGGGGCCCTGTGGTGAAAAAGACCTCTGGATTTTCCATGTCGTCCTTGAGGAATCTCTAAAACAGATTTACAATGTCTTACTGAAGACAAGTTATGTCATGGCTCCTTTTCAAATTTGACAATCTCTGAATGTTTTTTTTTTTTACCATTCCATGAAATACCATGAAATCAGTTCCTTCATCTGAGACCTCCAAATTCAATCAGATAAATATCAAAAATTATTTAAATTGCAACTGAATATTTTTAACATATTGTAAACTCCTAATTGAGTAGTTTAAAAATGTGAAAGTTTGGCTTAAATGCAAAACTTCTGAAAGGGTTCATGCAGGTTTATATTTAGATATTAACGAAGTATTTAGAGTCTCGTGCAGGTTTAACTTGACATCCCATATGGAAAAGAAATAGTAAAAAACTTGATTAAGATGTGGTCTACTTCATATAGTGAATCATATAAGGCTTATATGATTCACTATATGAAAGTGGCCACCTTTGTCATTACTTTCATGCCATGCCTTTTGGTGTGTTTATCTCTGAAATACTGTGATTATATATATATATATATATATATATATATATATATATATATATATATATATATATATATATATATACATATATATATATATAAGCTACTGTAGCTTTCTTAGAAACACTAGGCGTTAATTATAAACAGTGTGTACACACAAGTGTGTAAACCATGCGTACAAGCATTTCACGTCTCTAAAATAAATACTACTACTGCTACTGATACAATAATAGTATTCATTTATGACTATTCAGAATAATGCCTAGATTCATGACTTGCGCTTGGAAACACAGTGAGCGAGTCAGGACTCTTGGCATGATTTTAGATTTTAGATGACTTCAGTTTTGATAATCATAGTAATGTCACCACAACTGTCTTCTACCACTTAAAATATATCAAAAGTCGGAAAATCTTATCTCAAACTGAAAAATGGTTCAGTCATTTGAAATAAGCTGGACCACTAATGTAATCTTCTATTTGCATAATAATCTAAATCCACATTATCAGTAGGGCGACTTGTTGAGAATGCAGCAGCCTGATTCCTTGCACGTATATGGAAATTTGAACATTTTACCACAGTAATGAAGTCACTTCACTGGCTCCCAGTTCAGTACAGAATTACCCTCAAAACTGGTTCAGAAAGCAATCAATGATTTGGCTCCCAAGCACATTTCTGACTTGCTCATCCAGATCAGACCTCTCAGGTGCAGATGTTTGAAATGTTCCCAGAATTAGACATAAGAGTGCTTTCAGTTACTGTGGTCCTGTTCTTTGGAACAAGCTGCCCGCGGACCTGAGATCAATTACAAGTCTGTCTGCATTCAAAAACAGGCTCAAAGCCTTTTTTATTCTCACAGGCCTACGTTCAATAGCCATGTGAAAGTATGCTAGGATGTTTTACAAAACACCATGAACAGCGAAATGCATGTAAAGAAAACAAAACACTAAATGAGAACCTATAGCATTTTAAAAGAAACACATTACGGTATACTTCACCTTTTAATTAATATACCCCAGAGTCCTGGTGGGACTTGAACCTATCTCAGCTGTCAAAGGACGAGAGGCCGGGTACACACTGGACACGTCGTCAGTCTCAAGCAGGGTTAACCCCTAATGCATAACTGTCTGGTCTCTTAATATACAACAACCACCTCTGTTTAGAATTATTTCTTTCAAGGATAGAAGTCTTCATATATACATTTCAGTTCTTTTGTCTGAGGTGTTGCATTAAAGAATTAAGGTGTTACAATTGTAAACTTAAAAACCTTCCTTAATTGTATTTTATTGAGAATATAATTATCTTCAGAATTAATCCATCAAGTCAGTAGAGGCAATGATAAGGGCAGCTGTTTTTTTTTTTTGCATGTAGTGTACATGAACATCTGCATCTGTCTCAGTGTGACTTTGTGCAGCTGTAGCTCAGGACTCGGGAGGTAGAGCAGGTCATCTACTAATCTGAAGGTTGGTGGTTTGATCCCCATCTGTTCCAGGCTTGGGCAAGACGCTAACTCGAAGTTGCGTTCTGATGCATCTATCAGAGTATGAATGTGTGTGAATGTTAGATAAAGAAAAAAAGGGTAGAAAAAAAGTGCTCTATGAATGGCTGTGAATGACACAAGTTGTAAAAAGTGCTTTGAGTGCTCAGGTAGAGTAGAAAGGTGCTATAAGAACTAGTCCGTGCATCTTTATATGCGAGAGAATTACATGGAGCAATGGGGCGAGGATAGAGAATAGATCAGCGTGAGGCTTCCATTACGGTGCACCTCGCAGAGCGGCCTTGCCACGTCACGGAGCTGTTGCCGTGTGGCAGGTCAGGAGCCTTGGCCGGTCTCCACCCTCCTGATAGCCTGTGTGTGCCTGCAGTGGCTCCCTGCCCACCAGTTCACTTTAAATTGCGCACTCTGAAGAAGTCCAGGAGCGTACTATCAAAACCTTCTGGAGGTTTTATCCCTTAAATCTCCTCTTTGCTTGCCTTCAGTGAGTCCTACAAAGTGGTGTTCGTGACATTCTGCTCTGCATGAAGTTCAGAATTATTAAACACTTGTGCATCAAATCTTGTCTCCATTTTCCTAAAGTTCCCAACTGCGAGATTTTCTCATTTGCCTCTGTTTGGATGGACAACATGCGGCTCTTAAAGAAGAATGTTGGAGTAAAACTTGTACGTGGATTTATGATGTGAAATTTGACTTGACATTTTTAGCAGAGTGCTACTGTCAGAGTGCCATGGTCATTAGGCAGCAAACTCAGTTCACTCAGTCAGGCTTGCAACACTCCCCCATATCTGCCTACTATCAAGCTACGTCAAACGGACAACTCCATCTGTTGTGTTTTATGTAAACCCACAAGATCCAGCGCTGTAGAATCTGTAAGCGATTAGAAATGCCTCGTATCAGAGCAAACAAGATTTACTTGAAGCAAAGTGGTGCAGATTTAAATACACAGAAGTAAATCTACAATGTGTTTTTTTTGCGCGTTCTGTCTTCGATCCAGGTGACAAAATGAATTCTTGGCACGTTTTCCTTTAAGATATATTTCTCTTGCTTTTAAACCAACATTTTGAAAATAAGATAAATGAATATCAGAAGTTTGGACTGTTGCTTACTCAGTCACGAGTGTTTTTCGCTCACCAACAGCAATGAAGAACGTGCACGTGGCTCTTTAGCATGTATTTGAAATCAGTTGCCTTAGCATGCAACAGCGAAGACAAAACAGGAAACTAAGGGGAAAAAAAAATTAACCTCCAAAGCAGAGAGCTCTTCTTTAGCAACTACTAACAGAGAAAAACACATTATTAATAACTCCCCATATTGTTTTGTTGACAGCATAGAGCCCTGAGGGGAAAAAAAACACCAACTATTTTAAGTGCTTTGGTATGTGGTCAGAAGGCCAGTTGGACTACATGTTTCTTATGCTGAAATCAAGCAGCTGCAAAATTACAGTAGTGTGCCCTCACCGCAACCGACTGGAGCTGTGCAATTAATCAGAGGTTAACCCCATAACCCCACAAACCTGTGCATAATCTTTAATTTACGTACCATCTCTCTTTACATGCACAAACATACATACATAGACACATGAAGACTGAGACACCGAAGCCTCAAACGTATTTGCAGACTCCCAAAAGAATGTGAGTAAACATGTCCTAGACGTCATATGTTCTATAAATGGAGATCAGTGCACCATGCTAGGTAATAAAGTGTTTTGAGCTATGTCATGCAGAAAATAATAAGTCTTGTTTTCATACATGCATACCTCACATTTATGCAAGAATTCTTAAGTGTCAGGTTTCAGTCCAGCGACAGATTCACAAATGAAAAGCAGAAATATCAAGAGGGACGTCCTCGATTCATTTTTGTGTCTTTGTCGCTCAGATTCCTCGCACAGGCGTCCGACAGTTAATCATCTCTGGTTTAATAGCTTTGTTATCCGAATCTCACCTTCCTGTATACTTAAACCTCTGATTCGGAGTCAGGAAACTCCTGGGCAGTACCTCATAGCTCCACGCAAAGCATCTGAAATTATATTAACACATGTCACTTACACAACACAAGTGAGCTGTCAGGAGGAGTCGATCCACAGGTTCGATCTGGGTTAGTGAAAAACTACACCAGTGCTTAAAGTGCACTTTCCCCGTTACACTATTGGGCATGTATATTAAATATTTTTAACTAGGTTTGAGATGTAGTGCAGTAAACTCAGGTGTATGTACGCTCAGGGTGAGATTGGCTCGTCAAAGATTTCTTTATATTGCCAAATGCTCCAAGAAAGGTCTTCTTGACATCTTTATGTGTTGTATGTGCATGCTGTTTGATTACTATAATATAATTTTAATGTACTCCAGTAAACATATAAGCCATGGTGCAGGGAGAAAGCATATAATTTGCTGATAGCAGAGGTTTTCCACTTTCAGTCTGCATGTTGTCCCATTTTAAACCAGTACACCTGTTAATTGGGAATAAATAGAAGACTTTTCACTTCTTAGGATTAAAAGACCAAATCCACTGTTGTGTAAGACAACAGCCAGGTAGTGAAGGAAATATTTACCAAACAGAGACGTCCTGCTGTAATGTTTTTAGTCGCTGTCCACTCCCATATCCTATTTGCGTCAAACATGTACAACAGGATGCAAAAAACTGCCATTTCTTATCAACATTGAGAAATTGCTTTAGTTGGTTTTTAGTTTTCTTTTGTAACCTCTGTACAGACAAAAGGATGAGGTAGTGCCCTCAAGTTTGCAGGACCTTAGCAGGCTTCTGCAAAGACTTCAAGTGGAAAATCCATTCAAACCTCTGACCTAATTTTGGATGTTTTAGGTATAAGTTAAAGTGAGTATTGGGATAAAGGATGCATTTTTTGTTGAACTGGTAGTCATGCAAACATTCTCTAGTAAGTCACAGAATAAAATTTAGAGCCGGACACGAGCACGATACAGCGTATCCTCTTTGATAAGATGAGAAAGATAAGATTTGAACCATTTGAAAAGGAGACGGATGCTTCCATTTAGCTAACAGATTTAAAACACTGTTGAGTAAGAGGTTTAAAAACGATGATAGATTTTTTTTTTTTTTTAAAAAAAGCTTCCTTGTTATCAGATGTAGCTGGACTGTTTAGCAGTCCAGCTAAACTAACAAACAATCAAATCTTGCTCCTTATTGAAAGATTATGCATATATATCGGTTTATAAAGATTATGTTGTATGTTTCAGAACTGCAGAAGTGCCAGATTAGATCAAGACTTCTGCATAAACCTATGCTCATGATATGACCTCACATGGAGAATACTTTGATTAGTTGACATTGCCCCTTGGAAGGACTCATACCAGCCCATCAGCACATGAAATATTGCCACCTACTAAAGCTTATAGCAGTCAAAATGAAGAGCCTGCTTTGTGAGCAATGACCTTGCATTGTTTTGGCTTGGTGGTGTGCGGCTGTGTTTGTATGAAATGCAATCAGTCCTTCCTCTTCCTTGGAAGTAGCCTTGTTTGAGTCGGGGATTCTTTCAATTTGTTTGTCCTCTTTGGAAGAAAAAGGTAATCTCTCTTTTTGGTATAGTGATGGCCCTTTATTCTTTTTATTCTATTGCAAAGAAAGAAGAAAGGAGAGATCCTTCAACATCCTGGTCATGGATTAGGTTCTTAGTGGATGACATCAGTTTTTGGGGCTTTGCCCTGCTATTTAACATTGTGCTGCTACTGGATGGCTGTGTGAGTGAGGGGAGGGGGGGGGGGGGGGATTCTGGCAGGGATTCCCATACCATCAGTTGGGAAAATGCCACCTAACAAATTTTCCATTTTCATTTCTTTTTCCTTTCTGAAAGGACAATCAGGTTCCTGTTGTTTTTAACATGTGTATTCACTGTAATTCTTCAGGCTAATTTACCAGAAAATTAGAATATTAGTTCAGTTGAAAACCCAACTATGAATAAAGGACTTGAATAGCATGAAAAATGAATGCTCAACTGTTTGTTGCATATACAAAACGTGTCAAACCAAAAAAGACAACAACAAAAAGACAAACAGACAAAAATGGCATTATTCAAGACAATCCTGTGTTTCTTTGAGTTTCCCTGTTTAAATCAATATTTTATATAACCACTATCAGACACAGAAGCCTGCTGATTTCTGGTTTCCCGCTACAGGGAGTCTGGATTTCACCAGAGGAAATGCAAAATCTGACAATCTTCAATTGTAGGATTAACATTAAGCCATTTGTGAAATCCAGTTGTGCTGAGGTGTTTGTGTTCTATGGTTAGTGTAGCAAGAAGTAGCTACACACACAGAAGGGTCTGCATCAAGAGTCTGCCTTAAATTAGAGCCACTGACAGATTATGTTATTACTGTTTTGTATATGAATTTTTACACATGCATCACATAGCTGCATGTGTATATAGATGCATATGTGAGCAAATGTAGTCATGGAGTGAGCTGTAGGTACTGGAAACAAATATATTGTATATTTATATATTTTTATCTCTGAACAAAAGGGGAGTCACTAGCTAAAAGTATCATAAGGACCATAAAAAAGAAAAGAGTGGATATAACACATTAGACAAAGATGTTTCAGTAAGCACAGAAAAACACAATTCTTAAATAAGGATATAAATGGATGTGTAATGTGAAAGCAATTTTGGTGTAATTTGACATAGATCAGGCTCACGTTGAGGAACTAAAGGCTCCATAACTGTTCTTATCTGTCATGGCTGAAACACGTCTTCAGTGCTATTTCACTGGACATGTTGATCACTCTCTTTAATCTCCATCGGAAAGCTCAAAACATCATTCTGGTCCTTAGACTTCTGCCTTAGATTAATTACTGAAGGATTTGCATGTTGCCGATTTTGTGGAGCCCATTTCATGGTGGAGGTGTTCTTTCCAAAGGAAAGTGTTGCTTTGTTGCCTGTTTTCAGTGTGATTCTCATGGGCAGTATTTCAAGGTACAGCTGAGGTCTGACAAGCTATGACTAAGCCTTCAAGTCTGTTCACAGGGCTAATCAGCCTGTGACCTTAACTCTGCTATATTCTGGGATCAGGTTTAAAAATTCTGCTGCAGGCTGGTGGTGGTGTGGTTCAGCCAACATCCAAGACTCAAGCGCCAAGATCACATATTTTTTGATTATATGTCTTTACTTGCTGTTTATATTGGGGTTTGTTTGTACAGAGCTGATTAGTTGTCAGCTTTAAGTCCAAAAGTGAATTAGTTGCATTATTATTATTATTTTGTTTATAACATTAGAGTCAAAGAGGTTTTAGGAAATTAAGTTTTACTGTTTAATTTCCCTCTAATTAAAGTAGAACATTTGCATATTCAAACATACAATAGAGAAAACTGTCTTGGAGCCAAGTCCAAACATCTGCATTTGTTTGCACACGGGTGCTATTTCTAACAATTTATTTGATATACTCCAGTATATTTTGGGATTTATATTTGGTCAATTCTGGATTAATCTCTGTTGTGGAAAACACATTGCGGCTATGAACCTCTTCCAAACATGGGAGGGAACTGCGGGGATTGTAATTGCACATATGCTGTGCCTAACCAAGCACAGAAGAGCTCACATAAATTCAAACTTGAAGTTTAACACATGGCAGATGAGGAGCTTGACTTCCAAATCTAAGTTCATTAAGAAATGATCATCTTGTTTAATTCCTGGCAGGAAAAGTGCTTTACATGACTTCCACACGGTTGCCACTGCAATTTGACAATAGCATCTGAGCTGGAAAGGAGCCCTCGAGACACATATGTTAGAGGTTCAAGTTAAAACCACGTAGTGGTTGGATGGGGGCAGGGAAGACCGAGTTGTGAGGTTAAAGAGAAGTGTCCATGTGTGTGCCTAAGTCACAGACTGGGCGAAACAAGAACTGAAAGAAGTGTTCGTCTGCATGTGTGCGCATGTTTGTGCCTGAACGCCTGTGATTATCTCAAACACACAGAGATAGTGAATACCATCTGATCCCCCTGAGACACAAGAGGTCAGAGACGTGGAGAGAGAAAGTGCACATTCAGCATTTCCCAGAGAGAGGGTGGGAGGCAAATGGTTAGACAGTTGGAGAGTTAGAAGATGCAAGTGCTGAACGTGCTGGGAAGCAGCAAACTTAACAAGTCTAATCAGGTCTTATCTGGCTGTGCTACAATTTCATGGCTGTTTGAACCAAGTGGGCCATGTTCCTCAGATCTTTCAGGATTTTATCTAAGAAAAAGTTTCCATAAAGCATTTTGCAGCGACGTGGAGAACACGGGTAGTGTGTATGAAAGAGATTATTTCTGCAAGGGTGACTCAAGGCTTTATTTTCAAAAGCCTTGCACATCAGATACGACAATGACCCAGTAATATTGTAAGACTGAAAAAAAGATAAAGCACAAAAGGAACATGATGTCAAATGGGATCAAAGAGCGCTTTGTTATTTTGAATATCAAAAAGAGTACATGTATGAAATCCTATGAACAATTTGCATAGGTTATGTATTCTTTCAAGCCAAAGTGCAAAACTGTGGCCAGCATCAAGGACATAAGCAGTTAATTCTGTCTTAAACATTACCAGCTTGTGGTTAAAAACATCATTGACAGGAAGTTCGTGTCTATCTAACAGGTTGCCAGATAAAAACATGTGGCTGTTTGGGTTAATGTTGAACAAGGTCGGCCATCTGCATGTTACAATATCATGACACATATTTTAACACAGCTTCTCTTTAAATATATTGTTTTTTGGTGGTTCCCTCTACAGTGAATCATTTCCCTTCATCTCACCCAATCCCTAGCATCCTTTTCTGTCAAACCAACCCTCTGAACATCTTCTTTTGCTATATCCATCAATCTCCTCTGTGGTTTTCTTCTAGTCCTCCTGCCTGACAGCTCCATCAGCATCTTTGGTCCAATATGTCTACTAACCCTCCTCTGCACAGATTAGGTTAATTATCTCAGCCTTGCCTCTGTAACTTTCTCCAAACTGCTTAACCTGAGTTGTCTCTCTGCCCTCATTTCTAATCCTGTCTATCCTGTTCACTGCCAATGAAAATGTATCATCAGTGCCACTGTCTCCAAATTATACATCAGAACAGGTCTCACTGCTGTCTTGTAAACCTTCTCTTTCACTCCTGTTGCTTTCACTCTCTGTCACAAATCACCCTGACACTCATCTTCACCTGCTCAACACTGTGTGCATGCTCTTCTTCATCTCTTTTGTGCACTGTCTTCCAACCAGGCATCCACCTTCTACCTTCACTAATAACTCTCCAGCTCTGCATCTCCCTCCCTTTCATTCTCACTTACACATATGAATTCTGTCTTGCCTCTACATACCTGCATGTCTCAACTTTTCCAGAATTTCTTTCCACATGCCCTCTTACTCTCACTACAGATCAGTGTCATCTGCATATAATTGTGGGTGCTCACAGTAAACATGGATAAAGCATCAGATTAAAAAGGCAGTCTATGCATATATAATCCACCCAATATCAAAAACAGCTTTTGGTTCATTGGCATTATGCTACAGACAGCATTTTTCTACTCTTGGCTACCATCAGCCAGATAAGATATCCTTCATATGGTCTAAGCAGCAAACTAAGTGCTTGCAAGGGGTAGCCAGAGCATGACTTCACCAGTAAAAAATAAACAAGGATTATTTTTTAACTGTAAATCATTCAAAACTCAAGTATTAGCATCCATGACTAAAAATATGACATTTCAAATTAGCATATTAGGTCCCCCGTATTAATGGTGAACATTCAATTTTTCAGATTAGTTTGAATGTTCACCATTATTCACTATGCAGGTAGTTCATGTCTCTCTCCCAAATTAAGCAGTTGCATCACTGTTCAAATGCATATTTTAACCCTCTCAGGCCCAAATCAAGTTTTTTGTTGCTAATGCACAACCAAGTCCTGCAGTGGTACTTCTGAGTAAAAAAACATGTATGTGGGGTAATCAGGTTGTTAGTTTTTAACTGTTGCAAATATGCAACGTCTGCCTGGAGAGGGTTAATGTGATGAAGAATAAATTTTTAATTAGTTTAACATGTTTATAGTGAAGAAATAATGTGACTGTGAATCACAGCTTAAATGCTTTCTGCTTTGGGAGATGAAGTTTTATTTGTCAGTTACTGAGTCAAAGACATTTGTTCAATCATGCACTGAACTTTTAGCAAACAGGTGTTTACAGTCATCAGGAGTCATATTTTCTTGCTTTGTAGCAATCTTTGTTCTCTAACAAGCAAAATGACGAGCTATTGTACTGAAATAGTCCTTCATATATACCAGGCACACTGTTTACTCTATTAAGACTTTACTTGCATGTTAACTACATGTTTACTTACTTTGCATTGAAAATTAACATTAAGTTAGACAACACCAAAACAGATTAAGTCACATTCTGGACTTGCGCCAACCTACAGTGACTGAAAACAACGTGAAGTAAAGATCTTAGAATTACGCTTACAATGCAGCTCAACGTTCCAAATACCTCCTCACCTAGCAAAAGTTACATCTTACAGTTTCTCCTACATGATTAACATCCATGTTACTGGTTCACAGAAATCAAAAACAGGCTCCTGAATGCTATCCTCAGCCATCTCAGTCATCTTTAGTTCTGTAATGCCAGTAAAAATCCCCTTAAAAACCACATGTGAAATAAGAATCTAAGCTGTTTTGGCTTATTCCATCTCTTGCAACCAAAACTGCTCAATGTGTAACTCTATTATATGTTTCTCTAACTAATTTGAACCTCCAAAAAAATCCAAAAATCCATATACAGTGTGATTCTTGGTAAAGTATGGTTACTAAAGGGTGGTAGGAAAACCCAAGCAGTGCTCTGTCTTGTGTGCTCAACTGAGTATTAAAAGACCTGAACGATGTGTTCTTACTGTTTGCTTTTTTAACTTGAATAGAGGACCTTGGATTATTCTTGAGGTTTGCCTCGTCATTTTTCAAACTTAACCTTACACATAAACTAACCCAAACTGCACGAACTGGTTGACTTCAAATGTTCAAGGGCCTTTTGCTTTGTCTGACAAACTGCATTCATATTTGGAGGTCAGCTCAATATATATTACACACATTCACGTACTCCCTGAACTTTTTAACAAACCAAAAAGGGAATTAATTGCCTTCTTGTGCAACACCAGCTATGCAATAAAGTATTCTGTGTCTCTGATGAGTGCATAAGTGAGTGCATAAGTCTTGTCCTCATGTGTTTGCACTAAACATTCATGACCTTGTTCCCTAGTGCAGTCTTCCGACAACCTTCTGACATCCTCACTAAAATGTTCACATGGAAATGCATGTATGCATACTCATATTTTCATTGCTGCCTGCTCCAAGTGGGACTCATAACCACACCCAAATCTATAAAGCTGTAAATACTCTGTTCCTGGAACCCAAATGGAATAGAGGTACAAGCAACAGGTGCTTCTCAGGAACAGCACTTGGTTCAATCTTGGGAACATATTTGAGCAATCTAGCAATATTTCATGACATATTAAATAATGATGTGCTTAGAATGCAGCTAAGAGCTCTCACAAGGGCCATAAAAAACGCGCACTGTGTTCTTGGCAGAATTCGCATTTCAAAACAAATACCCTACTTCCTGCACACATTCTGCCAAGGAAAGGTCAGTTTTACATTACAAAAAAAAGATACCAAAGCCTGATGTACCTCATATTTTCAGGAAACAGATTTTACATTTCTTTGTGACTACATTTTGCTGTAGTGGTCACTGATAGAGCTGCAGGTCACATGGTGCCCCGCTGGCCCAAAGGCCCTTTGACTCATTTCAGCTTGACTGTTTTTCCATTTCTCCAAGTCAAGTATGTTTGGGGAAATGTCAGTAAGTAACAGAGCTCAGTTATAGAAAGATGAATGCATTTTAGAACCACAGATGTGAACGTTTGAGGAAACCCAGAAAAAGGGTATTCTTTGTGGATGATTTAGTGAGGGGCTGTCACTGAAGTGCATAGAAATGTGTGCTCAGTAGGATTTGGTAATATGCTAAAATTTTCCGACCAGTCACAGACACTACATTTGCTAGTTCTACATGTTGAGAATGTTGGGAGGCAACAGAATTAGTAAAATAAATCAAAACAACAACAACAACTTTGGTGCTTTGATGGTTTTCAATCACCCCATTCAGAGCAGGCAGAAATTAGCTGATTCCAAGCCTCTTGATAACCACTAAAACATGAGGATCCTAGCTTGCACTTATGTGATACGCACAAATGCTCACGTTTCTCTATGTAAAATATGCCAAGTCAATGCAATAAAGTGGTGTCAAATACTCACATTGCTGCAGACAGCTTTCAGCTTCACTGAGTGAGTGCATGAAATGTTTTCATACTTTTGATAAGCTTGATTGATAAAATGAGATTTATTTGAAAATCTGAGCTAACTCACTGTGTAGCATGCCTTGTGTTATGTGCAATGGTTGATGTACAGGGTTTTTTAAGCTCATATCCATGGCACCTGTTTATGAGTCCTAAATTTTTGTGCTTGATAACCTGGATAACTCCCATCCAATCTCCACCATAACACATTCCAAGGTAATGTGTTGCTGTAATCACATAACATTTTTCAGTAACACAGTAATATAATGAATTACTGTACTAAAATTAGTAATGGCATTACAGTTACAATTACGTAATTAATTTAATGTAACTTCTGTCGGTGCTGTGCTTTTTTGGTGTAACTTCTGTCGGTGCTGTGCTTTTTTGGAAATCGAATTTCCCAGAGGAACCCACCCGAGGGATTAATAAAGTTCTATCTTATCTTATCTTATCTTAATTGCATTGTCTGCACACTGTGGCTGGACAAAAAAACAAAAAAACAAAACAGTGTGAGCGATGTTAAAGCAGAGTGTATGTTTCTACAGTCACAATGGCTTTAAAGTGTCTTTGGGCTGGTTTTCAATTGTGTTCAAAATTCTGCAACATATTGCATTAGTAATGTGTAATATGGCAATGTTGTGTAAATGTTACTCAAAAAAGTACCCCCAACTCTGCTCCCACCTCAGGCTGAATTTAAAACCAGTCTTTATAGCTTACACAGATTGAGCCAGGATATAGTGGCCTAGGATAGTCAGAGTTGCATCCTGGTCCAGGGTTTACCCAATTCCACACCAGTGCCTACACCAGTGTGTGGTCTTTAGGACTGCATACAGATAAGATGTTTAGGAAGCTAGAAAACTAGCTGTAGAGGTATCGTGGATATAGCTGACTGCTGTAAACTGACCCCAAAAGAAAGAAAGAAAAAAAAGAAAAAGAAAAACAACCCAAAACACTCTGATAATTTGTAGCAATGGCCACCAAAGATTAACCACTGAGTCAAATTACTTCAGTGGGATATATATCTAAATGATTGTATTAGATTCACATATGGGGTCCAGTTGATGTGAAGTTGGAATAATTGCAATGAAACTTATTAGTGCTGTTATACTTCATTATTACTACATGTACTCATGAGACTCTGTACAATTCTGATAAGATATCAAATAATAAAGCTTTCATTTTTATCAGCCTTGGACTCCTGACTTCAATTAACCAACAAAATGATCCGTTATGGGAGAGTGACAATAGCAATGCACTATGTTGGAGGTCTCTTTTTAATAAATGTTTGCATATTTCCCCCCCCTCAAACCTCCATCAAGCAACACTGTTTATGAAGGTGACTTCATTATATAACAAGCCAAAGGAAGTAACTCATTAATGCCAGCAAAACCACATAATATTCTAAAAAGGACAGGACATGGTTTACAAGGCAGTGAAGGGAGGGCTGGAAAGCCTGTTAAAATCCAACCCGTCCAGATAAGTAATTGGTGCTCATTTTGCCAAAGAAATAACATCATAAAAACAGCATCTATTTAAAACTTACTTGGCCCACAAACACTACCTCCCTAAAATGAGAAAGTCAAATGTGGGTTTCCAGGACTTTAATACATACACCAGGTGGTCCCTAATGAATAGGATGTACTGTTTAAAAGACAGGACATGGATTCAGCAAAAGCACACAGCGTATAGATAGCAAACAACATTAACTGCTTAAATCTCATAATTGTGCTTCCACAGGTTTGAATGAATTATCAACATCATTTAATAACCTGAAAATGTAAAGCTAACTGGAAATCTCTTGTGTCTCTACATTTCACACTTAGTGGAAGATAATGGTTACATTTTCTGTAAAAAAAAAAAAAAAAAGATCTAAAAGGCATATCTTTATACACTAAAACATGAAGAATTTGTTTTGATATCCCTGAATGAAACTTCAAAATCAAATCAAATCAAATCAAATCACTTTTATTGTCACATCACATGTGCAGGCACACTGGCACAGCACATGCGAGTGAAATTCTTGTGTGCGAGCCCCACAAGCAACAGAGATGTGCAAACACAACAACACAAACGAGCAAAATACAAGAATGGCCAACCTGAAACTAATAAATATATGTACAATATATAATAGTATATGCATTTCTGGATGTGTATACTAAATATTTTCCTACGTGTGTGTGTGTGTGTGTGTGTGTGTGTGTGTGTGTGTGTGTGTGTGTGTGTATATACACATTTTTACAAATTAAATAGTAAAAAAAAAAAAAAAAAAAAATAATAATAATAATAATAATAATAAAATATATAAAATATACAGAGTTGAATATGTGCAAAACAAGTGGCATTTATATACAGTGTGGAGTGCATAATGTTGAAGTTCCAGTAGTGAAGCTGAGGTGTCTATGACGTGTTCAGCAGTCTGATGGCCTGATGGAAAAAGCTGTCTCTCAGTCTGCTGGTACGGGACCGGATGCTGCAGAACCTCCTTCCTGATGGAAGCAGTCTGAACAGTTTATGGCTGGGGTGACTGGAGTCCTTGATGATCCTCCCCGCTTTCCTCAGGCAGCGCTTCCTGTAGATGTCTTGGAGGGAGGGAAGCTCACCTCCAATTATCCGTTCAGAGCACCGCACTACTCGCTGGAGAGCTTTGCAGTTGTAGGCGGTGCTGTTGCCATACCAGGTGGTGATGCATCCAGTGAGGATGCTCTCAATGGCACAGTGATAGAAGGTCCTGAGGATGCGGGGGCTCATGCCGAATCTTTTCAGTCTCCTGAGAAAGAAGAGGCACTGCTGCGCCTTCTTCACTGTTTTGTTTGTGTGTACTGACCACGTAAGATCCTCAGCCATAGCTGGACTGGCCATCGGGCATACCGGGCATTTGCCCGGTGGGCCGCTGGCGATTTTTTGTTTTTATGGGCCGATGGATATTTTTTTTTTTTTTTTTTTTTTTTTTTTAGGAAGGGTATATATAATGAAAGGTGTTGGATTGGCCAATTGGTCATGATCGACTCTGGGCTGGACCAATTACAGCCGAGGAGGCTGGATGCACCCTCCCCCTTGTTTAGCAATCACGTGATTTTCGCGCATTGCATGCCGGGAACTTGTGGCAAAACAATCCAAGTACCGCATCAAATGCAAGCATTTGCAGCACCGCAAAACGTTCATTCTCCGGTTCCAATACCTTCTTTTTTTTTCTTTGCCGCACAAAAAAGGAATGTACAAAACAAAAGGAGAACAATGCCGGTCCGTACAAAGACAGACTCGACGAAAAGACAAAGAAAAGATACGAGGAAAAAATCAAAGGAGTGAAAGGGTCAGACCCTTACGAGCACACAGAGTGGACAAAAGACGTCAGTGTGCTGCCCACTTTCACCACGCTCAGATTTATAATTACACGGTTCTTGGAGTGAGTGCACACACTCATGAAGTTTAGTAACTTCAGGTCACTGCAACAAGCCCAGGTACAGTTTACCGACGGATGGGTGCAGGACCTTGAAATGCACCGTGTAGGACGAAAGACTATTGTACGTATCATAAGTTTACCAGTCTCACAAATCGTCTTCATAAATACACATTCATTAACAGTTTATTAATAGGACCTTTGAGCTCAACGGTAATTAATTAGTAGTGGAAATAATTTCTGGTAGTGTAACAGTGTTTGTGGTATTATTCCACTTGCCACAAATATCAGTGTAATGGGGAAACAGCGCCCCCCCCCCCGCTCTCAGTGTGGCTGGTTAGGTGAGGCTGGCTGCAGTAATCGCTGCCAGTCTGCCGTAGCCATACGAGAGGTGAGTTGTATTGTTCCGCACACAATATAGCTAAGTAGTACAGACACATAAAACATGTTTGATTAGCTGACGAGCACCGAGTGTAATAAGTGCTTAGTGGACACATGTCCAACACCAGTTTTATGTACTTTTCATTTGTTTATTACAGTTTTTTACAGACGCTAGGACACATTTCTCAATACTTAGGTCACGTTTGCAAAACTCCTCACACAGTGAGCACAACAGAAGTCTATGTGGGCTAAACTGAGGACCAGTTATCATTGTTTTGGCACAAAATGCATTCAATGACTACATCTCTCAAATTACATGAATCATCTTCTCACTCAGACACAACAACTGCCAAAAACCTTTGTACGGACAGGACATTTTGCATGTGCTTACATACTGTTTTCAAAACTGTTAAACTCATGGTCAAAACAATAACACAATGCAAAACTTGAAAAGACAGCAAAATCCAACGGCAATATTTTACTGAAACATATTTTAAATCTAACAATGCAGTTTAACCAGCCACAGCTGATTCTCATTGTGGATGAACATCTACACAGTTGTTACTCCTTCAATTTTTCAACTCCTTCAATTCTGGCATGCCAGAAGATTCTTTCCTAGGTGTGTTGCCCAAGATGACATAAGATGTGATGTGGATGAGAACCTGTGGCCAAATGGAGAAGACCGAGTAGATTAGCATTACTATTGTATGTGTATCAGTGGATGGTGTGTATACGAATTCTTGTATTTTGGGATTACTTAGTGCAAAAAAATAAAAATACATAAACATAAATACATGATGTCTGATTCATTCCAGTAACATATATTGAAATTATAAACAGAGATGTGTCCTTGTTTTACACAGGAAAACACTGTGTAATGCTACATGTTGTTAGTGTTTTTTAGGTCATTGTTTTGTGGGTGACAAAGTGTGTTTGTCGGCTGTCAACCTTTGCTAGTGTTCTGGAGGAATGTTTTTATTTGAGACCTGAATGAAGTGTTTTGGTAGTTGTAGTGCATTTTGAATGTGGAATGAACTGCTTTGCCAAGCTGAGGGTCAGTTAGGAGAATTGTGTGAAGAGTTTTGCAAAAGTGACCTAAGTATTGAGAAATGTGTCCTAGCGTCTGTAAAAAACTGTAATGTGTGAAACTGTATGCTAAAGCGGAATGCTAATGAGATGTTCTGCCGTAGTGTGCTGTGCGGAGTGGTGTGTGGCGAGCCTGTGCACTGATAATACACCGTTTCCATTCAGGTACATAATTTGTTGTTGCTGTTATTTTATTGTATATTAGAAATTGTAATATTGCTGCAGTAATCGCTGCCAGTCTGCCGTAGCCATACGAGAGTGTGCTGTGCGGAGTGGTGTATGGCGAGCTTGTGCACCGATAATACACCGTTGTTTCCATTCAGGAAATAAAGTGGCAACGATCGATCAGAGACTCCTTGTCTTTTTAAAAACACTACACAACGCAGAGTCGAGGAGTCTGTTTGGGCCGAACTGTTGCAGCGGGATGAAGCAGAAACCGGTTACAGTAGCATTACAGAAATGTAGCAGTGACAATAATATTGTATGTTGCAGAGGTGTGGACTCGAGTCACATGACTTGGACTCGAGTCAGACTCGAGTCATTAATTTTATGACTTTAGACTTGACTTGAAAAAATGTTCTAAGACTTGTGACTTGACTTGGACTTTTACACCAATGACTTGGGACTTGAATTGGACTTGAACCTGTTTACTTGAAAAGACTTGATATTTTACCCCAAATATAAAATTTAACATGCATATTATATAGAGATTGAAAATGTGACGTCATTCACGGGTAGAACCGCAAAGGATTCTGGGAACTCGTGGCAAGAGGTACTAGCGCACACAGCCTTTCAATTGAAATCAGTCACACAGCATAAAAAGAAACACAAAAATGTCAAGAAGCTGTTGTATTATTAACTGCAATAGCCGGTCGCATGACAGCCACGGGAAGCCGACGGGTAAAGAGATCGGTTGTTATCGGATTACGTCGTTGAAGAGAAATTGTTCAAGCCATGTTTCCGAAGTAACAAAGACGCGACGGATGGCCTGGATTGCAGCCATTCAAAGACCAAATATAACGTCCCAGAACACTCCAGCTCACAGGTTAGTCTGCTCCAAGCATTTCCACAAAGGCAAGTCTTCTGTTGTAGTTAATGCGTCATTTTCATAACATAACTGGTGATATAGGTTACAAGCAAGTCTGGCGCTGAACAGAAATTGTCGCGCTATGCTCCTTTGTTTATTGTGCATAAATAGTGAATTGTCCTGACACAATATTGTGTTTCGCTTCTGTTATTATGGTACATTGACAAAAACATATACTTTTATTCACAGGATAAAACAGTTGTTTTGTATCACTAATTGCCCAGTGCGATTACAACATACAATATTATTGTCACTGCTACATTTCTGTGATGCTACCAGAAATTATTTCCACTACTAATTAATTATCGTTGAGCTCAAAGGTCCTATTAATAAACGGTTAAGGAATGTGTATTTATGACGACGATTTGTGAGACTGGTAAACTTATGATACGTACGATGGTCTTTACTTTCTACACGGTGCATTTCAAGGTCCTGCACCCATCCGTCGGTAAACTGTACCTGGGCTTGTTGCAGTGACCTGAAGTTACTAAACTTCACGAGTGTATGCACTCACAAGAACCGTATGATTATAAATATGCATATAAATATGCTACGATGAGATAGCTGACTTCATCTAACTAGCAAATGTTGTCCAGGCTACGTTGGTGATGCAGTTTTTTTTAATATGTATGATATTTTTGTCATGCGATTTTAAAGCCGGTCCTACAACCGCATCCAAGAATAACATGCAGCTTATCTCAGAACTGTCGGTGAAAATTATTCTTGGAGCTAGGTTTAATTGAGCTGCATTTTAAAGAGGTGCAATTTCACAATTTGTGTATATTTTCTAAGTTCACTATTTTGTCATGTGTTGAGAAAAACACAGATTTTAAAATTACATGGTCTAATATTTACATTTAGCATATAACTGCAACATGCTTTTTTTCGTTTTTTTTTTAAAGACTCGAAAGGACTTGAAATTCAAAGTTTCAGACTTGTGACTTGACTCGGACTTTTACACCAGTGACTTGAGACTCGACTCTGACTTGCCTGACATTACTTGAGACTTGACTTGAGACTTGAGGATAAAGACTTGAGACTTACTTGAGACTTGCAAAACAATGACTTGG
The DNA here is from genome assembly GCF_057382185.1 of Mchenga conophoros. NCBI lineage: Eukaryota > Metazoa > Chordata > Actinopteri > Cichliformes > Cichlidae > Mchenga > Mchenga conophoros. The sequence continues at coordinate 33,858,242 of NC_140541.1, forward strand.
TCCCACCTCTGGTATGTTGTAATCGCAATGGACAATAAGTGATACAAAACAACTGTTTTATCCTGTGAATAAAAGTATATGTTTTTGTCAATGTACCATGGTAATAACAGAAGCGAAACACAATATTGTGTCAGGACAATTTACTATTTATGCACAATAAATAAAGGAGCATAGCGCGACAATTTCTGTTCAGCGCCAGACTTGCTTGTAACCTATATCACCAATTATGTTAAGAAAAATGACGTATTAACTACTAAAAAACTCTGACCTTTGTGGGAATGCTTGGAGCAGACTAACATGTGAGCTGGAGTGTTCTGAGACGTTATATTTGGTATATCCAGACCATCCGTCGGCTCTTACTTCGGAAACATGGCTTAAAAAATTTCTCTTCAACGACGTAATCCGATAAAAAAAAAAAAACGATCTCTTTACCCATCGGCTTCCCGTGGCTGTCATGCGACCGGCTATTGAAGTTAATAATACAACAGCTTCTTGCCATTTTTTGGGTTTCTTTTTATCGCTGTGTAACTGAGTTCAATTGAAAGCCTGCGTGCGCTAGTACCTCTTGCCACAAGTTCCCAGAATCCTTTGCGGTTTTATCCCTGAATGACGTCACATTTTCAATCTTTATCCTGGTGGGCCGGTCTCTAGTCAAAATGCCCGGGCCGATTTTTTGTCCCAGTCCAGCCTTGTCCTCAGCCAGATGTACACCAAGGAACCGGAAGCTGCTCACTCTCTCCACAGCAGCGCCGTTGATGGTGATGGGGGTGTGTACTTCTCTGCACCTCCGGAAGTCCACTATCAACTCCTTTGTCTTTGCGACGTTGAGGGTGAGATGGTTGTCTTGACACCAGTGGGTCAGGGCGCTGACCTCCTCCCTGTAAGCCGTCTCATCACCGTTGGTGATAAGACCCACCACTGTAGTGTCGTCCGCAAACTTCACAATGATGTTGGAGCTGTTAGTGGCTGTGCAGTCGTAGGTGTAGAGTGAGTACAGGAGAGGGCTCAGTACACACCCCTGTGGAGCACCAGTGTTCAGTGTGATGGGGGATGAGGTGATGCTGCCCAGTCTGACCACCTGGCGTCTGTCAGACAGGAAGCTAAGGATCCAGCTGCAGAGGGAGCTGCTCAGTCCTAGATCCTGCAGTTTCCTGTCCAGCTTCGAGGGAACGATGGTATTGAATGCTGAGCTGTAATCTACAAACAGCATCCTCACATACGTGTCTCTCTTCTCCAGGTGTGACAGGGCAGTGTGTAGTGTCAGGGCTATGGCATCATCAGTGGACCTGTTGTGGCGGTATGCAAACTGTAGAGGGTCCAGTGAGTCGGGTAGTGCAGAGCAGATGAAGTCCCTGACCAGCTTCTCGAAGCATTTGCTTACGATGGGGGTCAGGGCTACAGGTCGCCAGTCGTTCAATGAGGAGATGGTGGAGGATTTGGGTACAGGGACGATGGTGGCCATTTTGAAGCAGGCTGGGACTACAGACAGAGAAAGGGAAAGGTTGAAGATGTGCGTGAACACTCCAGCCAGCTGAGCCGCGCATGACCTGAGGACGCGGCCGGGAATCCCATCCGGACCAGTAGCTTTGCGTGCGTTCACCTTCCTGAAGCACTTCCGCACATCCTCCTCAGACACAGTGTGCGCACTGACGTCATCCGCGGTGCGCACACTGTCCGGTCTCATGGTGTTCGCTGTGTCGAATCTAGCGTAGAATACGTTTAGATCCTCACACAGAGAGGCCGTGGTCTGCGGTGTGCTGGTTTTCCCTCTAAAGTCTGTGATCGTGTTTAGTCCCTGCCACCAACCCGTTCTCACTCCCAAAGCGTAACATTTTACGCTAGGTGACAAATCGTCACCATATTACGTTTTCGGCTACCCACCACGTTCCTAAATGACGACCTCGGAAAAAGAGGAAATATGAGAACCGTCTGGACTGAACCTACACATGTTCGCTCTTTTTCTTCAAATCGCTTAGAAACACGCTATTTAACATCATTAAAGTCCTGGTTAAGGTCAGGAATAAGGTTATGGTCAGGGCTAGGGATAAGGTTAGGTTTAGGGCTGGAATACAGGGCTGGAACGTCTATTACCGCGGGAGCGTCATTGCACTGGATTCCAGCCATAACCCGCCGCGTACCATAAGAACGCCGAAGGTCTCCTTTCGCGTTCCTCAGGAACGCCGCGGGACGTGACAAAACGTCGACATGTTACGCCTCGGGAGTGAGAACGCTCTGCTGCCACATACTCCGAGGGTTGTCAAACTGTTGCTCCACCCTGTCCCTGTACTCACGTTTGGCTGCTTTGATCGTCTTCCGGAGTTGGTAATGTGCGTGTTTGTAGTCCGATGTGTTCGCGGAGGCAAAGGCGGTGTTCCGTGCCGCGCGAACATCTCCGTTAATCCAGGGTTTTTGATTTGGGAAGGATTTGACTGTTCTGGATGGGACGACATCTTCCACGCATTTCCTGATAAATCCACAGACTGAGTCTGTGTATTCATCAATGTCTCTGGCGGCCACGTGAAACATTTCCCAGTCCGCGTGATCAAAACAGTCCCGCAGCGCAGACTCCGATTGGTCCGTCCAACAGTGCACCGCCCTCCAGGTTGGAGCTTCCTGTTTCAGCTTCTGCCTGTAGGCGGGCAGGAGCAGGATGGAGCAGTGATCTGATTGGCCGAATGGGGCGCGGGGGAGGGCTTTGTACGCATCCCGGAAAGAGGTGTAACAGTGGTCGAGTTGCCGGTTTCCACGTGTGTTGAAAAGGATGTGTTGATGGAGTTTTGGTGAGACTTTCTTCAGGTTTCCCTTATTAAAGTCTCCGGCTGTGATAAACGCTGCCTCTGGGTGTGCGGTTTCCTCGCTGCTGATCGCGCTGTACAGTTCCCTGAGTGCACGGTCAGTGTCGGCTTGTGGGGGAATGTAAACAGCCGTAATAATCACTGCTGTAAATTCCCTCGGTAGCCAGAATGGCCGGCACTTAATCATCAGGTACTCCAGGTCCTGTGAGCAGAAGGATTTGACCGGGTGCACGTTCGCATAATCACACCAGCTGTTGTTGATCATGAAACACACACCACCGCCTCTGCTTTTCCCAGTAAGATCCTGTGACCTGTCCGCGCGGTGCACAGAGAACCCCGGCAGTTGTATTGCGGAGTCCGGTACTTTGTCCGATAGCCAGGTTTCTGTGAGGCAGATCACGCAGCAGTCCCGCATCTCTCGCTGGAATGAGATCCGTGCCCGAAGCTCGCACAGCTTGTTCTCCAGAGACTGCATATTAGCCAGTAATAAACTGGGTAACGGTGGTCTGTAAGTGCGCCGTCTCAGTCGAACCAGAACGCCAGATCTTCTCCCTCTGCGTCGGCGTTTGCGGCCTCCAGGGCCAGAGAACAAAGGCGTCTCAGGTGAGATGAATGGGGGGTCTGCAAACGGAGCGTCCGTGTTGCAAAACTTGAACTCCGGAAAGTTATAAGAAAGACCGTCTTTTATGTCCAGTAAGGTTTGTCGGTCGTACACAAGGAGACAAGTGCTGCTCGTGAAAAAATAAAGGAAAAGTAAAATTAAACACAGAAGAAAGCCGTTGCTTGGGGGAGCTCGCGACGAGGCTGCCATACTCGGCGCCATCTTGAAACTTCTTGCATAAAGTGCAGAAGGTACTATGATTAGCAACATCTGTTTACCTTTTGAGAATTATTTTTATGTCACAGATTCTTACAAATCATATTTTATTTGTAGAGCTGATTTCAAAATCAATGGCAACATTGCCTGTACTTTACATATGTTGTTGACACGATGTTTACATTAAAATTGTTCAGCAATATTTATGTGCAAACAATGTAGTACATTGGCCTGTTGGAATCACTAGAATATGCTGTCATGCATATCTAGAATAGCATAGCACTTTATTGTCATTGCACATGCACAACAAAATTGTAGAGATAAGTGGAAATAATGTATAAATAAGTGTTGATCATACATACAGACAGACTGACCGCTGATTACTTTGTCTTATACAATGAAGCCAAAATAAAAGTAATATATACATTATTGTCATGCAAATACATATGCGTTAGCCTGTCATTGTGCCTGTAAATAGGAAAGCTCAAAAAGATTTTAATGAATTCTAATAAACTTAGAATAATAAGCAATCCATTAAAATTTGGCTTAGGTCTTCAGGGTCAACTTAATGATTTATTGGTCAAAAAAAACTTATAATTTAGAAAATCAGATGTTTTATCTTTTAAACTATGCTTTAAATGAGATGTCGGATTAGTTAAAAATAAACTGTGGTATATTATTGTATAATAACCTAAAATAATAGCTAGTATAATAATAAGTCCAGTTATTAAGAAATCAGTACCAAATATCCATGACCTACTCCTACTACTGCACTAGAAACACCTTAAAGTAGGTTTAAAAACAAAACAAAACAAAGAAAACATAATTAATATATACAAAATACTTAGTTTAGTATGCCAGAATCTTTAACAACTCAACACCTCTTTCCAAATATACCTGCACAAAACCTGTCTCTCTACCATCAAGAAAACTTAATGCTTGCTTAAAAATATATATATATTGTCACGGTCCTGGGTCTTATGACCCAATGTTTTGAGTTTCAGTTCTTTTGATGTTCATAGTGTATGTTTAAGCTTATCAGGTTTCCTAAGTTTATTTGTTATCATGCCTAAGTGTTTCTAGTTCTTATTATTTCCCCCTCGTGTTCCAACTATGTTAAATCTCCCTTGCCCTTCGTGTGTTTCATGTCTGTTGTCTTATGTTGTTATGTCTGCCTCTCATGTTCCTGTTTCATTTTGGAGAGATCTCGTGTTTTTATATTATGGATTATGTTTTGAGTCCTTTGTGGTACTGTTTCGTGTTTCCCTAGATCTCAGTTATGGTTATCTTAGGTTTTGCTCTTTGGCTTCGTCATATGGCTTCCCTGTGTTCCATGTTATGTCCACTGTGATGTTTTTGTACCATATTTCAGGTTCCTATATTCTGTCTCCCCAGTTGCTGTTAAGTTTGCATGTTTAGAATTCAGTCAGTGTGTTTCCTGTTTTACTTTGAAGGTCCATGTCTCATGTGAGTGTTTCTAGTTTTGCTTCCCTTGCCTCGTCCTGCTTTATTACCCTCAGCTGTTCCTCCATGTGTTCCCACTTCCCCTAATCACCTCCTGTGTATTTAAGTCCTCTGTTTTCAGTGTGTGATTGTCAGGTCGTCTGTTGTCCACGCCATGTTTCCTATGCCATGCTTCCAAGTTTCTTGTCTAGGTTTTTCTTATTGTTTGTTTAGATTTCCCAGTTTAGGTTTGTGTTAATTTTGCTTCAGTTTGCCTTGCCCTTTGTTTGTACCTTTTTTTCCAGCCATATTAAACGGCTCGCTTTTTGTTAACATTCAAGTTTTGTTCCCTGTTCCTTGGAGTCTGCATTTTGGGTCCTTTTTCAATTCATACAGTCTGCCCTCGCCAGACTGTGACATATATACTTTTTCAGTTGTCTGTGTAGTCTGTAGGTACTTGTGGAATCACAATGTAATGCACACAGGTTTTGCAGCATTCGGGAACTTGAGTATTAGTGTCATTCTGACAGGATTTTGGTCCACAACTAAAGAATTTATATTCTGATTATGCCAAAATGTCAACATAAATGATCTATTAGGATAAAATGAAGTGATAATAAATTGCGCCAAAAATAAACTTTACTATGACATAATTGTTTTGAAAGAGAAATAAAATAAAAAACCAGTCTCTGAATGATGATTTTCTTACTTAGCATTTTAGCTTTCTTTCACTTGGAAATATTCACTAGAATTATATAGTGGCAATAACTGTAGATAGAAAAAAGTCAGACTCAGACTATTTGGTTGAAATGTTTATGATACTTTGTCTCAAGGGAACATTACATAGTGTGTTTCTATTTGTATGTTTTGAAGACTGTCCTCTTTATTTAGTTTAATGTTTTGGAGTTTAGTTTATGGAGTTTAAATTTGCACAGTGACGCCTAACAAACATCTCCACACAATTAATCTGATTTGCAGCTGGTCCCAAAGGCTCTCCACTCAAGATGCTGTTCAAATGTTTCTACTGTATGTCAGAATGTTTGCATCAAACCCCCACCAGAGACGTATCCCATTAACAGGCTGATGCATTTGGCTTTTTATTGTTGCTGTCTTAAAAGAAAAGGAATCTTTGGTTCTAGAGAGACTGGGAAAGACAGCCTTTATGTATCATTTACTTCAATTTGCTCTCATCTACTTGGGATTTTACCCTTAGCAGACCAAAAATGACTCCTTGTTATTTGAAGCCAGCAATCTGTCAGGAGCTTGATGTTCTGTCACATGCAGCAGGCCTTTTTGAAAGATCCAGTGATGGAGCAACCAGCAGAAACAGACAAAATGCCTCATGCTAAAATCTGTTTCTTGTAAAAGCTTTATGAGCGTGTCCTCTCCCTCATTGAAGTTATGTCCAGTGACTCAACAATGCGAAATCCACAGTCAATCACGTGACACCTATGTAAAGCAGGTTGACAAGTTTTGAAAAATGGGAAGAATCAGAGTGGACGTTGACGCTACACGTATTACATTTTAAAAGTAGTCTGGGAAATATTGCTTGGGATCTCAATCCTAAGGAGAGAGAAGAAAGAGACAGTAAAGTGAGCACATCTGTATTTTGCATCATGATGGGAGCAGTGCATTACACGAACAGCTGGAGAAAAGGGAAAAAAGTAGCAACTCTGAGATAAAAATACATTTCAGTCATGACCACTATAGTAAAAAGAAGAAGGTTGCTATGTCCATCTGCCCTAATTAATATTTGGTGATATGGCTTCACCCTAGAACAAATCCAGAGGCTAGAAGAGCAGCAGCAAGACCCCCATACAGAATGCAGCAAGCGTTAATGACAACAGACAAACCGCATGTAAAAGAGGAGCTGATGGTGGGTTACAAAGTGGCTTGCAGTTGTTCAGCAAATGTAGGCTGGCTACAGTGAAAATTGTGAAGTGGTCATTTGAATCATTAACTTGTATTTACTGACCTCGACTGATGCTATGTTTCATTTTGTATTTCAAAGACAAACATTTCAGCCTGTAGAAACAATGGATCTCTCTTATAGTGAATGGGCCAATTATATAACAAAAGTACAAGAAACACATTTTGAACATTGCTGGTGTTTGTTCAAAAGTCACACACCCTTCCTTTTATATAGGGTTGTTTAATAAAGCAGAATATATGGGCTTTAGCTTTTGTTAGAGGATATTATAAACTAGTGGTGACAATTACTGATTCCAAGTTGGTGCCAGACTTTCTTGCAGGAGACCTTTTCTTCCTCTCTTGAGTTGGCAATGTTAAAATGCTTCCCAAATGAGTGGGAAGTCTATTAACACAGACGGGTGGATCTGAAGGCCTACATAGCCATGCCCTCACCACAGCAATTCAAACTTTAAATGTAACAACAAAACATCATCAGTGTTTCGCAGAAGTCACAAGAGCGAGTCCACTGTGTCTGAACGTGGTCCCCACTTAACAGCCGTGGATGACATACAGAATGTTCGAATTTGTCGCTGCCCTGCTTTGCCTAAGCTTTCTTTTCTTGCACCCCTCCCTTGGTTAGAGCTCGTTAATTCTTGCAGGCTGGTTCCACATTGCCACACCACCAGCTGAACACAAAAACATCAAGGGACCCTTCAGTGTGAGGGACATTTTGGAGGTCAGCTTATCGCAACGCTCTCTCTTTAACAACATTTGCAAATTTTGTGCAACTTTGTAGAACTAGGCCTCATTGTGTTCATTAGTCCTTTGTGCTGTAGTTCCTAAAGAAAAGCAATGCCTTGACATTGCCTTAATGAGCAAACCGTAGCCATGCCATTTGCCATTTGCTTTGTCAGGCTCTATTGCCACATTGTGGTGAGCATAAATGTCAAACAATAGCCCTTTTTGAGTCACATTGCCCAAACTGTAAACCTACGAATCACTGTGGCTTTTCTTGTCCTTCAAGGCGTCATCTGGGCACAAGGAATTCAGGCTTTGGCAGCTCATTTTTGAACAAAAGCTGACACTTTAAGAGTAGCTCTGCATTAACATTTGTGCTGATCACAATGCAAGTTGTCTTATGCACACCCAAACCTTCGTCACTGCTAGATAATGGCAATCCTGTCTCCACCTGTTTATCTTTGCTCCATCTCTTGATTTGCTCTCAGTCTGGTATGCACAATATGTCCTTGTGCACACAGTGAGCCAAGCAATCAGGAGGCTTCTTCTTTCTTTCAGCGCAGATGCCAAGTCTAATTTACACTCAAAGATGTCAGCCCTAAATCTTATTCACTGCTTGTTTTTTCTAATGACACACGGCTATGCCTTTTTGGCTTCTTTTCAAGAATTTGCAGTTTGTACGAGCAATCTGCTCTGAAATGAAATAAAGAATTCATTATACTACCTATTATCTTATTTTTGCATATCTAGCACAGCTGAAGTTGAATACCTACAGTTGTTGGAAAGATAAAGGTAGAATCCATAGGTAACTTTTTTCAAATTTGTTTTCCCTATTATAAATTGGCAGCCATCCCCTCCAAGGTTTTCTTCTCCTAGAACTCTGCAGTGCTTTCAGTGATTCTGCACAAATCTGCACAGAACACAGACATCAGCTTTTGTGTTGAATTGATCAAACTTCATGTCCACAATCATCAGTGGTGATGAGACCTGGGTCTCCAGCTACCATGTAGAGGGAAAGAGAGAGAAAACAAAACATTTCGAATTAAAGAGTGCCCAAGCCTAACCAGGAGTGTGCTCCTAATATTATTTCTTTATTATTACTATTTTTTGCATTCACAGTATTGTTGCCATTAGTTCCAAGATTTCGGACAGTATTCTTCAAAATGTTTTTGCCCACCCTCCTGAAGGCCACTGACATCCCAGTCCAGCTGAAGTCATGAGGCAGAATTCATTCATTTCTTCTCATTTTTCATTTCAGTGGTTGTTTTGTTGTCTTCCCTACACAGGAAACTGATCTGTTTATCTCCTCACTATGAGTCAGGGCACTTGATGTGTACAAATACAGGAAATTCACATGTTCATTTCATCTTTTGTTAGTAAAATCCAGGCACACCTAGGAGTTGGCTCAAGCCATGTGAGCCTTGCCACACCATTCGCGAACCTCTGGTTTAGACTATCCATAAAGGTTGTGACTACATCATGTAGCTCACAGTGCATTGAAAAGGCAGGCATTTTTGGCCACACAAAGATACATTTTTCTCACCGTATGTATGAGTGGTCAGAATGGGACTTTGAACGAAGCATTTAACTACGTCATCACCATCAGCAACACCACCTGCTTTATAGATAGTGCAAAACTCCACAAGGAGATGAGCTAGAAAGGGAGCTCAGCCAGCTTTAAACCAGGTATAGTTTTTATTTTGTCTGGGAAGGGTTGCTGAGCATTGGGCTGCAGGCAGCATGCAGTATTAATTTCACTAGAAATCACTAAACAATCCCAGGGCTGAGACTGAGAGAAAGACAACAATGAAATTACCTGTGTAGCCCAGAGATGTTTAGAGGACCTCAGTTTTATTTCTAATGTAAATGTATATATGACTAGTTCCATTTGTTCATTTTTGTATATCCATACAGAGGAATTAAGTTTGTTGTTAAGGTGCTTTTATTTTGGAGGAAGAGGTCACGTGGAAGAGGAAGCAGAGAGCAGGCCGCAAGGAGATGAGAGAGAGGAAAGAGTGAAGGCACGAGGGACCCGAGTGAGATGGAATTGCGTACGGTTGGATGTGGCTAGCATCAACTAGGACACTTGTGAGGGATGGCGAGGATAACCCATCCGCCATCTATGGCCAAGGAATGGAGCAAAAGAGAATGTGGGTTAGTGCAGCTTGGACTAGCTTTGTTTTTCTGCCCAGAAAAATTATTTTGATACCGCAAGCGACTGTTTGATTTAATGATTTCATTTTTGTTTTTCGCACGTCACTCAGTAAACAATTTTCGTTGAACTTGAAGATCTTGTTGCTTTGTAATATTTCTTATTTCCAGCTAAAGGTTTACCAGCTTGGCCCATGTCCCCCTTTTAGGTTTGGTAGTGTTTTTAGTAGATAAAGGCGAATGGCTTAATCATAGATAAGCTGCGGTTTGGGGAAGGCCTTGATGGGGACTGGCGGTGGCTCCCAGGCCTGCCAGATCCCCATGTACTAATGAGAAGTGAAGAAGTGAAAGAATTGAAAAAAAGGGGCAGGAGAGTGGAGCACAAAAACGAGAACAGCTTGTAGAACTGGGGGTTATATGTAGATAAGACCCAGAAGAGGCGTGTTTGAAGGCGTGGTCCTGCTCCTGAAATTCTGATAATGTCCAAAGCGTGACAAGAGGTGTGACGCTGAAGTTACCAGTAAATTGTTAACTTGCAAGGAATTTTCTGAAAACCAAGGGATCAGGAACTGATAACAAACTGGTAATATAAGGTAAAACAAACTCAGGCTGTACCTAGCTATTTCAGAGGGCTGAAGACACCTAGGACCAAATTAGCAGACCTCCTTAATGAGGCTAAATTTGAACGAAATTTTGCGACTACATTTTGCAATACAAAACACTCAAAACTACATTCATTGTTAACTAACACAAGGCACTACAACCCTCATGAAAACAGGGAGCCCATGGGTGAAATGTTGCCCCTTGTGGTCCATGTCCTGGCTGAGCCACGCGAAATATAGGGGCCTTCTGTTATGTGCAACATCCCTTAACATCTTCAAGCGATCATGCTGTGTCCCTCATCAAATCCACTCACAAATGTTCATACTTATGCTTGTGCACAGCCTGCTCTGCATGAGTCAAACATGGACCTACGCAGACAAAACAATTTCAACTGCTTGCCAGTGTTTTAGGAGTAATAGCTAAAATGGCGTTGTGTGACAGGTCTTCACTTCTTTATGCCAAGATTTATTCATCTTACATGTATGTACCCTTGTTGTTTTATGAACTTTGATTGCTCCAGAGTGAACTAAAACACATCTGATAAATGCCAAAAGGGGAACGAAGGGTCTTGGCCGTATTTCTTTGTGGCAGTTTCCCTAAGGGAGGAGATGGGAGAACGCCCAACTTGACTTCAAGGAAAGACAACATGGTTTCTCGCACCGCATCGGCAGGATGCAGATGCATGGTCTCCTAAAACAATACTGAGGAGCAGCCAGCTTCATTTACCGTGATAAAGAAAAACAGCTTTTTTCCCCTGTAGCCCTGGTGGGTGAACACTCTTCAGAGAATGTTGTAGCAGATATTTCCATTACCAGTCCTAATGACTAACAGTGGTTTAAGGGTGTCAATGTTGACATTAGCTTGACTTTGACTGGGCTGTATTGTTGTGTTTCTTCGTCTCCCAATTGTTCAAGTAACCTTTTCTATTGCCTACATGTTCTTCTGCTTTTCTCTTCAGTAGCCTCCCCATCTCTTCATCTATACAGTCCTTGTGCTCACCCATCATTCAAGATAAACGCTTGTTATTCCCTGTGGGTATGAGTTAAAACTGATTTCTGAGCCATGGTCAGCCTCAGCTTCTGTTAAGAAGCACAAGTGTTAGAGTCATAACAAGAGTCATTAGGAGAACTGTTCTTTTAAATTGTGCATGTCTTTAAATCACACTAGAATTGGTTAACTCCAGGGTTTTTCCTGCACTCATTTGATCCAAAGCCAAAAAACTATAACCATCTTTGGGGTGCTGAAATGTTGTTGTTTTTTTATTTAGAAGCCACTCATTTGTGTCTTACAGTTTAATCATTCATGCATGCAAGCATTTATTAGCTCTTTAATTCAAAAATGGACATCATGAATATAATCCTGTCCAGAAGCTTTTCATTAGAAGACTTTTTTTTTTAAAGGTATACAAGCATACAAGGTTACTTCAGCCATCAATTTTGTGTCGCTTATTTGGTCACCAGAGCAGCAGTGAAAGATGCCTGGATCTTCCTCTCTCCCCAGCCACCCACTCCAATGTTTCCAAGGTGTTCTGAAGCTAGCTGAGAGACATAAAGTGTCTAGCGTGTCCTGGGTCTGCCCTGGGGGCTCCTTCCATTTGCCTCACTTCACCTAGGAGGCATCCAAGACAGATATCCGAACCACTTTAATTAGCTCCTTTCATTGTGGCGGAGTAGCAGCTCTATTCTAAGCCTCTCCTGAATGACCAAGCTGCTCACTCTTTCTCTAAGGGAGAGCCTACACACCCTTCAGAGAATGTTTATTTCCACTGCTTGCATCAGCAGTCTTATTCTTTCAGTCACACAGCTCGTGGTCATAGGTGAGGGCTGTAATGTAATCGGCTGCTTTGCTTTCACAGTCAGCTCTCTCTACAGATTATCCATTTATCTTTTTTTTTATTTTTTAAAACAGCCAGTTACACCAAAGTCTGATAATTTTGCGTGAGTTTTGATGCTTAATTACCCCAATGAAAAATGATGAGACAGCAAATAAAATAAAAAAAGGCAAACAAATGAGTGCCTTCAGAGTTAGGATACCAACTGCAAAAACACTTCATTTCCCTCCAGCTCTGCATGGGCTGACCTGTTAGTTCATCAGAATGAACATAGTGATTTCTTCTTTTCGCCCCACATACACCATTCTGCCACTGAAAAAGCTCACTAGACCACCAAAAGTGCATTCATCTTCTGCTGAAAAGACTCCCCAACAATTGCAGCAGTCTTGAGTAATGTTAGCTACTTGCCCAGGTGTTTTAGAAAATTGCAGAGCAATTATGTACATTTGTAATCATATTGAAAAGAGTAGAAACAAGTGGGTTTAGGGTGGAGTGCCATAGACAGGGTAGGGAATTTAGAGCCAGACTAATGCATTTTGTTCTGAATTGTTTAAGCATAGTTTTGGCTTTTCTGTGGGATTCATTTATAATAACAAAAGTCTAGAATAACACCAGTCGTATTGTTTAAGGTTAGTGGAGAGAAAGGCCATGTGCTGTGATGCCCTTTTCTGTGCTGTGTCACTGGTGTGTGGTCTCACACAGCAAAATGTATCCCTGAACACCAGAAGCTATACACTATATTTAAAAAAGAAATTCTGGACCTTGATACTTTTACAGATTACACATTTTTTGAATCATTATTTAGAGCGATGTCTGCTCTCAGTTTAGTATGCAACCAGTTTACTTTAAAACAACATAATTTGTATGAGAGACTAACTTTTTCCACTGTTTCCTGTGCCTGCTCTGGCAGCATGTGACTTATGTAAAAGCACACAAAGGAAGCCAGGTTACATAGCAGATACTAGACCCTGCAGCCTGAAGAAGCTCCTGCTATACTGAGTCAAGAGGAACGAGTGTCCAGAGACGCAGGAGGTGAATCAGAAAGGTTTCTTGAACAAAGTTAGTGGTTAGCACATCTTGTTGACTGTTAGTTCACCAGTTCTGGCTTTACTTTTGCTCTCTGGACAACAAATTAGGCACATGTGCCAAAAACATTTTCTCAACATGCACAACAGCGTTTCCATTAGTTTTTGAGTTAAATAAAGCTTTTATGGCTAGCTGCACATGCTAATGAATGACTATTTTTATTCCAAAGAGAGTCAGATGCTTAGTTACTTCTGTTACTGCAGAGGCACTAACCTAGCAAATATTTTGACACTGAATATTTTTTCTGTCAACTTCTAGTCCTGTTTTAACAATTGTTCCAAAATTAAAGCTGAACTGATGTCATGGATGTTTCACCAGGATTAATTGTAGGTATACAGTGGTCCCTCGCTACACCGCGGTTCACCTTTTGCGGCCTCACTGTTTCGCAGAATTTAATTTTTTTTTTTGTGCAATTTTGCATGGTTTTTTTTTTATTTTTTTTATAAAAACAGTGCATTGTGTTCTACATCCTGATCAGCTGTAGACCAGTCTCCTCTGTGCCGTGTCTCCAGTACAGTACAGAATGTGTTCAGCTTGTCACATTTACATAAATCTTCGATCGCTAGCAGTGTGACTCTGAAGTATGAAAATATGATGAAATATTTTGCACCGTCAAAGGCACCTGCGGTAGCACTGAAAAGGCAGAGGAAGATTGTAACCATTGCACAAAATTTGGACTTCTGGACATGCTAAAGAAAGGTAAAAGTTGACATATTTTTCAGACTATAAGGTGCATTAAGCGAAACAAAACAGTCAGGTAAGTCAAACTTTACCCAACTCATTCTTCTTGCTTTCTCTACTTCCGTACCATTGATTCTCTCGCAGCTGCTCTAATCCCATGTTCTGGACCTGAAAACAGGGTTTGATCTTTGGTTTCATTCTATAATACTGGACTTATTTTTCTACGAAGGTGTGAACTTTGAGAGTGTTTAAGACAGAAAAGTGAAAATGTTCATGCCTGTCTGAGAAAAGTGTATAAAGTGTGTAGTGAGGGGTTTTACAGCCTTAAAACATCTATAATAATTGTAAAAAATAAAGCTGGCTACTTCGCGGATTTCACCTATCGCAGGTTATTTTTAGAACGCAACTCCCGCTATAAACGAGGGACCACTGTACCTTCATTGTTGCCTCGTGTTAAGCTTTCTAGCAAGAAAAAGATTGACCAAACCATCTATGACAATCTAAGAGATCAGATTATTGCACAGATTTCTTTTCTACATGGAAAACGTGTCAACATGCATCCATTACATTAATAATTCAACAATTTACAAGGTACTTTTTTGGTTGCTCCGAGTATAATCATGTTCAGCATCTAATGTCTAAAAGTTTTTAAATGACAAATTGTGACAGAAATAATTTTGAAATTAGCTGCACTGCAAAAATCCATTTCTATAAATCTGCCAATGTGTCTGAAATTTGTTAAAAACAAAGTTGTAATTGAGTGGTGGGATGTTACATCCATCTGTATACACGATGTATCATGTTCTGTCTATTTTTGTGGCATAAATGTGACAAGAATGTGACATGTCACTCCACACAATGAAAGATTGGTTTTCAGAGACAAATTTGCCCTCAGACACAGAAACACAATCCAGGAATGTCTGACCTGGTGAAAAGAACAAGAGACAGAACGGACCATAAATCTGCTCCCGATAATAACCTTTTCTGAAAACCTGCTGCATAAGATCCTCGCCGGCTTGAGTTGCATTGTGGAATCTGCATGTTCGAAAACATAACTTCTTATTCTGGGTGTGTTTGTGCATATTTTACATACTTTGCTGCACACCTCTGCCAAACATACAGAGGCAGGGAAGGCAATGAAAGCCACATATGGAAACAGGGAGTGGCGGACTGTGTTTTACATTTCCATGCTTGGTTGAGCGGCACATGAGCATTATCAGATTGAGATTACCATCCATCCCCAGCTGTTCCCTTTCACACTGGGCCCCGTATTCAACCTACTATCAATTTTACTGCCACCAACCATCCCATTCCTTTCTGTTCTTTCCTTTAACAGAAAAGCAAAGAAGCTGAAAGGGCCACTGTTGTCAGCAATGTGTTGCCTTATCATCATGGCTCAATCACTGACTCACCAACATGGTGAAAAGATTCTATCCACAGCGTGTTTTAGCACGTTCTTTACATTTTACTCGACCTCAGAGAATGCACATCAACTATCCATCCATTCATAGAAATGGAGAAAATTAGTTGTAATTTTCCCATTTTCGCTTACCCTACAATGCCTACAGATTCAAACAGTCCACCAGTTCTATTAAGAAGAAAAACAATGTGTAATGTTATGTTTGATAACCTTCCTGTGTATTAGTTGTTTCTTCAAGGCTGAGCCGTGTGTTCAGTTTTGTGACTTGTGATAAACATGAAATTTGTGAGTTTAGCAAGCAAAAACATGGAACTACTGGTGCAAAACTATGAAGCCAATTTTGTAACGCAATTTCTCGCATCATTGTTCTCATTTGAGGCTCTTTGTTGAAGGGCAAAGCGGCGAAGTGAGAGCTTCACTTTGTTTGGAGTAGTTCTACTTGGAGGCGTTGGGTTAGACGGTCACTGGGGGAATCTAGCCATATGGGATGAAAAAAAAAAATATACGAGTTTAAATAAAAAGTCTGCTGATGCATAACACCCTCCAGTTTTGTTGAGAGGTCTTTAATCTCCAGATGAAACTCTGGATCTGCTCAGTTTTACTGCTTAACTCCCAGGTGTGAATGTACATTAATTACACCAAGACGAATAAAGCAAGATGTTAGAAAGCAGCTTGCACGTTTAGAAAAGCCTCTGAATATATCTGAGTTTTTTTTTCCCCTACATATTAAATTTTGGATCAGCCTTGTAAAACTTTTACTGCATATATAACATCATCCAAAATTGACCCAGCAGGAATGCAGAGTATATCCAGAAAACCATGAAGGTTACAGTCAAAAGACTGAAAGAGAAACAAAACCACACACACACACACACACACACACACACACACACACACACACACACACACACACACACACACACACACACTTTATCAAAACGTGATCTTAGTCAGGGGGAAAACCAGTAAGATTACTCATGAGGCAATCTGTGCAAGTATCATTAGCACGTCATTGTAAGCCATCTCCCCTCTTGGTGCTATCATTGCAGCTAATTAGATTAGCATCATTGTGCCATTACATCAGAGTACCTAGGCATTGTTTCAGTTGATGAAATACTGTTTGCAACTCCCAACACATGGAACATCTTACCATATGGACTGCCATACCAAAATATGCTTATACTTAGCAGGCATGCAACACTGGTATTACATCATGCTTGCTTTCACACATGCAAACAAAACACATTACAAATACACACACCCGTGTGTGTCCCACAGAGAACATATTATCTGAGAGATTTTCATTGAAACAGTGTTACTCAAACTGCTGAGTTATAATATATTACAGTCCTTTTTTATTGGTCTAATAAAAAAAAAAGACAATGAAACTGATGGCAACATGCAAATATAGAATAGTTAAGAAGTTTCAAATCATTTGTGACAGTTCTTGCTCCATGGGCTTGAATTGCCACGCACGAAAGAGACAAAGCAAAACCAGTTGCAGGTTTTTCATGTTCTTCCTGCCATAATTGCTGAAGAGAAAACACTACTGACTTTTTTCATGCCCCTCGTGTTAGTGGATTAGAAATCCCCTCCAAAAGAATAAATAATCCACAGTAACACAACTGTTTAAGGGGGGGAAAAAACAACAACAACTTTTTTTTTTGTCAGACAAAGGCGGAAAGAGGCAAACATGTCAGCACTTTTTGTCAGAGTTGCTCATCACTACTTGCCAACATCTCAGCGCCTGAGGTGCTGCGAGGGTGTCACAAGAGCAGTGCACAGTGGCTTGCATGTGTGTGTAACTGGATATGCATGGCACATAATTTGCAGAGCGCTGTTGCTGGGTGAAATCTCGAGTCTGGAAAAGCACGTGTGAGAAAATAACATTTGTCCAACCTGATGGGCATAACTTTTAAATACAGAGTTCACGGATTCTCCAGGGGCAACCCAAATCATGGACTAATACAACTACTCATCAGCTACACTTTACCTATTACGAAAAATGTATCATTTCATTTATCATGATTTTATGTATTACAGAGGATTTTTCTCCATGTGTACCAACCTGCATCCCCTATCAAATATATGCCAATATTTGCTAAAATATTATGACAGAACCAAAGATTTGTAGGCTACAGGTCTGTACTTACTTAAGCATAGTACTTAGAAACATCTGGATCAAATGAAAATGTATTTAAAGATTGCATTGAGTGCATAATCATAAATGTCATTTCTTGAGTAAATGCATGCTCACAAAAGTCTTTGCTCGGGCTGGCTGAGAGAGACCGACACATTTTGCAACTTTGCACAGCAGCTGTGTATCACATGAGCCTCAGTATCTCAGAAAGCAGACAATTCTTTAGACAGTCGGTTTCTGCAGCTCAGTCCTCATCGGCTCATAAAGCTGCAAAAACGCTGTTTGACAATGTTCAGCAGGTGTGCATTTAAGAGGGGGTCACGGGTCACAGGTAAACACATAACGTTAAATGGACCAATGAAAATGCCACTGCAAGACATAAATAATGCACGACAGGCCTGTAGCAGCAGCCTGGATACGCAGTTAAACGCTAACTAGAATAGAAGTAACAGACACAGAACTAAAAAACTGTCAGCTGCTAATCATTTTCCACCGATGGTTAAAACTCCAGACTCATGCTAATGTAAAGCCTCTCATTAGGCTGCCCTTGAAATGGGACCTACGCTCAGGATGGCAACAAACCCATCCATCCATCCATCCATCTTCATCCGCTTTGTCCGGGGCCGGGTCGCGGGGGCAGCAGCCTAAGCAAAGAGGCCCAGACCTCCCTCTCCCCAGCCACCTCCTCCAGCTTATCCGGGGGAATACCAAGGCGTTCCTCACCCAGGAGGCGCCCAGGGGGCATCCTTGTCAGATGCCCGAACCACCTCAGCTGGCTCCTTTCGATGTGGACCCCTCCTTGAATCGCTACCTTATCGTGGTGGAGGGGTTTGTGTGTCACAGGGATCCCAGGGGCTATGTTGTCTGGGGGCTTTTGCCCCCTGGTAGGGTCTCCCATGGCAAATTGGCCCTGGGTGAGGGACCAGACAAAGAGCGATTCATAAGACCCTTATGAAAAGGACACCGAGGGAACAGTTTACCCTGCCCGGGATAGGGTTACCGGGGCCCCGCCCTGGAGCCAGGCCCGGGGAGGGTGCCCGAGGGCGAGCGTCTGGTGGCCGGGCCTTAGTCCATGGGGCCGGCCGGGCACAGCCCGAAGAGGAGACATGGGCCCATCCTCCCGCAGGCCCACCACCCGCAGGAGGCGCCATAGGGGTCGGGTGCATTGTGTGTCGGGTGGCGGCCAGGAGCGGAGGCCCTGGCGGACTGACCCCTGGCTGCCAAGACTGGCAATAGGGCAACAAACCCAATATTATTCAAAGCCCATAATCACTGCATATTGAGGTCTTAAAGGTTAATATGACTAAATTGGTGAGCTAATAGCGTCTTCCTTCTTCCAAACTGTGAAACTGTAGATCCACTAGTGTCCATAGATATTAGAGCAGGGGTCTCCAGCTCTAGTCCTCGAGAGCTACTGTCCTGCAGCTTTTAGATGTGACCTTGTTCCAACACACCTGAATCAAATGAATTGCTTGTTACCAGGCCTTTGCCAAACTTCATGGCATGCTGAAGAGATAATTCAGCCATTTGATTCAGCTGTGTTGGAGTAGGGACAGTAGCTCTCGAGGACTGGAGTTGGAGGCCCCGTGTTAGAGTATTTGTTGTGGAGCTTTGGGCTAACTGTCAATGTTTCTAGAGTGTTCTTCCAGCCACACACCCATCCATTTTCTTCTGCTCATCTAGTTCGCAGGCGCTGGAGCCTATCCCTCCAACATGTTCTTTGTAAGGGCTGAATAATGTACGTAGTAATAATTTGGAAGAGTAGGATAAAGCATTGCTTAAAGTTTTCCTTCCTTTCTATGTTGACCATCATATCATCTATCAAGTTAAGAATTCAAAAGTCTTGTATGTACATGTCATATATGGATCACATTTAAAGAAATGGTAGTCATTTTTACAAAACTTGTCAGCGCTCCAGGAGCTAAACGGTTCTAGTAAAGTAGCATCTACAGTCACAGTTGAGCCTCACTCTGCTCAGAGAAACAGATGTTCTACAGGTTACCCTGCTCTGAAAGACTTCTATTGTTGGGGACTAAAACAGAACAAGTGTCCACAGCAGGCCAAGGGTCAGGATGGGCAGGAGGCACCGGGTTTCACAAGTCTTGACCTTTTAAATGAGTGCAATGTGACACAATGTGTGGGTCTGCAGTCAAATGCTGAAAGCAGGCCCACATGTTTAACACCCCATGACCCCGACACCACAAACCAGCGCTTTCTGTTACTGCATGCCGTGTGGTGACTGAGACTGCTGGGATAACAACCCCCTGAGGCTCCTGGATAATTACGGGACCTAATCAAGCAAACCTGGACCTTGGCGTTGTTGGTTATTACTGTCATTTGATTTATAAAGAAAAAACAAAGATTTACTTCTGTCATTACCTCTGCAAGGAGATCTTTTTCTGATTGTTTATTAGCAGGATAACTCAAAAAACGTGTAGAATGGATTTGCACATGGCCTAACTTTAATTTATAATACCTCATTGAATCCCAACAATGTTGTTTGCATTTATACTTGAGAGCTAGTGTATCTGCATTGTTCCACCATCAATAGGTGTTCCTGTTAAATTTAAAGCTAATACATTCTGAACAGTTACTTTTACTAAATGCAAGTGATAGACAAGACCTCAGAACTGGACCGAATACAAATCCACCTAAACTGGTAGAATTGTAGGTTCAGTCAGACCCATCAGTTGTTGTCTGTATTACTTTGACATGTGGTAAGGTGTGCATCAAGCTACAGCACAGGCTAGGTGCCAGGATTTTTTTGGAAGGATTCATTACCTGAGGGGGAAATCTGACAATCTGCATCACATCCCCACAAATACTATCATGTTATTTAGCGTATAGGGATTAGACCCTAAACGCAGGTTGGAGGATCAAAAGTTCAGAGTTTAACAAAGCCCAAAAGGAGCTGATGATGATCACAGACATAAGAAATATAATAGACATCTTCACAATGGACATAGGGTAGACTGGATATTTTATGCACACAGATGGCTGATTAGGGATAAGGCACAGCCTGGGGAATGAGACACAGGTGCAGACAATTAAGACATTCAAACAAGCAAAAAACTACAACCCCAAATAAAACAAGGAGAAACTGAAACTAACTCATGTGGGGAACCAGGAAAAGTTAGGAATATGCGGCGGGAATTAAACACAAAATAGAAACTGGATTAATATATATATAACTTTCAGCAGTTCCCTTGTCACAAGGGGTCACAACAGCAGGTAAGTATACATGTTTGATTTGGCAAACACACCAGGCACCCATCCTGACACAACTCAAAGGGATTTCTGTTTTCTGCTGAAATTGAACCAGCAGGCTTACATTTGTTAAGCAAATGTGTAACCCAGTTCACTATGGAAACTGAAGCTATAGAAAGACTGAGAATTCACAGTGACAGCTAGAATAGTAAATCAAATAAACAGACATTCACAACTATATGAAAACTACACAGGACCCAGAGCTTCAATATTGATAAAACTCAAAGGAAGCAATGAAATCATGAACAAAAACATGGGATCGCAAAACAGAAACAGAAATGGAAGACTTAAAATATTATAGAAATATTAAAAGTAATCAAGTTCACTTTTAGAATAATTAAGAAATCAAAACAGAGGTCCAGTATTTACACATACTAAACCATGACTAGAACTCCAATGCCACAAGAAATATTACTAAAGGTTACTAGTACAATAAAAAAAATCTAAACCTGTATCAAAACCTCAGCTTAACTCCATTTAAATAATAAAGCACTAGAGCATCTGTGAGAATGGACTGAAAGCTGCTGAAAAAAGCAATAACTCAAAGCAATTCAAAACCCAGACAAGACACTATCCCAGCTGTCACTGGGCAAGAGGCACAGTGCACCCTTGACAGGTCATTTTCATGTCAGTTGTTAAATTAAATGAAAATCTCTCTCATGAGAGATGAAACATCTCCAAGAAACTTACAGAAGTCCAGTCACTGTAATTCCAAGCTCCTTAGACAAGTCTGAAATAAGAAAAACTGGGACACGTAATCCAGAAATCCTTCTAGATCCAGGGTCTCAATTCCTGCCTGTTGTGGAGGGCATATTGAGCCTTGGGGGAAGGATGCGGTTTTGCAGCACTGCTCTTGTTAAGTTGGCAATGGAAGGTGAGTATTTTACCATCCATACACATCAATTCATAAATCATTTTTGTAATTTGACAAGCAACTGAGTTACCGAGCTCTACAACAACAACTGTCCTGCAATTAAAGAAAATTTCATAAAGGAGCTGGTCTGCTTTTTACCTGCACCTAATATCTTTCCATTGGAGCCACCGCTTTGCCTTTCATCCTACTGAAAATGCTTCATTGTTGAAATTACTGTATATATTTACCTCAGTTGCAATTCCTATGTCTGAGAGCACAGAAAACCTTTCTAACATGTGTTCATTAAGGTGAAACGATATTTAGCACAAATTAGGGACTCCAGCATGACGTGTGACAAATGCTTTGTGACATAACGATTGCGCTGGTTTAAAGCTGAAGCAGAGCAGATGCTCTGTGGAGAGTCCAAAATAGCCCCACCACATTGGAGGTTTTTCTGACTTAATAATGTCAACACCAGAGCTCTCAAAAAACCAGATGGAGCCACTTTATTTGTTGGACTGATTGCACCTACTCGAGTTTATCTCCAGCCGTTCACAAGGCGGATACAGTATATGAAGGGAGAGATGTCTGGTCCAGTCAATGCTGTAATTTATGAAGTGCTTTTAAAGGCCAGGATTGCCACAAGGTTCTGTGTAACAAAGTACATAAATGCATGATAACAACATCAGAGAACACTGCATAAATTTTAACATATGAGTCCAGATTTGTCTCCCCTCCTCTCATTCTCTGAGTGGAAACATGTGAAAGAATAAATAGTAAGGTGACGAAGTTTGTTTCAACCAGGATGACAACTGGAACCATTTAAACCTACTTAGCATTTTTTCCCCTTCTTTTCTTTATTGAATTTCTTATTTTTATTTGTTTAGTTTTTCCTCACTAATAAATCCAGGAATCTCTCTATGTGTGTCTTACCATCTGTTTTTCATCTACCTCAAAAACCTAGTTCAAACCTGGTGAGTATATTGGTAGGCACTTAAGTGCACTCTCGAGATCGTTTGGATGGGGTGGTCTCATTTTTGGGGTCTTCTCCCAGCTGCTTGGCAGTCACTGGGCAGAGCCTGTTAATGATTTTGTGACTCCAGAGATGATTTCACACGTCTATATGATGTCAATAATCTCTCCAGTTCAGAAAACAGTGTTTGTTGTAGAAACAAACCTCCGCTGACTGACATCCATCTTTGCATGATTAAAGTCTGGGATAGACTAGAGCCAGTAACCACTGTCTGCCTTAAAGATAATGTATTTAGAGTGCAAGGGGACAGCACATTTGGAACAGCACTACGGCGAGGTCCATCACCAAAACTCCTCTTATATGACAACTAAAAGGCTGTCATCCATTTCTAAATAACACTATCTATTGTTCAGGTGAAACAGTGTGATCTAATAATAATAATAATAATAATGGATTGGATTTATATAGTGCTTTTCAAGGCACCCAAAGCGCTTTACAATACCACTATTCATTCACTCTCGCATTCACACACTGGTGGAGGCAGCTACGGTTGTAGCCACAGCTGCCCTGGGGCAGACTGACAGAAGCGAGGCTGCCATATCGCGCCAACAGAAAGTTGTGTGTGTATGTATATATATATTTTATTTATTGTGAATTAAAATAAGGAAATTGTCTCTTTCTGGGTTTGCAATCGGAAAATGGATATTAATCCAGCCCTTCTGCTGAGGGAAATATCAGGATCCTTATTGGCAAACTGCTCCAGTATATTCATCAGGAAGTTCAAGTTGTTTTGATTTACTGTTTGGCGCTTCTAAAAAACAAATTCCAGCAGCAATCAAAGATAACAGAGCAGCAAAAGAGTGCCAGAATTTTAAAGTAGCATTGCAGTAAACAGTTCCTTTCACATCATCGCATAATTTCCAAGATATTATCCTTTGAGCAGTTGTTGTCCTAACACCTACATCTGTACTTGTGATAAAGCTGGGACACAAACATTCATTGGTGAAATAGAGTGGTAGCTTTGACTAACACTATTTATCTAGTCTGAATAGCTCAGGGGTTGCTATTGCCTAAATGTTGCCCATATTGCAAAAGTCTATTTTTAAATCACAAGAGTGATCACACAAACATTCACACACATCACATTTACCACATAGACAGACGGTTTTTAAAGAAAGGGAATAATGGCTCATGAAAAGAGTTGTTAGTTTGTCTTTTTTTTTTAAAGTCAACCTTACGCCAAAGTTGCAGCAAGACGTTGTTGCTGTCCGACTCCAGTCCCTACGTTATTCCTTCCCAGCCTCATCTGCATGGAGCCTACCACTGGACCAGATACAAAAGGGATGAGTGAAAAGAGAATAAAGTAACAGCAGACAATTGTTAGACAATAAATTGGTTCCTCCAGGTGTACACCTTAAATATAAGTGTGCCATGAGTATGTACTGCGCATACATGAAATTCTATTTTCCCTAATGCTAAAGCAGGGGTGTCAAACTCCAGGCCTTGAGGGCCGGTGTCCTGCAGGCTTTAGATCTCACCCTGGGTCAGCACACCTGAATCAAATGATTAGTTCATTACCAGGTTTCTGGAGAACTTCAAGACATGTTGAGGAGGTAATTTAACCATTTAAATCAGCTATTTTGGATCAAGGACACATCTAAAAGAAAAGCAAGAAAATTGTTGCATTACTTTTCTATCCATCCATTTTAGAGTCTTCGAGGTGCTGAGCCTATGCCACTTGTTACAGAGTGAGACTTGGGTCTGGACTTGTTGGCTGTTCGTCACAGTTCCTTCCAATACCACCAGAACTTCAGGTTTTTGTCTGCAGACTCTAAATTGGTTTGAAATTTAGTTGATAAGAAAACCAAAGGTTTTGAAATTCATCTGCTCAGTTGCTGGTGAATCAAAAACACCAGCCTGAAACACCATCATGGAAAAGAATAACTGCCTGAATGTAAAATCAAAGAAATCCAGCCACACCTATGATTAACCTTATCTACTATCACTTGCCCTCCCCCTCCATAACAGCAAATGATTCCCCACGAGCAAAGATAATAATGATACACTGAACTGAAGTGAGCAGTAGATAAATGAGTGGGAAGATCTCAAAGGTCAGGAAATATAACAACAAAACCAGAAGTCTCACACGTGACATGATGAGCTTATTTTGCTGACAGCAAAATCCAAACTGATGTGTGATATCTTAGCAGTATGATCGAAAGCCAATAAGTTCATCGTGCCTTAATTATTGCGTGAGGAAGACGATGTTCCAGTGGAGGAGGAATGCTGAACTCCTCACAGAAGTCAGTTATGCTTCGTATTAAGTTTTTAAGAAACGTAATCCATTGGACGGTTTCTGCCTAAACAAACATTCTGGCTGGATCTGCTTACATCGAATCAAAGTCAAGGCCAAACCCTTCAGAATCACATAATACATCTCCTTTTTCTGTCTCTCTCTTTCTGTCATCACCGACTTTGTGCTGTCACTTTTATGGTATGCATCTCGCTGTGTCAATTTCACACCCACATTTTGATTCCTAAAGCCAAGATACAACTAAGGTTATATTAATTCATGACACGTCACAGAGGCCACAAGCAAAAGGCATGCAAAGCTTCATCCTGTACAAAAACAATAAACCACTTCCAGGTACAAGGTTCCAACATACATCGCAGATTTCCTTCTCCTTTTATTTAAAAAAAAGCATTTGTCTCTGTGCTGCCAGAGGCTTCCTTGTAAGCTGGGTTTGAAAATGAATGCCTTTATGTTTTGGTTTGGACCCACTGAATAATTTACTATGTAATTACATACTCTGCAAAAGCCTCCGAGTCCACTTGGGCCCGTTTGGGATTCTCTGTAGCGTTGCAGTCACAACCAGAGCCTTGACCAAATCAAAATTCAAACCCACTCTCTAATCAAAAAACCTGGAAAACTCACATCCAGAGGCTAAGTTTTATGTCTGCAGTTTGCTAAATACCCTTACACCAACAATTGGGATGTAATTTCTGATTTGCAGCTCAGCCAACCCTTTTTTTCCCCTTTTCATTTGAGCCAGTGCAAAACAGCACAGTGCAAAACATGTCCCGTCATTACAGTTGGCCGCGGCTTACTGAGTAAAATCACAATACACCGCATGCAGCATGTGATGGGAAGCCCCCGGGAAGACTCAAAAATATGATAACATGATAAACAACAGTCACACAGATGATTATTTAGGTTGAAGAAAACAAAGAATAACAGATTAAAGCTAAGGCAATGGCCACGATCTGTCAGCAGTGTTGAGAAACACACTTTTAAAAGTACGTAAAGAGAAATCTGTTTCATTACATCATTACCTACTGACAAACACACAAGCTTAGACAGGCTCATTATACATCCAATACGCGTGTAACCTCCTGTATCTCTGAGTGTCTTGACTTTTCCTCAGTGAAAAGCAAGTAGCTAACGCCAAGCTAGCTAGTTTCCCTCAGCTTTAGCCTAACTAAAAGCTAGCCATAAAGAGCTGTAGCATGGGCATCATACACCTCTTCAATGGGCTCCCTATCAGCATTGTATAGTTATGATTAACTCAAAGGGCTTCTTAAAAACAGAAACCACAACAAGCTTCTTAATTAATAGTTGTGACTGGCTCACTTTTGAAGCCAGCCCTAAGTGGCCATTAGAATAACTGGGAGCTTTTGCCTCTTCCACGGTGGCTCCATTTTAAAGCTGTGGGGATTGCTCCTTGTTTGATAGCACAATTCTTGTTAATAACAGCCTGGCTACAGTATGTGTGCATTCATTCAGTCATCCATTCATTTCCCAAACAACTTTTCCAAGGATTGAGCTTATCTGACAAGCATACACCAGGTTAAACTAACATGCATATTTTTGGACTGTGGGGGGGGGGGGGGTTCAAACTAAAACTGCACTAATTTGATTCTGTTCCAATAACTGGGTTAGTAAACAAAATAGATTTGCTAAAAAAT
The DNA here is from genome assembly GCF_057382185.1 of Mchenga conophoros. Classification (NCBI taxonomy): domain Eukaryota; kingdom Metazoa; phylum Chordata; class Actinopteri; order Cichliformes; family Cichlidae; genus Mchenga; species Mchenga conophoros. The sequence continues at coordinate 33,884,917 of NC_140541.1, forward strand.
GTCTTATCTATGGTCTGTCTTTCATATTAGAAATCAATCTGCACAGTTTACACTTTTAAACAGATATGGCTTGTCATAATCATGTAGTAGAATGATAGTTCACCAGTGGGAGATTACATCACCTCAGATAATTGTTAAGGAAGCATTTATCTTTAGCTCGTTTTTGCAGTTAATCTGTGAAGTAACTGCAGAGTGACGTGTTTTATGTCCTGCTCATAAGTTTACATGAATTTCAGAGCTCCCATGGTCCCAGTCAAAGTCTTGTTTATGTCATATAAATGACTGAAATTGGTACACTTTTTCATTTTCAGCCCAAATCAGCATAAAATTAAATATTTAGACATTGATATCATATTTGTATCATATTTGATACATACAGTTTACAGAAACTTCTATATCATCAGTGTGACCTAGATAAACTGCACAGCACATTTTTAAGCCATTTTTTTTTTAAATGCCAGATTTAGCAAATACAATACAAGTTACAAGTCATTTATAGAAATTGATTTTTTTTTTTTTTAAAACAAATCTGTCAGGTGGTTCAATAAACTCTCCATTTTCAAAAAAAGATGGATTTTTATGGCAATTATTTCATGGTTCAGGCTTTAAAGGGTCAAATATCTGTCTAAATATGTTGCAGAATAGTAATTCAGTACAAAATAAACTTGTTCACCACCACTTGAAATGCTAGCAAGATTTTGTAATATTCTGATTTCTTGTCGACTAGCCTGTTTGACCACATTGGGAAAAATCCTTGAAATGCCACTCCTGTGTCCCCAGATGTGTAATAATTCATGGAAATACAGCCAATGCATGTGTATTTTAAAAAACTTCCATACCTGTGTATTACTGCTCCAGGTTAACACATCTGGATGCATGTTTTTTTTTCCTTAATAAAAGCAGACTGTGGGAGTTTCTCTCACTGAGCCACTTACCTTGTAAAACTTGGTTTTGTGGTTAATTTGTCAGCAACTATATAACTATATTAACATAAGTGACCTTTTGTTTGCAGGTCAGACATTTGGAAAGGTTAGCACTTAGTTGTAATTTATCCTGAACCCTGTTTGCTTCACTGGAGTCGTGGCTGACATGGAGCTCCTAGGGCTTACCTCCTCCTCCCATGTGCAAGAGCAAAGATTAACTCAGCAGCTACATACTGATTTTATTTTAACTCCCTGTATAAATGACTTGCCACAGTTGTGAGAACACAAACATACAGGGATACAGAAACTTACCATTGCATATACACTACTTAAACTCTACTGACCCACTAATTGATCAGATGTCACAAACTCAGCAGCTTTATTCAGACCTGAAAATATTAAATTTATGTTTCGGTCAAGACCCAAACAATCTGTATCTGAAGTTCTTCATTCAGTATACCTGTTCAACTGTTCATTAGCTATCTAATGAGTCAATCACATGGCAGCAGTTCCGTGCATTTAGGTTAATATGACCTACCAAAGTTCAAACTGAACATCAGAACAAGAAGAAAGAAAAGAAGAAAAGTGATCTAAGGGACTTATAAACATTGCTGGTGCCAGACAGGCTGCTCTGTGTATTTCAGAAACTGCTGATCTGCAGGGATTTTCCCATACAACCATCTCTAGGGTTTACAGAGGATGGTCTGAAAATGAGAAGCTACCAGTGAGCAGCAGGTCTCAGGGTGAAAATGCCTTGTTGATGTCAGAGGTCAGAAGAGAATGGGCAACACTGCTTCAAGGTTAGAGGAAGCCCCGGGTAATTCAAATAACCACTTGTTACAGCCAAAGTGTGCAGAGCATCTCTGAATGCAGAGTATGTTGAAGCTTGAAGCAGAAGACCACACTGGATGCCACTCCTGTCAGCTAAGAACAGGGTACAATTCACATGAGCTCACCAACAGTGGACAAGAAAAGATTGCAAAAACGTTTCCTGGTTTGATGAGTTTTGTTTTCTTCTGTAAAATTTCGATGGAATGTGGTGTAAAAAGATGAAAGCATGGATCCATTCTACCTTGTATACAGTAATAGTTCACGCAGGTGATGATGGTATAATATGGAGTATATCTTCTTGGAAAACTTTGGGCTCCTTAGTACTAACTGAACACAGCCTACTTGAGTTTGTTGCTGAGCGTGTCCATGCCTTTATGACCACAGTGTACTTCTGATGGCTGCTTCCAGGAGGATGACGTTGCCACACAGCTCAGATCATTTTGTACTAATTTTCTGAACATCACAGTCAGGTCACTTCCTCAAATGACCTCCACAGTCACCAGGTTTCAATTCAACAGAGTGCAGTGAAGTAATGGGAGATTCACATCACGGATGTGCAGCCGACAACTGTGTGATGCTGTCGTGTCAAAAACAAATATCTGAGTAATGTTTCCAGTATCTTGTTGAACCTGTGTGATGAAAAATGAATGCTGTTCTGAAGGTAAAAGGGGGTCCAGCCCAGAACCATCAAGCTATACCTAATAAAGTATACAGCATGCCTTTGCACTGACTGGCTTTACATTACAACATACATATTTAAAATGTTTATTCATTACATATAGAACTTTATTTGTCATACACACACACACTGGTGGATGCTTCAGGGGTGACTTGGGGTTCACTATCTTGCCCAAGAACCAAACTGGTAGCATTGTTACTAATCTGAATGCTGGTGGTTTGATCCACAGCTACTTCTTTGCAGCGTGAAGTATCTGTGGGTAAAGCACGAGACCTCAGATTGGTTGTGATGCATCTGTCAGTGTTTACACGAGTATATTATATCACATCACCATTTAGCGCATTGCACACTAATCTGCACCAAAGAGCCACTAGTATGAATGTAGGCTCTTCTTTTGCCTAAATGTTCTCAAATGTTATGCTTATGATATCTGATCTCAGGTTTGCTTATTTTTCTATCCAACTCACTATCCGGCTCAAACTCATCACAATCATAACTCATCTCGCACACACTGAGCCTGGCACAACATGCTAGTATGTTAATGTGCTTGATGTGGTCTCCAGCTGGATCCTGGCAGTGAGAATCAGCCTCTGCCAACATGTCTCCTAACATCCAAAATGCCATTCATACCCAAAGGTTGGCACATACCTGAGCTGCTCAATATCAGGTCTTTTACCCAGAGCTGTTGGCGAGGCCTGGATGAAAGTATTAGGCATTAGATTTAGCCCCTGAAATGAATGACAGACATTTAGCTTGCTTGGGAAAGTTTTCTTTTTTCCTAGACTGTTGGTTTTAGATTCATTAGATTGACATTTTTATATAAATCCAATTCACTGCTTATACACCATTTCCACCCTGACATTTGCTGTTAGCTATTCTAATAAAACACACCTCTGTTCCATAGTGCAGTGAACTGGAATGTCAGTCTGTGAGTCTGAAATCTTTATCTTTAGCTCTTCAGCTTTGCACTGCTCAAACACTGATGATGGATGTGCCTTTTTTGTTTTATTCTGTATGTAGCTGTTTGTGCTTTTGCTTGAAATGTTGCCAGTGAAGGAATTCCATTTAATTTATAGCCGAAGCATTTTTAATGTTTATCTTAGTCTGAGACATTCTGCATGAGAGCATTGGCTAAGTACGGACTAACTAAAGTGTCTGAAAGTGTTTAAAGAATACTCGAGGAGTACTTGATGTAAAAAAAATTTAAATATTTGTAAGCTTGATTAGTCACTTTTGACCCGGCCTGCCGCCTTTATGCAAACACGCATATTCACGTACACATATCAACAAAGACAAACATCTTTTGTGAGGTCGGTTGCATAAGATGCCCTGTCAGTTAAAAGCACAAGGAATATGATAGGGAATATGCAGGTGGCAATGAGAAATGCAGCCTTAAGTAAATCATCCTCAACCATCCACAAATACATTACCTTTTAACAAAGCCCAGATTAGCCATTTCCAGCAAATGGTTTGGCACGAGACCAGTCCTGAAAGCAGGACTGTCTCTAAATGGGTTTTGTTTTGGAAATGCTGTAGGCCAACCATACATTAATAGACTATAAAAAGAGTACCACTTGTGTAGGGTTTTACGCCACCAGCTTATCTCGATCTGCAGAGTTTCCATCACAGCGCTCAGATAAGCCTTCGCACCGACTCACGTTACAGGATCATGCAGGTCTTCTCATGGTCACATCCAGGCGTTTCGATGTTAATGGAAACCTGCGGGGCGATCATCGTCCCAAAGTTCACCGTGCTGTTGACAATGCCACTATAGCAACACAGTCAACTATCGGGAGATGCGATCCAAGGGGCCACGAGCTGAATATTTCTCACTATTTGGTGAATTAAAAGCTTTGTCCACACTTCCAGTGAGTGGATGCTTTTAGAAAAATAAACCACATTGCTAAGATTTATCTGCATGTTGCTTTCATTGAGCCAATGGATATATACAGCTAAAACCACCAGCTTTTCTTTCCAGTCATCTTCCAAATGGTTTTAAATGCTTCAAGGCCGATATTGATATCAGTTTTTTGGTATTGGATCTGTCAATAGCTCATATTTTGCACTGACATTCAATATGGTTTATTAAAATTTGACCAAAGTCAGGCACCAAAATGTCAATATTTTTTTTATTCCTGACAGAGAAGAAAAGACTGGAGCAGCATTCATGGGTAATAAGATATTAAAGTGTTCCAGACAACTGAAGCCCAGACAAATGGAATAAATAGGTTTAGTGGCTCCCTGTAGCATAAGAATCCATTGCTTTCCTAAAAAATAAACCCAACCTTCTCCATTATTCCTTAAATCAAAGTTCCTAATGAGCTCAGCAAAATGGAAAGCTCTCTTCGTCCCTGCATCCTTGTGTCTTTTTCCTTTTTTTCTACTGATTTTTGACTCAACGGCCTCCAGTTTTATTCAGCAGTTTAAATGACACAGTGCAGACGGGACATTTGAAATGCTGACAATGCTAACAGGTTAATTCCTGGAGCCACGCTGTCTGGTCTCAACAGATATACACAACAACACCTTTCTGTATGTCCTTGGAAGTGAAACTGTTTGTGTGCACTAGAGTGTTTGTGTATCGCGCGCTCCTCGCGTGTATATGTAAAGTGCCGACTTGATGAAGTGGAAGAGGAAAAATTACGAGCTGCGTTCTCTGCTGTTCGTTATTTTCCATCTAAGGGGAACGCAAAGACATAAAACACAAATACACCTACCCACACAAAGACTCACGCACACACGCCGTCTACAACATATCCAGAGCGACTTGAGCACATAAACATAAAATTGGAGCACATGTGCATACGCACACTATTAGACATACATAAACTCACAGAAGCAGAAGCAACATTTGATATGTACACTGTGTGCATGTACGCTACAAGAGCTGAACGTGGCACATAGTGCTGACAATGACAGTACTTTAATTTATATAAGCACCATGCAAATTAAGCCAGTTGGCATAAAAAGCTGAATAACTTTATGCCTTGTGTAATGTAGATAGAAAGTCCCCAAAAAGTTTCCTTTTCTTTTACTGTCATTGTTTGAAACTTAGTCAAAGGATTTCATGTGCAAAAACCATTAAACCATTGTACAAAGTGCCATAACTGTGCTGTGGTTACAGTACACAATTTGAAAAACTGTAACTGATATGTTGTAAACTTTGTTACAGCTCAGCTGATCCAAAAATTGCGCACATCAAAACGTGTTTACCGGTCTGTGGCAGACACATCCGCATGTGTCTAACATATTCCATAAAGCGTTTTGGAGCCCCAGAGGGAGCCATGTGAAGCCTGAAACATGTCTTGAAATGATTTTTGCTTGGGCCAGCATCAGCTGGCCCAGAGGACAACGTATGTGGAGATGAGGAAAAATCTTAAGGTATAAAACTGCTCAGACAGTGTTTCAGTGTTTTGTTGCTGTGTTGGGGAGGAGGGTAACAGGCTGCGTTGAAAAAACACATTTTGATTATCCACACAGCCTGAAATTAAAAGTTCGTTTTGGTGCAAATTGTTCTAGAAAGACTAAAAGGTTTGGAATCGTTGTTGCACTGACCCCTGTGGGTTTAAGTTGTCCAGTCACGCCCATCATCTGCGCAGTGATGTCTTAGTTAGAAGCACAGATCTGGATTCCAACCTTCTAGTTTCTTTCTGTGTGCAGTTTGCACCTTTTCCATTTCCCTGTGTGGGTTTTCTTCCAGGTAGTCCGGCTTCCTCCCGCAATCCAAAGACATGCATGTCAGGTTAATTAGTTATTAGGAAGCTGCCATAGGTGTGAATGCCGCATCCTTAAAGTGCTTAGAAAGAAACTAAAAAGTTCAACTGTGGCTTTGTACAATACCATATCACAGTTATGGTTTGAATAATTCCACCACTAGATGGCAACACATGCAGGATTTTCAAAGCAATTTCAGTGACTCCAAGAAAATGTATTAAACACACCAACCTTTATGAGTACATGCTTATTTAAAATATGGGGGTGGGGGTTGGGTATAATTTTAACTCATCAATCCTAAAGCTCACTTGAGATCCAACAGAAATGCCTCTGAACAAAAAAATAATTGTGAGAGCAGAGCTTTAAGCATCTGTTGCTGAGATGTTCTGAGATGCTGCTTGATCCCTTGGACTGCAGTTGCAGTGCTGAGCAATAGAAAATGCTGGCAGTTGAGCAGTGTAGATGCACTCTGAGAAACTCTCAGATGAGTCCTCTGGCATTCAAAACACACCACCACCCAAAGAAGACATCTAGTCACGGGTTTGCACACTTTGTGCAAACTTTGTTATTGCTCCTTTAAGTCAGAATGATGCATGGGGAGGAGGAGGGTGGGACAGAGGGAGTAACAGATGGATTGATGCATGAACAGATCTTTGGGGAACCCGGATTTGCATTGAGAAAAGAATGAGAGCAAAATAAGGAAAAAAGAACAGGAACATCGTGTCCCCTCGGCAGTGATGATATGTTAATGTACAGCCTTAACTGGGGCTTGTTTTGGGAGCATATTTTCTTTGTAATTTGTCATCCTCTCTTCATCCATCGTCTCATGCCCAGCTGAGATTTAGTGGATGCATCATTAATCCACTCTGCTTTACTATCTTAATCCGGCTCATTATCGCTGCTCTGGTTTGACTAAAGGAGCTCAGATTTATGTCTTGCAGGGTTTTGCCGCTCCTGTTGGTTTTGGAGGGAACACTGACTCACCGCAGCTCTTCGCCCTGGAGCTGACTACTGAGACATTTAACCATCACAGTTCACCCTGTGCAGTTTTCTGTGGCTTCTGGAGTCCTTTGTGACCACCTCCCCCCCGCCCCGCTTTTATTTCTTTGTGTCAAACTCTGACAGAAAAAAAAGCTCACTCCGTTTTCAGATGTGTATGGTTGAAAGCAAGAGATGTGAGGGCGATAACACTGATGGAGGCATGTGAGGGAAACCAGAGAAAAAGCCATGGGGGAAAACAGTGGTTATGAAAGCTTTCAACATCTTCTGTAAACCAAGTTTGAAACAATCACGGCTGAAATGAAGCAAAGAAAACACTAAACGTGTGCAACACTAACTATGAGGTGCAAACACATCACACGTACCAGAGCGATTAGAGAGAAAACGAGGTGCCCGTGTGGATCCAGCTTCATGCAAGTGAGATTATGTAATCCAGGCACAAATTCTAAGAATTGGCTACAAATAAATATTGATGTAGTCTTTTTTGTTTTAGATTCATATGCACTAATACCATAGCACCACATACTCTGTGCCTTTGGAACAAAGACATGATTTCAGTTATGTGCAAATAGAGATTTCAAAAGCACAAACGTTATCAGGGAGCTCCTGTGGAGTTTGTGACTGCTAACAGCGCCTTCTAGTGTTCAACACCTAAACAACAAATCACCTCCGTGGATCCTCAGCCTGCAGGAGCAGGATGAGATAAACCGATAGCCACGTTTAGGAAATGGTTGTGGGCCAGTTTATCAAGCGGTGAGTGAATATGGGAAGGAAAATCGACACGGCTTCCTGACTCTCTGCTGGTAGTGAAGAAAGAAAGAAAATCTGTCCTAAAAGCTGCAGAGATGGGAATAACAGCCCCGAGTGTGTGATCGAGAGTGCATATGTGGTAGACACGCACACACAGACACACACGCTGAAGCAATCAGGCACTGTTCTGCATACAGGCTATAAAATAATAGAAGGCGGCTACACTTCAGTTGTCAGCCTCAAACCCAGAGTTCGTGACATTTTCCCCTTCTCTCTCTGACTCTTCTTTCTCGAAAACATGACTCTGGGTTCCTTATGCGCGTGCGCGCACGTGTGTGTGTGTGTGTGTGTGTGTGTGTGTGTGTGTGTGTGTGTGTGTGTGAGAGAGAGAGAGAGAGAGAGAGAGAGAGAGAGAGAGAGAGGTAGCACATTGGTGGGTTTCCCTTCTGGCTATATTTCTAACACAAATGGTGCCCAGTAGAAGCAACAGGTGCAGGCTTTAGAGTGGAGCAGGTATCCCTGTGAGTGATATCTAAACGTGTGTGTGTGTGTGTGTGTGTGTGTGTGTGTGTGTGTGTGTGTCGGGGGGGGGGGGGGGGGGGGGGTAAAACTGGATTGAAAAATGGCAAATCTTCTAAATGTTACCGTTCCAACCGTTTTATAACCCTAAGTAATGATATCACGCACCTTCCCCGAACGCAGCATTGACGATATTCCATCCAACCCCGTGGCAAACACACAGCATTATGACTCAAGTAGGGGGTTACCGATGATCCCGTTTTTATGACCGCGGGGAATCGTTATGTAACGTAAGGTAACGACGTTTCCTTGAGGCTTGAACAAAAGTTTTCGGGATAAAACGTTCACAAGTTAGAATGGATTATTTTTGCGCGTAAAAACGTATTTTCCCCCATTTTGTTTGGCGCCAAAAATCTTGTGTGATGTTTTCCCCAGAGTTTATTTCTGAGAATCAACAGCTGAAATATCCGTCTCCCTGTTTCGTGTTTTAGTGTGAGAATTTATTACAGAATACAAATGTGAACTACTTAAAAAAAAAAATCTATAGGCAGTACAGAAGCCTACAGGTTTCGACTAGCTGAAATGCTTTGATGAGGGCTGCTGTTGCCTTTTGCCTCTTGCACCTCGGCATCAGCTCAGCCTTCAGGGTGAAAGAGCGATCCTCCTGCTCCTGAAAAAAAAAAGTTTGGCCGCGTGCCAAACTGCGGAACAAGTGCGCCTCCCCTCCCTGCTGTTTAGCGTATTCATAGTTAGGGGTTTGGGCTGTTTTTTAAAAGGCAAGGCTGCTCTCAAGTTGATCAGTCTGCTCAAGAAACTTGTGGTGGAGAAAGTACCGGAGTCCAAACAGACGGGGAAAGAGATTTTGTGCGCAGAATTGCTTTGCTCCAGCAGAGGACAACATTTCGGGGGGGGGGAAATAGCGCACGTACTTTTAATTGGTCCTTTAAAGTCCTTCTGCAGCGTTCACAGAAAAAACCTTACCATTAATGTTTTTTATAGATAGCAACACTCTTGGATAAAGACTCTTGGCTTTAACTGTAAAAATCGGATTATCTGACTGAGGCATTGTGTTCATTAGACCAAGCTACTTTTCCCCTCCTCTTCGCATTGAGGTTAAGCTATAGCTGAAGAGAACGCCAACAATGTTTCTGAGTTTTTGCCTCCTGGTGACATTTATCTTGGGGCTGTCCGGGTGCTTGGGCTCATACGTTCCGTGCGAGCCCTGTGACCAGAAGGCGCTGTCCATGTGTCCTCCGGTGCCGGTCGGCTGCCAGCTGGTCAAGGAGCCGGGCTGCGGCTGCTGCCTAACGTGCGCACTGTCTGAGGGACAGGCGTGCGGCGTTTACACCGGGACGTGCGCCCAGGGCCTCCGCTGCCTGCCGAGGAGCGGGGAGGAGAAACCCCTGCACGCCCTTCTCCACGGCAGGGGACTGTGCACCAACGAGAAAGGATACAAACCTGCCCACCCGCCCATAGGTAAGACGCTCACTGCTGGGTGACTGAATGCATGCTTGAGAGCGAACATGGGTTTAAAATGTGTGAGAAATGTAACTTCTCGTCTGCATCGGGACCCCCTGGGTGTTCTCTCTCCTCTGTTTATCAGTGTTTGTTGACATCTTGTCCCACGCCGGGATCCAGCGTGTGTTACTCTGAGAAAGGCTCCTGCAGCCTGAGGGACCAACCAAAAGGCAGCACAGTAGCCTGCTCTGTTTTATTAAATGCAAAATCTCCCTCTTAAATGAAATTCAACCCCTTTTCCCAAGTTCTTCCCTCCTCACTTAGACCACCCGAAATAGTTCTCTGCCATGCAAAAGAAGCGCAGAGCCCTGGAGCGCGAGCAGCCGGTACCGGCGCGTTTGTTTGACATATGGTTTGAGGTGGCATCTGATTAACTTTTATCCACCGCTTTGAATCAACTGACTGTAGGAGCTCATTCCGGCTCTCTGCGCAGATCACACATGCTCCTTCTGGTGTCAGGCTGAGCATCTAGCTGTAGCACAGAAGTTTTAAAGGGCTGAATCTCCACAATAATAACACGGCGTGAACAAACACTCCGCTCGTGTCGCCCGGTGCCGGTTAATCTGCTGCGGGATCGACTCTTAGCTGTGGTGAACGCACATGGCGTGTCCCGGCTGAGCTGCGCCTGCAGTACGGGGCAGTGGCTGTCAGACTGCGGTTTAGCGAAACCCGAAAGTGGTTGACAATGATCCAGACAGTCCCCGCTTTAAAATATTTACAGGTTTACAGTCTTTTTGACACAGTTTTACGCGTCTCTTGACGCACGCACGAAAGGTGGCCGTGGACTGAATGTTGGTTTATTCTATGCAAGTAATATTCAGATGAAAATAGGGTTCATGCTTCAGCCTCCTTTAACATCCAGCTCTAACAAGTGTCTGTCAAAGCCCTCGATTTTCCATCCACACGCCAGAGCTGTTCTCTGTTTTTCGCCTTTCCCGTCCAACTGCTTAAACTGTGAAATCGATCGAAGGCTTCTACTGTATGAGACAAAATGAGCTGCCACTCTATAAACTTTGGATCTCTTTAAAGCAGAATTTAGGCAGATTTGGGGCTGCAGGCTATCCCTATGGGTGGTGTTTCGAGTCGGATTACCACTAAATCTGTGTGCGTGAGAGAAAAGAGAGAAAGACCGATATAGACAGAAAGAGAGAGAGAGAGAGGGAGAAGGAGAGCTGGGCCAACAGTCTTGAATGATTTAAGATATTTCTGAGGGAAGCAGACAGGTCCACCTTCACTCAGAGTTTTAGCAGCTTGTCAACAACTAGATAAGTAGGTGGAAACCACAAAGGTTTTGGCTACAAGCCTCACTCTGTAAAATAGGCTTCGACTGGGCTCATTTATACTATTGATGGAGTCATGAGGTTATGTCCACCCTGTGAGCAACCCCTCATCTCTCTTCTATGGGTCCAGCTATGACTGCCGTTACAAAACACTCAGGCAATCACAGGTTTGGTAAAGCTTCAGTCAGTATGTGAAATGATGTAGTCTTTTGTGTTTGTTTTCCAAGTTTGTGTGTATTTGCTGCCACATATACTTGGGTGGGGCTGTGTGGGTCTCTGGGTGTGTATTGCATGTGATGACACCTCAGGCAGTTTTGTCTCACTTTGGTTTGCGCCGACACACACACGCACGCACACACACACACACACACACACAAGCAGAACCTGGCTTCTGTGTTGGTCCACGGAGGTAACCGGAGCATCTTTTCCTGCCCCGGGCGGTGCATTCATTGCAGGGCTCTCAGTCACAGCGCAATGATTCAGCAGAATGCCTCCGGCACGCTCTTTCCTCTGAAGGGCCTTCTGTCAAACAGCTCTGCGGACGGGAGCTCATGAGGTGAGCTTCTGGTTTCCTGTCGTGTGGGGTTGCAGCTGTCTGCGCGCTGTACCAGCTGAGCAAGGCAAACACAGAGACACAGAGAGGAGGAGCTCAAGTGTCCACCGCACTCGTGAGGCCACGAGAGCTGCGGCCCACTAAATACTGACTGGGACAGTCAAACAATGGCGGGGAGGAATCTTTGCTATCCTCTAGTCCCCCACTCCCCCCTCCCTTTTAAAGAACAAGAATCCTGGCCATCACTCTGCATCTGGGTTCATGTCCCAGCAGTGCATTAATTCATGTTTTGCTCTTGCACTGTGATCCCAGGAGTGGCTTGGATTGTAAGGCACAGGAGGTGGTATGTGCTCCCGGGGCACTTAGACTTTGTTAGCCCCCTGTGAGTGAATCAGACCCCAGAAAGCTTGCCAACAGATATGACTTCATGGCAGCACGCCTCCCGTCCTTCAAGCTTCTGAAAAGGCCTTATGTTTTAACAGATTGCTCTTTGCCAAGAAACAAAAGATGATTAGGGAGTGGTTCCAAAACCAGAATACTCTTCTTACACATGGACAGAAATACTATGCTCCTTATTAGCCTAGCAACAGAAAACCTGCTGCCTTTACTGACAACTTTAATACTTTTACATTTGCCCGGGTCCTTAATGTGTGTGTAGATGCAGTTTTCAGCCGCTGCCAGACAGTTTCAGCCTCGGTGACACTTGTTGTCGCATAAGTTTAGAATGCTATTCAATTCATGAGCATTACCATCTGCTTTTTCCACGTTCACATCGTCCCTGGCACGGCGGGTTATTCGGCTGTACCTGAGAAAATGATGCAAACGCTGACTCTCTCCAACTGTAGACAACCAGCCACCGTACTCTGTCTAATATGTACGTTGCATAAAGGCATGCCACGTTAGATATATCTCCGGTCACGAGTGACTCCAGCTGCCTCACAGCTTCATGACAGGCAAAGGAAAGACTGTATGCGGCTCTCCATCCATCTCACCTTGAACATCTGAGACAGTGCAGTGAAAGCTTACCATGCTGCAGCTCGTGTGCTGCAGGTGCTAGGCAGAGTTATTGGAAAGATCATTTTCCAAAGATATCACATGACCACTTGAAAAGCTTGCAATTCGTGGCAAAAGATAGCGAAGTGATTTCTCGGATGAGACACTGATACTACTGAGTTTTTTTTTTCCAGGTACAGAATGAGAGTCAACACCACTGGAGTTGTTGCTGGCAAGCAAATACCCTCTTTGGCATGCTTGCTTGAATTCTTCCAATAAAATTTTACAGTGGTATTTGTACAGCTTACCGGTCACTGACACCTAATCTGCCGGTGGCAACAGTTGTGAAAGAAATCAACTCTCACTGTAGTGCAGGATTTTATGATGATGTCACATGTGTTTAGGCCTGATCTGGATATTGTAATCTCACTCCACTCCAACCTGGTTACATTCTAGACCAATAATTATATTATTGTCCTTATAGAGGACTATTTAAAGTGAGCAGTACAACAAACTTCTAAAAAGTTTGGCTCCATTCTCCTAAACGGCCATGTAGTGATTTCTTTAAACTGTACGAAGACTGATTCTCAGTTTTGATTTGAAGAAGCAGCTAGCTTCTCATCCACTGTGGACTTCTTTTCCTCCCCTCGTTCTCCCTATACAGTACATCCACTCTACAGCGCTTGATGCTCGCCAAAATAGCTTCTTCTGCCACTGGGGAGTCAGAACGTCGTCACACCCAGCAATTGTGTTGTGGTAATGGTGACCCAAAAAGAGGTTGCGTCTGTCCATGTGGCTTGTTGAAAACCAAATTCAGATATGGGATGAGACCTCAGACCAAAATTAGCAATGTAGAGTAGAGCAGCCATGCGCCTTACTCTAATAATTTACTTTTCGAACGCTCTGCAACATAAAACTGAACGTTTAGCATCACGGAAACTGTAAACAGGTCAGGAAGTTTGCTTACCTATAGCAGCATTTCCTTCTTTGAAAGCTTTTGCATCCTCTCATAGGCCCTGTTTTGCAATTTATAATCCTTGAATTGTTCTTGCTGCTATTTATACCATGCATTCAGAAAAGCAGGAAACTTTTTGATTGCAATGAACATATTCTGCGTGCACAATACCATGGGAAGTGTTATTTCCTGCATATTCAGAAGCTGATTGAGAGCGTGCACAAGGCCGAACAACAGAAATCCCAGTGAAACAACAGGACATGCAGGTCAAAACATAATTCACTTGCACTTGTGGTAAAAAAAAACAACAAAAAAAAAAAAAAACCTGGACAGAATATTTGATAAAGTCCAGATTTTCTCACTGTTCCAGCTGGTTTGGAAGTGAGCCTTTTTCAGTCATCGGTCTCTTAATCCTTCTCAGGAAACCACTGCGCATCTGTCATGTAATGTGCAGAGGATGTATCTTGTTGGCCTGTTTGGATCAAAATCTCTTAATGAAAACTCAAATGGCTGTTCGTGCCATTTCATTACTTTTTGCCACTGAAACAAACTCTTCATTTTATCTGAAAACTCTTTTGCCATAAAAGAGCTCTGCAACTGGCAACGTTGCCATAATTTGGACCCATTTCCTTTTCTCATCAGATAACTTTTATGCTGCTGCACACACTCCTTAGCGACTCCCACAATCCCTCTTGGCTTGTTCACACCTCCTTTGCTGCTCTAGAAACTGCAGGGTTATTGGGCCGTGCCCTTGCTTTCAAATATTAAGTAGCGGAGGCAGTGTGACACAGAGGGATGGCTTACTAACGTTGTGCTTTATATAACAGATGCCCTTAGGCTCATTTATCCCCACAATTATCTTGTCCTACCCCCAGATGAGATTAAACAGCACCTCTATTCACCGCTCTCTTACATCTTGTAAAGATGTAATTTCAGATGCAGGGCACAGACTGACGTTATCAAAGGCAAGACGTAACAAACGTGGTGTAATGTTGGGAAATCCAATGGAAGGTGGGAGAATCCATTGTCCTGTTTTGTTTTTTTCTCTAAACGATGTTGTTACAGTCTTAAAGACCCAGTGGAGAGAAAAATCAAAAGAAGGGGCAGCTTATCTTTCATTCTTGGACTTGTGCCCATAAGAAACTTGGGATATTCATGAAGCATAATTGTGTGCAGATGTTAATTTTTAAACAGAGGAGTATCAGGTGCACCTCCTTTGGCTACTCCACTCCTCTTGCCCTAATGAAATCTTTAGCTCGAGCAGAGGGAGAAGCGATAGCAGCACGGCTTTGGGCTCGGCTGAATGGAAGAGATGCACATGACTTGGCTCACTTGGCCCCCGTCCAGCATCTTGGCCGAGTTTCAGGAGTTAAACACAGACCCTCTAAGACTCCTTTACAAGCTGGGTACCCTTAGCATGGAAAAACTGAGTTTTTGTGGCAGAGCCTAAGAGGCCACATCAGAAAAGATGAATTTTTGTGATTTTTGTGATTTTTTTTTTTTTCAGCGCAAGCATGGAAGTCAGGCACCATTGTCTTTTCGAAAGCTGCATGAATTTTTTGGAAACCTTCATCTGTCCCGCATTGTTAACCGTATTCTCTCCAGACAGGCATGTTCTCAAAGCGACCGACAGAGAACGTTTATTTTCACCAGGATATTTTATTGCCAGATATGTGGCATTTTAATCAAGCGCCCTGAGAAAGTATTAGACTGTACAGCAGAAATAAAAAGGTTTTCCAAAGTGGTCACATGCACGGTGTACATGAGAATGCTTGTTTGACGTGTTTATTTATAGCACGCAATAGCCCCTTAGTCTGAGCGGGGAGACACAAGGACATATCTAAACACAAACTGAGGCCTGCCAAGTCATGGGTTGCGAGATTAATTTCAAAGAGACGGCAGTGCAGCGCAGAAGCCAAAGACCCAATTCTGGTAATCACCCTGCCTCCAGCCCCCACCTCCCCCTCCCCTCCCAAAGACTCCCAGACACTCATGCTGTGTCAGGCTCTTTGAACATCAGTTTCTCTGAGCTCGTATCCTTGTTACGTCTCAGCGCCTTTCTCCAGGCTGGCTCTCTACCAAGAGGCCAGTCAGAGTCATGCAACTTGTCACATTTCTAACATATTGTTATATTCATAAGTAACATATTCATGTATGGAAGTTGATTTGTCTTCCAGCAGCAGTTGGCCATATAGTTTGCAGCCAACATTCCTCTTTGGTTCAGTGCGCCTGGCCTCGTGCACCACGGCGGGTTTCCTTGTCAGATAAATATAACCAGGGTCATCCACTGGCACCATGGCTTCAGCCATTTGGGGCCTGGCAAAGTCCCCACAATAACTCAGTACTTATGGTACAGCTAAGCCAAGAGGGGGGAAGTGGAGGGCTTGTTTCTGTGGCCTCAAAGAACCTCTGGCTGGGGGTCCAGGCTTAAGAGGCTGAGCCCCAAAGATAGGAATAGGGGGAGGGGAGGGTTTGGGTTAAGGATAAAGGACCTCAACCTGTAAATATCCTGTCAGAAGGGACTTTCAGATCTCTGAGACTACAGTGCCCCCTGGGGGAGCTGGAATTACATCTAAGGAGTGCATACAGTGTGACACAAATGTACAAGCATTTATATGATTCCGTGGTGCAACTGGATTTTCCTGAGCTTGACATTTGAATCAGTTTAATGTGGGACACGTCGCTATAAAGTTACTACACACAGGGGCCTCAGGCCCGGTTGCAGTTTAGCCCAGATAACATGTTAGCAGTTTTTTCCATGCAACACGTGATCCAGGCTTCCCAATTAGTAGAGCTCTTTATGCTCATAAATATCAGTGTGTCTGGATTCATGTGTGAAGACCGGCATGTCTCACTTTTAAACTTATGAGAGGATGTGTTGTTGGTAGACTGTTGAGCAAAAATGTTGTGCATATTTTTCTACATATTTTGTGTCTTTTTCCCTCACAGATAGCCCTGAGCTCAAACATGAATGCAGGATTTCAAACTTTTCCAGTTATAAATAGAGCAAAGGGCCTTTGATAAGTGGGGTTGGGTGAGAAAAGATGATTTAAAACTAAGCTCTTACCAGTAGGAGTTCATCAGCTGTTGGCCAGAGCTGCAGCCTTCTCTCCTCCCTACACAAATGTTAAACAACAGTTGGCACAAACCCTTGGAAAAGCACCCACCTGTTATTGTTTGTATGTGGAAAGGACTGACAGGCATGATTTATCATTTATGCAGATGACTATACAATAATGCAAAATAACATCCTAAACTAAGATTTTTTTTCCGTTTGTTAAACATTGCAAAAACAAATCTCATGTCACTGTTAATATTGTACATTAATATGTTATTAATGTCATTTGATAGGACATTACCTTCACAGAAATGTTTAAAGTTTCAGTCAAAACAACTACCATGAAATGATATGAGAAATGAGTACGAGATAAAAGTGAGAAGGAACTTTGTTTGACACTTAGTTGCTGCTCTTTCTCTTGCTCACTGTGTATAGCATATAAAAGCTAAATTAGGCATTTAAAAGAGTTTATTTTTATATTTAAAAATAGATTTCTCTGATTCTTTAACTAAAAAATCCAGTAATAATAATGCTACCACTGGGCTCCCAAAATTTTCTTACTTCTCTGAACTTTAACGTAAGAGACGAGCACATTATGCTACGTCCAGATGAACAGAATCAGCTTTTTGGGATTTCCTTACCTGAATGATTGAGCATGCATCAAGGCACTTTAACTTAAGAGAATTCCAGTTACACTTGCTGGATGCGCATAAAAATGTAATTTGAAAAAAAAGTAACCTCTTTCTGTTGTTGCTGTTTTTTGTGGTGCAGATCGCGAGTCCCGAGAACACGAGGACACCAGAACCACACAGAGTACAGGCGGGGTTAGACCACCACCACTCTATCCCAAAGAGATTGTGAACAGCAAAAAAGTCCTTGCAGTGCGCAAGGAGCAGAAGAGGAAGCAAGGCAAGCAGCGCATCATTGGCTCAACCATTGATTACTCTCCTCTGCCCATTGACAAGCATGAGCCTGAATTTGTAAGTATTCCATGTGCAAAGTTTCATGTGGTTTTTGCGGTGTATAGCTCAGTATACAACTGGTAGTTGTTTGGTTAATAATCCCGTGCTGCATTTCTCTAAAGGGTCCATGCAGGAGAAAACTGGACGGGATCATTCAGGGAATGAAGGATACTTCTCGTGTAATGGCACTGTCTTTGTACCTTCCCAACTGTGACAGAAAAGGATTCTTCAAACGCAAACAGGTGAGCCTTGATTCTTTAAACCTTATATAGCCTCACACCACCCTTTGAGCAAGCATTTGACCAACATAACAATAAACTGCATAATTTCATTGTTATTAAACATAGTTATTTCAGTGGAATGACAGCAATCAGTGGGCTTGCTTGCTAGCTGTTAGCTTTAGCCCTTTGAGAATTCACTCCAGGAAATGCAAATAAACATTGTTATGATGATAGTGGTAAGTTCAGGTTAGCAAGCTGCCTCCAAATACTGCATCATTCTACCACACAGACACAGATGTCTGTTAATTAGAGCTAAATAACTAACAAATAGTTCACTTACAAAAAGCAGTGCACAGACCTCTCAAATGGAACAACATCAAAAATGCTCCAAAGGACATGAACATCCTAAAC
Source organism: Mchenga conophoros (assembly GCF_057382185.1). NCBI lineage: Eukaryota > Metazoa > Chordata > Actinopteri > Cichliformes > Cichlidae > Mchenga > Mchenga conophoros. Next base: position 33,903,283 of record NC_140541.1, read on the forward strand.
CAAAGAAGTCAAATACAGTGACTCCAATTAGCAGTGCTGGAAGCTAGCAGAGAGCTAACTATCATTCACCAATAACTCAAGGCAGCCCTAGCTCTAAAAATGCAGTTTATCCTTGCTAAAATATAATTCTCCCCCATAATTCAGAGTTACTAAGAAAAATCCCCACTTTGTGGTTATCACATAGTTGGAAAATAGCTCATTTAAATGTAGGCCTTTTAACATGGGACCTTGCTGGATTAACTCACTGTTTTCTTCTCCACAGTGCAAGCCATCTCGTGGCCGCAAACGAGGCATCTGCTGGTGTGTTGACAAGTACGGTGTTCAGCTCCCCGGCACAGACTACAGCGGAGGTGATATTCAGTGTAAAGACCTGGAGAGCAGCAGCAATAACAATGAGTGAAACTGGGAGGGCCATTTTGACCTCCCCCATCCCCCAACCCTTAACCACCACGTGACCCAGGGCCCACGCCTCCTCTCTGAATCACACCTGTATGCTCCGCCCTACGTTCACTTCAAGATTTGTTTTTTCAACTTAAAAAAAGAAGAAAAAAAAATCCAATCGCAAAACAACAGGCTGAAAAAAGACACCTGTATTTTTTTTCCTTTCTTTTCAGTTGACCAAGCACTCTTCTCTAAATGAGGGTGAAAGTCCCAGAAGATTTACTAGATCCTTTGACTATTATGATCACGGGACCGCCCTTCTATGAGCCTGGTCCCTTGGCTGCAGATCCATGAAAATATATGCAACTAATGGATATATTTTTATAGAAGCTGTGGGTTTGTGTGAGGTGAAATTAAAACAATTGTAAAGAAGAAAAAGAGAGAAACAGCATCAGGCTTATTGATTGAAAACAGATCAGTTTTAGGCCATGGAACATGATGCCACTGTGGAGCTGACGATTGGCCAGAGTAATTTGTTTTTATCTGTTCTCCAAAAGAAAAAAACAAAGAAGAGATAGGGATATGCTGTAACAGTTGACTCTATCTGGGTTCTGTCAGAGCACTTATGAATAGGGGAACCTGCTTGGATATGTGTAAAAAAAATCACAAAATGATGCGTGCATGGACGCGTGCATGTGTACAGTTTGAATGTGTGGTATGTATGTTGGTATATGACGGAGTGAGCCTATTACAAAAAAGAATGTCCTTTTTTTTCCTTTTTCTTTTTGGTTTTTTTTTCTGATTTTGTCACAAGTATTGCTAGAGCTTGAAGTGGTATCGGGACTGGCCTTCTCTTAATGTAAAAGCGTAAAAAAACAAAAACAAAAAAAAGCAAGTAGACCATCACAGATGAATCTATGTATGTGGCTCTTTGACAATGTAGCTAGCCTGATATGCCAACTGTGCCTATTTGAACAGACATTGCCATGCAGGGCGACACAGAGCTTAGAGAGCACCGCTGGCTCTACTGGTGAACTAAACGTTTTCAGCTTAAGTCTGACTCAAGTCTGACTCCGATCATGAGTGCATGCAATCCAGCTTCCCAGTCGGGCCGGCCGCTTCTCTGATCCATTTGTGTGAAGTGTAGTTTTGTATGGTTTTGTTTGTGCTGTTTTCTTTGCCTTCAGTGAAGTAAAGACCACCCACTTTTGAGCCATGTTTCTTTATCAAGTGGTTCCCCCTCAGTACTGCTACTACAGTGTAACCATGGTGTATTACATTACTTTTAAATATAGTTACTGAATGTTTGTTTTTCCTGTAGAAACAAAGTATGAGAACAATGTAATTGTGCTTGGGGGGAAAAATAGCCTGTAAAGAATTTCAAAGGATTCTTGTAGGTCAACTACAGGGAAGTCAAAAAAGCTAACAATCTGAAATCCTTCTGCTTACACGCCTCCATGCGGAGGTTATCTACCTTTATCTAAGTGGGGCATGATCCAAACAAAAAGGTTACAGGTTATAACAGGGTCTTTAATAGAGTCGCTCTCTCTGTGTGCAAGTCACAGTGCCTTCCTATATGCAAAGACATTTAAATACTGACGTGAAAGTGACATGGATATCATGCGGGGCAATTTTCAGATACTTGATATGACAATAGAGGTTCTGATTAAGAGAAGAACAGTGAATGTGGTAGGTCCTTTGAAATGGTGTCGATAATATGTTGCAAATCCATTTGTAATCTCCGCCTGGGGGTAGTTCTGGACAAAAATGATGTGTGAGGAACTGCAGTCCGTTAAACCTCCTTCTTCTCTTTGACAACCAATAAGCTAAGATTCATGCTTCTTCATGTGAATGCCAATGTATATGATTGCCAGAGAGGGGAAGCCAAAGGATGTTCGGAGGTAAATCGTGTTTTAGGGCTTTTTTTAATGCTTCTGCAGATGTGTGCATCCTAAATGGCTTCCAGTTGGGAATACATTGTCAAGGCTCCTTGCCCCACTTCCAACACCAAATCCCCGCTACCACTTTCGAAAATAAGCAGCTTGCACTTATTTCAGTTACTCACTATTGATATTGACACACGGCAACATCCTGAGATGTGGTATCATGAAGTTAGTTTAACAGCAAGAACAACAAAAAGTAAAAAAAGCTAAATGTTGTGTTATCTTGTGCTTACCTTTCAGAGGTGGTGCTTTGAGGTAATATTTGTTGACAGGGGCTGTGAAGCCCATGCCTGGGACCTCCAATACAGCAGCATCTTTTAGGGAAAAGTAGATTGAAAGTAACACAGCTAGAGATGTTTTCATGGCCTATTGCACAGAGATGACAGCTGAGATAGAGACAGAGGAGACAGAGAAGAGGGAGAGCGAGCGCCATGGGCAGTGGTCATGATCAGGGCCTAGCCACTTCCCCGATGTGGGGTCACCAATTGCATGACATTAGATACAGTTAGCAGGACAATAACTGGGAGTCGTGGAAATCCGAGGAATGAAATACTGCAATCAGTTTAAATATCTGAAATTGGAACTTGGCAAATATCAGCGTTCCAGTTATCTCTTTCATTTCAATTGCAGGTTGGAATTCAGGATTCCTGTTTGCGAGTAGCAGCTTCCTCAGGTTTCATATCTCCTACTTGGTTTGAATTTCAATTCACATACTTCAGTAGTACAGTAACTACAGTACAGCTTTTATTTCTGAATACATAACACTTTTTGGATGTAATGCGACGATACAATTGGGTTTCGTAATTTGGTGTTCACTGGCTTGTGAAATCGACCCATCGGTGGCAGGAGGATAGCAGGAAATAAAATGGTCAGTATTTGGAGCTACATAAGACAAATAAGAAAAAAAAGACAAAAAAGCTCAAATTATTAAAGTGAATATCACTGTGTAATATTTATTCAACTTGTAATTTATGTACTCTTTTAACCTTTGTCTGTTTTTGTTATGACAAAGCATTTATTTAAATAAAGTTATGTATTCATTTAAGCATTCTGCGTGAAGCTTTCATTTCTAGTACTGCATCTTTAAGGGGAGTAAGTAGCTGCTAAACTGGCTTGAAACATACAGTTTGAGCGGGAATCTTCCTGATTGTAAGCACTAACTAATCTCTGAGGCACGAACTGTTAAACCTCTTAGACATAAGTCTGAGACACCCAGGCTACACTACAGGATCTCATCCAGCATGCAGGATGTGACTTTATAAAGCCTCGCCTGAAGGCAAGTCACCTGGTTTTCAACACCATAGTCAAAAAGATTGCACCGGAAGAAGGAAGTCATTTAACATGAGTTTGAACTTCGGGGGGGATAACATCTACAGGGGCTGGCTCACTATTCAAATGACTGGGAAGAAGAGATCTGTAGCCTGAAGGAGACTTAATCATGTTATGGAAAACCTGCCTTTATCAGCACTTAAAGGAAGAATGCGCTCCCTGTGACACACCTCTTTACACAGACGTATATATCCAGTTGCGTGCATATGGAAGATATGGAAACAATATGGTAATCTTTGAAAGTATTTTCTGTGGATACTAAATGTGAAGCAGTTTCACCATCCAGGTGTTTGTCACAACCATCTTTTGAAAAACATGATATAAATGCACTCAAAGAGCACAGATGCCAGTTTCTGATTAGCTGTTGGCTTTCAGTTAAACATTAAAGGGCTCTAAGGACATGTGCATGCATCTCTGAAGATGGGTGTCTGGTCATTTTTATTCTCTTGTGGCTTTAAGGAAGTGACAGAATAGGACTTTTCTTTTTTTAGGGGGCCACCAAAATCTTTCCCTGGGGACCTCAAGACTTTGACTGACTCCAGATGTGGGTGACTGAAGCAGGGCATGAAAGGGTAGAAGGATCCAGGAGTTCCTGTGTAGCTAGCAGATCAAGGGTGCTGTAAAGGTTGTTGTGGTATGTTTCCATGAGTGTGTGTGTGTGTGTGTGTGTGTGTGTGTGTGTGTGTGTGTGTGTGTGTGTGTGTGTGTGTGTGTGTGTGTGTGGACCAGGGGCAGCGCATGCTTTGACTTCAGGGAGGAGGAAACATGTGTAGAAGATTTGATTTGTGAGGTAGTGTACATGACAATTACTATTTGCCTTCAAAGAAACTGACAACTGCACTTAGGACTTCAAAGCATTTATGCCCCTTTTATTAGATAATTAGGCCAACAACGTTGGACGTCTACATCTAACATCAACTCACGCACCTCACTGCATCCCAAATCCAGTCAAACTGCTGTGCTGTGCACTTTTCTGCCCATGCGAGACCTAAGGTGGGATACTTTTCTGTACTGTATTTCAATTATACAATTAAACAAATGGTCAGTGCTGAAAAATCCCAAGCAAAAAGCTTTGGAGATGCTTTTAGTTGCTTGTGCATTGCGTTGCCTGTGGCTCACTTCATTAAATGTGACTTTTAGACAGGATGATGGGACATTTAAAGACATAAGCTTACAAATGGCATGCAGATGTTTACACTACGTATTTAGGATCTCTTCAAATCACTGCTTGTGCTCTTGTATAATACTATCTCTTTAAGAGGTAATAGTGGTTCTTGTCATCACTGAGATGGAGATGAAAGGAGATTTGAAAGAAAGTACGGCAGTTGGGAGTAAATCACATGACTTAGTGATAGAATCCGCCAGTGCTGGTGGTAGAAGACGGCAGACAAGTGTCTGCTAGTTTTCTAGTTTTCATCCAAGCCCTTTCATCCCAAATGGACTAAGACCTAGAATCCCAAATGGTGGGTTGTTCATCGTGGATCGGATGTGACAGTGAGACCCACAAATGTGTGTTAAGTAAACCATATTTAGAGATTAAGATTTGACGTCCTTCAAGCCAAGAAAGAGAACCTTACGGTGCAGTCTAGTAGACGTTCTCAATATTATGGGAGATTCCAGCAATATAAAAACGTAATCTGCATCATTCTAACAACTGAATGAAGTTTTATATTTTAAACAATTGTTTTTAAAAGGAATCAGAGCGAATCTGTGAAATTTCATCAACAAAAGTTTTAAATGAGACAGCGAATGAGATTGGGGGCTCCATGGTCTAGGTATTTTTGATTTTCTCTGACAGCAGTTACTTTCAATCACAACAATAAACGGTTTCTTACACAAGCATACAGTTTCTAGTTTAACTTAAGAAGCAAATTAATTTTTACCTGGAACTTGGTACCATCAAGAAAGGGCACTTTATCACAAATCCTTAACTGACCAATCAACACGCATTACCAGAATCCATTTATGAGCAAACTCAGCTTTCATGTAAAAAAACAAAAGTCATAGCATTGTTTTATTTTTGGGGTGGCTGTAGCTCAGGTGGCAGAGCAGGTCAGCCACTAATCAGAAGGTCGGTGGTTCGATCCCAGGCTGCCTCCTGGCTGCATGTCAAATATCCTTGGGCAAGATACTAACCCCATGTTTGCCTACTGGTGGTGGCCAGAGGGCCCGGTGGCGCCAGTGTCCGGCAGCCTCGCCTCTCTCAGTGCGCCCCAGGGCAGCTGTGGCTACAACGTAGCTTGCCATCACCAGTGTGTGAATGTGTGTGTGAATGGGTGAATGACTGAATGTAGTGTGAAGCGCTTTGGGGTCCTTAGGGACTAGAAAAGCGCTATACAAATGCAGGCCAAATGCAGGCCATTTTATTTGAGTTTGGGTATTTATCTGATTACATTAAAACACTTTTTTGCCCGGAAGAAAGTGTATAGAATTATTTTGGCTGTTTAGCAGCATTAATGCCAACTTACAGTACATAATGTTACAAGCACTGCTCCAGGTCACTTACAGCTGAGGGTGGTAGAATGGGGTTACTATGAAGTTCAAGTCGTTTCTATTATATTGTTCAGTTTATAGTACCAAGTCACAAAAAGAGTTGTCTAGAGGTTATTTATATCATAAAGCAAAAAACCCTACAATGTTATAGAGAGAATAAGTGCTTGGTGTTGGTGGGGAGAACAAACTCCCTTTATACAGGAAAAGACTTCCATCAGAACCAGACCTCATGGATGGGCAGAAATCTTCTACGACTGGTTAGTGAGGGAGTGGAAACAGAAGACAGAAAGAGGAGCATGGAGAAACAATCGGCAATAACCAGGACAAAACACAGAATGCAAAAGGCAAAACTTACCTATTTGTCTCTTGAAGACTGCACGGTTCACTGTAACGGTAGTATAGCAGTGGGGTGGGGTTTTGGCTCAGCTGCAGGGGAGGGGTGGAGCAGAGGGTTCAGGGGCAGCACCAGGAGAGGCTGGCTGGTACATCTGTCAGCCATCATCTAATCATGATTCTCCTATTTTACACAGTAACATGCAGGGACCGCAGTGTGTGTATGTGGAGAAGCTGGAACACGGATTACCAGGGTAACATTGGATGACGTCTGAAAAGACAAACTGCTATAAGCTGAGCACATGTGTAAATAAACCAGCACTAACTAAATCGCCTAACTTGTGTGTGGCAACTTGCTACCAGTAAGGTAAAAAAATAGGTGTATTTTTTAATCAAACACTTTTTTATTTGACATTCAGATTACAGAGATGATAAGAGCCGGATGACTCTTCTGCCTGATATTAGATTGTTATGTTTACGTAAAGTTTTTTTTTTAAAAAAACCCTGAAGACCCATTATTATTATTGCATGCAACAGTTGCGTGCAAATGCATGGGAAGCAAGAAAAAAAGAGGGAGAGGATACAAAATGCTCAACGCATCATGGAAAATTCCCCAACAACTTGAACTAAGGGATTGTTCGGGGTCACGTGATCAAGCTTAACTACCATCTTTGTTAAAAAGGAAAGTTTGTAGAGAGTAAAAAGTAAAGATGCTGCCTGTTTGAAACTCGAGGAACCACAGCATTCACACTGAAGGTGAAGTGCTTAGTTGTGATGATATGGCACCATGAGGTGCTCAAGATATGATGGGCCTGATCATTTAGGACTTTCTTTGTACGAGAAAGGATTTTAAATTCAACCTAACAGAGCGGCAGATCAGCGCTGCTAGGAGAGGTACAGCCTGGTCAGGTCACCAGTCTATTACAAGGCTAACACAGTAGGAAGAAGACAACCATTTTTCTCACACATATTGCCACAGCATGCATGTCTTTGGACTGTGAGAGGAAGCCAGAGTACTCACCAAGAGCCCATGCAGGTGCAGGGAGAATACGTGAACTCCACACAGAAAGGCCTGGTGGTGAATCCAAATCCAAGATAATCATGCCTTGATGTTATAAACACTGTACCAACGTGTTCCCTAGTCTTTAGTGTACCTTACCTCTCTCACCATGATAACTGGATTTCTCCAGTCCCGTATGACCCTGAATAAGCGGTAAGTGGAAGCTAATTGCCAAAAGCCTTGTTTCTTGTATTTAGCAGAAAGCTAACTTCCTCTTGTTTTGGCCTTATTGAATCCACTTCATGCAATACCAGAGTGTTCAGGAACTCTGGTATTGTGTGAAGGTAGTGGATAAAGTGTAATTCCCCTTTAAGATACAGCTTCATTATCTGTTCCTCTATTCGTGCCCCTGCATAACCACATCTGTGCAGATTCAGCACTGTTACTGGCTTCCCTGCCCTGCTGAGCTGAAACATAATAATTGGCTTTTTTGTCCATATTGAGAGTTAATGTTTCTACTTCCTGCTAACATGGGAGCACCTTATCATTTCAGCACAGATAAAACAACAATTATTTTGTTAACATTCAACAAGTACAGCTTCTGGGAGTCTTAGTAACAGACCCACCATCAACATATCAAGGGAAGTTTGTTGAATGCTAACAAAAGAAATAGTAGCCTGAAAGTAGGGCGGATCTTGGACTCTCTGTGCCAATACACACATACAGTACGTGTGCTTTTGCACATACACATGCACTCACACACTCAAAAACACCAAGCAAGCAGAGATTCTCACCCCCACTCTCAATCCTTCTGCAAAACTACCCTCCTTAGCTCATTGTGCCAGATCTATTAAAGCCCAAACAAAAGACACTTGTTTTGATTCGTGTTTTTGCAAAAGACCAGCCTCGAACTACCATCAGATGTGGCGAAGGATCCGAGGATCCACGGACGACACTGAGCCAAGCTGTCAAACATTTATGACAAACTCTCTTCCAAAACAAGGCATAAATAAAAAAAATAGATAAAATATGTCACAAAAACTGAACAAAGCTGTGAGGCTGTAGCTAAAGGAGCAGGAGTGTGATTAAATACAGCATTGGACTGGTGTTCAGCTACAGTAACTGGCACATGGGCACAAGTATAAGGTTACGTGGCCAAAGCCAGTCAGGAGTGGTCTCATATGATACACTTTTGGCCTGGACTTCAAAGAAGTCTCTTTTTACACCCAAGTCTTGAATCATTTTGATGGCAAATCACTGGTGACTGTTCTTGGGGACATTTCCCAGTGTTTGCAATTTCTACTTGATGTCACATGTACTTCAAAAATAAAAACTTAACAGATGTTCAAGGAAGCCCAATCATTCAGTGCAACTTTTATTAGCAAACGAATATTTCATTTATTGAGCAAATCATATATATGCAAATTATTTAGGCTTTTAAATCCTGTATACATTTGTTGCACATCTGCAAGCCACTTTTCAACCCACCTGCTCTTCCTTTTCTGCTGTGTCTATCTTAACCAGCCTGATATCCATTGTCACTGCCGCTCTGTTTTGTGCCAGGCTCTTGCTGGTGCTCTCGCCGCCTCTGGCTTTCCATGTATGCACATGAAAAAGCAGGGAGGTGTGAACTGCCAGGCCTCAGAATGGAGCCATGCCACCAAGGATAAATTACTCCAGATGGTGTCACGAACCAGGCTCAAAGGGAAAGACAAAATATGGAGAACGCATATCACTTGTATGAAAAGTAAAATAAGTAATTAAGTAATCTGTTATGTCTGAATGGCTGCAGATGGCCAGGGTAAGTAAATAAAGAAGTAAATCAAAGTCAAATGTAAGTCAAAGGGAGAAAAGAGTGATTGACTGCTGAGGAACATAAAGTATATACCTGCAGATGAGCAATCTGCAAAAAACACCCATCCTGCTTGTTGAGTGTAAAATTACATTTAGCTGGAGCTGACATGAAGTTTAAGAGCCTGAGTGCCACAAATCAAAGGACCATCTTCTAAGTGGCAGCTGCTTGGAGGTTTTTGCCAATGCCACTTTTTGGCTAGAAACCTTCAATTTGACTAGAAGAAAGAAGTAAATGTGGCTGATGTAGACACAAATATTACATTTGGAACTAAAATATCAAAATATATCACAACAGAGTTGTTTTTGATCAAGCCACTAAAAGTACCTGCTGTGAATACTTGATAAATCTTATTCGATATTATCAAAGTAGTGTCTAAATTCTGTCGCTCCACAATTAGCTTCAGCACAGCTTTGATGCTCAAAATTTGTCCCTTGGCTTCCAAAGGGATCAACTCATATTCATTCTAATCAGGAGCAAATAAAAAAAAAAAAATACAGATTGAGATTCAATCCCAGTAAACACTTGATAAGTTTATTGCTCGGGAGTTTCACTTCTTATTAAGTACAAACTGAATTTTAGTAAATTATTGTCCCCAGTAGAGTCAAAAAGTATGATGGATTATGTTTTAGGCAGGCCTACCTCATGAGTGACTAGTTGCTACTCTATGACAGTGCAGTTGGTCAACTTTTTTACACTTTCGGTAAAACAAGACAAGGTGAGTATAAAGCAAACAAAAACTTAAAGGAACACAGAGTATAGTGTCAAATTAATTAAATAGTTAGTAGCAGAGGAGGTTGGTATTCGGTTTTAACTGCGTTGGTGTTAATGAAATGAACAGCAGGTACACTAGAGGGGCAACAATGAAACAACCTCAAAACAAGAACAGTTTGGCAGGTGGAGGGCACTGACATTTTCCAGCCCATCTTTTCTGACTGTTTTTTCACTAGCTCTGTATTTGACCAGGGTCAGTGTCCAACTCCCCTAGGATGGCACATCAATACATACCTTTGTCAGGTTTGCTATGTCTCTCAGCACAGTCTCAAGAGCATAGAGGAGATGCCTTGAGACAAGCAGATACTCTTGGATAGGACTCCAGAAGCTCCTTAACCCATCAGCAGGACCAGTATCTACTCAGGAACAGCAAGAGCCACAAAATTAGATCCTTCAGGTCACTTGTGTAAATATCCCTGACCAAACAATCAGAGAAAGATTTCATGAGGGTAGCTTTAGGGCCCAAACATCCTCTAGTGTGCCCTGTGCTCATGTCCACTGCACCATGGAGCCAGTTTGGATTTTGCCTCCCTGTGCTTTTCACAGATGAGAGTAGGTTCACCCTGAGCACATGTGACAGACGTGAAAGGGTCTGGAGAAGCTCTGGAGAAGGTTATGCTGCCTGTAACATCGTAAGGCATGGCGATGGGAGGCATATCCATGGAGAGACACACAGACCTCTATAGGCGTGGCAGCAACGCCCTGACTGTCATTAGGCATGAGTGAAATTTCATCAGAATGGGCTAGCCTTCCACTTTGATTTTCAGGGTGTCTTTGAATTCAATCCTCTTTATGTTGCCCATTTAAATTTTTCATCAAACATTGTGGCATCCTTTCATTCCTAATACACTAACCAGTACCAAATTGGCACAGCTATCCTGACTTAAAAAGATATCTACTGACATGGCAAAAAGATTTCCACTTACACAAAAGCTATTCATTCATGTAGTTAAAGTGTCAAATTAAACGTAGATAACAACTTCACTATCCTGCAACTTTTTTGATTCACGCACTGCTATTTTTACAGTGACAGTGCAACAGAGACTGAAATACGGTGATTACATGAAATCAATGAGAGCACTTGCCTTAAGGGCCAAAAACTGTCTGCAAACATTCTTCCTCTCAGCGTGTATGAGTGAGACAGCACTGTACAGTAAGTTACAAATCATGTAATAAGTATTATCCTTACATTTACACTGGTTTCCGCTCTTAAAGTCATGATGTGCAGCAGTACAAAAGTGTGTGTGCATGGGGTTTTGTGTGTGTAGGTGTTTGTGTGTATGTGTGTGTATGAATGGGCTGGTTTATTCATAGACACCTTTACCACTTAGTATCACATTTGTCAATGTCAGCCTAATCCCTCCTCATGTCAACACTTAATTAGTAACCCTGGCAACACACACACACACACACACACACACACACACACACACACACACACACACAAGCATGTCAGTCCACAGTATCGATAGGAATGGCCACACAGCGGTTTCCAGGGTTATTATCGTAAGTGTTGACAGGCAAACTGCTGAAAAACAACAACAGCTCTCTGCAGTTTATTATACGGATGGGTGTGGATTCCAAGAAAAACATGGATGATGTCAGATTTTACAGTCAAAGTTAAATTAACACAACATTTTCACTGCAAAATCTTAAAAAAAAAAAAAAAAAAAAAATGACAACCAAAAACTGCAAACAAGTCTGTTCCAGTCATGGGCAGAGCATTTTATTTCATTTTGCACATCAACATGAAATTTTGCAAAAGGTAATCAGAGAAAGCATTACTTGAAATAAAAACTTAATTATCTTAATTAAAACAGTGTTCACCAAGTATTACTGCTAAAAAATGTATGAGTATAGATAGTGCACACATCATCTTCAGCGATTCAAAGATTCTCCACTCAGCTAAAGAATAAGTGGGGGTTTGTCCCCATTTTGCCATTAGAATAACATTTAATCTGTGTCATTTATTATATTTATATAAATTAATAATAATTTATTGATTTATACAACAGTAGCAGTGTAGATTAATAAACATAAATGTAAAGTTATCCAAAATGCTACACTGTGAGTCTAAATGCACCAGCACATTAGGATGTCATTGCTGCTCATTGCGAGCTACAACTGTGCGATATGGAAGGAATAAATTTGAGTGGGACATCGAGTCTGATGCTTGTAGACCAGTGGTGTCAAGATAAGGCCTGAGGGCCAGAAATGGCCCAGCAAAGACACCAATTCTTAACACTTAAGATCAAAGTGGGCTGTATGTGGCACGATATTTAAAATGAGGTTTATATCCCTGTTGTGGGGTGTCCACCATGACGCCGTTGTGGAAACAGCTACTAGAAGCATCTTACAAACAAGCTTTTGCTATCACAATTCAGCTGCATTTTCTGCTCCATCAGAAGCACAAACATTTTGTTTTGCACGTTTAGTTTTTCATTTATTCTCCTTGATCGCTGGTAAGTTTAGAATTTTAATGCTCCATTCCTATTGGTTGATTCTTAGACAGTATTTATAATGGTAGACTCTCATCTTCAATTTCTAAAATTGCCAGCTTTGGGCTTCGATCACTGAGCAGTGTAAGACTTCTGATATGGAGGCACAACCAATATAATATTTAGTCTCTTAAAAAAGACTAACTGCACTTACTGAGATCCTACATGAGACATTTAAATGCAGATAAAATCCTTAGTAGGTTTAGGCTGAAAGTCTATATAATTAACAGATTAATGCTGATTTCATCAGACTAGGTGTAATGTCAAAGAGCTTTCTTAAAATGAAAAAAAAAAAAGCAGAAAATGAGCTGACTCTGCAGTTCCCCTTAGCATTGCAAACCATTTTAGCCCCTTTTAGATGGTTATTTTGCTTTTCTTGTCTCTGAATGGCCTCTTTACTTGTAGCCCTAAAAGTTATGCGTTTGCCTTATATTCCTTAAAAAGCTTTACTTTCGGACAGCTTTACATTAGCTGAAAATCACCAGAATGATGGACTGACAGAGCTGATAACAAGCTATCATTTAAAGACCTCAGCATGTTATTTTCAGAAGTTATAATGACACTGAGGATGAATATTAAAAGAAATCCAGATTTTTTCTGTGTGTATTAGATGGACACTTATCATGATCTAACTTGGTGACGACCCTAAGCCTAACACACATCAGAATGTATTTATGTCCCCCTGCCTCGAACTGTTGTTGCTTATGCATGTTTTTTGACTAGAATGAGCACTGTAGTTTGAGTGGATTATAATATATATCATACTGCTGAAAAATGTCCATTTACCAGCAAAAATACTGTAGTTCACTCTGCATTTATGCTCTTTTACTGAAGCCACTTTCCTAAAAAAGTATTATATCATACGAGTATGAGCTTAGTCATCACCTGTTGATGAATAATCCTCATAAATTTGGAATTGTGAAGAAAACCCAGCCCCATTTTGATGGTGCGCTAGTGAGATGCTTCTGCAGTGGGCATTGCTCTGTGCACCTCCTGAAACTGGTTACAGTTGGGATCCCCTCTGACTTTAGGTGTCTCTGATATCTGGACTCCTGTTAAGGGGTCAACACACCAGCATTCTCCCCGCTGGCCGTGGGTGGACATGTTGCACTGGAAGGAGAGAAGAAAAACACAAACTAGGCAAGATGGAAAACACTGGGAAAAAGAGGCGGGAGGGTAAGGAAACACAGTGAAAGCAGGGGATGCATTAATGAAGCATGGCGTAGGGTGGCTTGAGATTTGTGTTCATGTGTGTGTGTGCGAGGATCTTCTGGCGGCGGGGGGTCATTGGATGAGAGTGAGGACTGTGATTCGGGTGGGACAACACTCACCCAATAACAGCCTGTCCTCAGGTTATGCCCCCTACACACAACCCATCCACAGCCACACATGTGATCGCAAACACTCCCACACATACACGCACAAACGGAGGCATGCCAGCAGACTAGCTCCCCTGCAGAGCCCACCCTTCCCCCCCAACCCCCTGAAATGAGGTCGTAATTGAAGTGGACACAGTTTACGCCCCGCGTGCGGGGCGGCCGGGTAGGGGACGGCGAAAAGAATGAAGAGCTGGGGGGAAGAAAAGACTTTCCATTTTCTTCCTTCGATGAGAAAGAACAAAAAAGTGACAGTTACAGTAATTACCGCGCGACAAGGAGGGACAACTCCAAAAGGGAGCCGAGTGTTGAGGAGGTACAGTGTTCCTCCCTGGGAACCGTGGACTCTAGTCCAAAACAATGCTGTTGTTTGTGACCGGTGATGAAAATTGGCTGAGTGGTTGAGAGCCCTGCTTTAGGAAACGGTGGCGCCTATTCAAATCTTCTTTTCTGCTCTACTATCCTCGTAAGAAAACACTGGATATGTGACCTTGTTTGTCCTCCCCTGTCTGATGTCTATGGATGGGCATAATACAAATTCAAGCCCCCAGTCGGAAGCACAGTTCGTTCCTCGGCTTAACAAAAGTCTTCCCATGAAGTACGCCAAACAGTTTTATTGCCTTGTAACCTTGAGCTCAGAAGCTTGTTGCCTCATTCATGATGACAACATCTCCCCATGCATTTGTGCGTTTGTGTGTGTGTTTAAGAGCAGAACGCTAAGGAAGAGGCGGGTGTGAGAGTTTATTAAGAAAAAAGACAGGGGGAGGAGGCAGGTGGCAGGAGTGAGAAGGAAGTTATACTTTTGCCAGGGTGATTTTGCCAGGCTGATACAAAGGAATTGTGTGAGTGTGACTCAGACAATGAGAGAAAAGAGAGGGGAAACCCCACAAAGTAATACGTGGGTGAAAGAGGAAAAACCAAAAAGAAAGTCTGAGGAACTGAAATGAAAATGTGAAAAGCGAAGGAGGAAACATAAATGCACTCAAAACTTTAATGCGTTACACATGTATAGGCACAAGAATCTCCACCGATACCGAAAGCCACAGAAGCTCTTTCCCATCATCAAAGTCAGCGGTCATTACTTACATAACCACCAGCAAAGTTTAAAACCTGTTGACATCTGCAACCACTTGAGTTTATTATGGTCTTGTGTTACAGATCACCACGAAACAGTAAGTCACCAGCAAATCCCACAGAGCATAAAACCGCCATGTATCTGCTCACTATGGGCTGAATCACCAAAACATGCCACAGCAATAGCAGGAACCGTAGGAGTGATGTCACAGCAGGTGTGCTGCTTTTTGACAGCAGATGGAAAACACCTGCTGTGACAGCACTGACTGGGGTGTGGCCGTTATTGTGAAACTCGTGAGTTTCCTGATGCGTGATTCAGTGTTCGTATTATTCAGCAAAGATGACAAACGAGTTTACAGTACATGTGAGTAGATCTGAATAATGGAATTAGTCCAACGACGAGAACGTTTTTTGTTGTTTTTTTTGAGTAGTTCAAATGAAGGATGAGGCGTGAAATTCAGTGGAACAATGTGAAACACTGCTTAGACACCAGTGTTTTCATTTGGTTTGGTGGTTTGTAATTTTCTATGATTTTCAGTTTTACTTAACAATAACTGTAAAAGATTTTATTGCCATTCTGAAACTGAAATGTGGCCACAACTGTATAACCTGTGTCTTCCGTGTCCTTTGGCTTTTTGTATAAGCAGAGTGCGGCTCTGAGCACTGTAAATGGTGCTCAGCAGTGGAAGATTTGATAAACAAAAGGGTAACTGGTCAAGAAATGATGTCTCTCAAACTGAACTTTTAGACTACCATGGGCAAAGAATGGAAAACGAGGCACGTGGCATTGTAAAGCGCTTTGGGTGCCTTGAAACGCGCTATATAAAATCCAATCCATTATTATTATTATTATTATTATTATTATTACTTGGACAACAAAGGTGACCTGTTTGGGCTTGCTACTTTCTGTTTCCACCTTCAAACTGGTTACGGATTTACATGAGATTGTTACTCTAAAAATAGATAGATACATTTAGTGACTCACCTGACATTTGTATACACCCCATAAACAGAATCACATCAAAATAAGCCATAAGCACACAATACTCAGTCACTTGCACTCTCCTTGAATTTTAGAGATCATTTTGGGCATACCAGTATGTGTTGCACATGTTCAGAGTTTTGATGGTTTGATGAATGAAAGATAGTTTGGATCTGGTTTTCTGAACAACGGGGGCAGCAATTTAGATTTCCCCTTGATGGATGAAAGTTTCCTCAAAACTATATTCTTTGTTGTGCCTTTCTGCTCAGGCATTCAGTTCAAAAATCCTATTCCAGGATACCTGTACTCAAAATTAAATGAAAATGCTACCACATTAGGCTGTGTCCATGCAGGAATTAATTCAAGGTGAACAGAGATCATAAAAACTAATGACATATGGCACCTTCAACTTGGCAAGATAACTGCTTGGTACCCTAGATAAACTTTTTTAAACTTTTCTCAACTTCCAGTTCGGTGATTGAAGCAAGTACCAATGAGTGTGTAAGGTAATGCTGATTGACACATTACCCAGCAGTAGATACATAACAGTATAACCTTCTATCATCTCTTTTGAGTCTGATTTCCAGTGAGAGGATGAACATAAATATGCAATAGATCACATTTAGGTAAGATGACTGATGGACTCATCACACAACAACCCCCAACCAGGAGTCTAAGACATGGCTTTAAGATGTGTATCATAAAACTCGCATTATTAAACATCTTTGCTTCTGCTTGTGATCAAAAAGGTTCTCAATTCTAGTAACTTAACTAATATCCTTTTGGAGATTTTGTTGCCTGGCTCTCTTGCTAGTTGGGGCAGATCGATCTTAAAGTAGAAAGCTACTCAAGTCACAGCTTACAGCAGTTTGGCTACACTGACCACATCAAGGCTGGACAATATGTGGAATAAGAAACTCACTGGAGAGGCAGTCAATTATACTGTTGTGAAGATATCAGTGGAATCCACACTGACAGTCTGACCCTGAGAGACTAAATAATAGCAGCCCATCATCCTGCTGGTTGCACTCATGACCTGATGCATCATGTTCATGCTTGGATTCTCGGTCTTAGCTGAAGACAGCTGACATGACCAATAATTATCCTTTAAAAGAAAGTAATATCAGTTTGACGCACGGGTGGCTGAGGTCCACAGACACAGAAAGTTCTACCGGAATTTAACTTGAAGAGAAGATCATCTAAAGCCATTTTTTTTAATTTACTTGACCAAATTTGGAGATATTTTTTGTTTGCTTCTCAGGTTTTCCAGCATTGTTTGGCAGGCTTTTTGCAACAAGGGCTATTTCTTTCTTCCTTTTATGTCTACCCTCTCGTCAATGGGAAGTCTCAATTCTTTCTTTATTATGCTTCAAATTATATCCTGTAAGAATCTAAAACATAAAATAACAAAAACGTGAAAAGTCTTACCATACATATATCATGGATGGGTCTCTTGTGAATTTATCTGACCCAAATGTTCTCTTTTGTAAAATAATGTGACGTAGGACAGGTGATATGCCAGCAGCTCACCTGCTTGAGGTTATACAGTCCATGTTTGTCACAGTTTGGAAACTTGAGCTGATACAGGTTCTCCAGTGGGCCTCTGTTATCCTCTGAAGTCATTTTAGCAATCTCCTCTAAGACCCTGTCCAACTCCTGCTGACAGGCACTCTACATGATGAGGGAGAAAAACAACAGTGAGTAATTAACATGTACAAATACACCTGTAGTCACTTTTAGGCGAGGCAAAAAAGAGAGGTAGGTTAAATTTGACTTGTGCTGGAGGCCGAGCAAAATGTTCTCCAACAAAAAAAAAAGAACAGTGAAATAAAATACATCTGTGCATCTTGTAAAAATGTCACAAATATACACATTTATAGTTAACATTTTTATGAGCCACAGTTAGACAAGCAGCAGTTCAGCCAATATTATTGATGTGAGTCTGCTGGAGCGGAACGTAACTGACTGGGCTGCTTAACTCAACTGGTGGCCACGACCATGACCACACAGACACACACAAACCTGTGCTTTCATGCACGCACAAAATTCTTAGCACACTTTTCCTGTACTTACTCTTCTTGTTCTGCACATTTACAGTGTATTCAAGTGTGCACTGTAATGCAGACACACACACCGAGTGCCAGTCTACCCGTGGGATCAAAGGGGTCTGTTCTTATGATTAGTTGGCTGAGGATGAGAGAAGGGAGCGGGAGGAGGCACAGTCTGCCACGAACTTTATCAGACATCTGAACATATAGATGAAAAGCCCTCTCCCCCTCTCTCTGTGTTAGACTCCTTTTCTTTTTCCTAATAAAGACATACATAAACCAACATGTCAAAGACAACTTTTAGTTTCAGAGCAGAGTCCCTGCTCCTACATATTGGGATGTTAGTGGCCAGATTAAGATGGTCCCTGGACTGATTCTGGGCTGTATTTTGCCCATGTGTGTTCTTGAAAGACTCGTGTTGAGATTGATGTCTCAAGATTGGACAAGCAGTCCTTAAGTTGTAATTTAGACACCCCTTTTACAGAAGTGGTTTGGTGTAATAGTCTTTATCTTTTTATTTTTATTTACTGCAGCCTGTCACCACGACTGACCTGATGATGTGCCTGGAGTTTCTCTTCCAGTTTGGGAGTTCAGCTCCTAATACTTCTATTACCACTTAGGACTTTAACCTCCACATCTGCTCCAGTTGTTCCTGGCACTTCTTTATTTTCTTGTGCTCCTTCTTCCTGATGTTGCTGTCCACTGAGATTGCCACATCTATTAAAATTGTGGTCTTCATTGTCAACCACCACTATGTCTGATTGGTTGGCCAGCAACTTGTCTGTCTGGAACTCGAAGTCCCACTGCACTGTTGTTCTCAACATCCTGTGGTGGTATCTCTGATTGGGAGTTACGGACTTCTAATCTGTATATGGTACAGATGTGCCAGTACACTATCTTAGCCACATCTTCTGTCTGTCTATGATACATCCCATGCAGGGCCTTGGTCTTCCATAATAGTGTTCTAATCCTCTTCAATCCCGCCTGTTAACCCCAAGTAGGTGGATCAGTAAATTCATGTCTCACTCACTTATGACTGACAGCTGATGGTTTCACCACTCCTGAATCTACAGTATATCTGTGTTCACTCTTTGTTATGAGCTGGTTTAGGGGGAGGCCTATGCAGAACCGCGTCACCTTGGTAAATCCTGCACTTGATGGTAACTTGTGAAATTCCCTGGAATGGGTCTATAGTGTTCTCTTCCACAGCCCCATGTACTTCCTGATGAATGTTATCAGTGCACTGTTAGCCTCGTAGCGGCCGCCGGTCTGACTGTCAGGTGAACTGAACTTCAGGTAAGAAGTTATGACCTGCAGTCTATCTGGGTCAGATATAAACCAAGTTTAGGTGGAGTTTATTTTCATTATGCTGAGTTTTTCGTACTGCGTACTAGCTAGCATGACGGGGTTTCTATACAGCGGGGTGGGTGCTATGATGTTACTGATGTTGAACTTTATTTTGTTCATAAGGTTAATTAGTAGAGTTGCCAACCGTCCCGTAAAAAACGGAATCGTTCCGTATTCAGACAAAATATTACGCGTTTAGTATTGAGGTGAAAAGGAACACAGTTTGTCCCAGACTTCAGCTACAATGAAAAAGACACAAAGCTGGAGTTATTCTGTCTTTTGCTGTCAGCTGCCTCTTCTTCTCTCATTCTCTCCCTCTCCCGTTTCTACTTCAATCATGAAACTGATCAGCTGGTTACTGTGCAGGGGGGGCAAGGTAGGGCCTTAACAGGGAGAGGGGCGCACAAAGAAATACTTTTCTTTCTTATTCTCATTTAAAATGTCTAGCTTTTAAAAAATAATTATTTGAGCCTTACAACAAACGATTGATAGATTAACGCATATATACCATCAAGACAGTGTACATCACTGTCACAACAGTGTTTGTTTTCATTCAAAGGCTTTATGATTTTTCCTATAATGGTGGGCCCAGAGTCAAAATGCCCAGGCCGATTTTTTGTCACAGTCCAGCCCTGTATGCAGCTCATGTGCAGTCTGGTGTTACCTACATCTTCCTATTCAGAAGGCAGAATTTCTGAGTTCTGAGTACAGTCAAAGCACCACGACTGCAGTTTTTGTGTTGGATGTAAAAAGCGCACATGACGCTGTGACGTAGGCTAGAATCATGGCGGCAGTCAACGACGGTTCCCAGTGCGCTGTAGCCGCTGAATCACTATCTTCAGCAGTAGCTTTCTTTTACAGATGTTAGAGCACTGAGGTACCAGAGTGGATCTTTGGTCTTGGGCTCTTCTATAATTCCCACTTGTTGCATATAACCTCTCTCATTAGGTCAACAGTCAACAAAATAACAGCTGGATAGTCTGGTAGCAACATTGGATCAGTGGTTTGATTCCAGGTCAGCCTAGGCACCCAATGCTACTTGAGCCTATGTTGGAATATGAGTGAGCTGGCTTAATGAGGTCTGCATCATGTGTTAGGGAACTAGGGTACACTGATGAGAACCTGACTATTATACTTGTTATTGGATTATTGGATTGCAGTAATTTAATCTTTATGAATTAAGTTGGATACATTATATCTTACATTTTGTTATTGGCTTTGGAAGTTATGGACACCACTCTTCCCTGTGTCCCTCTCTGTACTGTGGAGCCACAGACTCGCCCATTGGTATCTTTTTCTATAAAAATGGGCTGGTTCCCTCTTACATGTCTGCATGTACTGAATGAATATGGCTGTCACAGTTTTTTTTTTATTTTTGTCAAAAAGAAAATTGAGAGAGACAAAAAGAGAGAGAAATCTGTCACAACCAGAGCTCTGACAGTGAAGCCTGTGTTCAGCATATAGCTCTATGATCTCCAATGACTATTCACAACAAAGTGCATATACTCAACACTAGTCATTTGAAGTCCCTCCCCTTGCCCAGCTGCACGACTCCTTTTACTGCACTGTCTCCTTTGTTGCTTCTAATGATCTTGACATTGTATTGTACCGCCCCGCTTATTATTTCTTGGTGTATTTTGTTTTGTTTGGCTGCAAGCGAGGTTGTTAAATGAGGGAGAAAATGAGCAAAAGCATATCATTGTTTGTCTTATTGAGACATATATGGGCGTCCATATGCGTAGCCCCCTTCAGGCCCAAGCTCATTTGCATGAAACAGGATATGTGTGCTTGCACGCCAGCCCATTGACGACTTTCTAGGAACTGTTTTTAATTTTTTGCGGTGTTGCACTGTGAAATGATGAGTGAGTGCTAAATAATGGAAGGGGGCGGGGTTTTAATGTAAAGACTGCATCAAACTGCCAACTGCCACTCCACTGTGGTGAGAAAAACAAGATCACTTTTCATAGTAAAGGTGCTCATTATGAGCAGTTACTGAAGACGCCTGTGGCTGAATAGGGGCACTGTTGCTTCTGCAACTTTCTATTTAATTAACAAACGCATCAGTAAATCATCAGAGTGGAAATGTGTCATTATGTTTGAAAGCATTTCAAACACAAGGCCTTCAGCTGCCAAAGCTATACAAAGAATTTCTCTACAAACAAATAGTCGTTGCATTAAGAATCTGATGTCACTGTAACTGTCACCTCAGCTCATATCAACTGGTGTATTTTTCAACACTCACAGTTTCTATTAAAGCACATAAATGAGCGCTTATATTAAAGCATGGTACAGGGTGGAAAATGTGGAGCCTACCAAGTAAGCTATGAACTGAGATTGAGCTGGGCCTGTAAAACGCATAAAAATATAGAGAATGTCAAGGATTAAAAAGTGAGTGTGTGTTTATTGTGTGCACATATTAATCTGTTTGTCTGAGTAAAACAGTGCCCAGAGGAGGGCACCACTGTACCAGACATTATTGCTCACACAGCACATTTTTGACCTTGTGTCACTGCTTCTTTTGATGGGCAAACATTTCGCTGTATCCTGTAATGATTATCTTTTGTAGGCCTAGAAAGAAGATGTAACATAGGCAGGTAACGAATAGGCCCCTACATTACACACTGCTGAGATTTTTTTTTTCTTTTCAGCTGTTTCTTTTTAACGACATGCTTCTTTGTTTCCATGTCAGGCAGATGAGCTGCAGGGGAGGTTACAATATATAATTACAACAGTTTTGCTCGTACGATTTATAATAACTTGTGGATCCAATTATGTCAGACATGGAGCCAATATACTTCAGGTTACCAGTTAGTCTACAAAAACAAATCCCAGTGAAATGAACCCTGAATTGTTTACCTGTAGCTAAATTATAGGAAAAAGATTTAACCCTGACCTGAGATACTCTCTGATTTATCTTCATCCTTGTTCTGCGGTCCTGAAGGTATTGTTCGAGGGCGGTCTTCTGCCAAATCCATGGGTTTAGAGGCGGTCTCCCGGTGAGTGGATTTTCAGTCCCATGCACCTCTGCAGCAAATAAACACACAAAGCAAATGCAGTTAATGTGTAGCATATGTCCAGATAAACATTCAGACTTCATGGCTTTTTGGTTTCGATCCTTGTGTAACATTCAATACTTGTTAGGTTCCTAGAAAACCTTATTTTGAGTCATTTGTTTGAGTATGAAAGTTTTCTTGTGGTTTCTTTAGTTAACAAACAGATGTTGTACACACTAAAAATTGCCTCACAGTTTTTAGTGTGTACAACATCTGTGCTTACTAAAATGCTCAAGACTCATCTATATTTATCTATTCAGTAATCAAAGCTACTATTAAAAGTAATTATTTATCTAATAACAGGCCCTTTGAAAAGTTGTCTTAATCCTAGAATTAAAGGACAAAGTCATTCTGTGTCCTCAAGGCATCCTGTGACCCTCCTGCTTCATGTGACTAATTCTGTGCAGCCAGCCGTTGTGTGGACCAAACCGTGCTAAGATGTTTTTTGTGAAATGGCCAAGTGCTACATCCAGCCCATTTAGGTTTAAAATACTGAGCTACACTGAGCAGTGGGGGTCTCTGTGAGAGCAGTTACTGTTGACTGTTATAGCAAAGTATGTTCATCATTTGGTGGCGACAGGAGAAACAAAGCACAAACAACAAAACAATCCACTGAGGTCATTCAGGGCAGATCCAGACAGTGAATTTAACGATGCTGATGACTGTAACTTTAAAACAGAACTACATCAGGGGGTTAAAACTGTATGGACTTTCATCAGCGTAGCAGTCAAAACAGTCATGAATTATAGTCCTAAGGTAGACTGGCAGTCAGTGAAGGTGAGTCCAGACTCGTGAGGATGCACATCTGATGAAGGCTTTTCATGCTGAGTAAGGATTTTTTATGGCATCTAACTTTCCTGCCAGAGGCTTTGTGGGTGTGTGAGAGTGTGTGTATTTGTGTAAGACCGTGTGTGTCTGTAATTAGCACTGAAGCAGAAGAGGTTGTAAATCAAGCCTGAGAAGGAAGCCTTCCCCCAAATCTTGGGAGCTCCTTACACATGCCATGGCACTGTCTGAATGTGTCTGTGCTCATGTGTGCTGGTGCACGCTCTGCCAGGTGTGCAAAATGAGCAAGTCCGGCTTCTATGTTGCTAGAAACTTGTGTCTTACAAATCCCTTTCTGGCAAATTTGGAAATTTCCTCTTGAAAGAAAATTAAAGCAATTAAAGAAAAACAAAAATAAATCATAACTAAAAAAAACAAAAGTGAATTATTTGACCAACAAATGTTTTCAACACAGTTACGCTAATTTTTATTTTATGTAGCATCAGTTTACATAAACACTTGCCTTAAGGCGCTTTGTACTCCACCTGTATTACAAAGTAAAGATCCTACTATATTAGAGTGATAACCCCAAATCAGTTAATTCCCTATGGAGAAGCAGTTGGTTACAAAGGGGAAGAAGAGATGCTCAGTGCATCATGGGAAGTCCCCCAGCAGCAGCAGCATAACTAAGGGATGGTTCAGGGTCACCTGATCCAGACTTAAGCTTTACCAGAAAGCAAAGCTTAAAGTATGAACCCTAGCCTTAAAAGTAGAGATGGTGTCTGTCTCTCAAACCCAGACTGGGAGCTGTTTCCATGGGAAAGGGGTTTGATACCTGAAGGCTCTACTTTTAGAGCCCAGTCTACTTTTAGAAACTCAAGGAACCACAAGTGAGCCTGAAGCCTGGGAGCAAATTTTTAGGTTGGGTTAGTATCATACATGCAGTCTTTGTGATAGGATAGAGCCTGATTATACAAGACTTTGGATGAAAGAAGCATTTTAAAAGGACCAACATTTAACATGTAAGAAACATAAAAATGTGTTCATAGTTTCCCAAATGACAGCGTTCTACCACCACTGTCTTCACTCCTACAATCACTGAACCTATAGTACTCCTGTGTATATCATACAATGAGAAGTACTCATCAGGTTTGGAGAATTACTAGAAATTTGAAGGTCAGTACCCATTCTCTCTAGATGTGTTCCTAGTAAAACACTGACTCCAGGTTAATCAGGAAGATAGTCTGAGCGGTGGAAAAAGGACCAAGGAAAGGTTCAATAGGTACGTGGAAGCTAACCCCCCGGGTTCATAGTTTTACAGGGTCTTGTCAAATCACATGTTGCGTCCTGAATGAAAGAAAATCCTGATTTGGAAAGAAAGCATTTTAAAGTTGATAGAAATTAGCAAAAATCTAAGATGACAAGTCACAATGCTTCTGGAAGTGTTTTTGTAAGACACATCTGCTCTTTGGTCACAGAGGAATGTAGAATGAACCCCACCCCCACTGTAAAACATGGAAGAGGCTCAGTTTGATGCATCTGGGACACAATGAAATGAGAACAATGAAATTAGATGATCTCCAAGACATTCTTCAGAGAAGCACTATCCAGTGTCAGGGACCTGTTATTTTCTAAAGGAAAAGGATACCAATAATTATCGCTAGTTTTTCATTTAGCTTTGCATATCATGTCAGTTAACAGAGGCAAATGGTGGACGATGGCCATAGACCCTGCCAAGGCTGCCCTTTGTCAACAATTATGTTCATAAGTTCTACGGACAGAATTTCTGAGAGAAGCCAAAGTGTTCAATTTTGTGGTTTGGGATAGTGCAGTGAGGCAGAGCTCCGTTGTTCAAGAGGGGCTGGAGGTAAAGCCTGTGATACTCTATGTCAAAGGGAGCCAGCTGAGGCTGTTTGGGAATCTCTCTAGCGTGCTTCCAAAGTGAGATGTCCAACCAAGAGGAAACCCTGGGGAAGACCTTAGACCAGCAAAAACATCCACTGGCTTGTAAACAAAATGGAATAAGTGGAAGGGTGGATGGATGGACCGAATTTCACTGTAATCCATCCAATCTTTAGTGGTATATTTTTATTTGCAACAGTACTGGACAGACTGGTTGACCAGCGTTACTATCCCTCAAGCCAAAATCGTCTTCTTATCGAGATTGGAAAGATTCACATGTGAGCTCCACATGGACAGACTGTGACCATAAATGAGTCCTTAAGTTTCAAGCGGTCAAATTAAATTCCCTACAATCTGTCAGTGTTGACTACATGTAAAAGCTTCCAACCTCCACTTCAGCATACAAATTCAGACTTTTGTTCCAAGTTTTGTTAAGATATTCATGAACTGCGAAGGAATCTTTGACTTGGGAAGGTTTTGCAGGGCACATCAAGCAAGGGCTTGCTTTTAAGAAGAAATGATATCTGCCGTCAGAAACACATAAAAGCATTTTATAGCTTCACAACATAAATGTTAGTGGAAGAAAATGGATGGATGGGTAATGTAAAGCATTATTTCCCCTTAGCAATGCAAAAGTGAATGAAGCAGGAATGCTGTGTTGTGGTTGAGTTAAATAAGGTAGATACACAGCTTGTAAACACTTTTCTGCGGTTGTGTTTGAACTGCCTCTACAGACACTTATAGGAACTCATGACTGCATTTTCAAGCAGAAAAAACCCCAAACTTGTCTTTAGCCAACAGCTGTCATCACAATACTGTGTTGTTGATTCTGTCTTCAGCGCCATAGAAACTACCTGTCTCGAGCTGTTTGCAGTGTTGGCTTTGGGTATTGCCTCGATGTGAAGCTTTCACAGTCCTCTCATAGCACAGAATGAGTAATGTCTTTCCAGAGTTGCTTAATGTATTTGTCCTGTTATCATATACAGCAGAGCTGGTCTCAAATTGACTGGGCTTTGACGTCCAAGAAAGTGGACTACTTTAAACCCACTGTCTGTGTAAATGGTTCCTCTTAAGCCCCAACCACTTCAAACACTTTACAGCTGGCAAATGTACAAAAAGAAACAGAATAATGAAGATCCCCTTCAGACCTTTTACAGTAAGCTCTCTCTTTCAACTCTTCTATGTGGCTGTGTGTCATTTTAAGCAATGAAGCTGCCTTTGTAGTTGTTAACAGGAAACTTTTGGTGCTTCTACACTGATTGTCAGGCTTAAGAGGCAAAAAGGTCAAAGTCAATTATTTTTCAAAACAGGCTCTCGGGTGCTGATATATTCATTGTAAACTTACCCCCAGAATGTTATTTATATGTGATTGCTTCAAGAATATTTATCATTTATTTAAAAATTGCATTTAAGAAATAACCTTAAAACTCATTTCAGTTGATGCCCAACTCTTCAGTTTCTCCAGGAGCTTTACTAAATATACTTGATGCCATTAATTAAGAAGTAGAACCTGCGGCTTCACTTTTTCACAGCTTCTCATTAACTCTGTTTAATGGTGGAAAAAACTCTGAGAAAACCCACCAGACAGCAGAGAAACTATGCAGGTGAGGAGGCGTGAGAGCATTTCACTGCTCAAGACTCCAGTAACACGGAGGGTTTGGCAGATTTTTTATGCAGTTGTGTTGCATGCATACGCTCATGTGCAGGTGGTGTGATCCAATATATCTATTGGTCACTTCCGTTAAAGAGGTTTTAGGTCAGTTCTTACCAAAATGTATCTTGCAGAGAAAGGCCAGAGACATGTTATAGTCTTTATGCCAGTGTGACATGTTTGTTTTTGTTTTGTTTTGTTTTAAGTAACTTTACTAAATACAACTAATATCCAAGACATTAAAGCTTAAGATACGTTTGTTGAATAACTGCAGGCTTATATTCCATCCCTGAACTCTGAGCTGACAATACCAACACAACAAAACGCTTACAATTTCACCGAATGCAATGTATTCCAGAAGCAGCTCTTCACTCTATCAAATGCACCATTTTATCAATCAAACTGGACCAGTTCTAGTTTTGAGAGAAGCCACACCAAGATGCACAGAGCAGATGAGCAAGGCAGGAAGTCAGACACAGGAATAATCATGTTTCAAAATAAAAGACCCCACTATACATGAAACTTACCAAGCTCACAATGACTAGGTTGC
This sequence comes from Mchenga conophoros, assembly GCF_057382185.1. Classification (NCBI taxonomy): domain Eukaryota; kingdom Metazoa; phylum Chordata; class Actinopteri; order Cichliformes; family Cichlidae; genus Mchenga; species Mchenga conophoros. The sequence continues at coordinate 33,930,634 of NC_140541.1, forward strand.
CTAAACTTAGTCATCTTAAGTATGCTGTACTTTTTAAGTTCTGGGAACAATTACATTTTACACTGAGAGCGATCTGAAGATGTGCGAATGCTCCTTTGTCGGTCTTGCAGTCCAAACACACACTTCTTGATTGTGCCATATTCTGCAGCAGCAGCACTTTCCCACAGCAGAGCAATGCAGAAAATCATGAAAAAGCACATGAAAAATACCCCAAGACATTAACCTGGCCTCCCTGCTTCTAATCTGATGGAACAGCTAGAGTATGCAGATTCATGGAGTCCCCACCCCAACCCCAACAAATAAACTATTTGTTGACAATGTTTTAGTGCAGAACACCACCACAAACTCCAGAGGTGCGGTTCTCAATGCAATTGCTCAGAGTGGTTTTGGCAGCGTGACCAACAAAATATCAGGGATGAGATTTTAATTTTGTGGCTGATTTTTTAAAAATTACACTAACTCTGTACAGACTTAGGGGGGAAAAGTATCCCTCGCCTTGTTGTTCCATAGCCTGTGAGCTTAGGCAGTGTTTAAACAAGCACTTCAGTCAGTCATTGTGGAAGCTGCACATTACTGCTGTGGTAGGGCAAGGTGGAGAAGGTTCTCAGGTTTAACAAAAAACAGATTAAAAGAATGAACTTTGGACTTCTTTTTGCCATGTAGTCAGAAGCAAATGTTAACATCACTCTGTGTGCCTCCATGCAAACACAGAGGCAACCTTTTGCAAACACTTTAGTTCAAAGTGCAGTATAATATATTGCTATACAGGCAGTGCTGTGAGCATTCATTTGGAGGCAGAATGTTGCTGGTGAAGATGCATCTATTGCATAGTTTAATCTGAAGACATCAGAATATTATGTTTGACAAACTTTATATGTTTTCTGAATCTTAATCTGATAATTAATGCAGTATGCAAGCTGCAACTTCTCAATGTGCTTTAAGATATGAAAGAGAAGGAGAGAGGGCTATTTACACCTCAGAGGGAGTTTTCTCAGGTTTGCAGGCACCCACATGCAACTCCCACCCAAAGTGATCTGTTATAGCTTTAACTTTTCACACATTCTACTGTGTGCAGCACAAATCGACACAGAATAATTAAAGACCATAGAGTGTGAGTGAAGGAGAAGCAGCAAGTCTCAGCAGAGGAACCCCTTCAGGCCATAAAGGGCAGTCTAAGACCACCGACGCCACAAAGAAGAGACAAGGAGAGAGAAATAAACAGAAGCACAAGGAAAGTGCAAAACAGGTTTGTGCTTTGCGCAGTGGGGATTTTTCAGTTGACGACTGGCGGTCTGAGTGGTTTTATGAACGTCACTATTGGATGATTCTGTCCAACCCACCAATGTGTTGAATGAATGGGTAGGGGTAGATGGTTATGATAATAAAACAATGGTTAATTCATGGTTGTGGTTAGGGGAAGGTTTTGGCTGCCAACATGAGAACTCTGGCTACACATCAGAACTCTGAAACTTTAAACTGGATGCCACAACCTGATGAGGGAGACATGGAAATCAAAGATCAAAGTCAAATCAGTGTTGATTGAACAGGTATTCCTGCTGTGTGTTCTACCCTCCACTGTGTTCTCTACGTGTCCTATCAGCTGCAGTTACAGCAGTGTAAAACACTCAGATTAGAATAAAGTATAACAACATTTTTATATTTTTTGCATCACCAAAATAATACAAGCACATTTCTGTGCATACACAGCAAATTCAAAAGTGTTAAATGTTTTGGTGTTAATAGTCTTCTTGCAAAAGTAGAGTTAATTTTACTCTAAGCAGAGTCACATTCTTTTAATGTAACTCTGAGGTGTAAAATGATAGTAGTTAAAATCAAGTGTTAAAAATGAGTGTTTCTCTGTCAAATCTGGAGGTGTTACAATGGAAACATTAACTCTTGACCTCTTAACTCTGAACTCCTAGAGGGGCTATGACACCAATAGAGTAAATTCACAGACTCCGCCTCCAGCACGGCTCCAATCGAAGCTGAAGTGAAGCCGTTTCAGAACATTTTGCTCTACATATTTGAGTTGTTTGCCATGCTTGGTAAGTCATTCTTTCAAAGATTGTTTCAATTATTATTATGAGCTTTTACTTCTGTGGCTCTTTAAGAGATAAGATAAGATAAGATAAGATAGAACTTTATTAATCCCTCGGGTGGGTTCCTCTGGGAAATTCGACTTCCAAAAAAAGCACAGCAATGACCGAAGTTACAGTTACAGAATTGTTATATATATATATATATATATATACACACACACACACACACACACACACACACACACACACACACACACACACACACATATAAATACAGAGACAAATATAAATAAAATATACAAAGGGGATAAATAGAATAAATAGGAATAAAAAATAAAAATACAAGTGAATTGCACATTTCAAGTATTGAGTCTATTGCACTGTTGACTATTTACAAAAAGTATTGCACAAGGTATTGTACAGTGAGGTGAAGAGGCACTACAGCTTAGTTGTTCCCCCCTCCTTTGTCCTCCTGTTTCCCCTCCCTCTCCCCTCCAGAGAGGAGTTAAACAGTCTGATGGCGTGTGGGACAAAGGAGTTTTTAAGTCTGTTAGTTCTTGTCTTGGGGAGAAGCAACCTGTCACTGAACAGACTCTTCTGATTGTTTATGGCCGTGTGCAGAGGATGCCCAGCATTGTTCATAATGTCCAGCAGTTTCTTTAATGTCCTTTTCTCTGCCACTGTCACCAGAGTGTCCAGCTTCATGCCGACCACAGAGCTAGCCTTCCTGATCAGTTTCTCCAGCCTGGATGAGTCCCTCTTTGCTGTGCTGCTCCCCCAGCACACCACAGCATAGAAAAGTACTCCAGCAACCACTGACTGGTAAAACATCCTCAGGAGCTTCCTGCAGATGTTAAAAGACCTCAGCCTCCTGAGGAAGTACAGTCGGCTTTGGGCTTTTTTATACAGGTGCTCTGTGTTGCATGACCAGTCCAGTTTATTGTCCACCCACAGCCCGAGGTACTTGTACTTGTTGACCACCTCCACCTCCTCCCCCTCTATCTGAACCGGCAGTGGACCTTCTCTGGACCTCCCGAAGTCCACAACCAGTTCCTTAGTCTTTGAGGTGTTGAGTTGCAGGTGGTTTGTGTGACTCCATGCGACAAAGTTCCTCACCAGACTTCTGTACTCCTCTTCCTGATCATCCCAGATACACCCCATGATGGCCGTGTCATCTGCAAACTTCTGAATATGGCATAATTCAGAGTTGTAGCAGAAGTCAGAGGTGTACAGGGTGAAGAGAAGAGGGGACAGCACAGTTCCCTGTGGTGCTCCTGTGCTGCTGACCACAGTGTCAGACGTGATGTCCTTCAGCCTGACGTACTGTGGTCTGTCGGTGAGGTAGTCGGAGATCCAAGCCACCAGGCAGGGGTCCACCTCCATCCTGTTCAGTTTTTCCTGAAGCATACAGGGCCGGATGGTATTAAAGGCACTGGAAAAGTCAAGAAACAGGATCCTGACCGTGCCTTTTCCCCCATCCAGGTGTGAGTGGGCTCTGTGTAGGAGGTACAGGATGGCATCCTCCACTCCGACACCCGCCTTGTATGCAAACTGTAGTGGGTCCTGGGCATGTTGTACTTGTGGTCGGAGGAGGTTGAGGAAGAGCCGCTCTAGAGTCTTCATAAGATGTGACGTCAGTGCCACCGGTCGGAAGTCATTCAGCTCACTGGGCCGGTTCTTTTTGGGGACCGGGACGATGCAGGATGTTGGAGTTGAGACAAAGCTGTGTGGAAGGCATTAGCCATGTTGCTCGGTGATAGCATAATATTCTGTTTTAGCTAGCTGAAAGGTATTGTTTGCGGGCAAATACCACAGCCTTGAAAAAAGCTTGCATGTGAATTTTCAGTCAAACTTTTGGTCAAATACACATAAAACAATGTGTAGAATGTGAAATGTTGGTATAACGGTGCTGCTTGAAGCCTGAAACCGATCGCCCATAAAAATAAAAAAAACGAGCAAACAGCAGTAGCTGACGTCCTGACTGGGTTCTACGTTAGCATAGATCCCTCCAGAGTTTTGTGCACACGGTTTAGGTAAAAATGAAAAAGGTTGAGGTTTTACATTTAGTTCAGTATTACCTGTTGCCTGTGTCCTTGTCTTTTGGGAAAATACTTTACACAAGTAATGGCTCAAAGAGGATTCCTTTTTCTTTTTTACTGTGCTGCAATTGTTTACTGGATTATTTGTGCCATTAATTAGTGTCAACTAATTTTTATTCAATCTCCGCACAGGATATGCTTGTGAAGATGGAATATGGGGGAGAGCAGAAGTGCGTTGAAGTTCCACAAAGGGATGAATGAAGGACATGCAAATTGTATTGAAGAAATAAGTGATGAGAATGCTGTTATTTGCATTTACCATGTCAGACCTTTTGATAAACACAATTCTAATGAAAGTGGGAACATGTATACTGTTACATCTTTCAGAAAATGTTTTGAAATTGTGGTGCACAGTTCAGAATAAATGTTTTTCAAAAACCATTGCATCTTTTAAGTAAATGTTTAGTTCCAAAAGAAATTTCTAGAAGTTCAGAACAGTAAAATTCCCGCTTTTAAGAATGAATTAGAAGATAACTCTTACGTAGTTAAACTAAAATACTCTTTGAGAGTTAATATATAAACTCTTAACACCAAGTGTTAAATTATCAACTCCAGACAGATTTGGTGTTTAACACTAAATCAGAGTTAACGTACCAACTCTCCAAAAAGAGTTAAATTAACACTCTCTGGTGTGGACCCATATAGACACTTTAATAGTGTTGAAATCAAATCCGACAGTGTTAATTTGGACATGCTGGATTTGCTGTGTAGCACTCTAGTAAAAAGATTCCAATCTCACGAGTTTCTCTTCCTGGTTGAGTGCAGCTTAATCATTGCAAATTGGTGGTCATTAAATATTTATTTTAACAAAAAGATATTGTTGACAGTATGCTGTTGGACATGGGACAAAAATCAAAAATGAAATTAGGAAGAGTAGAGGTGTTAAAGTGAGGAAACAATGGAGCCAGGTGTCTGCTATCCGGTTGTTCAGTGATGACGCGACGAATCCTACTTCCGGGTCTAAAGTAGCCTGCGTTTAATATGGCTTTTGTGCTGTTAACATGTTTAATGTTATGTATTTTCTTCTATTTGATCTCAAAAAGCTCCTAAAACAGTCAGTGATCACCGTTGACCTCCCTCGGCTTTTATTACCGCTAATCATTTATTTAAGCTCAGTTTTTAAAACCTTAGGATGTAACTACAGCCCAGCCCATGCAACAGTATATGAATGACTAACCTCGTATTGTGGATGGATTATCTCAGTTGTTCTCCTGGCTGAAGTTTGGTCCTTTTACAGCATCCTGCCATGCGATTACATTTGTTTCTGACCACCAAGAAAACTCACGTTAAGTTTTATCGAGTGGAAAAAAAGTTAGCTTGTTTATATTATGCTAACATAGCTGTGTCACTAGCGGTCACGTAGCACATCATTATATACCAGCTAGCCCAACTTCAGTAACCCTACAAACGTCACTGCTGTTTAGTTTTCTGTCTTCATTTATGCTGGAAGTGATAGCAGAGCTGTACGTTTTAATTTGTTTCCAAAACCCTGCAGTCAGGACATGCTATATTGTATTTAGATAGAAGCTAGCGAGCTAACTTCCTGCTAACTTCTAACTCCGTTAAATGTCATAAATTACGTTTTCATGGATGCCTGGATGTTAAACTCAATTGTTACACCTGGTAGAGCAGAACGCTGATCATTTTATTAAAGATGAAAGACTTTAGACAGTTTTTCAACTCTCAGTAATGCCATAGTGATCGTTTGATATATGAACCTGCAGCGGAGTTTAGACCCAGACACGGCTAGTGACGTCAGACTGAACAACCGGATTGTTCTGACTGTATGCTCCCCCACCTGCTACAGTATAGTACTGCACCTTATAGACAGACTAGCAAGTAGAACACACATCACATCTATGAGCTTAATGCAATGACTTCCCGTATTTGTAAATAATATAATTTTATCCATCTTAATCATCTGTACTTTAATCATTTATTTTTAGCTTATGCATACAAACAATCATCCATCTCAGTATATTATACAATATATATTATCTCTCTCTATCAACACCTACTCCCTGCCGGTGATCAGGTACCCTGCTAGGATAATAAGATGGCCAAAGGAGGAAATAGAAGCCACTGACATCAAGACAAGGAAGCTCCTGTCCATGCATGGAGGGTTTCACCCCAAGTCCAAGCTCTATGTACAGATTTAGATTTTGTACTGTCTTCAGAGAACTGTGTACCGTGTAGCAGCAGGCCTTATTCTCAGAAGACATGTTTGGCCCTGCACTGCAGGCTGACAAATTAGCTCTAATTAATGGGTGAATTTCATTTAGCTGCTCATCTCTGTGGTCCTCCCATTGTGCTTGAAGGGATTGCTGGGTTTCTCTACACAGTATTGTTAGGTCATAAAATCATATCTAAAGAGTTTTAAATGTAATCATTCTCTGAGTTTACTGGAGCACTTAACCGGTACTTTATTTACCACTGCCAAGCAGAATATGTGATCGATTCAGTTATTTCCTCGTCTGTAAATTTGCTAGTCTATCAAAGAGACAGGCAAAAGAAAGAGCAAGTATGCTGGTATATTTGTGGGAAGGCTAGCAGAAATCAAAATTAAAATCCAGTATCCACCATACACACTGCTAGTAACTCTAGTATGTCAATGGAAATTCAATTTGTTTAAATGCAAATCATGCATCATTTTCTGGCCTGTTTTTTAAGCTGGATTCGATGCAACGCATTCAGGCCAAGCCCAATCACTGATTGACTGGCCACTAGAGAAACCCTCCCTTGTACAATTCCCCAAACCGTTGGCAGCAGCAGACTTAAAATAATGTTGTGGAGTGTAAGCCTTTCAAGTAAGTCAAGCGAATTTGTTTTGAGCAAACATTCTGTGCTGCTCAACAGATCATCCCTGCATAAATACAGTGGATGCTGAAATGTTAATGGCTAATCCAAATATTGCTGCATAATGATGTATCCATGTTTCTGACAGATCTTCCACACCTGCCATAGACTTCAGCACCTCATCGGAGTCAGTGAATTCATTTCCTTTGTCCAGAATTTAAAGGAAGGGAATACTTGGTTTGATGTCAAGACTGGAGCTCACAATCATCACCAGACTAAAACCTTAGTGCACCAAATACTGGCTGCTGCATGTCTGTAAAATGCTTACAACCGACCTTTACTTCTCCTTTCTGACATCATCATCATGCCTGATATCTTTAACCTCTGCTGTATCCTGGACGGGAATTTAGACGGTTTGAAAGATGGTCTATGAAGTTCTCTTCTGAAGCCTCTGCCATCTCTCTTATTTTCATTTTGGGTGATGGAAATGGGCTTAAAACTCCTCACTGATTGGCTAATTCCTCATTCAGTCATTAATGAACATAGTCTGATTAGACCTCCTTTCTTGGATTTATAGCTTAAATGACCGAGCCCGTAAACTCATCAGGACAGTTTGTGCAGAGGTGAGGGAAGACTGGTTTTCTCACAGACTTCTACGGATATGAAGTCTATGAGTCTTTTTGCAACCACAGGAGATACCCTCCTGGTGGCAATTAAAGAGACACTTTAAAGGCATGGTAAAGGCACTTCTGCACTGGCTTTAGTTTTCAAAATCCAAAGCTATATCCATATTTTGAGGTGTCTATGGCATGGGGTCTCACCGGTTTATGAGTCAGAAGGTTATGGTTTCCATCCAGTTGTGACCTTTGTTTTCCACAATTTTTTAACTTCGTGTTTCTTAGTCATTTTTAAACCCTGCATTCACTCACTGGTTGGGTTTAGGAAGTGAAAGCTACTTTAATTTGATTTAAAAAGGGATTGTGGTTCTGGTTAAAAAAAAAAACAAAAAAAAAACAAAAAACACCCCAGTGCAACTATAGTGCACTTCAAAAAATTATGATTTTGGAGTGAAAAGTACCTCTCACCAATGCTATAACCCACCTTGTCATATAGATTATAAGGACGAGGAACAAACTCTACCTAAATGAGCCATCCCAGTGGCTTTGACAAAACAGCACAAGTTGACGCCCTGGAGTGGACTTCCAGGGTTTCCACAGTGTAGTACAGGATATCTTGGCAGAGACTTCCCATTCCATGCACTGGTTACTGTCTATCCATTTAGATAAGTTAATAAAAAGACAACACTTTGGCAAGCATACTCCCGTCTCACAGGGAGCGCCTACCTGTATGCAACCAAAGTGCTCAGTTGATTAATCAGTACTACTTGGACAACAAATTGAAACTGGGAAACTGAAAAATCTTGTCCCTAGTCAACACATTTTACATATTTATACACAGATGTTTGTCTGCTGAAAGCACCAAGTCTCAGCAAAGCTCAAGGAGGTTATGAACTCTAGACTGTTTACTCAGGCTGATGTGCTGCTCATTTCAGTGACCCAAAGGACCCACGTGAACCCAGGATCACATCAAATAAGCACAATATCCTAAAAAGCAACACTGTTTTTTTGTTGAACTGAAAAGTGAGAGTGTAAACTTCAGGATCTTTCCTGCAGTTAACGAAATGTGGATGTTGAAGGGTACAAAGAAAGACAGATGTTGATATTAAATAGCTGCCATGCTTGAAAAGTCAAGCTTAACAGAGTGCAACCTGCCCTATAAAACAATGCTCGTTTGTATTTTAACTGATCTGAACGCCAAAGGTGATAAATCACAGCATAGAGCCCATCCCGAGTGCACTGTGCTCAGATAAAATTGCAGGATTTGAAATGGGTTTGTTTTCATTATCCTCTCCCATTTAAGTCAGTAGCCATGAGACGCAAGATAAACAAATAAATATTTAGCTCTAAGCAGTTTATATAAATAGGTCACACCACCTTCTTCTTCTTCTTCTTCTTCAGAGAAACTCTTTTCCAATAACAAACTGACACTGATGCTCACAACAGACACTGAGACATTTATGATTGAATGCTAGCCTTAAAAGTTTCAATGTGTATTAAATTTCCTCCTTAATACAATAGCCTACATCAAAATAAGGCATTCCCAATACGAGAGCTTTGAGGCTACGTGGGTTATAGACATGTTAGAGTTCATTGGAGGGATACTGCTGGTTTGCGCTCACAGATGTGGGTTTGCCACTGCCTGCCAAACACATTGCATATGTCAACATTCATTTTCAGGAATCAATAGTGACCCTTTGTCCCTAATAACTGTAATGTGGGATAGCAAAGCTTAACATTTCTCTGTCCCAGCAGGATTTCTGGGTTGTTTCTTTTGGGATAGTTACAAATATGTTTGATGTAGATGGTGGTTTTTCTGACATTAAAAGAGTTCTGCAGTGAAACTGTAGTCTCGACTCTGCTAATTCTCAGTGAAGTTTTTCCTTCTGTGTTATAACTTCATGCTGAGGTATAAGAGAATATAGGAGAAGTCTCAGTTAAAGCACAGTACAGAAGATACTTGACAGAGGACAAATCTTTGGATGTACAAAACAGATGTACACAGACCATCACATATAGCACTGTGTCAGTTTAAGCTGTGGTGATGCAGACGTAGGTGATTTAACATCATAATGAATTAGATTTCCACTCCTAGGAAATTAATATACTTCTCTGTGTTTTGGACCTTTTGAATATTGTTAAATTCATTTTTGATTTTGAGAAATGATCATATTACCTGGATTTTATATTGTTTTGTTTTCTTGTTTAGTTCCTGTGACTAGAAATAGTAGAGCTTGGTAATCCCTGGTAATTTCCCTGCTATATTGTTAGAGGTGTCTAGTTTATTTTCAAGTTATTTAAGTGTTATCAGTTTCAGTTCCTGCTCCCTTGGTCTGGTCTCTTTGTTTTCTACTTGGTGTCCCCTCCTGTCTGTCATGTCTCTCGCCCTCCCTCTCTCTCTCTCACTTGTCCTTGTATCTGTGCTCTGTCTCCATGTTCTTCTTTTTGTGTTTCATCCTTTGTCACCCCCAGTCTGTCTGTTTATCCCTGCCTGCAAGTCCTACTCTGAGTCTTGGTATGCATGACACTTCCTGTTTTATTTTGACAGTCCCTTGTCTCATGTGGATTGTGTTCAGCTTCATTTCTCCTGACTTATTATGCCCGATTAGTCCCTCCTGTGGGCCTCCACTTTCCCTAATCATCCTCATGTGTATAAATTGTGTGAGTTCCCCTTCATCCTCACTGGAATGTCAGTTCACCTCCCTCCATGTGTCTTTCCGGGTTTCACAGTCTATGATCTTAATGTTTAGCTTTGCCCAGTTTGATTAGTAAAGTCTGAGTCTCCTTTTGTTTTGTATTCTTCTTTTGTTTTTCTCCCGGCCTAAATAAACTGTCTAGTCCTGATTGTACGCGTCTGCTTTTAGGTCCTCTCTCCAACATGACAGACAGAAGAAATCTAGTCTGGATTCATGAGTACTTACTCTGTAAAGACTATATGCAATGACCTCCCCTGTACCCTTAATGCCAGGTTTTGAATAGGGATGGGTATGGTTTAGGTTTTATCCGATACCAGTACCAAACCGGTACTTTTTAAATGGTGCTTAAAGAATGGAGAACACAAAATTGGTCCAAAAACCTCTCGTGTTCAGCTGTTTTTTTGTAAAAAGATAACAATGTTAGCCTTTTCTGCAGCTATAGGGGATTTGTGACATCACTCTTGGCTGGAAGCAGTGCTTAAACAATGGAAAACACAAACTTTGTCCAAAAACCTCTCATGTTTAGCTGTTTTCTACTTTTTCTTTGGTCATTTTAGCCTTTTTGGCCAGGGTGAAGGGAGTATCTGCCATCAAACAAGAGGACAGCCGCATGTAGCTATGATGATGTTTGCTAGTTCACCTTACATGCATTAAGTTAATAACGTGGTTAGCAACATAAATTACACACGAACAACATTAAGCTACTCACGCAGAGAAGAACGGCTGCTGCTGCCATCATCATCCGTCATCATTTCTGCTACACTGGCAGGGCTAGGGGCCAGAACTCTCCTCTTCGGGTTCTTGGGGAATGTTGCTAACTCCGGGTCAGATAACCAGTGTTGCCAACTTAGCAATTTTGTCGCTCTATATTTAGCGAGTTTTCAGACCCCCTTAGCGACTTTTTTTCTAAAAAGCGACTAGCGACAAATCTGGCGACTTTTCTGATATTATTGGAGACTTATTTATGACGACTTTTTGACGTGCAAACGCGTATCGCTCTTACTCTCAACAAGCAGCGGGTGCTGCCTTGGGCACCTCACCCGTGCCAAAGCGCACACAGGCGGAGGATAGTCCTCCCCAGCTGCTATCAGAGCAGGAGACGTTCACACCTGTGCGTCCGAACAGCAAATGAATAGCACATGAGCGAAGCCGCTGCTCCCGCACTGACTGTAACGCAGTCAGTTCTTCCTTTACTGTTATGCTGTTTTGTGGATCACAAGGTTTAAAACTACTTATAAACACACACTCTCACACACAAAGTAACTCCACCAGAGTGCCTATTTCAGGTCACTTTTGCTGGTCCAGGACTGGATAAAGGAGCAGGGTTGGAATTGTGACATTAAAAAACAACAATTGCTAAAATAAATTGAATTTGTAGTTCTAAATAAATTCTAACTGCATTTAGGACGTTTTTTACTCACTTTATGTCTCTTCTACGATGTTATTTCTCTCTCCAACAGCGTAGGTTACAATTACATTAGCATGACCAATTATGCAAATTAGGCGATGACGTCATTTGGCGACTTCTAGCGACTTTTAGGACAACCGATAGCGATTTTCCTTACTGAGGAGTTGGCAACACTGCAGATAACAGGCAACCCACGCGCAGTAGATGTGCACGGTGTGAGGTCTCGCAGCAAGCTAGAAAATACAGCGCATTTCTCGGCTTTTAACAAAATGCTATACATCGCTAGGTGTTTCATCAGATTCGAGGAGTTACCTCCTTTTCACAGTATCACCTTAAAGCACTTGTTGCAGGCTGCTGAGTTTGCATCATTTGCTCAGAAGTACAGCCAGACTTTGACAGCTTCGCCTTGGGCATTTTTAATCTGTAGCTCTGCTCTAAAAGAATGTACGTACCTGGGCCCGCCTACTACGCTCGCAAAGATAAAATGATTGGCTGGAATCCAAAGTGTATGACATCTCAGGGGGAAAAAAAGCGCTGCTTTTCGGTCTGGTTACTACCGTTTATGTCAGAACCGGTGCCATAATGATACCGGTACCCATCCCTAGTTTTGACCCCTCAATATATAACAATATATCATGTACTGTATTTAAAAGATGGATGTGACATCACCCTTGACTTGATCTTAGCCTTTAGTTTTGATTTCGGAATTTTGAAGTTTCACCACCATTTTGGCTACCACTGTGTTGGCTTATTGGAGAAAGAAGTGAACGTATTTGGATGGCAGCACTATAAGGCAAAGCTAGCAAATTTGGTTAATGAGCTGTGTTCATTAACTTTACAGTTAAATTACACAAACACAGAAACATTTAACAGACAAAACACTGAATATACCTCGCCAAAGCACAAATTGCCGAGATGGTTAGTTCCACAGATTATCTGTTAGATAATTTAGTTAAAATGTTCAAAAAGGCACCAACAGCAGAAAAAAGAAGTCCGGATTAGAGGCTCCCACTAGTGGAGGTAAAGCCCAGACAGTGATGGGCTGTAGCTGCCAGGTACCTGTCAAAGTAGCCATGGAGCTAACTTTAAGTCTTAACACTAGGAGTTCTAAAAAGTAAAACCCCTACCCTGTAGAATGGTTTGGAAGAGATCTATGTCTCCTCCAGGTCTAAAAAGTAAGGCCAATGTAGCCTTGGGGGATTATTCTCTGTTCAGTTTATTCAATTTAAATATAAAAAGCGATTTAGTGATTGAAAACAGCAACTACAGATTAATGCAGCTTTAATGGTCTTTCTTTATTCTACTACTTTGCAGCAGTTTTTTCATAGAACTTACCATACCCCGACAGGTTCAAATGTTCCCAGACATCCACATCTATTCTTTGTCCACATTGTCCCAAACCCTGAATGAGCTGCTGTAAAGGGAAGTCAGCATCCATACTTGGGTAGCACCTCAGACCGGTGGAGCACCTTGGCAGATAAACCCCACAGAGCTCTCCCACCTGCCGGGCACACACCGGACAGCAGCCGCAGCCTGGCTCCCTCACAATCTCTGCACATAGCGGATCGACTTTGGTGCATGCCATCATATCCTCTGCGGTGCAGCTTGGGCATCGGAAAGCTAAATCACAGAGTAAGAGTCCAGGCAGCCCAACATATGCAAAAAGCAAACCGTATAAGAAGTACATGCCCATTATAACGCTTGCTAGGTTTGTTAGTGACCACTAAAGGTAAAATGACCCTACAGCATGAACCTCTGGATTCTCTGACAGTCCTCTGTGTTTGGGTAAACACTGTGGTGCCGCTGACAGGGTCCTATCTGCTCTCATATTACCAACTGACTGAGGAGAAAGAAGTCTTTTTTTCCCCCTGAAAGTATCAAAATATAAATCCCTGTTGATAAGAAGGTTCAGAAACTGAAACTGTTGCTTTCAGGTGCTATAATGTCACTCAGTACAAGATTACCAGAGAGGAAATTTTTCAACATTTGTGTTTTTCCATTTCACTCCAATTGCACCATCTACATGTCCTTACTAGCAAAGTCCAACCAGATGTTTCCTGGGAAATGTTAAAGTCAGTGCTCTTTCTGTGATTTGGCTCCCTCACTTGCTGCGTGTCAGTTAGCACTCAGTTAAAGGTAAGACTAAGGAGCCAAAAGTGCTCTTTTTTCCCCCTCAGTAGCTCAACCATTTTACCTGCACACAGCACAGCTTGCATTATTTTCATTGTGTGTGTGTCATCAGGGCAGAAAGCAGCCCTTCTGACATCTACTGCAGAATTACTCAAAGGATGTTTTAACAGGTATGTAGCTAAAGTGGACACAGTCAATGTGACACCATTGGTCCACAACATCAGCTTTGAGTTGAATATGTTGAATGTTTTTGACACTGAAGCCGAACATCCCATGCTCATGAACTCCAACTGACATGATAATCTTGCTTTAAAGTGTATCCTGCTTTTTTTCTTTGCATTTTAATGGGAACCATAATTTAAACAATTACCACCATGTTGGTGAGGAAAGGACTGTCTAAGTATTGGACAGGATGAGTAGGGACCACCCTTTTATTTGTCTCCTCCCACAAATTCATATGAAAAGGGGCAAACCACATGCACAGGATCTAGCCAGAAGTCAGACCCTTCAAACAGAAACTACGCAGGCTAGGAAGGAGGTAAAGTCATCTTGCTGTCTTACACTCCAGAACTCCACCCAAAGGCTGACGTCTAGTTGAACATTTTGACCATTGCAATTTTTGATTTTTAAAGTAAGATTTAACAAGCAAGCGGTAGAGCTGATTCACTATAATGTACCATCACACTGAGTGATCAGTTGAACAAATTAGAATATATAATATGTTAATCAATTTATCTGAATGTATAAAGGTGTCCACTCCCTCCCATTATTACTTTCGTTGGGAAGAGATGGGAAGTGAAGCAAATGTTAGGATACTGATAAGCACCTTCCTAGTCACCTTCCTTTTTCCACCCCCAGCAGATGGTGCTGAGGGTGTACAGGTGGTTTTTAGAGCTTTTTTCCACAGAAAATATCCACCCCGTGCTTGGAAATGAGGCTGGTGTGAGTAGCAAATAACAGGGCTGTAAAAACTAATGCAGTTGGCTGAAAGCCAGCGAAATACCCTGTAGGAATACAAAGAATTGCAGATTCAGGTGAAAATGATGTGATTCCTTTTCACAAAGAAGAGTGATTTAAGCTGCTGATTGAATCTAAAAATGCAATAATTAATGTAAACTTGAGCATTTGCAGTTTAAACAGGACAAGTCCTCTGCTATTAAAAGTAAAACTATGAGTGTAATTGTAGCACCACACCGGTCAGTGGCAGGTATTCACAGACATGACTGGGACGCCATGCCTTTAATTACACACTGATTAATGTGACCGCTGGACACCGGATTCATAATCAGTCCCAGAGCTTCATGCGCAGCCACTGTTTGATAAAATTAAAGTTGAACAGAGTCCTGGGTTTTGCTTCGGGCCTATTTGGTGCTCTCTGGAGTAATCAAATAATAATCTGCTCCACGGATCTGCTGCAGAGCCTGCTTCTCCAAACCCACAGAGAACATTGCAGATAGCCATTTATTTCATAAACCTTCACTTGCGATGATGTAGGTGTGTGTGTGTGTGTGTGTGTGTGTGTGTTCCTTCTAGAGATTCATGTGCAGAATATTAATACAGTACATTTTGTTGGATTTTTATGCTTTCTTTTTCTGAAACTAATTCTAAATTCTGCATTGTCATCAGCCTCGTGTGTATAGTTTTCTATCAGTATCCTCCTAAATATCAGCCTCCTTTTCAGTTCTGTCCTTTGAATTTATCCATGACTGAGGGAAATAACCGACTCTGGAAAATGTGACCACCTTCTGTAATATTCCATTTGTCTCAGCTAAATGACTCTTTGGGAGATGGATCTTTCAGGAGCCCAGTTAAAATATCTCTCAGCGCCGTAATATCAGGTTGTTCCGCTTAAAAAATTAGACATCCCGACATTGTTCAGCCGTCGCCCATTCATTCAGAGTTGCTAAGCAGCACGTACACACAGAATATCATCGTATTGAGGAGTGGTCGTAAGAAAACATTTCCATTTCAGGAACAGTTTACCGAGCAAACAGAGTACACAGCAGGTAGACACGGTTTAGTTAACGTTGTGCGTCTTTTAAAGACGGCGCACGTGCTGTTTGGATAGCGTCTCTCATGAAACGGAGTGGAAAATGTTTTCACAGATAAACCCAGCAGAAGAATGATGATGAGAGAGGTGGGAGGTTCGGGAGACAGAAGTTGACAAAACACTTTTTCCACACATTTGTTATGTACATAACCAACACTCTTATATTTTTTTTAAGGTTCTGTGACAAACTGGTATTTGTGTTAAGTTGCTTTGAAAGCTGTATGGGAGGAAATGTGATGATTTACAGACACAGACAATGAAAAGGATGTCATCACCCAAATGGTAATGGTGTAGGAGAAATTGTGTACATTAAAGACCCGTTTAGCAGTTTGCTATACTGTTATCACTTAACATTTACTTTTAAATAAATGTGACTCTTATTTTATCAGATAAATTCAAAGATTTCTAATAGTAATTGAATCCTACAAGGCACACTGTAGAGTCCCCATTTACACTTACTGACACACATATTCATTGACGATTTATTCTGTGTTGTTTTTTGCCTGTCACATGTACATCTGATGGCTTCACTGCCGGGAATATCTTCCCTACAGGCAAGCCAACACACACGGATCAAACTGCTGACCCTCCAGTTAGGTCACTCAGTAGATGACCTGCTCCTAAGCCACAGCCGCATAGTAAGTGTTGTTATATACAAATATCAAATGAGCCAGTCAGATGGAAACAGCTGAATGTATTTAGTAGTGGGCAACGATACGGTTCGATATTTTTTCGATACAAAAAAATGTTCATGCTTTTTTAATTTATCATTTATTAAAATTATAAATATGTAATATTTTAACTCAAAAGGTTAATGTTGCTGAAACAACAAAGTAATAAAAAATTAATCTATCTGATCGAGAAATCCCTCATCTTTGGAAAAGAGTTTATTACAGAGAAATGGCTCTTTCCAAAATAAAAGCTATACTATACACCTCTTCTGGGGTATACTCTCAGCAGCATATTAAACATATCAGGTCCCCATGAGGAGAATCATGTGCTAACGGCTGTCTAAATGACTCGGGTAAAGTTTGTAGCATGCGTGCTTGTTGTTTTTGTCTGCTTCCACTTGTCTTTGCATTAGGATGATGTTGGCGTAAATGTGCAGTCATATTCGTTGCGTTCCCACTAGTGCTGTCAGCGTTAAATTTGAAATGACGTTAACGCCACAACAGGGCAAATCTCTGTTAACGAGCTACCGCGGATCGCCCCGTGCCTGGGGCTGGACGGCCAACACGTTACCGAGCTAACTGCGCTAACGCAGTAGCTCCCACCCATGTAACTGAGCATTGCGTGGCACATCCGACATACTGTTTTACTTTTGTCCATGACGTGCTTACCTTCAGGGTCATACTTCACATGAAGACCAAAATAGTTCCAAAGGCCAGATCTGAATGAGGGTGGGGGAGGTTCAATTTGCCATGTTGCAAGGAGCTTAGCTTCTGTCTTGCTAGCTTGCGCTGCGCTCAGTGGATCTGCGCTCGACAGTGCAGCCTAGGCGGAGTAGTTGAACGCAGATCCACTGAGCACTCAACACAGACAGCATTGCCAGAAGAAAAGTTGATAAAATAAATTAAAAATTTTGTATTGTTCGATACATATATGTACCGAAAGCACTGTATCGAACGGTTCAATATCAATACGAGTATCGTTGCACCCCTAGTATTTAGGCATGTAGATGTGTTTAAGACCACCTGCTGAAGTTAAAATTGAGCAATGGCAAAGAAAGGTGATTTAAGTGACTTTAAATGTGGCCAGACAGGACGGTCAGAGTATTTCAGAAACTCTCTGAAAAAGAGAAAATACCAGTGAGAGGTATTTCTCTGGGTGAAATGACTTGTTGATGCCAGAAAAGTAATTTCACCCAGCTGCCTTCCTATCTCGCAGAAAAACAGCAGGAAACCACACCGGGCGGCACTTTGGTCAGCTAAGAACAGGAAACTGAGGTTACAATTCACACTGCCTAACTAAAATTGGACAACATGAGATTGGAAAAAATGTTGCCTGGTCTGAGTAGTCTCAGTTTCTTCTGCAACATTTGGATGGCAGGGCAGAATTCATGTAAACAGATCAAAACATGGATCGACTTTGCCTTTTATCAAGAGTTCAGAGTGATGTGTAATGAAGTACTAGCATCAGTTAAATCCCAGACACTACCATCTTCTGATGGCTGCTTCCAGGATAATGCACCAGAGCTCAAACTGGTTGCTTGAACATGACAATGAGTTCACTGAACTCAAGTCATCTTCACTGTAATGAGTCCAACAGAGAAACTTTGGGATGTCGTAGAACGTGTAGATTCACATCATGGATGTGCAGCTCTAAGATATTTGCTCAGATGTGCTTTAAAGTAGAGATGGACCGATCCGATATTACGTATCGGTATCAGTCCGATACTGACCTAAATTACTGGATCGGATATCGGAGAAAAATAAAAAATGTAATCCGATCCATTAAATATCACGAAAGCACCTCACAAAACTTGCAACACGCCGTAACTCACCTCAGAACTTTAGCACATCGGAGCAGTATGCATCACGTGATAGAGCGGCTGTGGCATGCGGGACCTGTCGGTGGTCTGGATAGCATGTGGAGCTTCGCTAGCAACCCGGCATTTCATCTCTAACAAAGTTATCCCCGAGAGAAGTAAAGCAAGTGTGTAAGTCCATCTCTGAATGTTTGTAAAGCATTCCTGCGTTAAGCTTAACAAGCGACTGCCTCTTCTTGCTGCTACTTCAATCATGAAACTGCTTAACGATCAGCTGATCGGCTTTTCTGTCGCGAGTCCGTCTCTCTTGTTTGTTTTTGGCCCACTTTGCACCAGAAAGAGGAAACCAGCGGCTGAACAACAGCAGCACATTTAAGCTTGATCAGCTGTTGTTAGAATTTATTTATTATTACTTTCTACTCCAGGATCTTTTTCTACGTAGCTGACGCTGGTAACTGTGCAGGGGCGCATCTAGCAAAGTTTAGCCAGGGGGGCCGATAGGGCATGAACAGGGAAAAGGGGGCACAAAGACATACTTTTCTTTCTTATTCTCATTTAAAATGTCTAGCTTTTAATAAATAATTATCCGAATCTTACACCCAAAGTTTTAATCTGATGTAAAATGAATAGAAGTCTGTATATAGTGACTATTAAGTCTAATATATATACCCTAGTAAGCTATAGTACTTTTTCCTTTGGGAAGGTACCATCTGTGCAGTCTGCAATTTTGTTGAAGAAAGATGTTGAATCTATTTAATATTTCTTGAAAAATAATTGATTTCTGTGCATTTTTTTTTCACACTGCATCAAATTAAGGTTGATTACGTTGATTAAGCATCATGAGGTGGAGCGTGAGGGGTGGTTCCCTATTTTTTATTTATTTATTTTTGTTGTTGCTGGGAGTTGGAACCCTATTAGTTAGGTTGCTTAATATTTACGCTAAGTACTCTTTAAAATACCAGAATAGGGAGGATGGTGTAGGTTTAAGTTTATTAGATTGATCAGTATTGCTGAACTATGAAATTTTTTTTTTTTGCATATAGGTATAACAGAATAGCTTTAGTGTAGTTGTTGTTTTAAACTTGAGTATGAATTTATACAAAATGCAGCAAGATATTTAAAAAAACAGTTTTGTTGATTAAAACACTATCGGATTCATATCGGTATCGGCAGATATCCAAATTTATGATATCGGTATCGGTATCGGACATAAAAAAGTGGTATCGTGCCATCTCTACTTTAAAGTGAATTAGAAAATATCAGTACTAAAATGTACTTGGACAGAGTGGCTGGCAATTTCAAACAAAGAATATTTGATATACCAGCTGTTAAGTGAAACCTAGTACTTTTGCCACCATGCAGCATGCACGATGGTTGAAAAAGAAGTCGCAAGACCCTTGTAATGCAAGCGGGGTGTGGTTGTCCCTCTTCATATTGTAATTCAGGCCATAAAATTGGAAATGTTCTCATCAGGGTTTCAGAGTAATTCCCTGCATTGTTTGCCACGAAGGTTCTGTTACATTACCTCAGAGGGGCTTCAAAGTCAAAGCTATTCCACACTTTGTGGCTTTAATCAAAAGCCAAACTATTTTATTACCAATAGTGTTAATATGAAGCTCAAATGTGTTTTACATACAAGCCGGTGATGACGTAGTGACATTAGACTTTCTGTAACCTAGACACCAAAATATTTCAGTTTGATATTTCATATCTTATCTCTCAACTTACATGATCTATTTGACAGGCCAGTAGCATTTCTTTCAACTACTGGTCCGACAGTGAATGCTTTGTTCCAGGATAGAAGGCCCTGACAGACATTACTTCATACACCCAGACCAGCTAAGTTGAAGCATGTTACACAAGGAGCGACACTGACGTCACGCTGGAGCTGCAACGCAGGCCTGGAAGCCCTAACTAGCATCCTTGGGTCAGTCAAAGAAGAGGAAATATCTTTCTCATGTCATAGGCGAGAAATTTCCCATGCCCTGTCTCCAAGAGGTGCAACATACGCTCCACACATGACAGTGTGTTAAGCCACCATTACATCATGTGTGACTGTGTAATAGGCATTCATACACTTTTGCTCCAGTACTGACAATAAAATCCTACAATCCTCCTTTTTCAATTATTCTAGCAAAGCTAAACATGTTAACATCACTTTTAATGATCTTTTTATATGCTGCAAATTTTCATCAGCCAAAACATTAAAACCCTAATGTGTTGGGCCGTTTTGTGCTGCCAAAACATCTCTGAGTTCTTCAGGTCATGGACAGGACCCAAGATCTCTGGGGGTGTCGCATGGTGTCGAGCACTGGGATGCTGGCAGTTGATCCTTTGGATTTAGTGGACTCTGTTTTGGGGCATTGTTACATTCCCCAGGCAGTCCTGGGAGAAGAAGGGAGAGACTGGGGTAAATTGCTCCAAGGGGCAAGATTAGCCATGCCTGCTAGCTGCCTCCTTCCAAGAGAAAGATGGTCACTGGCGCCATCTATGCCTTACCCTTGATCAGATTTAGAGGATTCTCTTGCAAAAATCATCCTCCAGATGCAGGTAAAGGATTTGCCATACAGCTGAATTCTCCATAGCATCTAGTAGCCTGATAACAACAGTCTACTAAGATAGTATCAAAATCAATTCTGCCAAAAATTAGGTCGTGAAAAGTTGTTCTCAAAATATCAGATGATGGCCACCATTCCACCCCTTCATTCCAAAAGTATTATTGACAAAATTACTACAATTTATTCTCATTATTGACACAATAGTTATATTTCACTTTAAATATGATTGTTATATATGCAATGAAATTCTGTTTAACTTTTGTACCACATTTATTGAATCCCACTAATCATGCATTTAACAATTTTTTGATGTATGGGGGTTTCTAGAGTCTACAGCACCACGCAGTACAGAAGACAGTTCTGTGTGCAAAAGCAACACAAAATTACCTGCCACTGTCGTTTTGATATTGTCGGTTATATGATACAACCAATATCTTTGTAAATGGACTGGAATTTATGAAGCCTTTTTCATCATTACTCAAAGCCCAAAGCAAGGTACTTCATGCTGTTAATACCGTTTTTATTGATTGCTCGCTAATGGAAGCAGTGAATGCATATTGAATTTCACAATCTTACTCAATTAACTTTTATTTGTATACAAACAACCAAAACGACTGTAGCCTCAAGACCCTTTGACACACAGGCTGGAGGATCCAGGGATCAAAGCTAACAGCCATCCTTGAATTTGGGAGAAAAGTAGCTACGTTTAAGACAGTCTAAGGAGCTTGGAAAGAAAAGCGTCTGGACTTCTTTAAGTTACTTAAAGATGTTTCACCTCTCATCCAAGAAACTTTGATTTTAAGACAGGCCTCCAGTAAATGCTCTATATAAGCAAAGCCAAGTTTCTGGTTGCATCTGTGAAGATGTATGTCTTGCCAGTGCAGGGTTCTCATACTTCTTTTCCATTTAATCATCACGTGGTGTGCAGCCAGTTCTGTCTTGCTGCCTTTTGAGAACCAGCTTATATTTCAACAGGTTTGAGCACTGAACACGTTACGTAGCATTATGCTGGAAAGGTTGGGGTAATTTTATGGGAAGAAAAATTAAAAAAAACAGAGACAGTGCAGGGATGAACTTCACCTGCTTCCAAGATGCCAAGGAGAGGAAAGTCTGAAGAGTGTAGAACACTTAGTGGTATATAAAGCAGCGTTACTGTTTTACTGAAGCGTTGAGCATTGTGGCCTTCATCAGGGTCTTCATAAAAACATAATGTAGGAACCATTTTGAAATAGCAGAGGTAAACTATAAATTTGGCTCTAGATTGGGGATCTAAAGGCAGCTCTAAGCAGAGTTAAAACTAACAGATCCCAAGCATAAAGCTTGGGGTGTGTTGGAGTTGGAAATAACAAATTTCCTCTGATTGTGAGTCTCTTTCAGTTTGTGTGTGCTGACTTTGCACACACAAACCCACCCCTTAATTCCTACCCCACCCCATCTTCCACTGCTGGGAAGCTGGATAAGAATATGATTTAACACAAAGCATAAACATTTACGTTAAATATGTGTCGGTGGTGCCTGTGCGCTGGCTTCTTGACTCTTAGAGTTTTGCTAAAGTCTCTCTAGGGGGGCTCTGACTGGAACACGCCTTTGGGTAGCATGGGAACAGGCAGGCTTGGTCTGGGAAAGGGAGCAGGCTGTTCATTTCTGTTGCACAATCCAATTAGCTCCGAGTTCCACCGATAAGAAACAGCACCAGATCACTACAGAAGCTTTGTGTGAGAAGTCGTGCGTCTAATAGCTGGCTGGTAAACAATCGGCAGCATCTTCAACAGGTTCCGCTTTCACCAGGGATCTACGACAGCTGGTTAACAACAGAGGTACGTGACTGTAGAACTTTTTATCTTTATAGGTTTTGGGTTTCGTAAAATGATTTACAAGTGTTGGCTGGATGGATCGCCGCATAGGTTGTAAAACCAACTGCAATATAACAATTCGTGCATTTACATCACTGACAGTATATGTGCTTTTATAGAGGGACAAACATCACATGTGCACATAAGAGAGGAAAATACAAAGAGAAGAAAATGCTTTTCAACATTCCATGGCAACATCTGTTTTCACTTTTTCCTCCCACGAGATAAATTCATTAGTTTGTGGGAATGTCCAGGAAGCAGATGGACATCATGTCTTCATACACATCCTTTTTTCTTTCAAGGTGTATGCTTGGGATTGAGGTGAAAGTTGGAACCTTAAATGTTAAATGTATATCTACCTTTTAAATGCAGACTGACAAAATAGGAAAGGGTCTCTTTTCTTTGTCTTTGTTATTGTGCATCATAACTAGAAAATACAAGAAATGTCAAATGTGGAAACCATTATGTGCATTTCAAGGAATTAACACTCCAGTGAGGGGAGGAAGCAGAGAAAACAAAACTGGAGAAAGTGTCATTTTGTAAAGCTCAACAAGACAAATTAACAGAATAAAAACAGAATGGAGAATTTAGGTTTGTAGGGAGCTGAGGAGTGATCTGACTATCCCTACTAGCAAAAACACACATGCACAGTAGGCACATTGTTACAAAATCCCCATTTGAAAACCATCTTGCATTATTAATGTTATTTTAGCTTATCACTACTTTGTCAGCAGTCATTTCAACTGCATGAAGCAAATTGGTCCTAAAAAATAATCTCGTAAAAAACGTTGAAAAGGAAAACCCAGTCTGTTTGCACAGTTGCTGAATGGTGGGATTTATGGGACCGTGACCCCAAGGCCCTGACAGACAGCGGGGAGGAAAACAAAATGTGGGAGAAAGGAAATGGATCACTTATCAGAAGCAAACCACAACTAACAAGTGTAGATGACCCACCACCTAAAAAATGTCAAAACCACTGCAGTGTCAGGAACACTACCTGTCTTATGAGTGCTGTCAACAGCCCTTAAGCCACTGTGTGATCTTCAGAAGCTGCAAGTAAGCTACACAGGAACCGTGTAACCAAATACCCCTTCTTTCACAACTTGGACTTCCTCAGGGGACTCGATACGAGCCAGAGACAACAAGACTGTTGGTCTGTGTAAAGGTGCCTGATAACGTGAAGGAGCCAAGGTGGTCGGAGACTTTGCTGCAAAAAAAGTGAGAAGTGTCACGCTGGTGCAGATGGCTCCATCAAGGAAGTTTGAAAACACCTGCACTCTGTGCATGCTGAGGATGTAAACCAGTGGTTGTTCGGTGTATTAATGAATTCTCATAACAATCTTTTAATAGATCATGCTGACTGCTTACCTGCTGGCAATCTTCTTCATCTGCGCAGGTAAGTGTAGTCAATCACACAATCATTGCAGACCAAAAATGAGAACTTAAAAGGTATATTTGGGTTAGAGGAATCTTTTTTTTTAAAGTTTTTATAGCTAAATGTATCAAGACAGACAAAACAGCAGTTATTCACAACAGGAAAATGGGAGCGTTTCCAGGTTTTTTTTTTTAAATGGGCCAGCAAAGGAGAACCTCGGGTGGCTGGGTTGGGGGTGGAGATGTCTCACAGGGACAAATAAAAGCATCTGGAAGTTCAATGAGTTCTAATAATGTTAATATGCTCCACAAACATGCATTAGATGTAGCTGCTTGTAGCAATGTTGGAGTCACACTGAAGGGCAAAGGGAGCTAATGGAGCTAATAATATATTTCAGTTTTACTGCATGGTCTATCAACACATATTTGGCTACAGTTTGCAAAGTGAAAGAGTAAAGGGGGCACAATTAAACCAGCAGCATTCACTGCATGCAATATTATTTATCATTATACTCATATGGCAGTTGTACCTTTCGTTTTGTGTGATTTTCAACAAATTACACAACATCAGAAAAGATTTTCAGCTAGAATATTTCATTCATTTCATCTGCATGCATATATTTGCAAGATTCAGTGAAGACAGAATTATTTGTCATATAAAAAAGGGGTGTGAATGAAGTTTCCTTTATGGACACCACATGAACTATAAATATAATTTAAATAAATAAATATAAATATAGAGACCCTGAAAAGCTGAAGATGGAAGATTTTTACGTTTATGTTTTCAAATTGGGGAATTACAAGATATATCCAGGCCTGATACATCTTCTAATTCACAAGAACCCTTCATTACATTTAACTGAAAGCCAATTTGAATCCAAATTATTACAAAAAAAATGAACAGGCAAACAGTGGTGTTTCTAACATTAATATGCGCTATCCTGAATTGAGTCAGCAGTGCTGACTCTCGCCTATGTTGTGCAATGTCATTTTCTTCAGGAATCACAGCAGAAGCTGTCCGTCCACCATGCAACGAGGACCTGTTTGACATCAATGTTGACAACTGCCTGTTGGATTTCAACAAAAGCATGGAGACAAGTGACTATCAGAACATGTGCCCGTGGCCTATGGTTCAAAGGTAAATGTTAGGCTCTTCTTTTCTTCTTCATTTGTTTATTTTTTAAATTTAGCTAATATAAAGTTGTCGGGTTTTTTTTTCTGTGTGTTTATATAAGAGAGACAAATGAGTTATATTTAACTGGACAAGAGGCTCCCATGAGTTTCCAAGACTTGAATGAGTGGTGTGTGATTAACCAAGCATTAATGCATGAGTCTGTGCTGAGCTCAACATGAGTGAAAACACAGGAAGGCTGGATAAAGATCCAGCCTTCCTGTGTTTTCACTCATTGAACTCTGCAATGAAATACAGACACTTCTTTTTACTGCCTTTTCAGTAAAGACGTATAATAACCTTTAGTCATGGGAAAATCAGATGCTTTCCAGTCTCATTACATTTGATGCCGGTCGAAGTTTTAATTACTCATATTCTAATGAAAACATGTGAGACCATTGCTCTTGGGCTCATATTTCCAGACAGCAGTTGTTTCTGGAGACTTTAGTCTTTGCCGTGCTACCTGGAGTGGATGGCAGTGGACTTTAATTATGACTGTAATAATCCATATTTTACTGTCAGCATAATTTGGGAGATGAGGTACCGTAGAGTTTAAATGGTGTGTAAGGGTGGAGTGTCCATCGTCACAAGGAGCCTTGCTTGTTGAGCAGGCTTCTGGCTGTCAGGTTCAATTGAGCCTCGGTGGAATTTTTCCACACTAAAATTTTGCAGCGACATCTGGTTGCGAGATTTATGTTTGTTTAGAGAGGCTACGGTTGCTTCTCTGCCCCGAGGACGTGACAAATTAATGCTTAAACTTGAAATGTAAGCTGCTGCCTAAACATCAGCGGGTGATTTCTCCATTTATAAAAATCTTGAAGACACTCAGGCTGTTGATGTTTTTGGCTTTGTGCGCCTATAAACAAGGCGCCTATAAGTGCAATGCAACTGTGTGACATGGATCTATGATCATGCCAGGTGAACTGAGGCAAAAAGCATGGCTTCTATTCATCTGCTGTTGTTTGTTCATGCTACATCCTACTCAGCACAGTCATGTGTTCCCATTTTTTGAACCAGTGCACCTGTACATTTCACTGGCATCAGGATATTTTAATAGTGCATTTGCAAGAAATAAACAATGTTTATATTATTTGGTATCTTATGGCTGATTTTCCCCTAATGATAAATGAAAATGTGCTGATGACCCATTTAAAATGCATTAATGGTGGGTTCTGAAAGAGGGTTGGTCTGTCCTGATGATGCCAAATAAATAATTCATGCATACCTGATCTTTTAATTTATTAATAAGTCTTTACTCAGTTATCCCATGAAATGAAGGTCTGTTTGCAGACAGTTGGGTGTGTTGTGGTCAGTAGAACACACATAACAGCTCTGTTGCCTGGCAATACTGTTAGCTAAACGGGAAACAGGAAGCTGAAATGTTAAGGCCTCAGTCACCCAGGTGGAGAGACTGATCGGTGACCCTCTGACAACCACAATGTGTATCCCTCTGCTAGTCGCTAGGTGAAAATGGTTGCAAAAATGCTACTGCACCAAAAACTTCCATGTGATTACTTTGGTCACTAGCAGATTGTTGCCATTGCCTGCCGTTTGCATGGAAGACACAGACTTGTGTGCAAATACTTACCAACTACTGAGCAGCAGTGAACCTTTTTATGAAAAGGTGGCGTGTTTTATGAAAGCTACAGGCGACTGCAGCAATCTGCAATCGTGGAAAATAACTTTTTCCCTAGTGACTTGTGGTTTCCAAGGATTCACCGAGCAGACTAAGGCCCAACTCTTAAAGCTACATGTATGAATAATGTCGAATGTGCTGACGTGGAATCTGATTCTCAGCCTACAGATTCATGCTGCACATATTTCACACACCCTAAAAATGTTACAAGTGAAATTCTTTACCGCCTGAGT
The DNA here is from genome assembly GCF_057382185.1 of Mchenga conophoros. Taxonomy (NCBI): domain Eukaryota; kingdom Metazoa; phylum Chordata; class Actinopteri; order Cichliformes; family Cichlidae; genus Mchenga; species Mchenga conophoros. The sequence goes on from NC_140541.1 coordinate 33,957,782, forward strand.
AATTTTGGGTCACCTTGACTTTAGTCTCACTCTCTTTCTCTGCAGCAACTACAACAAATTGATGACATGTGTGGAAGACTGGGCTAAGAAAACTCGGTGTTGGGGTTATGGATTTTTGGTAGATGAGATTTACTTGGAGGTCCACCAGACGTACTTTTCGCTATGTGGATACGTTCGTGACCCCCCACTCTTCACTCTCATCATGTTAATAGCACCGTGTATTATTGTCACACTTTTTCTGCCTCTTCTGTGTGTTCACATCGCCCCCAGGGACACATAAATACCCAGCGAAGGAAAATTGGAATATTTTTTTAGCCAGTGTTCTGACAGTGCTAACTGTGCTTGCTACCTCTGTTGCAGAGATTCAGGAAATTCATCCTGGAAGAAGACACTTCAAGCTAATAAAGAATCATTTTACATAAATCAGAAAATACATTTTCTATTCAATGAAGTAGTGAAAACGCCTGACTACTTAAGTTTGGTTGGATAAGTATCTTGGGCTGTTCACAAAGAGTTTCATGATCCAAAAGACTGCAACGGAGAGGACAACTGTACAACTGAGACTCTTTTGGACCTAAATGTATTTATCCAAGCAGACAAATTGCAGGGGAGCTTATAAACGGGTGTCGTAAATTGAGCAACAATGACTGCAAATCCCCCAAAGGTCACGTTTGGTGGAACAAAGCAAAAATCTCACCTGTTTTAAATATTCCCCTGTCCCCTTCAGGATCCCTGTGCACCTCTGCACCATTTCCAGCGCTCTGGCTGTTTTCCGATCTCTCTCTGGAACTCCTCCTCTGATCACTTGTATGTCCTCCCTTTTGTTAAAACAACAACACTTCCAGCCTTAAATTTAATATTTCGAGAAGAATGTCAGAGAACAACATCTAGTGACTAGTGACTGACATTATCTCCAGTCACCATCATAGTGTTGGTATGTGGCTTTCATAGTGTCAGCACACAAAGCATCCACTATAGGTCAGGTCCTTTTTGACAAATGCTCTCATGAGACACCTCAGATTTTTACAAAAGACACTCTTGACCTTATGTGCTGCCTCTGCACTTGAACAGTTTTTATTTTTTTCACCAAAAATTGTATTTCTAAAATGTTTTTTCGTTTTATAAATCATCATTATGACCTGTAATTAGTCTGGCTCACTCTATACAAGTGCTGGAAGCCGTCCCGAGGTCCCACAAAGGCAGTCTTGAGGGGGACATTGGCTAAATCTACAAAGCTATGTTTTTTATGTTTGAGTTCCAAAACCACAATGCACAGAAAACAACATTTGACAGGATTTTGTCATCCAACTGTAAAATTATAGGAGATATTTTACTATTTAAAAAATAACATTGTTTTGAATATTACCCTCCATAAACAAATATGAACACAACTGGAGGAAATCTATGAAAATGTAACCATTTTATTGTTGTAGTGATTTTTCCCTGCAAAGGTCAAACACTGTATTTCTCTGTGACTTGTTTGGTAAATATACAGTACATATTTATCACATTATACAGTCTGTAAAATGAACATACACTGAGCACTTACCTAATGAATGTTCTTCACTTCCATTATTCTTCCATGTGTGGCAGAAGTAATCTGGTTTATACTGTAATCATTTTTATGTTGACAGAAATAAAAACAATACCATTTGTATTTGAAACACATAATAAATATTTATTTCAGACAAAAAAATAATGCTTTACAGTTTTTTGAAAACCTCTTTGTAGCCATAGCAAGACAGACCTGCTATTAAAGTATTCACATGACCTAAGTGTCATCTACAGATGCAAACATACTGCATTTAATTATTTTTTCATCCAATTACTACTTAAAAGGACTGTTGTGCAGAGCTCATGCAGAAAACTGTGTCAGTAAAACAATGTAAAGATCCATTAGGTGTTTTGGGGGGATTTCAATACTTGAACAATTTTATGGTTCCTTGTAATCTGCAAAGGATGCTAGCGTTCTTAATCTGACTGAGGATCAGTTGCCCAGCAAAAAAACAGAAAGCAAGTTGAATTTTTTAAGCCAAAGGGGAATTTTCTCAAGAATCGGTGGGTAAACTAGAGACTGTTCAGATCCAGGAGTGCCAATTGGTGATATTATGTCTAATAAGACTCTAGCATCATTTATGCACAAGGTGTTTTTTGGTATTTGTTACCTGATGCACCCGGTTAATTAAATAAGTGCCACTTCAAACTCCTTGTTCCCCAACATGCAGGTAAAGTTACCAAGTAGCGCCTAACTCTAATAAGCAGATTTAAGCGAAATTTGCTAATGCGGGTCTCTAAAACGGGACCATTAATTGTCAGCAGGTAATCTTGCCACCAAAAACACACCTTGTGCATAACAGGGAGTCCCAATTAACTGCTGACCCCGCTGATCATGAGACTCGCTAGCTGTTGTGTGTTGTAGAGTTCTTTGGTCTGGCTCTTATTAAAACCTTGCTAAATGCAGCTTACACCGTGCTGGGAGAAACGTATAGTCGTTTTGTCTTTCGTGGATCAGTCACACTAGAGTAAAAACAGTCCTTATGATTAAAAAAAAAAAACTGGTGGTTGATGTGATTTCATGGAACTTTGTTGCTGTCAAAGACCAAGTGCAACTACTGGTGTCGACCAACTGGTCACCCAGAGGTTGAGTGGGTGACGCCCTCAACCTCTGGGCGACCACTTTCAACTGGAAGGCAGTTGCACAGGTTGCCAAGTGGAGACAACTTATTCGTGGTGGGAATGGGACTCACTGTAATCACTCTCAGACTGGCAAAGGTTTTCAAATAATCATTGCGTATTTTGTAAGCACAGAAAGAGTCGGTCTGTGCAGATGAGTGCAACTCGACTGTGACAACTCCTTGACAACTCGACTGTGACAACCACTCGACTCAAGTGGTTGCCGGCTGCTTGTATCCCGATTACATTCCTCTATTAAAAACAAGGCTGCAGAGTGCTTGCGTCATTTTGCACAGGTAAAACCACATCCTACTCACTCTGTCTTAGTGCTCTTTTATCACCGTCTGGACTCAGTAAATTTGCTTTGAAGAGTACAACTGACTGTGAGTGGTTTCCAGACCTGGTTCATTTAGTTTTCCCTAGTGTGACTTCGGCATAAACAAATAGCATAATCTTAAAAATCATAGGTGTTTCTCACTGAACTGAACTGAACGTATTATTATTCTATGAATAAAAAAATACTATCCACAAAAAGGAAGATTAAAAAAGGATAATACTGGAGATAGTATTTAATTTACAGCAGGAGATGAGGAAAATCTGATACCAAAGACAGAAGAAAAAAAATTAGTGGCATTCCTTCAGCATCCACCATATTTCTGTTGCTCTTAAGAAAATATCAGTATTACTGCATTTCCTTGTAGCAGTTAATCTCGTTTCACATGTATCTGATTTATCGTTATATATAGTCAAACCGAGTACACTATTCAATATGCTAAAGATCCAAGCTTGTCAGATGTCTTCACTCAAGCTGATGACAGTGGATTAGTCTTGGTTCAAAAATAACAGAGCTAAGTCTTAGAATTGGGTGGGTGGCCTGGCCTGCTACCACTGAGGCATAAGGTGACGAAATGAGGTGACGTGAGAACGTTGACATGACAGAATTTTCTTTAAGGGTCAGAAAGACCAGAACGATTTTTCTTTACATCTCGTGTGTTCTGACATCCAACACCAGACAGGACCAAGAGGCAGCGCCACACCTTTTCTTATCTTAATAATACCCACAATTCCACTTTTTCTCTTGTGTAAATACTGAAAGGATGTTTTGGTAAGTTTGCTGGTTCTTTTTAGGCTGTGGGCTCCACAGACACAGCAGCTCGTGTCACACACACACACACACACTTGTATCGGGCATACACCTCAGAGCCTCTTTCACCATCACAGGTCGAATCAGCACAGCATTGTTGACAAACAACAACTTTGGCTAAAAAATGAACTATCAAAGCTTTCACTGCATATTTAGTTATTAATGGCACCAACAAGGCATTTTACTTTAAAAAATAAAATCTTTACCCCCCTTTTGATTCTCATGTTCTCAGCCACTCACAGCTGGCTGTACAGCATCTACTCTTAGTCTCTCATAGTAATGCACTTAGTGCTCTGTGTACAACTAACATTAGTGTGTGCTTTTTAGGTATGGAAGTTAAATATTGACAAAACTATTAGACATAGAACAAATGTAAGCTTTCAACAAACTATTAAACAATGTTAGTCTGCCTGAAAAGATTTATAAATGCTTTTCATTTTCTAAATAAAACTATACACTTACTGGTCACTTCATTAGGTACACCTTGCTATTAACAGGTTGGACCCAATTTTGCCTTCAGAGCTGGCCTAATCTTTCATTGCACAGATTCAAATAGGTGGTGGAAACATTCCTCTGAGATTTTTGGTTCAGACTGACATGATAGCATAGCTTTGCACAGTTACTGCAGATTTGTTGGCTGCACATCTACCATCTCCCATTGCACTGCATCCCAAAGGTGCTCAATTAGAGTGATAGCTGAACTCTAGTTTAAGATCACTTGAGCTTTGTGACATGGTGTGTTAGCCTGCTGGAAGAAGCCAGCGGAAGATTGGGACATTGGGGTTATAAAGAAATGGACATAGGAAGCAATAATTCTTTGGTTGGCCGTGGTGTTTAAAAATGGTCATTACACATTGTTTTTGCCACAATACCATCCAAATGCTGCTTGCTAAATTTCTTTTCAGTATTCATTATTTCAAATGAACTGTCGTCCTTGTAAATGAGATGAATACAAACTGAAAAAATTGTCTGTAAGGCAGAAAATATGAGGGATGCTTGCTTACTCAGGGCAATCTAGAGTTTACACTTTTTAAATTTATACAATATTAGAATAATTCTAGGTTACAAAAAATACATAAATGTCACACAAAAAAAAAAAAAAAGAGTTAAAAAAAAAAAAACCCAAAACATCAACAACAAAAATAGTTTTTTCATTTTTTTTGCAAAATTATTTGGCAGTGCGCTTTCTAACATGGTGACCACTCATAGTTGTGTCATTAGTGAACTTCCATAAATCAAGTTCCTGCCCCTAAAAACACACTCAGTCAGAGGCAAACATTCAATAATGTCACGAATACGGATAGGGGTGGGTATAATGAAGAAAATACCTCACTGTCTCTGCCCTCAGTTTGCCATTCCAGTCTCTGTAAACTCCTGAAACATAAACACATGGTTGAAAAGGTCCATTAATAACGCAGCCCATTTTAAATGAAACTGCTACAGAGTGCTAATTCAAAGCACATTGTGTTACTCATTAACTCGGGGAGCTGAAGAATTAAATACAGACTGCAGCAGGTGTACGCTTCACATCAAAGTGGAGCTTCAAGTGCAGGCCTACAGAGAACAATCTAGGGGGGAAAGAGAGATTCATTTACCGTTAAACTTCTATGTCACTTCACTGGAGTAAACACATAATTCTACGCACTTGACCTCTTTTTCCTACATTGTACAACATAAAAGCCGGGACTGTAAGCCATAGTTTTTTACATAGCAAGCGCCGGATTGCCTTGACCGCTTTATTTACACAAAGAGGCAACAAACTAAAGGCTGGGGAGCAATATTTACAGATCAAAGGTCAGTTTCCCCTGAGACTGAATCTTTGCATGGCTCATAATATAGGGCATGGTTATGTGAAATAAGATGAACAACAGTACATTGCTGACCATTTAAAGTATGTTTATAGTGGGGTTTTGGCCTTGTTTGCCAGTAATTTATAGAAACCTCTTCAGCTGCCAAGCAGTCTCTCTCTCTCCTAACTTACTATGCACTGTTTTCTTTTAAAAGGTTCATAGACTAAATGTTAGCAGTACATACATTTTGGTAGTAACAGTGCAAAGAAACAGACTTTCATGTTGAATTAACCTTTTTGCCAAGCATCCCCCAGAGTGAGGAATTTGGGTTTGGGTTCAATCATCTCTGCTGTTCTTTTCCACTTTCACTGAATGTGATCAAAGAGTGTGCCATCAAGATATTGTAAGAAAAAACAGCAGACAATTGCTGACTTTCTGCAGATATCCACCCAGTTAGAATCCCCAGGACTCAGCTGACGCTTCCCGAGTGTGTCAGTGATGAAAGCAAGGGAGCCACCGAATGCAAACATGGAAAAAGACCAGAACCCAATGTGCTCACTTTTTTTGTTGTATTCAACAACTCCCGTCTATTTTAAATCAATACGAATAAACTTTATAATCCTAATGTTTGGTGAACCAGACAGTGAATATCCTCAAAACATCTAAATGTGAAGCTTCTTCTTTCAGTTCCTAAGCTTTTAATTGCTGACCGTAAATGGACCATTGAGCCAAATATAGTAAAATCACACCAATTTCCAACACTAATTAATGAATTAGTTTGATCTTTTTGTTGTTTTATGTACAGCAGCTGTTATGTGTTTCTGTGTAGCATGAAATAAGAAAGGTTTCTGAAAATGTGCATGTGTCAAAACTACACTTTATTAGGTACACCTTAGGTAGTACCAGGTTGGACCCCCTTTTGAGATCTGGCGGAGGGATTTTGAGGTTTTTGGTCTTCTGCTGTTGTAGCTCATCCGATTCAAGGTTCAATATGCTGTTCATTCCAAGATGTTCTTCTGCATACCTTGGCTGCAATGAGCAGTTAATTTAGCTACTGCTGCCTTCCTATCAACTCAAAGCAGAATCTCCTCTGACCTCTGGCATCAGCTATGCATTTTCACCCAGAAAGAGAACAGAATGGTCTTTTTCAGACCATTCTGTGTAAACCCTTGAGATGGTTTTGTGGGAAAATCCTAGCAAATCAGCAGTTTCGGAAATACTCGGACCAGACTGCCTATCACTGACTACCATGTCACATTTAAAGTCACTTAAAAACACCTTTCTTCCCAAATGTGATGCTTGGACAAATTTCAAGAAGTCATCTTGACCTGTCTATATGCATACATACATTACTGCAGTTGCTGCAGTACGATTGACTGATTAGATTTGCGATAACAAAGAGATGAACAGGTGTACCTATTGAAGCAGCAGGTGTCCGTTGCAATATAGGATAACTCTAAAAATAGATGGTAAATTACAATCCCAAGCTCACAGTCAGTCTGTGCAATGCAACCTTCATGCATCCTGCAAATGTTTAAATGCTCCCCAACATTTTCAGTACTATCGTGTCTGTGTTAGCCAAGTGCATTATTCATGACATCTCTTAAAAAATATACCAAATTTAGCAAAAAACTGACAGATACTTCAAATAAAGACACATTTTTCTGTTTTTAACGTGTCACTCTACACAATGTTCTTTATATTTTACACTAACTCTAACAGTAGCTTAAGCTATCCGAAATCTAAATACCACTAAGAACATGGTATAGCGTTAAGTCCAAAAGGTCACAAAATAAATAGATACAACAAAGTAGAAAAATAGGTTTAGACCATGTTAGCTATTTACTTATACATCCAAGGTCATAATAATGGGATCAGTGGAGGGCATTAATCACCTTAAAAAAAGTACAGTGGCAGCCCATGAAGAGGCACAGTCTCTAGGGGATTTTGGATTCACGGGAGACTACATTTAGAGATGAGGACTTGTGCCAGGGAGCTGGGTTGGCAGAGAAACGTGACCTTTTTTTCCTACAAGTCTGTACAGAAAGGAAAAGGACTGACTTAACTCCTTGTTTGCACACCATTGCAACCTATAGACAAAGGCAGTAATACAAAGGAAAAAGGCAGTTTAACAACAGAGGCAGTAAAACCAATTGAAGGCTTTACATTTAGAGAAAGTTCATCTGAAAACATTATTAAGTTTGATTGAAATCCTCTCCTCATTAAAGAAAATCTTTCCTTTCTCACAGATCAGTCCCAAAATAAGCCTGAATTAATCAAGCCTGCTGCAGTCCTAAAGGTCCCCACTATCATTGCACTTATGCCCAGAACCTGCAGACTAATTAAAGGGAGACATCAGGTAAAAAGAGTTCATATAAGTTATGTATGCTGCTAGATTTGGTATAGTCCACTTCAGGTATGCATTCAGAGCTATTTCTGTCAGGGTTAAGACATCGACACCACCACAAAGATCTAACATTAGATGTGCTTTTAAAAAAATGGATTAAATAAAGGTAAAAAGTGCTTATCCAGCTATAGATTCTGTATATTTTACAAACACCATTGCAGAAGCTCCTCTTGCTATCCAGAGACAATGAGGTTTCCAAGATTTGCTTCCTCCGATCGGACAGACCTGCAGGGTGTAGGTGATCCTTTTAGCTGGTTCCAGCTTAAATTTATACAAGCATGTGGATCTCATTGTACTCATCTCGTCCATCTTCATCAAAGTTGGGCGAATCTTCATCACAATCCAGCTGCAAAGGGTTGAAATACCTTATTATTTTCATTTAATGTTCATTCTGGACAAATTAAGCATAGTTTAGCGCTGCCAATTAAAACAATGCTGTGGAATAAACTAGCACACTGACACCATCATTGTTTATTCATAATTTAAATACAGCAATGCATGCATTTTGACTGAGCAGTACTCTGTTAATTATACACAGCAATTAGTGCCTCTAAGATCAATGCCTGAAAAAAAATAGGCTGCTTTTCACAAGCTAAGGCTTTAGCACAGAGCCCAAGAGACCAGCCGGCAACCATCTGCCAGTCATGTATTCCCTGACCACTTGGCAAGTGGTTGCTGAAGGTTGATGGCATTTGCTGCCGCTAGGTACTCTGCTAGCAATGGTGAAATTAGGAAAAGCGTGACACAAACTGTTTTCTGGAAACAGAAAACATTAACCTTTAAAATAAAAGCTGCATCTTTTGATAATTGTTGGCTGCGGTGGCGAGGCACAACTTTTAATCTGAAGGTTTCTGGTTTGCGTATAACTTTTTCAAGGTTTACCACTGCTCAGCTATTATTGACTTTTTAGCGAGTTCAAATAGCAACGGGCAGCAACTTAACCTAAATTAAACACAAAGACAGAAACAGATGGAAAAAGCTAGCCTGACTGTTTAAAAGTCACCAAATCTTGAAGAAGCAGACTACAGTAATGTCTATCTAATTTTCTGTGTTAATCTGCATTAGCCAATTTAGCATCACAGGTGCAGGCTTTCAAATTATGTTTAACATATAGACAAAAGTAAGACATTTTTTAAAACGTCTGCTTTTATTTTTATTTTATTCTTTTTCTTTATATACAGTTTAGAACTGAGTTATAGGTCGTTATTGGAAAATGTGGTAACAAGAAGAACATTCGTGAAACAATTGCAATCCCCAGTTCAAAAAAACCAAAAAAGACATTGGAATGCTGTAATTTTAACTACATAGAAAACGCAATGATCTGCAAATCTCAAACCCATATTTTGTGAACTATAGAACACAGAAAAAATACAAATGTTTAAATTGAGAAAAAAATGACCATTTCAAGGTCATACGGTCATTTTGAGTTTGATGGCAGCAATATATCTCGAGAAAGTTGGGACAGGTACATGTTTACCACTTTGTAGCGTCTCATCGTCTTTTTACATCAGTCTGTAAATGAACTCAGGAGAGCAGATGCTGGACTTTTGGGAAAGGAATGTTGTCTCATTCTTGTCTGATAGAGGATTCTAGCTGCTTAACAGTCCTGGGCCTGCTTTGTTGTATTTTCCATCATGTCCCAAATGTTTCAGAAAGGTCTTGTAAAGGTATGAAGTATGCACTTTAGCATTGTCTTGCTGAAATAAGCAAGGCCTTCTCAAAAAGACATTGTCTGGATGGTAGTGTAGTTGCTCTAAAAGTTGTATATACCCTATGGTGACTTTCCAGATGTGCAAACTAAGGCACTCATACATCCCCCTAGAATCGGAAATGCAGGCTTTTGAACCAATAACCAGCCAGAGGTTCCCTCTCCACTTTAGTTCAGAGGATGCAGCGTCTATGTTGTCCAAAAAGAATTTCAAATCTTGATTCGTCTGACCACAGAACAGTTTCCCACTTTGCCTCAGTCCATTTTAAATGAGCCTTGGCCCAGAGAAGCGTGTTTCTGGATCATGTTTGCATATGGCTTCACAATTTTACACTGAGGAATATTATTCTGAGAGTGTTCCACAATTCCCTTTTATTCAGTCATGTAACCGACCAGTTGCCAGTTAACCTAATTACTTGCAAAATGTTCCTCCAGCTGTTTCTTTTTAGTGCCACTTACTTTCCCAGTTTTTTGTTGCCTTTGTCCCATCGTTTTTGAGATGTGTCAGATTCAGACTGAGCTAGTATTTTTCTGGAAGCAAGAAAATGCAGCAACACAGGAAAATGTAAACCTTTGATATGTTTTTTTATATTCCCATGTGAAGAAAATATGGATTTATTTATGAGATCTGCAGATCGCTGCATTCTGTTTTTATTAACATTTTACAAACTGTTTCCACTTTTTTGGGATTTAGGTTATATTTATGGAATTATTGTAGAAAATCATTGATGGTATGTGTCAATCTTGACTAGCAAAGGTCCAAATCATGTACTTAGTAGTTTTCTTTTTTGTTTTGTTTTTTTAATTTGCATTTCCCATACATGGATCATTAGAAGTTTTTCTAGGAATGACTTTCCCTCAGGTTCACATTATTTCATCCACTAATGTGAACATGAGACAAACCAGAGCTACAAGGCCATTTTTCCCCTTTGACTTTCTTTGGTTTACCAATTGTCTATAGTGCAGAAAAGCAAAGCAAAGAATGTGAAACAGGAACATTTATTATGGAGTTCATACAAGGGTGAAGGTTCGAGGGAGTGGAGGATTTGACGTCAAGGAGGTTCAGCTTTGGCAATTTTCAACTTTTGCCAGTCCTTTAGGTGGTTTGGGGCAATTCTGCAGCGCAGAGGGTTCATGAGAACACATGAACGGTGGTCATGTTAAGAATAAGCTTATTTTCTTGCTCTTAAAAAGTTGACATTTAGGAAATGGAAGGTTTTAATTTGACAGTGATGACATGTATGGGTTTAGGTGGATCTGTCCAAGAAAACATGAAACCCAAAAGCAAAAAGCAATATCTGCGTATGTCTTGAAATGATTTGGATGAAATGATCACAGGGGCAAAAATAATCATCAGAACTGTCAGGGGTCAAATTTGTTTCAAGCCCTGCAAGTCAGTATTAGACCGATATAAAAACATGCAAACGTCCGCTGAATTTTAAATTTGCCGTATACAGTAAGTATCTCGAGGCTATGTGGGATCGGATGATTGTGGCAAACATTCTCGGAAAGCCTCTGCTACCTAAACTTACCGCCTGGAGCTCACGCTCCTCGAAGATCCTGGAGAGGATGAGGCGTCGCAGCGGCACCGTCATGATGAGGACGAAGGGGAACGCCAGGGAGGCCGCAGTAGACTTCACTACCCACAGAGCCACGATGCATGCCAGCTGGGTGATGGTAAACATGTTCATGCGCCATGTCTTCACCTGAAGAAACACACACATATTGGTCAGAGGGTTAGAAACCAGGAAATTACAGCACAGACAGATATATCCAGAGATGCACAAATCACATTTTTGGCTCCATCTAGTGGAAAATTCTGCATCTAATCTTTTTTTAAACATGCATGAGGGTTAGATTTTCTGTCTCTCTTTTTTTAAGAAATTCACCAGGGAAAATTTTGAATTACAAAGCCATTAAGATTGGATTTTAAGACATGGGAATGGTTGTAATTTATTTACAGTCTCATAGGCTTTATTGCAAGTTATCACGATAAGCAGCTGCAAAGTTGCTCTGGCTGTGAATGGGAGACATGTTAGCAGGGAGTGTTCCCTACATAACAAGATCTAAGCTTTTCTACGTGAGCTATTAGGTTGGAAACTGTGCTGTTAAAAAAAAATAATAGAGAGAGCAAGCATCTGCGCACTTGAGGACGTGCTGTTTAAGTTTCTGGTAAGACATGAAATACAATCCTACTATGTAGTCCCATGGAGAGTGTGTGTTTTCACGCACTGCTGCTGTGTGTACATCAAGATCCCACTACATCCCAGTTATAACTGTTTTTTTAACATCTAGGTAATCTGCTGCACATGTAAACACAGCAACTTTAGAAAAAGAGGTTATGTTTTTGAGTTGAAGGTGTTAAGTTGGTTTGATGGTGTTAAGATTAGCTGACCTGACAATATCGGAGCTTTGCTATTTTCCAGATATATCACATGTTGATGTACGAGTTATTTTTTTATTACACAAAGTATTCTGTGACCATGGCAGAGAGATAACCCGTCTCTATAAAGATGCAGGCTACTGTCACATTGCCTGTGCTGTTTGACCGCTTAACAAAAGTAATGAAACTCATAAAGACAGCCTGGCTGTGTGCGCCTTAATTTATTTCAAATTTCAGCAACAATATATTGGGCAAAGGATGTTGAAGACGGAGCTTCATCCAGAGGTTCATGGATGTAGTGAAGGAGGACATGCAGAGGGTTGGTGTGACAGAGGAGGATGTGTCTTCTTATAGAAGACTCTCTCGAGTATTGCAGGATCTTTACCTTTTAATATAAAGCATTTTGAGGCAATGCTATAGCCAGCTGATGCAATATAAATACTGAATGATTTACGGGAGGCAAAATTTACAAGGTTTTAGAATACAGCACAACACGACATGAAGTAACGCTAAAAGACTAAAATTAAGACATTTTTCTAGAATCTAGTTTTTATTTTTATCTTTTCTGATTTTTTTTGCTTTAATATTTGAATTAGATGTTTTAAATTACAGATGTAAATGGTTTGACACCAGTAATACAAAGAGTAGATAAAACTATGCTATAGTCTGACAGCTGCAGGTGAAATAAGAGGAATGGATGAATTAGTAACCAGATGGCCAGAAAATGAACTGTGCTTTTCCCTAAACTGTTGAGGTTACTCTCAGATTTGGGTCCAAACTCCAGGAAAAAACTCTTTCGAAACCAGGACTTTAAACCAGAAATCTGGTGTGCATGGTTTTCATTGGGATTTGTCATTATCCACTGTGACGTTGTAGTATGTCTCTGACTCTCAGCATCTAAGCCTCTCTGTTTTTCTTTTGATTTAACTCAAACGCTGAGGACGGACGTCATTTTGGTCCCGCAGTTGCTGCTCTGCTGGCTTTGGTTTCTCCATGTTACCGCTCATAATAGAGCAGAGGGCATGTAAACACTGCTATTGCGTGTGCTACCTTGGTGACGTAGATGTGGTCCGGGTGGTGCTTGGCAGGCGTGACCATAAGCGTTATGCGTTCGTACAGCTGGATGCCCGTCAGAGAGGTGACCCCCATGTACAGGAAGATCCCGAAGAGCACAGCCAGAGGGATGAGGCGGAGAATATCTGTCATCACTATGGACATACCTGATGGGCAAACAGGGATTTAAAGGGGGACTTTTAACATGATTTTACTGCATGCGTGCACAATAACTGGCAACTGTGGAGAAAATTATTCATTCAACAAGGGAACGGGAACGGCCCTTAAAAACAAACACGCTGTCGTGCCTTTTATTAGAAACACACTCCCTCTTCAGATGCCTTGGTTAAGATACTCTGAGGGCTAATCCAAACAGTCTTCTTCCTAATCCAAACAGCATTTCACTCAAACAAAAGCTCAACAATCATGATGACTCACCACGCCTGCATACCCAAACTGGATCAAACTAGACTTAAGATTGCTTCGGGAACCCTACCTTAATTGAAACAAGACTTTCAGTCGGCAAAACGCAATGAGTCAGTGGATGAAAAACAATGCTGCAATGTCAGGCAGTGCATTTTCACTTTCACAAAATTTTCTTCTTGTAGAACGACTGTCTCGGCTCATTTTGAAGACAAACAGAATGAAAAATCATTTTAAGCTGTTGTTGGGCTGAGTCAACCTTCATGAATGTCTAGACATGCAGGAGCTACAGAGCTGCCACTCTTCCAGCTCGCGTTTATTTACCTAGAAATAGCCACTGGTTCAGATTCGTGTTTTATTCCATCTTGAATATTGATCTGGTGTAAATTCTGATCCTTACACTTTCCTTACATAGAATGATAAGAAGTGTAATTCTGCCAGCCGATTACATTGTCTCCCCTTTTCAATTAATTTTAACTAAATTAAATAGGTTAATTTCTGCGTTAATGTTGGCAAACTCTTAAAAAACAACAGGCTTTATATGTTTTTCTGTAATTGGACAAAATAATTGCGTTTATTTTGACTTTGGAATTAATGTTGCTATACTTACTATGGCAGCAGCCACACAGTGTATATGCAATCATGTGAAAATGGACATTTTCACAGACTCTGTGCAAACCCCTGAAAGACCAAGTGCACCCCATTCAGTATCTTGTAGAGCCATCTTAACATTAAGTAACTTGAGGTAATCTTTTTCTGTCTGACTTAAGAAGAACTTTAGGGTTGATGTAGCTCATTAGGTATAGCAGGTCAACTATTTGAGGATTAATTTATGCACAGTTCTCCTTCCTTAATCTTTTCCTTTTCCTTTTGTTGATTTACTGCTATAATTTGGATCATTGTTCTGTTGCAAGACCCAATTTCAGCCAACCTTTAGTTTGGCTTTTGCCACAAGTGGCACAGTGCATTATTACCAAACATTATGACTCCACTCATATGTCCAAAGCACATTGTTCCAGAAGTCCTGTGGTTTGTTCAGATGCAAACTTTGCAAAGCTAAGTACACTATGTTCTTTCTTTTTACAGAGAAGAGGCTTTCTCCTAGCAACCCTTTCCAAACAAGCAATACTTGTTCAGTTTTTCTGATTGTGTTGTCATGCACTTTAATATTTACCATGCGAATTGAGACCTGTAGAATCTGAGCTTTTGGGTTTTCTAACAGTGTCTCTGTTCACTGAAAAATCTGAGATCTGGCTGAATATGCTGGTCCGTCCACTCCTGGGGAAAATGTGGCATTGTAGTAACACATCCGAATGCTCCAGACCAGAAAACTACGAATACTGCTTTTATAGAAGTGTCCAAACTTGCTAAAGATCAGTTAGTCAAGTGCATTTGATTAGCAGCATCTGGCTACTACTTATCCTCTTAACTCCTCCGAAAGAAGTAATGGTTTAATTTGTTTTTCACAGGACTGCACAGATTCCTTAAAAAACGTTCTTTTCATTTGACTCGGCCACTGGCTTCACTTTCAGACTTTGAGGCTCCATTCTTGTGTTAAAGCACCTTAAAACTGCATTCCTTTTAATGGCCTGCAGTGGGGAGAAAATACCCCAACTCCTCAGCAATTAGGACCTTTTCCTAATGAGTTTATGGACTTAATTGAATATTTGAAATCTTACATAACAGAGCATGATACACATTTTTTTTTTTTTTTTAAAGAAATCGCAGTCAAAGTGCTGTAGACATTCTAAACAACCATCTGTTTAGAAAGTCTGCAAATAAATATACATAAATGCAATGTATGTATATCTAAAACAACAGGCTTGATGTCAGGCCTTTCTAACTACAGTTGCTAAGCTATGATCAAAAAAGGAAGGGGGTGTGCTGCATAATCATTTGGTACTCCCCACTCCCATCCTTGCCTCTCCTCTTACCAACAAGCACAGCCACAAGAAGTCCGGTGAGCCTCTGCTCTTTCACCTCCTGGATCATGGGCTTTTCTCCAGGAGCCGTGGCCTTGCTCATCACTGTGAGCGCGTTAACATGAGTGACAGAGCGCACAGTGGCTGCCGTGAGCCACGGCAAGCCAAAAAGGGGGCAGAGGGCACCCAGGATGACAATGAGCAGGAGATCCAGATGGAAGCCGGAGCCTTTAACCAGCCGACGCTCCTTCTTACTGACTATCAACCTAAGATGTTGGAGGAACAAGACGAAAACAATAAAATGTTTATTTTAGTGAACATATTTCATGCACATGTACAGAATTCTTTGCAACTGTATATAATCATGGCGTGCGAACGTACGAAGTAATTTGAGTTTCCATGAAAATAAGAATGAACACAAGCAGGGCAGGAACAACAGACGCCCCCATCATCCAAGTGGGGAAGGGCTTCTTGTCACCAAAGGGGCTGATAAACCAACCTCTCTTATCAGGAGACGTGACAGAAAAACCTGATGGCACATTGAGTTTCTAAAAGAGAGAAAAAAAAATCTGTTTTTAATACTGAAAAGAAAAATGTGTTAGAGCTTTTGAAAAATGTCTGCACTTGCTGTGCAGGATTTCTGTGATTAGCAGTGACGCTACCTGTGTGTAAGTGTCAGTAATGGCGTAATCCACCAGTACTGAAACTAAGATTGAGATCGGGATGCCAAAGTCACCGATAATCCTTCTGGCCTGGGGATATCAAGAAACCAAACATTAAATTAAAAGTGAAAATACATCCCAGATCTCATAAAGAGAAACATCACTTGAGCATAAGTCAAAGATTATGTAAAAAGAAGTCATGCAGAAGGGAACAACCTCCTGTTGAGTGGAAAAATGCTGATTTGAATTGCTTTTCATATGAATGAGTATAAATTATATGACTGATCTGCTCTTTTTTCATCAAAACAAACCACTTTAGCTATCAAGACTAGCCAGCAGTAGTTTGTCTGTAAAACAGAAGCTTAAAAACGTATTTGCATCACTGAATAACTGCACATAACCGTTTCAGTGCAGAGACAAAGATATTTACGATCTGAAATCACACAGCCTACCTGCCTCGTCTCATCTTAAGCTACAGTTTACCTTCAAATATAAACTGTGAAGTCTTGATACATGCTCTGTCATCCAGGTACAGAAATGCCAGAAATGTTCATCTGGAACAAGTGAGTTATTCAGTCTTAGCTCACTGCAGGTTTTCCCAAACTTATAAATGGTACAGTTGCATAACAGTCATTATGCATTCAACTGCGAATGAAGAATACATTTGTATGAGTGACAAAACATTTCTGTCTAGATGGACAGAATCAACCTTCTGACATAAACGCTGACGTTTTCCTCCACTAGGAGTGCTAAAGAGCAATGTTTCATATATGGCCCTTGTTCTTTCACAGCATGTCACACATCCCTGCTGAGGTTTGGACACCTTTCCACAATATTTAGTGGTAACAGCATGCAGAAAAGCCACAGAGGATGAAGTTTAAACAATACTGTTTCTAAAATATACAGTAAAATATGTATTTATTTAGAAAGTAAATGAAATTTAAATTTCAAGAAGATGTTTCACCTCTCATTCAAGAGGTGTCGTCACTTCTAAAACCAAATGGAAGAGAGTTTCAGAGAGGTATTTAAACCTTAGTGAGGGTTGCTGACCTCACCTGAGCCACGGTGTGAAAAAAGGTGTGGGTCCTTAACATCACCAGAGGTTTCGGCTGAAACCACTGTGACACCTTCCCTCACCCTATCATGAGCATTGTACTTTAGACCCAGCTGCAGCTTCAGACAAATACTGGTTTATCTCAAGGACAAAAGCTCCCAAACACAAGATAACAACACTGTGCATGCTGTGCAGAGCAGCACTATACTGTACACCCTCACCTAAAGGGTAAAGGTCACTCTTTCGACAACAAAGCGGGCTTGACAGAAGAGTAAAAGAAGCCATCTATGTGCCCTGTGTACAACCGTAATTAAACAGATGCGGTGGGTTATGACACCAACTGTCAGCCACCTACAATGCAGTCTTGAGATCTCTTCCCAAGCGCCTCAACCCCCACTCACAACACGTGTCAGCTGACCTTAATAGATCATATAATAGGGTGAGGGCAAGGTATCGCAGTGGTTTCACCCTTGTCTCCATTAAACATAAAGAAGTCCATTCACTTTAGACTTAGACTAGATGTAATAAAAAATGCTCTATAGAGTCCATTTATATTCTCATGAGAAGTATGATATGATTTGTTTGAAAGGATTAAAGGAAGTTTATTACCTTGCCACCTAAAAACCGGCTGTTTCGAAACTTCCTGAGAAAGAATGCAACAAAGAAAGTGCCCATCATGAGCACCAGAGAAAGAAGAGCAGTGTTAGGCTGGTTGTATATGGGACCATCAAAATTTTGAGACCCACTGGCGTCAGTGGGATACACTGCCATCAGTGGATGTTCCTTAAAAACCTGGAAGAAAAAAAAAGAAAGAGTAAATCTATACAATGTGACTGATTTTATTAGCATTTGCAGGACTGATTACTGTTTAAATTCTTACCTTGATGAGCTTAGAGAAAGTCTCATAGATGAAGATGAGGGAGATGAGGAAAGCGAAAATCTCCTGTGTAAAAGGTGAGATGTAGCGGACAAGGAAGCTACCCTCTGCTGCCACAATCACCAGGACGATGAAGATGAGCCAGAAGCCGATCCACACTCGACCAGTCAGGTACTCAAAGTTGTAGACCTGACAAAACTGAGTGAGAGGACAGATTAATCACCTGACAAGAGAAAAAGTACATGGGATGATATGAAGAGGGAGGCTTTGTGTTGTCATTGTCTTGTTAAAAGTCACCTTATAGAAGGCCTCTTCAAACACCAGTAAGGGTCCAGAGAAGCCAGTGATGAGAAGGGGTTGTCCAGCAAGCAGTGAGAATATAACTCCGATAGTTGCAGTGGAAACAATGAGTTCAGTCACTCCCATCATGCCCTCTGTTTTCTCTCCTGTATGTAGAAGTAGCCACACAGAGATAGACAAATTAGATGCAGTACATCAAAGAATATGGACTATATATTTTAAGTAAGTTTTGATTACCCAGGAGGCCTCCAAAGGTAATAGTGGGTGACAGTGCGGCAAAATAGATGAAGATGACAGCAGCAATGCACTGCATGTCCAGGGCGTCTTTTAAGTCGCTCACATATTGCGGGTAACGCCTGCGGATGTCGTGGATCAAACCTCCAAACAGCATTCCTGAGCGCTTTAATGGATCCACTTCCTGTTCTCCCTCCTCCTCCTCCTCAGGACTCACCTCTGTGGGCATTCATACAGGCATCACAGCATGAACAAACTAATATCCACGGACCATCCATGAGTAAAAAACAATAAACCACTGCAGTTCTTCAACTGGCCACTTGACGTTACCTCCAAAAGGGAGTCATTTCTTTTTGACCCTCATTTTAAAATGTCCAACTTTATAGTAGAAAGAAACGTCTCCTTTATAACAGCTGTACAGGGGGTAAATTATGTGCTTTATCTTCCATGCTTAAATTTTATTGCTGCTTTTTTTTTTGCAAATATTAGTTCATTACTTCTGTGACTGACCAGTGGGTGCTAAAATACGTAGCGATTGATGCTAGCTGTTTATGATGCTAGTTACTGATATGGACCATTTGACCATATT
This sequence comes from Mchenga conophoros, assembly GCF_057382185.1. Lineage (NCBI taxonomy): Eukaryota > Metazoa > Chordata > Actinopteri > Cichliformes > Cichlidae > Mchenga > Mchenga conophoros. The sequence continues at coordinate 33,977,001 of NC_140541.1, forward strand.
TATGCTGCCGGTTGCTTTTGGAAAAGGCCATCCAAGAAGTCCAGCTTTTGTAAGCAAAATTCTAGTATTTTATTTGGTTGTTAATTAGCTTGTATTGGTTTCTGTCTATATAGCCTATGCACATTCCTTGCTAACAAAGCTTTTTAGCATTTGGCTGATAACTTAACGATTCATTTGCTCTTCTAAATCTAATAATTTCTTCCTCCAAAAAACAAGGTAGTGAATGAATTTTATATTTTTTCTATTTACAATAGATTCTATGAAAACATCAGAACTTACAGAAGAGAAAAGACATGAGAATAGATTAGACATTTCTTCTGTTGATTTGAGCCCTAATACACAAGTCTCAAGTGTCCAGGTGTCTAATTGTTCACTGAAGTTTTCCAGCCTTTTCTGAACCAGTGCTGTCTGGAACAATTCAAGTACATTATTTTTTACCTTTGATTTCTGACTCTACTCCAATTAAGGAGCTGTGCTTCTTGAGCTCTCTTTCCTTTCTCTTCCGCAGCATCTGTTTCTGGAAGTCAGCCACTGTCTTCAGGAGGTCTTTTCCCTCCACGTCTGACGGTGGAATCACGATGCTGTAGTCCAGGAATTCATTGATGCCATTCAGGAGGTCTTGTCTGTCATCAGCAAAGTAGGCAACCTCATGGAAGTTCTAATCCAGAACAGAAGTGGATGGCCGTGACAGAAAAAGCAGGATAATTAGAAATCTGTGTGACTTGTCCAATTTTAACCCCCACTTTCTATCACTGGAAAGATATTATAGGATTCAAAACTATTTTGGTTTAGCAGATTATCATTATTAGTAAAAAAAATTATACACCTTAGAGCCTTAGAATAAGATTTGGAGGCTACCTTGTCTGACATGAGAGTGGAGAAAGAACGTCCAATTTCATGATAGTCCACGTTGGACTGACTGGGACCGAGAAGGACGAAAATAAATCGAACAGGGACGGGAACCTCAAGCACCGACTCCAGAAGGACTGCCTCGCTCAGCCTGACAAAGGCCATAGCCGGCTGCTCCAGAAATTCAACACAACCTTACAGAACAGGACAAAATAAAGAAATAAAAAAAACCTGCTTACTGATTTGATGTACTTCACAAGAAAAATATTGAGAGTGGCAGTTTGTGAGGCACAGCCAAATCAAGAAATTAGCATTATTCTCCCAGTGGTTTATAAAAACTGAAAAGAAAAACTCTGTCCCAAAGCTTACCAACTAAAACAATGACCGCCTCAGCGTCTTTGGGAATCTTGGCGAGAAGTTTCATAGATCTGGCTGTGGCTGGATGAGTCTCCGGCAGAGGGTGGAGAGATTTCTTGGAGGAAGAACAGTACAAAGATTACCCACATTACTGGCTAGCCAGGGTGATGTGATATAACAAAGAACTGCGCTAATAATGTGACATTATTCTTACATTTGTGGGAACGTAGGTATCAACAGTCACATCTCATTTCAAACCATTTTTTATGCCTCAAAAATATTTTTTAATAAGCTGGTTTAAATTTGCCAACATTTTAAGCTGAGGAGGAACAAGTTTTCGCAGCTAATATATCAAGATGCTTTAACCAGAAGCACCTGTACGCTGACTAAGAACTTAACTCAACACATGTGGCGCAGGGAGGCCTGCGTTCTCCGACTTCAAGAACTACTTACATGACCTCTGACCTTGTTAAGAAGCGTCTCAAAGGCCAAAGTGAGAGCCACGGGCCTCACATCAGGAATTTTGTGTAACCACGTTCAAAATCTGTGCTCACTGTGTGCTTCTTAGAACTTAATGCAAACCATAAACTAAAACAAGACAGCTCAGCATCCCTTTAATCTCCGTCCACTTAGATAGCTGTGTCCAATTACCCCGGTGGGATCTTGTCAGAGCTACTTAATCACTCACTTTGGCTTTGGTAGAGCCAATTTAACGCGCTGTCTGCCTGCACTGTTTCAACGACGTCACATTGTTTCATCGCCGAGACCCCATATTTCTCAGATCTCTGTCAGGAGCCTCTTAAAAATCAAATGAGCTGTGTAAATGACGTTAACTACAGAGACACTGACAATGTGTAACACATTAAAGAGAGAAGAGAAAACTTACAAACAGGCTAACAAAAACGTCTTGTTTGGGATCATACACGGGTCCTTTGTGTTCGTGGTGCTCATCGTGCTCTTCGGACACCAATGGCTGGTTGGTGTCGTGGACGTGGTTGTGGTTGTAGCTGCCATGAAGACTGCTGGATGAGTGGTGGCGATGAAAACGATTTTTGTGATCGCTTAGATGGCTGCAAAAAAAAAAAAAAATATATATATACAAAGTATAATTTCCAGCTATGCCTGCAATATAATATAGTCACTAAACTGCAAAAAATGTTAATGTGATTAAAGTTAACATCACAATATTAAACAGCAATGAGCATCTTAACATGGAGGCTTTTGCAAATTAGCAGAACGCACAAAAGCACAACCAAGGCTGTGAAGGAGATTTGGGTCACAGTAAGAGAGCAGATTCTAATGATGATATAAGCAACCAATACCCGTCCACTCATTTCATTTGAATCCCAAAAGTCAATCTCATGTGAGAGCCAAATAAGGGCTAAGAGATCATCAAAGTTATCAAATTGTTATATACATTCTCATTTCGAAATGCCAGTTGCAGTTGTTATCTCATCCATAGATATGGCCAGCAACTGCCATCCTATACTGTCTGCAAGGAAAAGCCTGCACAGTGATAGGAAACTGGAGGCTGGACATTGAGATGGGGATTTCAGGTCCTATCTCCAACACTTGAACCTATGCAGACTCGTACTTGTGGTGGTACAAAATAGACTACCGGTGTAACATTTCAATGCCTAAATCTAACCAGACAGTGAATGAAAACAAAAGTCAGTGAGTAAAAGTGAAAGGCCAAGAAAGTTACCTTCAAAAGGAGGTGGTCGAACTCGAGATGAAGGTTATGGGATTATGCTACCAACAACTCCCCCAACTGTGCTTACTTTTGTTGCTGCTTTAGAACGGAAACACGCTTCTGTCAACGAGGCGGCACCTCCAAAATGAAATGTGTTAACTGCCCGAGCCTGCTCGTAGCTGGAGACAGCTAAGAACTGGTGATACCAAATGATAAGGGTCATTCAGGGGAATAAGAACAACGGAAATAGTCTGAATCAAATTTGGTGCAAGTCCAGTCTTGTAAATGTCAACATTTTTCCATGACATTAATAAATACCTACGTGAACTTTCACAAGACCTGAAATTCCAGTGGGTGCTTCTGCAAGCACTTTTTCAAAGGTAAGAATCAGAAATATAATCTTAACTCAAAGCCTCCAGAAGGTGCAGCTGCTTTTACTATTATTTAATAACTACTGTTTTCAAGGCCAAAAATATCCATGCTCAATTGCCTAATGCTAAGGACAGCTTAATCATTTTTAAGTGGGCTGCAGAATTACCTGGATTCTAGAAATGCTCAAAACAGCTGTGCTTCTTATTCACCTAATCCATCTTTTGTTCATTTAATGTGTTGACCATCTTTACCTCATGCGGCTGCAGTGGAGGTCATAAATCTTAGAAAAGTCATCAGCAAAATCCTTCCAAAATTAAACCGCTTTGCAGCTAATCAGAAAGCGGTTTCAGGAAAATCTGAGTTGACACATTAACGTGATATTTGCATTACGGTATCAATAAAAGAGCCAGAGACTGACCTTTGTAGCCCTTATTTTCTCTGCTTTCTTTGCGTGTGATGTTAAGCACATTTCACCCCACTTAAAGACGAGTTTTTAAGCATGTCAAACCGGCCAAGTTTCACTACATCACTGTTCAGTCCACTGGTGACATCACCTCACTCATTAGGCCCACATGGTCCAATAAGACTGCGCTCAAATTGGAAGAGACAGCGCCCCAAGACAAAAGAACGAAGTGTGACACTGAAGTCAATTGCACACAAAACGTTTCCAAAGGATCCTTAAAGTGGTCTGAGTAAGCGATGAGCTAAATCCTAGCAGCACTTCAGTGTGATTTTATTCCACGTCATAAATCTGATCTTTTAGCCTAGCGATGACTCTAATGACGGAGTGTTCTTTTCCCTGTGGAACCAGCCAGTGACATGCTGGGAATTTATGCGAAAAGGCAGTGAAATGTGGAACGAATGCATGAAGGCCCGCTGCTAAGAACGTCCACTGGCCTGCTTCTTCTGAGTGCATCTGCTGTGGCGCTTTGTGAGCATGTGTGCAAAATATGTAAAAAAGAACTGTAAATGTTGCCATGTTCGCTATAATCCATGGGTCTAACTAAGGTCACCACACCATTATCCAGGAGAGATTCTTCTTCTTCAAATCCAGGCTGTACCATTCTGCCTTAAAAAAAAGGGGGGAACCTGGCAGGACTGAGGTTCTATGCAGTCAGGAGAAAAAGGGACATTCTGAGCTCCTTGTAAAGTATAACAATAACAGGCGTGAGGGAAAATTCAACACCAGTTGACAAAACTGTCTCACTCCAAGTTCAAAAGTTGTTCTGGAATGCGCTTGTCTTCCTTATCTTATTTTCTATACTACTTCCACCTAAGTACAAAAGCATCATTTTAGAAAAGCAAAAGTCACAGGAGCTCTTGAGTTAAATATCATAAGCTGCAGAACAGGATTTAGATTTGTTTCTATTAATATTAATTGGAGGCTTTGTGAGTAAGATGGCAACATTGTATGTACTTCTGACAGGCAGGGCTCGTCTTTCCTCTGGTAATTTAGCCAACATTTACTTGACTTGTTTCCAGTCTCTAGTTATGTAACTGTAAAATGTAATTCGCTGTGTTATAGAGCGCTATTCGATTGGCCACGTGTATCACAGTTTAGCTGTCGTGTCAATGCCAGGGCAAATCAATGAGTGGCAATATCAGGGAGCACTGGAGTCACAGTTCCATGCTTTTATTTGTTTGACTTGGGTACAGGATGTAAGTAACTATATCCTCACGTGTTTTGTGAATAGCTAGTTAAATATTACTTTTTTGAATTCGGATTATGACAACGAAAAGCACGTTCTAGTGTCCTATGATTACCACCACCTTCCCATATCTACTCATATACACTTCCGCTGGTTTAACAGCATCACACCCAATAATTTCCAACAACACCATCGATCCAGCAGTGGCAGGCTTAGACTTACTAATGCAGAAAAAAGCAAAGCGCTGAAAACTCCTCGGCTCAAATAACAGCTGAGCCAGCTAGAAAGAAACAGGAAACATTTGAAATGAAAACACGTATAGTTTTTTAGGAAAAAAGTAAGCCTGGATTTATAAAGTGAATTTTGGGGACACATAAATTTTACACTCTCCTTTTCACTCTCGGTGCGTAGGAATCAGCAACGGTCTTAAACAAAGGCAAAGATCAAACATCCAGGAAGGACCACACAACGAAGACTCAAACGCCAAGTCTAACAGCACAGGCTTTAACACTCAGTACAGATACAGCCCAGTCTTGACATTTGCAGTTCAGTCAACCCGGGGAAGTACAGCAGTTGATGAGCCAAGTCTTGTTAAATGTCACTTTTTGGAAATTCCCAGCTCAGTTCCCCTGAGTTGAATTTTTTTTTCTCTCCTCTGTGGGATAATGACTAATGAGCAGGAAGGCTTGGATCTAATTCTTCATACGACCAAACCTACAATCCAGGGTCAGAATGTAAACAAAGCTGCATCCACAGTACCCTAAATTGACAGGTTGGTTAATACATGGGTAAAGAACCAACTAAATCTCACTGATTTTAGGGAATATCTCATGAAACAGAAGTCAAGGGATAAACAGGAAGCTTTTTTTCTCAAAGATCCAAAGATAAACATGTTAAGGAAGCACATTCTCATTAAGCTACTGTAAATCCAAACGCATAAAGAACACTTAAACAACCTTTTCTTAACATGAGTGTGTTACATGTTAATATGATCTTTACTCAGGGTCAGGCACAAAGTCAAAAAGAGCCTTAACCAGACTCCTTTCAAATATTTCAAGAAAGCTAAATGGTTTGCTCTTCTGTGTCCCCTGACACAATGAGAACTTTCGGAAAAACTTACACACCAAGTCACATCTTTTTTTCTGCTCTCTATCTGTCAGAGCTAGTGCACACACTGGCACACACGCCTACAAACATAAAGCAGCAGCAGCACACAGGATGACACCCTGTGTTACAAAAATCGAAGGTGGTGTTAGCATTTTAACTAGTCTTTATAATTAAACTGCTGCAAACCAATCGGGGAAAACAATCACTTTTATTTCTCTGATTCACTGCTCTGCTCGGCTTTTATTTTTCATCTCTTTTCCATTAACTTGAAACATCTTCTCCTTGAACTGTGGTTCTTCACTGTTTACCACCGCAGGAAATAATGTTATGAATTGGTGATGCACTCAATCAGGCACAGCCTAATGCTAGTGTCAGCCTGGTTACTGACCTGTGTTTGAGAAGCAGGGCCCGAAGAACGTTGGGCCTATCCTCGGCTCTGATCTGATCGGAAATGATCATCGTCTCCACGACCAGGTGGGCGATGCCGGGCAGAGAGGTCTGTTCGAGGTCCAATAGGATGGCACCTAGAGAAGAAAGGCCAACCCAAACAAGTCGCTGCTGCAACTTTATTCAGTCTTAAGGGGAAGAAACAGTTTTAAGCAAGCTTGAAACAAAGCAGGAAACAATTTGCGGTTTTCTGCATATCACAGTTATGTTTGTGAATTTCATTTCAGCTGCACATACGATAAACTGCATGACTGATAACGTGATGCTTGCTGGACACACACAGGAGCTTTTTACCATGTGTGATGGTGCGGCGAAGCTCCAGCAAGCTGCGGAAGGACAGCGAGGCCACATGAGGTTTTCCCCAGCGGTCCGTCTCATCGTCCACATCCTCCTCGAACTTGATCCAGCGAGCGCGCTCCTTCCATCGCATTTCATGGTCCTTCTCCACAATCAGCTCGTTCAGCTCCACAAACAACTGGAGATAAAACAGGGCAGAAACATAAGCGCTAAAGCACACGCTTGACCCGTTACACGTACCTGTCTAAGATTACTTTTGGAATATGTTTGACAACTGTGTTATGAGGGTGTAACTCAGTGGGGAAAAAACATGTCTATCACGTTGTTTATAATCCATGATCAAGTTCCTTGGAACGCATTTAAAGCTGTGAAAATCCCCCCAACTTCTTTTCCAAGTTCCTATCTTCAATACAGTTTGTTTACCAAAACATACACGGAGAAAGAATAAAATAATGATTGAAGACAGCGCACACAGCACACTCAACCAGCTAAGAGAAAGGCTGTGTGCATCATGCACTCGCTGTCTTTGGACAGAACTATGAAGAATAAAGTGGTCTAGAGGGACAATCTGTTACATTTTTAAAAAGAATGACTTTTTTCCTCAGAGCAACACAATTTTTGTTTTTGACTGTCAAACTCAGAAGAAACAAATATGCACTTTGTGCTTAAGCTACAGTAAGACTACACTTGGGACCTGTAATTAAAGCTCTACTGCTCAATACTTATACTAATACTAACTAGGATTGTGTGTGAGAAAGGGGAAAAGCATACACAAAATTATCCCCCACTTTGCAATTCCCCTGAGCATTGCTGATCTATTTTCGCCTTTTCAAGCTTTTAGTTTTGGTTTGTCTGTCTACAGTTTATATCTGCATGTTGGTTATTTCTCAATCCTTTCATCAACCTTTTTTCAAACACAGACTGTAAATGGATAAAGCCATCGTGACACAACTTATTGCTTAGCAAAGGTCATTCTAGAAGCACCAGCTTTTTCAAAAAGGAACCAGTCTGACCGAGAAACTGGAACACAAGAGACATTTAAATGATAGCAACTTGTTAACTGAATATACCTCGATTTAATTTCTTTTTTGACTGTAATGAAGACCATTATTTACAAAAAGAACATCATGTTATAATCAGCAAGACTTGAAACCATGAACTCGTGAGGAAGGTGTTTACTTCAGTCACAGGTCACGAGACAAGGGCTGTTCTCCCATAGACTTCTATGGAAATTAGTTTCATTATGTAGCTAGAGGAGATGCCCCCTGCTGGAAATTAAAAACAATGCGGGTTAAAGGCACTTGCATATTAAATGATAATTTCAGCCACAGAAGCTACATCCATCTCTTATAATCACTTTTGGAGAGCAGCAGGGAGATGTTAGTGGTGTCATGTATTTAATATATATTCTTAGCACTTATTTGCTGATTATATTGTTTTATGTATAAGAGAGGCCCAACTCTGAGTACAGTCTGTGCCAAAACGTACTGACAGGAAACTGCATGCTTTTGCAGAGAATATGAGCTGCAGGCAGAAAGTGAAACTAAGTAGTGTTTGATTGAAACTTAAAGTGTGCGTGACGTGTAGAGGAAGTATATAAATAGACCACTTTGAGCCGTGTCTTTCTTTGCCGTTAAGAGAATACACAAGAACTGGATTTAATACTTGGTGCCGTGACCCGGATTCTTTTGTGGCTGAGGGGACTAATTCGGAATTTAAGGTACGATCTGATATGAGGCAAAAAAGGTAAAGCCATTGTACAGTGTCTCCTTTTGTAACTTGCTAGCAGCCTTTGGATCACTTATTAGTTAAAGGACAAGATATTTTCCCTGCAGCACCTTTATTACACAGTAAAAATGTCAGTAACAATCTCAGTTGTTGTCACTGTTTATCTCTGCCACTGTGCCAACACAATATTATTTAACACTGTTTAAGGGTAGAATTCTTAACAAAGCAAGCTATTTAAAGAAAGTTCACTCATGAACCAAAGAAGTTTCTTTATGATGCTATCATAATAAAATCGAAGACTCACAGTCATAGAAACAACTATCAGGAGGCTGTGAGCCCCAGCACATGTGCAAAAGTACTCACATCTGACTGTGTCCCTGCAACAGTATATGTCTCCAGGACCACATTTTGTCATGCTGACGCACAAAAAACAAAAACTATAACACAGTGAAAAGAACACCAGCTATGCTACTGCATGTGATTAAAAAAGTAAGCAAAACAAAACGTGGCTGTCACCGCGCTGCAAACCTCGTGAGTTTTCTTTTCCGAAGCCCTCTTCTTCTTCTTCAGGCTGGACAGCGGCGTAGAACTGTTGCTGGTTCGGCTCATGTGACATCGGGACGACTTCTTCACCAGGTGCCGACGCACCCCAGGGTTATCCTCAAATCTGTGACCTAGTGTTGTCGAATCAGAATGTAAGAGGTCAGAAGTGCTAAGTCATGATGTCTGGATTATTAGTAAACAACCCGAATATGTACATTTAGTAAGAGGTAGGCTGAAATGCTTTTTTAAGTGTGTGTTTAATTATAAAATGTGCTCCATACTGGAACGTCCAATAACATAAGGCACAGACTACACAGTATTGTGTGGAACAGGAAATTATTACAGAAGAGGAGGTTTTACGCACAAACATTTGTCAGTTCATAAAAACTATATTCAAATTCAATTTCCTCGACCTGCCAATCACATGTTATTGAATTTTGGATGAGGCAGCCTTGGCAACGACTCTCCATTCAACAGAGGGGGAAGATTGGGTGGTCCCTAAATTTGAATAAAGGGAATGGAAATCTAAAGCTAGCATAGCTTTTCCACATATGTGGAAATATGTTTAGAGAGAAATTATTTCAAGTTCTGATTATCATAACCTATTTACAATTCATTACAAAACTAAAGAGAAACAGGTTGGTGGATCTGGTTTGTGTATGCCAAAGTAATGGTGGACTGTACTGCTGCCGACCAGCCAGAGCGGCCAGTGCATGAAAATAATTTCTTCCTGAGTAAACACTGTCTTTTTTAATTTTTCTCCCTGAGCAGTTGGAGGCCAAGTGTTTGTGTGTGCACAAACTGCTGTTAGTGTTCCATCCTGCTGCGTCATGCCTTCCTTGGGGAAACAGAGAGAATGGAAATGAAAATGAAGTTAAGCTACATTTTATTTTGTAAAGTCTCCCAGGCAAAAACCTCTGAAGGTTGGCCTTGTTTGAACTGCCTCAGCTGATCTGGATGAGCTGTTTTTTTCTCACCACAGGGCAGGGCAAAGAAAGGGCATTCCAGTGTAGGTGAAAAGGACATTCTATCCATCTTCTTGAACTCGTTGAACCCATGTCAGACTTTCTCCAAACTCGCAGAGAAACCATGACTTAGATGCCCAATGATACCTGAACCATAGTAGGGTATAATCCAACACACTAGAGCAACAATTGTCCAGATATTTTGTAAATGTCTGATGAACTTTCAAGCATTTAGAAAAAAATCTTTGGAAGTATCAAGGCCTGTAACCTTACATTTGCGAAGAAAACTCCTTTTAACCTCCTGGGGTGGCTTAAAAAAAAATAAAGGTGAGTAAGAAGAAACACTAATCATGGGAAGCCCCCAGCAGCCTAGGCTTATTACTGCATGACTAAAGGGGACTCAGGGTCATGTGTCACAGCTCTAAGTACATCACTTTCTTCTAAATGAAAATTTAAAGTCTAATCTTAAAAGCAGAGTCTTTCTCTGAAACCAAACTAGAAGCTTGTACAACAGAAAACGGGCCACTCTAGTTTTAAATACCCCAGAAACCACAAGTGAACCAGCAGTCTGAGAGCAAAGTGCTCTAATGGGGGGTATGAAGTCTTTAAGATAAAAGGCGGAATGATTATTTTACAAGTTTAAATTCAATTCTAGATTGAACAGGGAGCCAATGAAGAGAAGCCAGTATGGACGAAATATATTTTGTCTTTCTTGGTCCCGTTCAGCAGTCTTCCTGCAGAGTTTTGGATCAAATGAAGGCTTTTGAGGGAGTTTTTAGGACATCCTGATAATAGTGAAAAACAGTAGTCCAGCCTACAATTAATGAATGCATGTACTAGTTTTTTCAGCATCACTCTGGGAAAGGATGTTTGTAATTTTAGAGATAATGCACAAATGGAAAAAAAGCAGTCCTACATATTTATTTGATATACACACTCAAGGACATATCCTGGTCAAAAATGACTCCAAGATTCCTTACAGTGTCACTGGAGGCCAAGGTAATGCCATCCAGAGTATGCATCAAGTTAGACACTGTATCTCTGAGATTTTAAGGGCCGAGTACAATAACCTCAGTTTTATTTGAATTTAGAAGCAGGAAATTAGAGGTCATCTAGGTTTTTATGCAATTAAAAATAGATAAAAGTGGGTATCTTATGCATAATCAGTGAAAATGTGTGCTATGCCTTCTAATGATACTAACTTCTAATGACACATTCTAAAACAGGCAGAAAGATTTTTTAAAATAAAATGCCAACATGCAACATTTCAAATGACATATTTTAAATTTTACTTCATGTCAATCCAGCCTATAGTGGCACCACTCCAGTTATACAAACCCACAGGCAGTAGTTAAGATGTTGTGAAATACGCTCTTTAACACGATGAATGTGTGTATAAAATAATACAAATAAATAACATAAATAAAACTACTGTACGCTAGCAACAATGTACTGAGTTGCAGTGCTCAAAATGCTAAGACTCATGATGGCAGCGCTAAAATTTCGCTTTCTCTCACTGTACATTTTCATTGTCATTTAATGTCACATGAAAATACTGGCCTTTGGTTAAAAATGGTAAATGGTCTGTATTTATATAGCGCTTTACTAGTCCCTAAGGACCCCAAAGTGCTTTACATATCCAGTCATCCACCCATTCACACACACATTCACACACTGGTGATGGCAAAAAAAACATCATGGTTTGTGTTGAAAAACCTTATTGCCATCAAGATGTTTAAAGGTAAAGGAATCACTTTGGTTGGAATCATAATTTGACACATCTGCTAAAACAGGTAATAAAGAACTAAATGTATTTTAAGACCTCCAAAAATAAACCCCAATGCTTTCATCTGCCCCGGGAAAGGTAAAAAACAAGTCCAAAAATGCACATTATAACCTAACCGCCCCCAACATGTCCGGCTGGATAACCACTGCTCATCTACAATCACAATGAACACCGGTGTACCACAAGGCTGTGTGATGAGCCCTTTCCTCTACTCCCTCTTCACCCACGACTGCAGACCTACCAATGGTTCCAACACCATCATTAAGTTTGCAGATGACACAATGGTGATTGGCCTCATCAGTTACAACGATGAGGCCGCCTACAGGGAGGAGGTGGATCGTCTCGCTGAGTGGTGCGACACAAACAACCTGCTGCTTAACACTGAGAAGACCAAGGAGCTCATCATGGACTACAGGAGGAATGCTGACCCACATCCACCCATCTACATTAAGGGGACGGCTGTGGAGCGTGTGAGCAGCTTCAAGTTCCTGGGAGTCCACATCTCCAAGGATCTCATCTGGACGACCAACTGCTCCAAGCTGGTCAAGAAGGCTCACCAGCGCCTCCTCTTCTTGAGGACTCTGAGGAAGAACCACCTGTCCTCAGACATCCTAGTGAACTTCTATCACTGCACCATCGAGAGCATCCTGACCAACTGTATAACAGTCTGGTACGGGAACTGCTCTGCCTCGGACCAGAAGGCGTTGCAGAGGGTCGTGAAAACTGCCCAGCGCATCGCCGGAGCACCACTTCCTGCCATAAAGGACATCTACAGGAAGCGGTGTCTGAAAAGGGCTGGGAAAATCATCAAAGACCCCAGTCGCCCATCACATGGACTCTTCACCCTCCTGCCCTCTGGGAGGCGCTACAGGAGCCTCCGGACTAAGACCACCAGGTAGCGGAACAGCTTCTTCCCCACAGCTGTCAGACTCCTGAACTCTGCCTCCTGACATCTGACCCACGTTAACACATGGACTGGAGACACACACACACACACACACACACACACACACACACACACACACACACACACACACACACACAAACAAAATGGACAACTGTACCTTCATACACACAATAATAACATGGACTGAACCACCACTCACAACCACTAGCACTTTATATAGCCTTTGTAGAAATTATCCACATATCTCACTTATCTTAACTGCACTACTGTATAATTCTGTGTAAATAATCATTCTGTATAATACAATAATTTTTAATTCTACAACTGTTTATAACCTGCATAGTTCCCATTTCTGTATAGCTGTATGTCTAATATTTCTGTATAGTTTTTCATATTTATATCCTGTTCATAGCTTGTACTCACTACAGCCTGTACATACTTATAGTTATAGCATATTTATAACATACCTTCATATCGTGTACATTATAACATACCATAATAGACCCATTTCTGTAATACACTTACATATCTATATTAGTGCTAATATATATTATAATATATCTATATCATGGCTAAAGCACTTCTGGATGGATGCAAACTGCAATCCGTTGCCTTATACCTGTGACATGTGCAATGACAATAAAGTTGAATTCTATTCTATTCTATTCTAATTAAGGTTTTAACTTTAACTTATATCCTATACTCAGGCTCATCCCAAAATTTCTCATCCATGTGGTGGAGCATCATGACAGCACTAATACGCCATGTTTCAAAGCCAACACAGGGATTAAAAAAGCAGAACCACTCATGGTTTGTCAATGAAATGTCTTTCCGCTCTAGCTGTGGATGAGCCCAAAGCCAAATAGGTGCCACTGGATCAATGGAAGAGTAGGAAACAGCAGCAGTCGAGCACTGTGTCAATTCAGTCAATACCGTGGACAACACTGTTCAGTGTGTGGCCATGAATGAGCCTCTACTGCCAATAATGAAGCTAGCAGCAGGCTAAACGATCAATGGAAACAAGTGAGCTCCCTTCCATTGATTAATCATGTAAAAATAGAATAAAATGCTTGCCCATGTGAATTCCCTGATGTGTTTCGGAAGCATGACGTAACTGTCACTGCTGTCAAATATCAATCATTTAAACAGATGAAATCCTACTCAGGAGTGGTGAACCTCCATGGAAAATACGGCCAACTTACGGATAGGCTCGAGGGGTGACCCCAGCTGGCTGTGGATTGACTCAAGCAAGTCATAATCATCAAAATCCAAGACAAACTCTTCAAAATCCTCAAATCCATCCACGATTGAAAATGAGCTGCGGTGTTCAAATTGGTGTTGCTTTGAGGTTCCAAAGCCTTTCTGGGTGCTGCAACGTCGTTCTGGTCCATGGTGCTTCTTGGTTCCTTGGTTCTCCTGTCCCTCAATGTCTGTCATCTCCACGGTCGGTACCTCCTCCTATCCACCTCTCTCCAAGGGGACACCCTGCTCATCCAACTCTTGAATGCCGTTGCTCTCACTGGTCTACTGACCTGAAGAGTCTGGATGCAACTGCCTCTTTGCGTTGGTTGTGCAATAGCACCCAAGTCCAAGCTAACCGACTCTCGAGAGAGAAAAAACAGCTGGTGGTCACAGTAGCAACTTTTGAAGAATAAGTTGCATGCATCAAAGAGGAACAAAAAAAGAATCTGTGTGATTGTCAATCAAAATATTCAATATTCCTTTCACTACAAAAATATAAGTTAGTCACATGTGCAGATCCTCAGTGTCACAAAAATACACTTTTTTGCCTTAAGTCCAAATGCAAAGCTGGAGCAGCACCCGAGGCAGCAACCTTCTGCTAGATCCACCATCAGAGAGCTAAATAAAAGATTTTGGCATCCACTTTAGCTGCAAATCCAAAATCACTTATTGATAAGGGATGGTCTACTTTAACAGACCATCAGCTGTCAGCTGAATGGAGGCACCACCCTTTTCTAACAATGTCCACACGCTATTGATTATTGGGGTTGCTGGCAAGGCATGAAAGAGTGGATCAGAGATCAAGAGTTGATGCCTTTTGTTTCCATAGCACCGCAATCACTTTCAAACCATGTGATGTATAGAAGGGCCAAAGGTTGCGATCTCCACCTAAACTGAATTAAACTGAAAAAGCACACATACACAGCACAAAGAGAGATGCAGAAATACATACTGAGAAACAAACAATACACCAGCTGAAATTAAACCTATCTGATGAGAAGAACAGAATACCCGCTTCTGCACTCCGCGTTGAGGATATACTGTTTAACGGCGTTAATTGTTAGAGGAAGCTGCACCTTTCCTGTCCCTGCATCTCCATGGAAACCATTGCATCCCCCCCAGATGCCCTGGTCTCATTGGCCAAACCAGGTGCACCAATGTGAGCTGAACAGGACATTCACCATGTCCATTGGGTTTGTGACTCACTCTGCATTTATACGAATGCCTGCATGAGTGTGTTGTGTGTATGCACGGGTTTTTTGCTAGATTGGATCTGTCTGATCAAAACTGCGAATTCTCTTTAAAACCAAACGATGCTTTGCACAATAATCTGAGTCTAGTGGGTGAACTTCGCACTGTAACATTTCCATCAAGCATACCTTGTTTTTCCATTAGAGAATCCATTTTTGCTGTCTCACAAGACCAACAGCAGCACTTCGAACTTTGTATGATGTGCTGCTGCAAAAAACACTGATCTGACGAATGCCAGCAACCACAGGCTTGTCATTTGCAATTATACTCTTCCTTTTTTTATGCCCCCTTTTTCCTCTACCTCATCTTGGAGTTTAAGTCCCAGTATTATTTAATTAATCACCATATTTAACAGCTGGCCCATAAACGTCCCAACCTGAATATTAACGTCAAAGAGTGTCACATTGCTTTTAAACATCGGAAGCACAGATTGTGATATTTTAAGCTTTAAATAATGATATTTAAAGAGGCAGACTAACATTACTGAGGTCATATTCCCATTTTGGTTGAGAAGTATCTTTTTGAATCCTGTTGAATACTGTCAAGAATACCTCAAGTTGATTTTATTACCTTACAGCTGTCAACACAACTAGTGTTTGGCCAGATTTTCTGTTGGTCTATGCTAACACAAAACTTTTGTACTATTAAATTAATTAGTTATTTAATTAATCACAGGTACTAAGGATTACAGTGTGCATCTTACTGCTGTTAGGCCACCATTTAACACCAAAAAACAACCAAAAAAAACCCTCCAACTCTAAGCTCTAACTCCACTGAGCCTAGAATGCCGGTGATAGCTGCTGCTAGGAGTGTTAATTTATTTGGAATGCCAGGGGGGAGTTGATAGCAGAATGAGCGTGTAATTGGTGCGGGTGGCTCGCTCAAAGCTGTGAGCATGGTGCCAAAGCTCTGGCTCTCTCGTAGCTCTTCACCAAGTCCTCACCCTGAATTTTAAGAGTGAAGCCCCTCATAATTTTGGCCCTTAATACTTTTATTTTCAAGTAACACTACATCTGCCATCAATGTAACAATTAGCACAGTAGTCTAATACAGGCCATATGGTCTATTTGCAGAGTTCGGTCCATAATACAAAGAGAAAAACCTCGGTGTGCCTTTACTTACCAATCTGCACACACACAGCTCGCCATCATCAAACATTAACTTTTGTGTATTTTGTGTATCTAAGTGACATATTGAAATATCAAAATACAACTGAAACATGATAGAATAATTGTTGTTCCTCACAGGTTCCTGTGAGTCTGATTCTTTCCTTTGACTTTAATAAATACCTGCAGTTTCTCACAGCATGCAGGGAAAAATGTAAGCCGTGCCCTCATTAATGCATGTGGCACATCAGCATTAACTTAGTTATTAGGATGTTAGTATGCAATTTGATCTGACAGTAAATAAAGTTTTGTTCTTCTTCTTCTATATGTCCCTTCATCTGTTAACCAGATTTCAGGGTTATAAGGCAGACTTGTTTATAATAAAACAATTCTTGTCTTGATAAATCCCACACTCTACCTGAGCTATCAGATTTTCATCACCCATTCATGCAACACACACACAGGAGAGGAATACGTAATCACATTGGGAGTAAAATTAGTCACATGAGGATAACCACAACATGATGGTCATAAGACATGAAGCACAAACAGATGTAGGGAGGGTTGGGGAAAGAACGAGTGAAGGACACACCATGACATAAAATAATAAGAGGTGAAGTAAAGAGATGGAGAAGGAGGGAAAGAGGAAAAGAATAAATGCAAAATCAATATGTGAGCTTTGATGGATGAAAAAAATAGGGAAATAACCAATTGGGTAGCAAAACTTTTGCGAGATCCCGAGTTTGTTTTGCGAGATCTCGCAAAAGTCCGTCTTAATTTTTTTTTCCTCCCATGTCCCCTGCGGGGCTCCGTACTAAACACCAAACTCAATCTAGTCAATAGCAAACAAGCAACATCGGAAGCTACAAGAGACAATCAAAGCACATCAAGGAATCTGCTGAGCAAGCAGAAATCTGAAACTTGTGATGAAATTTGCATGGTGTCATGCCAGACTATTTCAAAAAGACCTTTTGTTTTAAATCTGCTTCAGACATTTGCTTCAGTCAGAATTAGAGCCAATGAAAACCCACATCTGGCCTCTATTAGCCACTCACATCTGTACAATACTAGAAAAATAATCAAAAGCTGAGAGGTTTTATTACAGACATATGCAATTTGACATAACACCTAATCTTGCCAATTACTGTAAAAAAAACTCAAACAAACAAACCCCCCCTAAACATCACTCACACACAAAACATTTTAAAACATTGAAAAATCTCCAACAGCTGATTTGTTTTATCAGTTCTGTATTAAAGTAATTACTTTAAATTATTTCATGGTCTACATCCATATCTACTAATCTCAGCCATCATCTTCAGGCTTATTAACAGGATTTCTGGGCAGTCAAACTTCTTCCATCCGCACCCTGAACTGTGCGCTTTCAGCCAGAACTTTTTAAACAAGCTTTAAAAGGGTTTATCTGCACCAATCAGTGTCAAGCCACAGTGGTGTAACATGTACCCCTGATAATCTGTTCATTAAGCTATTAAACTTCTTTGTTTCTTATTTTGGATTGTGCCCAACTTAACAACAATTGTATATATCGACACACAAACAACAGACACCTTTTAGTATTCCATACATATAATATTATATGATATTTTCAGTTAGGCTAAACTAAATGCCTTTTTGATAGCCAAAAAAAGAAAAGAAAAGAAAGAAGAAAGAGAAAAAAAAAAGAAAGAAAGAAAACAGAAAAAGAAAAGAGAGAGAAAAAAAAGGAGAAAAAAAGAGAAAGAAAAAAAAAAAAAAAAAAAAAAAAAGATTTTCATGGTCCTTTTTCAGTCCTTTTTTATATTAGATTACATACTCTTATCAGAGTACCTGTTTATTTGTGCTGCTCATGTCATTGTTGAAATAAACCGACTGTGTCTGCATCCAAAAAACTGTGTGTTTTATGAATGACCTGCTGAGGTGTTCACTCTACACCATCTACACGTGGTTTAATAAGTGACTTGTTGCAAACTTGTCCCAATCACATCACGGATTAAGACCTGTCTGTGTACTTGAAGGGCAAATTACCAAAGTGTAACAGGGGAGCAGACACTAATGATATACATGGCCATTCCATGTTCTAAGCATCACTCCCTACAAATCCAATGCCCTGTTTTTCTGTTTCTAGAGGGGCCCTAAACAGTCAATTATTGCTCTGCTCTGGGAAAGCAGGAAAAGCCAGGGGCAGGGTCGGCGTTGAAGGGGAATCGACTACAGGCTTCTGTTAATTAAAGCCCCCTGATGCTCGGAGAGAGAGTATTTCTGTGGCCATACAAGCTTTTGCTTAAAAAAAAAAAAAAAATCCTCTTTTAGCATTTATTTTTTTATTATCACTTACAAATTCTTTCTGTTAATTCTGAGCATTTAAGCATGGACCTTCACTTCCTAAAGTGATGCTTTGTGCAACATGTGGTAAAAAAAAAAAAAGTCTCCCACAATTAACTCATTCACTGCCATTGACGTCTATAGCCGTCAATTGCAGTGTATGAGTCAATGGGTTTAACTCATTCACTGCCAATGGCTGGCAGTGAATGAGTTAAGACTAATCGTGACAAAATGAAGTATGGAGTGCAAAAATAAGTGTAGCTCATGTCTACTTCCATAACTGTGCTACAAATTACAATATGAAGCCAACTGCTGTTAAGGATACAATATATGTAAAGCATAGTGACATATAACTGAATAAATACAAAGACTTTATTACAGGAACAGCCTACATTTGCAAAAATTATGAGTCGATATTATATTCCTCCTTCCTCCATCCTCCACCCTCTGTTTTGGAAGGCTTATTTTTAACAGTGCATACGTGGGGCTGTGTGGGCTGGTTTCATGAGACCGGATGTGTGGGATGTTCATGATGGAGCCAAAACAGCAAAACCCGTCAATGTTGGGCCTCAGTGAAGAAATGGAGTCAATAAATGTTGCAGGCTCTCTAGATTAAAAGAAGCACTGCTGAAACAAAATACAGTTTTGTAGTAGACTTTTTCCTATTATTTTTTTTTGCATCAAAACCATTAGTTAGGTCCGATTATACTACAAATCTGGGACTAAAGTATTTTAAATCTGTGCAATGCTGTGCTTTTAAATGTAAGAATTTGAAATTTAAAGATATTTAAATAAAAGGAACTGTTGAATCTGATTTTAATACATTAATATTCTTGTTATTTCAATCAATATTCAAAATTGATTGAAATCAATTTTGAATACATATATATATATATATATATATATATATATATATATATATATATAAAAACGTGAATGTTTCAATTGTGTAAGCATAGTGGAAGTACTTTTCAGAGCCAGCAGAGGGCAGCAAACCCACAACACACATTATTATTATGTCATCAAAAATGTCCTGTTATTTCTGGATATAATTAGTCACTTAATGAGAGGGAAACAGGGTTCTATTTAATCATTTAATCTGTAGTCAAAGCAGCAGGCTTTATTATGTCTTCAACAGCACTCAAGATAGCATCAAGGGAAACATATCCAGCTCTATGTTAAGAATAATACATACTGACATTGACTTTCCTTTATTGCGAGGTGCACACAGCCAAGAATCTGAAGTCACATCCACGTACGATCAGATCACTGATGCGAGTCAAGGTCTTCATTTTTAACTCACTGCATTTACTTGGCATTTACATCAATAATACACTAACACACATAGTCCCTGGCTGATATATAACAATACAGGCAGCTCACAAAGACTCCCCTCCCTCCTCCACCACCACACACATCACTGTTGTGGCGTGGGTGATAAGAAAAAATGAGTCATCTCAGAAGGTGCTTTCAGAGATGGAGACAACCATCTACCGTTGTCCTGCTCCAAAGCTTTTCCCCAACACCAGTGAGGAATTTAAAAGGCTATTTTTTTGTATTGTCCCCAATAATCACATAAAAAACCCTATTTGACTTGCATTTAATAATAAAAACAATACCATAGCTACCTGAAAACAGACAGTTATTCCAGTATTTCAAACACACACAGGTTTCAACAGGTCTTTGCATCAATTTGCTCTAAATCTCCTCTTACCTCCTCACTCGTTTTCTCATTGTTATGGCCATTGCCAACCCCGCCCTCCTGCTCCTGCTCCAGCAGCCTGCAGGCTGACTTACCTCAGCACCAGCACTCTTCCCTTACCCCTCTACGCTGTTACCAATTTCCTCTCCACCGGGTTTTATCTTCCTGCCCTAAGCCTCCCTCCAGTCCTTCTCTCTATTACTGCATTGTATGTCTCCACTCTATTAAAAGGAGTTTCTACACCTTCGTCAACATGATGTGGGAGAAATGGTAATAAAATAGAGTGACACAGAGCCTCGCCGACTGTGATGCTGTCCAGTGAAAAGTACTAAACACACCAATCGATTTATTCACAGCATTATTAGATCAAGCTCAATTCTATATTTTTTTCTAAATATGTACATGTAAATGTGTGAGTAATGGCTGTTTAAATACTTCCCCGCGGTTATAAATCAAGCACATTGCAGCAACTGTTGCTGTGATTTGGCTCTATATAAATAAAACTGAATTGAATTGAATTATAATCATGTTGCTCTCAATAAAATATCTCCCTCTGCTGGTACTGCATCTCACTGCAACTTACTGCAACTTCTGCATTCATGTGCTTTTCACACTTTGGAGAGGCAAAGTGTGAAATGGACACAGTGGAACACGTGTCTATTACATGTTTTTCTGTGATACTGGGTTGAACATAAACTTCCCTAAAAATACAGTGTAGTATTTTTCTTACTTTTCATGTCATCCAGATCAGCGCTGACCAACATTTGGGCTTCAGCCTCATCAGTGGGCACCTGCTGATAGACGGCAGTCTCCAGGGCAGTCATGCTGCCGATGCAGATCCGCTCCCGCAGGTCGTAGTTGTTTCGCTGGGTGCCCGGCAGACGGTGGTGGACAGGCTTCTTGCGGAACCAGCCATGAGGTGTGATTGAACTTGAGGGATCTGATCCTGAGGGAACACTGACAAAGAGCACTATAAGTTAATTTTAATTTAATAATTAAATAATTAATTCTTTGACATTATGAAAGAACTTTATTTTATTGTTTTCAAAACCAAAATATGAACCACAATGTAGTCCACAAATCAACCATAAATCATCACATTATAAAGTATTAATATACTTTATGTTAAAATCGTTTTTGATAAATACTCTCTTGGCTCATGCACTGCGGTTACTTTACCAACAGAGGGCTTCACAACACAACAACAGGCCTGGATCTCCTCTCCAAGCCTCTGAGTCATCCTCAGCTGAGCTTACTCAAACACAGCAATGAAACGCTGCATGGCTCAGGCATGATGCTTGTTTCTGTGCTTTTATCCAGTGAGCCATTAGCAGAGACAAGGACTTGAATCACCATGGCGCCCCTGACCTCCCAACAGCAAACTCCATGCATAATTCAAAGCATCACCAAATAATTCATATTCTGATGGTTATATTGTATGTGTTAGCAAGCCAGATATGAATGATTCAGCTGGAACCATTAATGGATCATAACTGCCCTAAAAACTGCACGTATGGGTTATAAATGTCATTGGCTTCCAATGACAAGTATCACACATCTAAAAATACAGCTTACTTAGCCTATGCTCTCGTATGCACGAGCCTGTTTTATAGGTTTTGCTGCACGAAAAAGTATTCACACAGTTAAAGGTTTCAAATTCAGAAAACAACAGAAAGCACTGAATATAAACCAAAATGTATTTAATAAATTTGAAACTGATAAAATACTAAATTATGACTGTTGTTAGGAAAATGTAACCAGCAACATGCTCCTGTGATAGGCTTTATCACTGCCAAATTCTGCCTTGTGAAACAGACAGCAGTCAGGGATAAACTGATAACAAAAGGCTGTTAAAGCTGCATAATTAAGTGGATGAAAGTTTAACAAAAGACTTGGTGTAGTGTGAAAGAATTTGCTCACAATGATAATCCTACAGCTAATCTCATCCCTGTATTTCCCCACAGTGTTATAGCATCTTTTAGCAATGTATTTCAGTTTTATGGCCCACAGCTTTAATAGCCTCCCACTGCTTTAATCAGCTGTGTTTTCAGCTTCAGTGGGCAGCTGTTTCCAGCAATATAATCTTTAATGAACACACTGTTACCTGTCCAACATATCAGCCACAAACAGACAACTTTAGCAGCTAGCTTAACTTTAGCAGCTAGCTGCTAATGGTCAGATACCTGAAAAACTACACAATGGGTTGGTGGAGACTAAAATAGAGATGCACAGCTAAAGGTAGAGCAGTTTATGAGGTGATTGTAACTGTTTGTGTATGAAAGTATGCGTGTCCTCCATACTCTCCCCGCACTCGTTATATTATCCATTTTTGATCTGCACACAGCTGTTGCCAGAACGTTGCACTCGCTTACGTCATTGTCATGAGACACTCTCACAAAACACAAAAACAAAAAAAAACCAACAACACAGTTTTAGTAACGCAGCGTGCTTGCGGGAAAGTAACAGTAATCTAATTACCTTTTTGCAATAGTAATCCCTTACTTTACTCGTTACTCACTTTACTTACTTGTAAGTCGTTACTGCCCATCTCTGCCCACAGCCACCTTGAACCCATCTGTCCCTCCAACTGAACACCTCTCCACTGTTCTCATACATCTCCTGCATTAGCCTCCCATACTTCTCCACTACTCCTGACTTCCTCACTAGTAACAAAGATCCTCTCTTTGTACAATGATATGCATTACAACCAGTTTAGTGTCAAGCAGGGCTAATGTGGGGAACATAATTATTAGCTCTGATCCTATGCATGCCGGTCAGAGCTCATCACAGTGAGGGACAACACGAACAGTCGAAACTTTAAGGGCTGATTGATAACAAAAATCAATAGTACTGGGTGTGTGTTACTCCATATTTGTTCTTTTGCACAATTAACCTCAGTTAGCATTCTGCTAGCAGTTTACCTATGCTGCATTTCTGATACAGCTAAATTCTCAGTAAATCTGTTGTCAAGAAATATTGTTCTGTTCTTGCTGTGAGACAATAGAACACCCATGAAACACTTATATATGTGCACTGTATTAACAACGGTGGAGCTTAATTAAGCTGTTCTGCACCTCTAAAATCCAGATTTTTGTAATTGTGATGCTGTCTGACAAACTCTGCAGTCACAAATGTTAAAAACAACAGCTGTGCCAAGAACTCGGCTATATTTACTGGGGCGATTGTGGCTCAAGAGTTGGCAGTTCGTCTTGTAATTGGAAGGTTGCCGGTTCGAGTCCTGGCTCTGACAGTCTCGGTCGTTGTTTCCTTGGGCAAGACACTTCACCCGTTGCTTACTGGTGGTGGTCAGAGGGCCCGATGGTGCCAGTGTCCGGGCAGCCTCGCCTCTGTCAGTGCGCCCCAGGGCAGCTGTGGCTACAATGTAGCTTGCCATCACCAGTGTGTGAATGGGTGGATGACTGAATGTAGTGTAAATTGCTTTGGGGTCCATAGGGACCAAGTAAAGCGCTATACAAATACAGGCCATTTACCATTTACAAGCCAAACTATCATTCGGAGAGAAAGTCAGAAGCCACTGAGTGACTTATTCAGGTCTGCACTGGCAGACCGTATACTGAAACACATGTGCTGCTCTTATTGGCTGCTTCTCTCTATCACTCATAAACTTCTTCCTCAAAGGGGCAGGTGCAGCAGCCACACTAGTTTGATTTAAAGTTACCAACACTGAAACTGATTATCAAACAGTCAGAGTGCAAGTGTGCAGCATTTACGACTGGAATTTAAAATACACATTCTGGATGTAATATGAATACACATATTACTATTACATCTACGACTTTAAGACGTAATATTAATATGTGTATTAAAGTGGTAGAATATGGGACCTAGAAAAGGTTTCAATTTGAGTTAATTTAGCTAAAAGACTGACAAGAGGTCAGTACTGGTCAGTGAGTAGGCTGTAGCATATCGGCTTTTTTCACAATGTCCTGTAGCAACAGACACGCTAATTATGCGAAACATATGAAACAAATTATATGAATATTTGCCATCTTTGTGTTGGGGAGTGTTGCAGATTTTATACATTTTACAAATGTTTACTAGGACATTGGAGAGGACTCAGATGTCAGAAGTCACACCTGTTGCATGCTGCTTCTCCTCCATCCATGTCATCGTTCTGTCCAGTAACAGTTATTCCCCCATTATGAGCCGCCCCCTTTGTCAGAGTCAGCGCAGTTGTTTTCCTCGACAAAGGTTGTTCTTCGTTTTCCGTGTGGACGATAGTGTGGTGAAGGGGTTCCCCCAAGTCCTCTTGGCTCCCCAAACTAAACTGAGAGAAAGAGGAGGATCAGTGAGGGGGAGGCATATATAAAGCTGGCTATACATAGTAAAACCATAATCAAAACCACAGATGATTCTCTTTTGTTTAAGTATTAATGCCACAAGCATCTTATCAGCAGCTCAGGTACATGAGTGGATTTTGCAAAAGTTACACTGTATAAGTCACATTTTACCTGTGGCTGGACCTCAGGGAGCTCTGCGGGAGTGGCAGCCACCCCTTGCCCTTCGGTCTCCGACTCTGCCTCTTCCTCGTCTACCTCGTGTATGGTAGGCGTAACGTCAGAAGGCGGCAGCGAAGTCTTTTTTTTCCTGCGCTTCTTTTTGCGCCTCTTCTCCATGCTGTGTACCCTCTTCCGTAAACGCTGGGGCACGGGCAGGTGAGTGGACAAGGGGTGGTGCATATGGTGAAATGTGTGTCTGTGATCTGTGTCAAAGAGAGGCCATGATATCAGATGGTTTATTCACATCAGCTGGCTGAGCAGCTCATTCCATATCACGTGAAATGCTTTTTCTTTGGTGATGTATACAGACTTCCCAGCTGCACATCCATGACATCAATCGCTCACTCCAACAGCTCAAAGGGGGTTTATTGGATTGCAGTTCGATGAATGTGGAGGCCATTTGAGTACAGCGAACTCACCATCATGATCAAGAAACCAGACAGAAATAATCTGAGCTTTGTGATACATTATTCTTCACAAAGCAGCCATTAGAAGATGGGTACACTGTGGTCATAACTGGATGGGAATAATCAACAACAATAGTCTGGAAGGTTGTGGTGTTCAAACAATTGCCAGTTGATAATAAGGTTTTCAAGGTATTCCTAGAGAACATCCCCCACAGCATTACACCACCACAAGCAGCCTGAACTTCTAGGATGGATCCATGATCAAATTCACTCACACTACAATCCAAGTGTTGTAGCAGAAATCAAGATTCATCAGGCAACATTTTTCCAGTCATCCGTTGCCCAATTTTAGCAAACCAATGTGAATCATAGCCTCAGTTTCCTTTTCTTGGCTAACAGGAGCGGCACCCAGTGCGGTCTTCTGCTGCTTTAGCCCATCTTCTTCAAGGAGCAAAATGTTGTGCATTTACAGATGATATTCTGCATACTGTGGTTCTCTGAGTTCATTTTTCCTTCCTATAAGCAGCAGTCTGGCCATTCTCCTCTGACAATTCCCAGTGTAAATTTATTCTGCACATGTTAAAGTCATGGGTCCTCCACAGAATGACAGCGGTACCATGAGGGGATGTTTTTATTCTTAGCTACCTCACACATTTCAGCCTGTCTGAAAAACTCCTATACTTATTATCGACTTCTCCCCAAACAATTTCTAACTGGGATTCAGCTCAGCAGAATGCAGAACAGTTTGAAGAATATTGGGATGAGACTTCTTATAGTTTGTATTTGGCTAAAAGGGTATATACATTATATGAATATTTTTTTACCTTTTCTAGCCATTTACAGTGATAGACATCACAGAAAGTCATAAAAATAAAATGCAGACGTTATTCTTTTTCTGAAATACTATAGTCGCCAAACGTGTTGAAAAACTTTTACTAAAATCACTAATTAGCATTATATTTGCATTTTTCCTCGTTTCAGGATGTGTGAGCCCTTTATATTTGTTGTTTCTCTCCTACTCTCTGTGCCCACACAGGCTGCAGCCTATATTGTCATACCACCAACAGACATATTGTTCTGTTTCTTTTCAGGCAATGAACAGTTGCCGACTGAAACTGCACTTTTAATCAAAAATCGCTTCCAAGTAATTTCCAAGCGGCAGCAGTGTGCTGATGTGAGCTGTGAGCTTCTGTTGTTAAAGAAGTTGGAAACTTTGAGGAGAACCTCAGAACCAGCTGGGTACTTAAAAAAGCTGATATACCAGCCGGCCTTAGGACTACTTATAGTTTGCTTGGGCCAAGACTTTGAATTCCTTTCAATATCAAACATGCAGTGTAAAAAAAGTGCAACTTTCAGTTGAAAGAATCTTCCTTTAATTCCTAAAACCCTAGAAAGACATAACTAAAACACTCTTTAACAAACACCAAAGGAAAGCAGCTCCATCTTTACCAATATTATCTCTTGTCAGGTGATAGCCGTCAGCTAATCTCTTGAAAGCTAATCCAGCCTTTTACTCAACATACCCAATATATGGTGCCCTGCTTTGATCTAATCTCTTACCACAACGGACAGGGTCAGGATCAGCTGGGATACATGTGTATTTACAGTACAGGATATTTCAGCACTGATGATTGTTATGATGCCAGATAGCAACAGTAAAAGATTTTTTTTAAAGCACTGTAGAAAAATCGACATTATGTGCACTGTCACATAATGTGGCATTGTCTTATTTCTTGCATAGTTGTATATATGTATATTTTTTCATTTTCATTTCTATTGTTTGCACCTTTGATCCAGGAGGATGATATTTCGTCCCACTGTATACTTGAGTGCATATTGTTGGGTTGACAATAAACATCAACTTGTCTTGAGATTGTTTCATGTCAGTGTATCTTAAATTGTAGTCTTCAGTGTACTGAGTGTATAGGTACCAGCAGCAATGGCTGCAGTGACTCCAGCCATGCTCCCAAAAGTATAGGACAAATGTGTCTATTATATGGACACATGCTGTACGTCCAGAGGGGGACACATTAAATAGGCACTTTTAAATTGTGTTTGTAAAATTTCATATTCAGTCATGTATTTTAAGATTTACAATAAGCTTCTATGTCCATTACTTCTATGTCCACCTTTTGAAATTCTTACGGATACATCCTGTAATTTGTTTGGACAGAGTTGCAGCTTTTCCTCTGTAAAAATTTTGTGATTGTTTCCTTGTCTTGAAAAGCTCTATATAAATACATTTTACTTGCTTGCTTACTTTGTTCACAAAATCTAGTAAATAGTTCAAATAACTGTGCAGTGCTCAATTCTAAGATACGTGGTAGAAATTCATACGCAGTGTACAGAGTGCACTGCAGATAAAGCTGATGGATACCACATGACAGGAGTACTGTCATGGCTGCTGGTGCCAGACGGTCTAGTCTCAGTATTTCAGTAACTGCTGATCTGCTGGGATTTTCCCACACAACCATCTCTGGGGTTTACAGCATCAGCTCTCTGGGTGAAAGGGTCTTGTTGATTCTTGCTGATAGGAAGACAACAGAAACTCAACAAAAGCCACTTGTTATAACCAAAGGATGCAGAAGAGCATCTCTGAATGAACAACACATTGCAGATGGGCTACAGCAGCAGAAGACAACACCAGGTGTCAGTCCTGTGAGCTGAGAACAGTGAACTGAAGCTACAATTTGCAAAGGTCACCGAAAATGAACAACAGAAGATTTGAAAAATGTTGCCTGATCTGATGAGTAGCCCTAAACCGAAATAAAATAAATATAGAAATGCTAATGAAAATGAGTTTTGGTCAGTAATATAAAAACAAATCCAAAATATCAAATTCGACATTTGACTGCAGTCTTGTCCCAGTGGCTTCTTTTGTTTGTGCAAGTGAAGCTATACTGTCATGTGTGCACGGCAGCTTTGCTTACACTCAAAGTCTTTCTCAGTGTAGTGTCGCCCCATCCTGTCTCCACTGGTAGAAGCAGAGTCACTGATGATGTCTGCAAAGCGCTCCACGGACAGAGCTTTCTCCCAGCTCTCTTCCTCCTCTTCTTCCTCCTGGTCCTCCACGCATCCATCCTCATCTTCCTCTTCCACCCTTACCTGGACGACAGTACAAATACTTTCAGTAAAGACAAAAAAGGATGATTAACTGCATGGCAATAACCGTAACTCATATATCCAAAGGCCACTCTTGCCCCCTGTCATTGAACCTCAGCTTTAACAAGAAGTTTTTCCAGTTTGCTATAAAATCTCTACGTGATACATGAAATGTGTTACCCTGATTACTATATTGTATATGCTAGCAGCCACACGAGAGGAACATTCATGCTAAATGAAAGTGTAATGCTAATCTGGGATGAATGCAAAACAAATAATTATTTTTGCTACTATTTTATATGGAAAGTAGGTCTGCTGTTTCTATTTCCAGACATGATTTGCACTCAAGCCAAAGATTTATTTTTGCTGTTAAAAAGCAAAACAAAACATGTGATTGTATTTTAAAATAATTCTGCATCATCAGAATAGGAACACAGCAACTGTATATTCTCTGTTACATGCACAGAGGACATCAAATCAATACAACAAAGTGCTAAGCAGCAAAGAACTAATGCACTAGAGAGCCCCTGGAGACAGTGAAGACTGATGGGAGTGTCCTGCCTCAGCTATTTGGTGCTTGTGATAGGTCAGAATCACTGGCACATGCTGCTTCCTCTGCCTCAGATTGGTGCTGGCACAGTGCGTACTTTGGCTACCGTTCAGTGGTCTCAGATTGCTGTGCCAGGGCTCCATTACTTCCTAATTACCAGCAGGATGAAGGGACATGATGCATTTAATGATCCAAGCTACCTATCTACACAAGGCTGAGGCAGATGTAGCTAGGCAGAATAAAAGAAAGGTTTTTTTTTTTTTTTTTTTAAAGTGAGTGAGCAGTGAACGCCTTGTTTTTACTGCATGTCCAGCTCAATTTTGTTCATGGTTTAATGTGCTCTGTGTTCCAATGAGTCAATTTCCCCATTCACTTCCTCATTTCCTTCACCTGCTCTGGTGAGGGCTATTCGTCAGAGTAAGACCCTGAATTTAATAGTCCCGACATATTGCAACAGGGAACAATATTCTAGGGAGAGTTTACTACAGACAAGAGGCCTAACTCTTTCATGTTAGCTTTGAAGTCAGATGAGGTGGAAGGACACAGGAGGTGGGCCACCCCAGCCCAGGTGGTGGCGGCGTGATACGTACAGGAATAGAATCACACACAATGGCTTACAGTGATTTGAAATATTGTATGCTTTAAGTACTGTATGCCCAAATGGAAATCAGATCTATTACACAAAAAAAACCCCAAAAAATCAGGAAGGTATATTTGCCCTGTTTGCTATGAGTGCCATCACTGTGGGTTACAATCTACTGTCTGTAGATGTAATATTTCATGAAAATTCAAAATCTCTGTGGCTGGTTTGGCCACTTTGAACCAATTAAAATGTAAAGAAGCTTAAATTAAAAAAGTTCAATCAACACAGCTGAGAGCCTCTCTAACCTTTACTCTAACCGCCCGACATCTACTACAATATTAATTTTTCATAATTTGTGGTATGGTGAGCCAGAGATGCATTTAAATATTTATCAGCGGCTGACTACTGTTCAGGAGGGCGTATGTGGGGCTGTGTTTGCTTTGTGTGAGGATTAAGTGTACTCGTGTTAGTGATCAGGAAACACTAAGTGAAAGCCATCGGGGTTCTGTACACGCATTTCAGTTATGAAGTCACAAGGTGAATCAGGAATACTGTGAGGTCAGTTATAAATGATAAGCTACTGTAAAGAAATTTGGATTATGTTACATGTGTCTGTGAAGGTTCTCAGTCATCCAGGTCATCGTAGTCTAAGGAGCTGCGAAAAAAAAAGTGTCTGAACTTCTTTAAGTTGCTTGAAGACGTTTCACCTCTCATCTTCAGTTCTAAGAACAATTAGTGGAGAGTCCCAGATTTTAAGCCCTATGGGAGTGTCCCCAAGAGGGTCGTGGACCCCCTATTGATCCTCTACCTAATCACACGAGCCAAGGTGTGAAAACAGGTGTGGGTCACAATCAGCCAAGGTTTCGGGTGAACCCATTGTGAAGCCTAGATTCATTGAGGTCATATGGCCCAGGATGTGAGTGGGCATTAAGGTGTCTGCGAAGGGATCTCAAAACTGAATTATAGATGGCACACAGTTGGTGTCGTAAGCCACCGCCTCTGTTCAAAGATGGTCGCTCACAGTGGACATAGAAGCTTCTTTCACTCCTAAGAACTATCTTAACTGTCCCCTTTTAACAGCTGTACCCTTGTTGAATGACCAAACTCTTCATCCAAAGTACACAAGTACTTCTATGTTTGAGGTAATATAGTGCAATAGTTCATTCAAGTAAATTATTTAAGTTTTTAAATGCAAACAGAGATTGCAGCATGCACTGTTTGACTGTCACAACTATACGAGGAAAAACAGCATGCATGATGGGAACTTTCTGTGTCTTTAATGCACGTTAAATTAGATCTTCCTTGTTTCTTCTCACAGTAATGAAAACTAAGTTAACCATGATGAACCTTCATATTAAATTAGCGTCCTACCATTGTACATGTATTATCTAATGAAGTCATAGAGAGCAGCAGGTTCACAGGTTGTATTTGTAACATTTTTTTAAAATAAAATAAAAAAGGACGTCACATTAGTTGCATCAAAATATGTGTTTTACGTGTAAGAAATTACAGCTGAGTTGAATAAATTAGCAAATGTGAGACGAGTACACATCAGCTACTGAAGCAACCATCAAAGAAACAGACTTTGAATAAACTTTGGTTTTGGCTTATAAAAGCTGTGAAAACACCATTGGACACTAAATTTAAAATATAAAATGAACCTTTTACTAATTAAAACACAGGTGGATAAAAATATTTAGCTCTTTAAAATTCTTCTCTTTGTGTTTCCTCGCAGAGTGCTCCTCTTTCTGTTGCTTCCTCCTCCTTTTATTTGGCGTGCCGTGTTTAAAGCGGCTTCCCTGTCGCTTTAAGCCGGGCCTCTTTGATTTAAGGAGCTGGCACGCTTCCCAGAAAAACAAATCACAACTAACATAAATATCAGCATCAGTGTTTTGCTTTTCTTCTCACTGCACAGCTGATGTTTATGAGCAATTATTTCAAACTGAACAGTTTGCATAAATATGATGTTTTGAAATAAAATGAGGGATGGTGAGCTCTCCTCAAATATGGTTCAATTATTGCATGCACCCATAAGCCTTATGAGCCTAATTACTTCTGTTAACTTCTATAGAGTCCCTGTAGAAAACAGCAGCCTTTGTCTTCAGTAAATTAGCCCATTTATAACTGCAACATGCTATCAAATAGAAATATTCAACATATGTTGCGTTATCTTATACATATGCCCGCGCTGCAGTATAGAATTGAAACTTTTGAACAATACGGTGCCACACAGTATCAGTTTTAGGTTGAAGGTGTACTTGGAACCCTTTTGGTGAAACCTTCAATTAAAGTTTACTACAGAGAGGACAAACTGACAGCACTGCAACCAAGCCAGTGATCCTTTTATGTAGTAAGCACTTAAAATAAGAACTTCAAATAACTGAAGACCAAGCAAATAAAGAGATACCACTGATTTGTCAATTTAACATTTAAATGCAATGCAACTGATTACCAAAGCTGGATACTTGTTTTCCTGGGGCTGTCAAAGAGTACAATGTAAATCTAAGGACAAAAAGAAAATGTCTGCAACAAGTCATCATGGTTTGGTTTTTTTATGTAGAAGTTTCAAAAATGTGGCAAATTAAAATGATAGAATTTAACCAGGTTCTTCCATGCTGCACCACATATGAAACATCACTGTTAGCGTTGAGAAAAAACACTTAGATACATAAGCAAAAGGTGCAATGCAAATATAAGAAATACAATAAATTACAGGAGTGCAGCATCCCACATTACCACCAAATGATGATCAGTGCTGTTAGCAGCAATGTGCATTGCCCCATCAACATGCAGTCCAGAGGTGATCAGGTCTTTGCAACCGTAGCACCTAGACTCTGGAATAACCTCCCTGCTCATATTCGTTGGCTATTATCTGGCTTGTTGTGTTGTCACCTTTATTGTTTCTTGCCCTGTTCCTTCTTAACTGTTTCGCTCTCATTGTCTCATGCTCTGTCTGACTGTGAAGCACTTTGGTCAACTCAGTTGTTATTAATATGTGCTATAGAAATACACTTTGATTGATTTGATTGATGTGCCTTAAATTGCAAGAAACAAAAATACGTGACTAAACCAGGACCTATGCTGTGTTGTTTCAGCCAGTTCACACCTCCAGTGAACATGTCAAAGTGTCCCCCAGTAACCCTAAACCACACCTGCCTCCATTAGAGAGTGAGTGTGTATGTGGTGGTTAGAAGTGTTTAAAGGTATAGAATAAAATACTGTATAAATGTATGTGTGAATGGGTGAATGTGGCTTACAGTAAAAAGCGCCTTGAGTGCTCACTAAGCGTAGAAAAGCTTGGTATAAATAACAGTCCATTTACCATTCACGTTAGAGAGCAACACCAGTGGTCTCTGTGGCAACGGGGACCATTGGGCTTTGCTTTCATATGATTCATACACACATGCCCTCACACTAAACCACAAAAACAAAGTCTCGACTAGCAGAATCAATCAGACTGTAGGAGACTAAAACCTGTGCAGAGAAGCCGCTCCGTCTCACTGCAGAGGCTCCGTCTGTGTATATGAACACAGAGCTGACAAGTGATTGAAGGTAGAAAAGAGTCTACTTTTTGCAGCCAATCGTTGAGCCTGTTATTTCCACCAAACTACAATATGTTACATGCACTTTGGAGGACACAGTTCCCGCTGTGCATAATGACACATCACCTACTTAGATGATAGAACTGTTTTTCCCTGAGATCACCGGCTATTCTGTTTCGCTTGAAGCAAAGCTACAAAGCATTGTGCAAAGCTGGACATGGAGCATTTTCCACAGACCCCAGGGTGACTCATCACTGCTTGGAGAAATTGGAAGTAACAATTTAGTCTTCAAGACATTTCAGTGCTCTTTTCACTCAAGATAATCATCTTGCTATTGTGTAAGGAAATGCTATTGCTCAAAATATGAGCAAGGATGTACACCGAGCCACACCAGAGTCTAAACAGCAGGATTTTATGACAAAAGTCAACTCATTAATTGAATCTCTGCAATTTGCTCAACTTCAATGAACTCTGATATGCAAATATGGTCTGCTCATTATCCATTTATGACCTTGGATTGAACAGTTTTAAGAATTTAAACAGAGAAGGCAACTGAGCTTATTATCAGTTTTGCACAATCCACCTAATTTCCTCTGCCAAACTATAAACTACTCCACCAAAAGTAATTGTAGACCACTAAAAGAGCAGATGGTGCAAATATGTCTCCTGAGTACAATGGGTCTTGTGCTGGCATGTTTCTGGCTGGCTAGAACGAACAATAGCAGTTAGTTTATCAATGGACTGTCAGCTAGTCCTGTAACATTGGTGCATGCGGCCGAGCTTATGTTAATTTAAAATGTTATTGCTTGCTGCCATATGGCAAAAATATAAACAATGCCTTTGGAAATATTGGAAACAAGCCCTTTGTTTTCGATACACATGGTGCGTCAAAGGGCAGCGTTAGCCTGAGGATGACAGAACAGTAATGTCCAAATGCTTCCGACTGAATTAACAGATCCAAGTAGAAAATATTCAAAACAACAACAAATATTATGTTGTATTGCCTATTGTACACCATTATGGATATGGAAATATCTGCAGGCATTGCTCTCTGGTCGAAACAAGTGTTCTGGCAGCTAACTGGTGTGAAAGTGTGAACTGAGTGCTGGAGATGTTGCAGCTAAGAACTGACTTAACACCAACTCAAACAAATCATTTCATGGCTATCTGTCAAACAATCATGTAGGCTTGTTTTCTCACTTAGCTTTCTGATCTCAAGCCGCACTCGCTAACAGCACTGAAGTTTCTGGAGACGTCCTGTAGCTTTAAAGGAACACGACTCTATTGTACAAGCTGCTATAATAACATCTGCTACACAACACTTTTCTTATTCAGATTACTTACTCTATTACTTATCCAGAGTAATAGAGTAACTAGCTGGTTAGACACCATGTTTCTTTAAGGACTGACCTCAATTCTGTCTGAATTTAGAAGCAGGCCTTTATGTATTTAAGACATTCATGTGGATAGATGAAGCTGGTTATCAGATGCATTGCAATGAAAATGTACAATATGTCTCATAATTAGAGCAGGGCGATATGACCAAAAATATTTATCAAGATATACATTTAAAAATTTGCGATAACGATATAACTGACGATATAATTGACACTAGACAAAATACTTTACAACTCCAAAACTTCATTAGTGCAAAAAAACCCCATCAATGTATTTTCACTTAAACAAGCAGCTGTTTTTTATCTCCATTAAAGTTATATAAAAATTTAACAGTGCAAATGCAAATTCCTTGCTGACAGTTTAACCAAAAGGCATTTGCAGTGGGAATTGGCCGACATATCCTCAGCATAACCATGTATAATATCCACAAAACTTAAAAAGAGGTTATACACACACAATACGGTAAAATTATGTTGAAGCACAGTATGTATCACTCCGCGAGGCTCCTGACTACGGTAGCCGTAATGCTCCGACAACCCATTAAGCAGTGCAGGTTCATAGCTTAGCAAAGTCGTACTAAAACATTTGACAGATTTTCGAGCGCCGTGTACCACAGAAAATCGTTTTGAGGTCAGTAAGCACAACCAGAATTCATACATAAGGCACACGGGATTATAAGGGGCACTGTCGACTTTCAGAAAAATCAAAGGATTGAATTTAAGTGTGCCGTATTTTCCAAAAAACACGGAAAAAACGACGGCCCTCTAGCATGCTCTACCAAAAATAGTGCTTTGTTGTGTATCTGACGGACGAAGTCTAAACCAGTTCCACACCAATGAAGTTGCAGAATTTTTACAAACCAATTCTGCTTCATCCGTTTCATTCAACGAGCCGCTTTTGCCCTTCTCATTCTCCGTCGCCGCCATGCTTTTTCCGCCATGTGCGTAAACAGAAGGCTGGTGGTTGGATCCTGGGCAGTTCCAGTCTCCATTTGGCAAGATATTAACCCCAAGTTGCTCGCCAATGCATGCGTCAGAATAGGGCTGGGCTTTGCTAAGCTACGAAGCCGCTCCGCTTGATGGATTGTCGGAGCATTAAGGGTATTGTAGTCAGGAGCCTCGCGGAGTGATACGTACTGTGCTTCAACATAATATTACCGTATTGTGTGTGTATAACCTCTTTTTAAGTTTTGTGGATATTATACATGGTTATGCTGAGGATATGTCAGCCAATTCCCACTGCAAATGCCTTTTGGTTAAACTGTCAGCAAGGAATTTGCATTTGCACTATTAAATTTTTATATAACTTTAATGCACATAAAAAACAGCTGCTTGTTTAAGTGAAAATACATTGATGATTTGTTTGTTTTTTTGCACTAATAAAGTTGTGGAGTTGTAAAGTATTTGGTCTAGTGTCAATTATATCGTCAGTTATATCGTTATCGCAAATTTTTAAATGTATATTGTGATAAATATTTCTGGTCATATCGCCCTGCTCTGCGTCAGAATATGAATGTTAGATAGAAAGCACTAAAGCGTATGAATGGGTTAATGCGGTTGTATAAAGTGCTTCGGAGCTCCAGGACAATAGAAAAGTGCTATATAGAAATCAGTCCATTTAATAGACACGTTGATGGTTTGTAGAACGTATGTATTGAAGTTAACACCAAAACTCAAGCACTTCTGATTTAAGGCTTTATTTTTCAGAGCCAAAGTATCCAAGGTCATACGCAGTGAGGATGTAAGACTGTTAACAAGATAACCGACCTCTGTGGGAGTAGAGTTCAGGTAGCTGCTCTGCACTGTGTTGGCACATGGCATTGAAAAAGATGAAAGAAAATTAACTGCATCCTTGAAGTTTCAAATAGACATCTACTGTAATGACATTCATTAACCCCTCCTGTGCAATCCATTATTATATTATTATGCTAACTATCGTTATTCTTATTTTTATAATAACAGGTTCAGTTTAAGAAAACAATACTTCTTACCTGCTGTAGGTTTATTAACACATCTATGTCAGGGGCATGACCTCCTGTAGCCATGGGGCCCGGCAAGCAGCCAGAGGGTAGAGCAGACCTCTAAAACGTGCAGGGTCCCGCAGGGAAGTGGACTAGTGTGGCTGGAATGAGGGGAGACTGGCTATGGAATTGCTGTGAGGAAGATGATGCGGTGGACGTGACTGGACCAACAAGAGTGGTCCAAGAAGTGGGTGACAAAGGTCAAAGTGTTTAGGTGTTGAGGTCAGGTAGGGTTTGTATCTTTGGGAGAGGGGAATAAGCAGGAGAGAGAAAGAGGGAAAGAAGGGCTGCACGGCAGGAACCTGGAGGAGGACGGGATCAGCCCTTCTCTTTCACTGCTGGGGATCCAGGAAGCCTTTGGGGTGGCATAACCTGCTGGAGAATGAACAGGGTAGGAGGTTAGCAGTCAGATATGATGGATAGTTTGTAACCAAGTGACCAAGTGACCAACCTTACATGTGACCAAGCACATGTAAGGTTATATAGTACATAATCACCATATGCTGATGGATACACATCCAAAGAAACACAGTCATATATAACCACAAATTACACACAGTAAACTATAAGTCCACAGACAAATCTGAAAACAAAATGTGAATCAGAGAATCTAATTTTAATTTTTTCCTTTTTAAAAAATGTTGAGGTTTTTTTTAAGCTAGGTAGCTTAGCATAATTACAGGAAGTGGTCCAAATTAAACAATGTTCTGTAAAATCATAACAAAATCCACCTATGAGCAAGTCTAAAGTTTGCTATTACTGATTATAAAGTGTTTTGAGTGCTCAGAGTAGAAAAGCTTTATATAACAATGAGTACCACAAAAAGATGTTGGAGGTGTTTGCTTACAGATTGTACTGCCTTGTACAAAGGCAGGGTAGCTGCTTTGACCGTTTGCAGCTATGAGCTGGTTGGCTTGTAAATTATTATTTATGCAAAAGTATATTCAGGTGGTAGTAATGTAATTGACATTATAAAACATGCACGTAGCTTTTGCTGTGGAAAAATGGAGCTACATGAATTTTACTTGAATGTCACTAGATGTCGATAGCTGTGGTTAGAAAAAAATAGTTAAGCCTACGCTGTTCTGGTGAGTTTATGAGCTCACTAAATTATTTTGGATTGTATTGAATAACAAAAACTCTTTTTTTTGTAAATCATGATCACTAGACAATGAGCATGCTGCCTATGAGACAAAAAATTGTTAAACTGAAAAAAAGTCTGAAGGTTTGGTCACTGACTGCTTGGCTTTTTATGTCATAATTAAAAATGTGGCCAATAAAAGTATATATCTGAGTGACGGTAATAACATTTAATACGTAAAATGGTATTACGGTAGAATTATTTGTCTTTGGTGTAGTGTGACCTAGATAAGTTAGTTAAGCTATTTATTACAGTAAGTCAGGTAAAGTAATTATATATTTGAAACAGCTATTTCCCCACTTCTCACCTAGCTGACGTTGGCAGGGAAACAGGGAAATCTAGAGCTCTGTACCAGAAAATACCAGACTGATGCAAAAAACAGCTCACTGTGAGTCTCAGTGGGACTGTTACCATTATGTTAAAATTAAATTTCCAGATAGAAATTAGCATCTTACCAGCTAAGTGACTGTTAAGATATCTTCACAGGTCATTACTGCTGGTGCTCCATGAATTAAATGATTTCAAGTCTTTAGATCAGTTTCATAATTTGAAAACCCCAGTAGCACACATCCACAAAGAGCAGACAGCTGAATCATCCTGAAAATGTCAAAAATAAATGCTAGTGATTGGACTGGTCTCAACATGATGGAAAACAGGTGCTTCTCTTCCATGTAAACATGCCGGTTGTTGGTCTGTAATTATATTATTCTGGGCAGTGCAGGAGGGGACGGGGCAGGGGAAGAGCTGCCATTTAAAATCCACTAACTCCTCCAAAGACTGAGTCTGTGCTGTCTATAATTTTGGTGTGCCTACATTGCTTTGCCAGACCAGACAGAGAAGGAAATACCAGAATACGCTAATCCGAAAATCCTTTTGTCATGCGCAGGCTTTGCTTTGATTAACTCATATTTTTGATTTATTGAGCTAATAATACCCCTTGGTTTTTATAAGGCTTCGCTGCAGTATAAACAAGAAGGACGCAAAACAGAAAACATTAGGCTAAATTAAGCAAATAATAAGTAAGAATGTACTGCCAACATAAAATAGTCATGGGAATTAATGAAACCCAGTTAAATCAACCCCGAGTGACCAGTTGTGTTTGGTGTTGCCGTTTTCCCACAGTCACAATATGAGGCTTCACATCTGTCTCAGTTTTATTCAGCTGACTCACTTGCTCCCTTTGAGACATTTACATTTGGCTCACAGCTCACATTATACACAAGGCACTGCACAAATAGAAGTACTGTAGGCTGCTGAGATCTAGAGCAGTTTGAGGTTATGTCTTTAACAGTGAGGTACTATGCACATGCACTCCATAGTACTGCATTAACAGTTCAGTACACAGCAGATGCATACACCTCCCCTGCATAACCACAGACTAATCCATTGTGAGTAACTCTCAGTGTTTTAAAGCACAGCTTTATGGATATGCAACGGAAATATACATTCAAGCAACGTGAATATGGAGTGGTAACGGGGTGAACATGGAGTAGGTAGTCACACCAAAGCTGACCCATATCTTGCCCTGCCTACCACCACCCAGACCAGTGCCCAGTGATATCAAATGTCTCACCCCCTTGACACAGCCATGTAATCAGAGAGCTCTGAATGGTTCTGCCTTTGAATGTGTGAAAGGATTGATATATTAGTGATTGTGTTACAGACACTGGTGGCGGAAGCAGCTGAGGAACGCCAACATTTAAAAAAAGGAAAACAAAAGGCCTGGTAAACATCCAGTCTGCAATACAAAGAATCAGGGTGACTGGTCAGGGTGTGATACCTACAGAGAAAAGTAAAGATGAGATGACGGTAAAATATTCCGCTGGATTTCTGTTAAACATCAGCAACTGAGCAAGAAAGAAAAAACATATTTATATGACGATGCAATGATTGCATAACGAATGTGAGAAAGAAATCCTTGTCATATCACAAGTACATGGCAGGTTGGCAGATGTGCCAAAAAATGTGTTTACAGACAGGCATTTCATTTGCTCAGATTACTATGTAAAGTGGATGCTTAACCTTGCAATTGACTTTATAAATACAGTCATTCTGGGCTCCCTCTGCTTGACAGCCACCTTGTTTAAACTGTTACCTGTTTCAAGAGATCAGCATAAAATATCAACTGCCAAAAGTAATTCGATCACAAGGTCTAGAAGTTAGAAACAAGCTGTAAAAAAGTACCACAAGAATTCTCTAGACTAGGAGGTTTAAGGACTAGTCACAGAGTTAATGGAATTGAATAACCATACCAATTCTGAATGTACACTAATACTGATGTCAATAGTTGGGCCCATTGGTGGTTAACCCTTTAAGACCTACCATAGAAACAAGTCCGCCAGAGTTATCTTTATATTTTTACATGCTGTAGTGCCATTTTTGGGAGCATTTCAAGTTGCTATACATCAATAAAACCGTTATAGCCCAAATTTTAATAATATGTATGCATTAAGTCTATAATAACTACATAAATTGCAAAAAAGTGCAATAACTACAAAAGATGTAAAATCGTATTTGGGTTGGTTTTTTTTTTTTTTTTACATATATTTCTAGTTAGAGAAATTTAAGAGGTTTGTCCCTCAAAACTATAAATACAAAAAAGTTGCACAAAGTAGTTTCTAACAACAGGAAATTAATTTTGAGTGTCTTCATAGTTTTATTTTTGAAATACACAAAATATTATATAGTGCTGGAAAAACAAAAATAAATATTATAATGCAAATTTGCAAAAAAACAGCAGGTGCATCAAAATAAACTATTTACAGCAGTGCAATTTGAGTTCTAAGCATCCCAGAAACTATTCAAAAAAGCATGAAGTCAGACATGACTTTTAAAATCACCAGTACAGGCTTATAAGGTCCCTAAGGTAAAAAACTACATTTTCCGCGAAAAAGACGTCACTTCCGGTTTCGGCCAGGTAATGGTGGACACGCGATAGTTCGCGCTGACGTCTATCCCAACAAAGGAAGTGTTATGAACAGTTGATCAGATCGGCAAAGCGTGTTTCTGGAATATTATATTTTTGTTGCTGCTGTTTGTATTTTTGTTGCTGCAAGTGCTTTTTATGCTGTTTTTGCAAAGCCATATGTGGAACAACAAGATGATGACATAAGATGTAAGTACAACTACTCCGGTTTCATGTGCAAAACAATTATTGTGCTAGCTTGCATGGTTCTGGTTCTACAGGGATTTAAAAATAGTTACGCAAAACGGAGCGTGCCCTCTCCGACCAGTTTTAAAGGGTTAATACTATACATTGTAATACATATACTATTGTAGATTTACAAGACATCTGATGATGTTATGAAGTTCTGAGTAAACATGGTATTTACTAACATTTGATAGACCAATTAATACATGACTTATTAATAAAGAAATGTAATAACATATTAAATAGTAAAGATAATAACTGCAACCCCACTTAATTTAAATTTGCCTATGTGTTTTTTTTATTACCTCTATATAGTAGAAAGTCAAGCCCAGGCCTACTCTCATATTTATAGTCCCTGCACCTGTGCAAGCTGCTTTGCAACCCAGCTCCATTATATCTCCTTCTTCCCATGTTTGTCTTTTTTAATTGATGCCTGCTCTGTACTGAATGTGGACTCTCACCACTTCTCTCCCCACCTTCAGATTTCCGTACATCCATCAAAGTGCTGGGATGACCCCAAAAACAACAAAATTAATGCTCTGATTTATTTCCTTTTAGGCTGTGATTTTGACATTAGTATTTCTTTAAGCAAAAGAAATGAATTAAACTAAATCAGTAATAAATATGTAAAACTTTTTTTTTATAAAGAGAAAGCTAAACAGTGTATGTTGACTCACTTCCTGGATTAAATTTTATGTTGTTGAATTTATGACTTTTAGTCATCGTTAAAAATAAAAGTTGTGAGTAGCCAAAATGAGTTTGGCTTTTTAAATGAGTTTAAAAGGCCAAACTCACTCATATTTCAGCCTTCGATATATGAGTGAGGAGCATGGACATCTGGAAGCATCTTGGTTTAGGACTGCTGCTCGACCATGTTGAAAGAAGCCAGCTGAGGTAGTTCTGGCATCTGGTCACGATACCTCCTAAGCACCTCCCTTTGGAGGGTTTCCTGGCACGCTCAACAGGAGGAGATCCCAGGGTATTCCCACAACCCACTAGAGAGAATGTTTATTTCTTCTGGCCTGAAAATGCCCCAGGATCCCCCAGGAGGAACTGGATGTATCGCCCTGCCCAGGACATCTAGGACACTTTACTTAGTCTGCTGCCACTGTGACCTAGCTTGTGATATAATGGTTGGATGTCAGAAACTTAAGTTCCCCCCCAGCTCTATGTACTTGTTGAACGTTATCTGATCATACTTGTTTTGGAAAAACTTTGTGTTCAAAAACTGGTTTCAATCATTTTTTTTTTTTAGAATGTCCTTTTATTAGAACAAAGGGACATTTTAAAAAATCTTATGCCGACACAGAAATAGCACAAAAGTGAAGTTTGTAATTTAAAAGAAAACTCACAGGCTCCAGGAGTACTAGCCTATGTGCAAGAAGTGGCTGTTACGCAGCCATCTGTTCATAACCATTTCATAACCGTGGCTCGGGGGGTTGGGAAGCGTATCTGTAACCGGAAGGTCGCCGGTTCGATCCCTGGGCTCTCTGCCCTGGTCGTTGTGTCCTTGGGCAAGACCCTTTACCCTACCGCCTACTGGTGTTGGCCAGAGGGGCCGATGGCACGATATGGCAGCCTCGCTTCTGTCAGTCTGCCCCACGGCAGCTGTGGCTACAACTGTAGCTTGCCTCCACCGGTGTGAATGTGAGAGTGAATGTAAAGTGCTTTGGGTGCCTTGAAAAGCGCTATATAAATCCAATCCATTATTATTATGAACACATTAGTTGTTGTATTAAACGGCAAATACAAGTATTTAATTTATTGACTACATTAATGTGATTAATAATTCTTGCCTTGTGAGCATCTGCAGTGCACTTTTGACCAAGGAGGGTTAGGGTCACTCTTTCTACCATGTTTGCTGGGTATAACCGCATTTTGAGAATTTAAAGTAATATACCACTAGTTCCAAACTTCGCAAAGAAAAACCACCATATATGTCTCAGTTAACCCAAGTGATAGAGTATTTTCAGGGGAATTCAGTTTGATTTATATAAGAAGAAGCTAATTTGTTTTTGTGTCTGACTGCAAACTTTTTGTTTATCATGCATAAATTAGCAGAGTGTAATGTGCACAGAGGCAGAAAGCCACAGATGCTTGTAGAGTTACTGTTCAACAGCTTGGTGTTTGTGACACATCATTTAATCAAGGTAATCGCAGCAGATCAATACATCTAATGGAGCTATCTTTTGGTGCAGCCATTTGCAAATTAGATGTTGTAGCCCCCAGATGGCTGCAGGGACTCAACTAACAGCACTTTAAAAAGACTTTTAATCTAATGTGGCATAACAGCACCACATGGCACATATTCAAGTTAAATAACGTTGAACAAAAATAGAGGTATTTAGTATTTTAAAGACTCTTAAAACCGATACTGATATATCAGATTTAAAAAATCTGATATTCCAGTATATCGGACAATATTTTTTTTTGTTTCCGACACATATAGATTCAACAGATTTTCTTAATATTTTTTAAGCTATTTATTTACTCGTTTACACTTTGCCCGACTCATCTTGGATCAGCCTGTTGTTGTATTTCTGTGTTGCCAACAGAGAAGTTGAAAAATGCCCTCTGGTGGCCAAACTATGTAACACCAACACTCACAACATGGCCTTGGGTGTTTCTGCCGTGTCCTCTTTACTTTTCAAATGTTCATTTATCAAACATTATAAGTGCTGATATTTGTAGATCCGCAAATAGCTAATATAGGCTTTATTGTATTACTTGCTTTTGCCTTGTAGCCTTTTATGTAATATGGGATGTGAGACAGTATATTTTAGAGCCTTAACC
The DNA here is from genome assembly GCF_057382185.1 of Mchenga conophoros. Taxonomy (NCBI): domain Eukaryota; kingdom Metazoa; phylum Chordata; class Actinopteri; order Cichliformes; family Cichlidae; genus Mchenga; species Mchenga conophoros. Next base: position 34,020,531 of record NC_140541.1, read on the forward strand.
ACAGAGAAAAACACAACGATTTCAGAAGTATTAATTTAGTCAGTTAATTGTGGTGTGACATTGTTAAACTGGTAAGCATCGCCCACGTTAGTGTTCTGTACTGGCAGCTACTGCGGCTCTTTATAGGATGTCAAGAAACTGTCATTAAAAATTGAATTTTTCTATGTAAGAGACAAGATTCAAGACTTGTTAGAAGCTTGTATAACTAAATTGTAGATGAAGTCATTTTATGCTACTCAGAAAAGATGCTAATGACATAAGTAAAAAAGGGTGAAATAAATAAGAACCTGTGGCTGGGATGTGGCATCTTATTAACTTTAATTTTTGACTGATAAAAAAATGTTAATGCAAACTGCTTCCCCTCAGGTAACAGAAAAGTCCATTTCATTTCTAAATCAAGTATAGTAAGCATGAAGCCCATGACTGTATGCAGGACAGATTCACCCAAAAGGTGCCATGGGAAAATTTAAATTTAAGGTAAACCTCGAAATGTTTACCTGGTGTCCCTGAGATTTTGCTGCTTCATCATACTAAGCAATTGTAATGAAAACAAAGAAACCAAAGAAAGAGAGTGGTCGAGTTTGACAAAGAATTAGTCTTGGCATCAGTGTTGAGACATCTTGCAGACTTTCACAGTGCACACTGACAAACATGGACAGGACCTCACATACAGTGCAGACGGAGAGTGTAAGATCGTGACTTGCTGTTAACCACATTTAACCTGTTAAATCACATGTATCCGCCTGAATACTGCTAAAAGCTTCATGTAAATATAATCTGTGCAGACCACTGCTGCACACAAACTCATCTACTAGTCTCAAAGACTGCAGTAACAACCACTTCTCCAACTCCAGGCCAGATCGGGGCACTTCAGACACAGCAGTGAGCTATTTCTTCATATATACATCTAAATTTAGAGATAAGTGGGCAGCAAACTCAGAGACATGATGGCTCATAATTCTACAAAGCCTCAAACTTGAACACAATGATGCTACAGACTTAGAGTGCAATATTTTAAGCTTGACGACCAAAAAGTATAAAGCTCTTTTCATAACTATAGTCATCAGTTTTGTGCATTCATATTGTGAGACTGGAACGACAATGATAAATTATTTATTCAATCTGATTTAATTCAGACACTGAATTTATCATTAATCCATTTCTAATTTCTATCTCAGACGCCATAAACAATTTATATCACAAAATCAATGTTAATAAAACCAAACGGAGAAAAGACTAATGTGTTTATGTAAAGCTCTTTTTTGAATTCAAACTGAGAATAAATTACATTTCATTGGTGCTGTTAACAGCAGTTATACATAACATTTTAAATAATTCAACAACAGAAACAAGATGACTGTGACTCTCTACAAAGTTTTTATTGCAACCATAAGTAGACAAAAATGAAAAGAGCTACTAGGTTATTCTGTCAACCTAAAACTAGGTTTGATAAATCATTTTCATTTTCATCAGAAGAAATGACCTGAAATCAATTTGTGTACTAAAATGACTGAATACTAGGGGTGGGGGAAAAAATCGATACTGTGTAGTATCGTGATATTTTGTTTGCTAATAATGTATCGATACAGGGACAGCAGAAATCGATATTTTGTTACAAAAAAAGTTTTTGTGGACTGGAACATGCTCTGACTTCAGAGCATGTTGATCAGCTCCTTTTTCTGAGCAAGAATCCTGACATTCCTTCACTGTCCAAATGTGTTTAACTTGTTTTTTGGCAGCAATAAACACGACAGTTTACTTATTTTAATTTAAGACATGTTTTATTTTAATTAAGTTTAAAACTTTTTTTATTTAATGTAAAATTATATTTTGTTTTAATTTATTTTCAAATTCTTCAGTTGCTGAATGGGCTGCATAGTTTTCATAAATTGCATAGTTCAGAATAGCTATAATTGTACCAGATGGTTGCACTCAGTTAAGTTGGACTAGACTGTAATACAAACCGTTCAGTTTGTCAACAATAAAACTGACTGAAATGAGAGAAAGACTGAGTGCGAGGCTTTGATATTAGATAAAATGAATATTGATAAAGTTTACCTTTATGTACAGAATCTGAATATCGCAAAATATTTTAAAAAATTGCAATTCTATCGTATCATGCGTTAAGTATTGTGATAATATCGTATCGTGGGATGTATGGTGATCCCCACCTCTACTGAATACACAGAGAAAGTGTATTTAGTTTTATTCTTTGTCAGTACAATTGGACAACACAAATCTATTGAGATGTCTAAATTACTCAGAATAAGGGGTATTAAAAATATTTTGTCTTTGTACTATAACAACGTTGTTGATTTTCCTAAAACTAGTCTCGGACAAACACCATCCATATTATAGTCATTTTAAAAAATAAAACTACCACTGACTTTTTTCAGGGGAAAAAACTAAAATAAAATAAAAAACTGAAGCAGATTTCTGTCCCGTCTTCACCCCCAACCAGTCACCAGATGGAAACCTGAGCCTGGTTTTCCTGGAGGTTTCTTCCTGTTGAAAGAGAGTTTTTCCTTCTCACTGTCGCCAAACCACTTGGTCATAGAGGGTCATATGTTGGGGTTTCCTCTGTTTTCCCTGTATTATTCTTTTGTATACAAATAAAGCACTGTGAGGCAACTGTTGTTGTGATTTTGTGATACATAAATAAAACTGAATTGAATTGAAAAAGATTTGGCACAGTAATGGTGATCTTCTTTTAAAGAAGATAGACACCTACTGTTCAACTTTTAGCAATAATATAAGTATGATGGGCGAGTCAACAATTTTCAACCAGAGTGAAGTGTCTCAACAAACTACTCAAAGAATTCTTACAGTAAAGACTTGTGATTGTCACTACTGTGAATCTAAATATCCACCTGTTGCTACCATCAGATCAAAATGACTTTGGTTTACTACCAAGCTAGTTGCCTATTTGATGATTGTTTCTACTTAGCTCTTGTTATAGTAACTTGTTTTGGCAGTGACACCTGGTAAGTTGTTCCAGTAATACACGTACTTTTCGCAGTAATATATTATGTAAGGTATTACAAGTCAGATTTTCAGTTTTTCCAATTAAGTCCATAATATTTTTGCATGTTTTTCACTTAATTTTACTGACATACCTGTTTTTCAATTACTAATCAAACTACACCAGCTTTAACCAAACAAAACAAAACCAACAAACTAGCTCATTAGTGCAAATAGTCTAATAAAATTACTTCCTCAACAAAACAGAGGAATAAACTTCTTGACGGGTCAGTTTCTGGACTGGTCAGTTTCAGTTTTCTCAAATATTTATTTTTCAATCCTTAACATTAGCATTTTGGCTGCTACAACGTTTGGCTTTTAGCCCCAAAAGTGACCATACTGGGAAGAGAGGATAAGGGTTAAGTTAACAGCTATGGCTAGAAGCTGAAAGCATCCACTGAATGAGTGCAAAACACAGATACATAAACCAGCTAATTAGTATAAAGTAACCGACTAATGAAATAGTCAGATGTGCTATACCACACAGCAGCCCATATTACATGTCCGATAATGTCATTAACTTCTCCAACAGCACAAACATAGTCAAGAGGTCCAATTCAGTGACTTGAATTAGTGATCATTTTTCAATTTTTTCAATATTCAATATTTGTTTCACAAATTCCTTTCCAAGATTTCAATAAAACTGAAAAATAACACCAAAGTAACTGCAGTTTTCCGCATCTTAAAATGTTTGGCAAACAGGAATAAAAACTTGCAAAGTGCCTGATGTGGTCCGCGAGCATATTAACAATACTAATACTATCAAAATCACTGCCTTGCACTTGGATGGAGGCAGGAATAAGAGCAAGATAACTTAAACACGGGGCAATTCTTCACTCTACTACAGGCAGAGAGGAAATGATTCTCACAGGGTAACCTGAGCCTCTACACATTATGGCAAATCGTTCATGCTTTATTATAAAATGTGAGTGTTTATGTAATGTAAACTGAATTATGCTGTCATAAAATGCAAACAGGGAGTGAGATGAAACCTCCGAAAGGCTCCTTGTTTATTTATGATAGCTGAGCAGCCCTTCTGGAGGACATATTGTCAGCTGAAATCCCACTCAGCTCCTTGTGGCTCAGACATAAGTGGCTCGATGATCAATACTCGCACTCAATTCTGAAATTCCTTATTTATAAAAACAGAGAAGCACAAAGGTGCCAGGTTACCTCCACTCCGCTGGTTTCCACGGGAACAAACAGGCAGCTTCTTTAAACCTTCAGTTCCTGGAAATCCTCCAAAAGCAGCCCGAGTTTACTCTCCTCAGCAGACGACGGTTGCTGAGTCATTACTATGTGACCTTACCGCCACCTCCAGCTACTGTTTGAATTTGAACGTCGGACTATTTCACACAATCCAGAGCCACCGATCTTCTGCGAGCGACAACTAGAGCTACTTTCTGCGATAAAACAACAATGTCGACTATCAGCGTACTACAATGAGCACAACGCCACCGCCTCCGACTCGGAGGAACGCTGCTCGACCTGCACAATGAGTAATGAAGACGTATCTGCCTCTCCAGCAGCCCCTGCACCCGCAGACAGCGCTGCACCTGCGAGGACTCACTCTGCAGCCTTCCTTTGCAAGCTGGCATGTCTCAGTTTGAGCGAAAGCATTAAGCAGCCATTTACTTTTGCCAAAGCACATGCATGTCTTTGCTGCACGGCAATTATCCACGCAGCATCACGCTGATGCCACGGTGCGTAGTTGCCCACTCAAAACTCAACGCTGTAACGCTTGCATGGATCATTTCGCGGACTTACCTGCGTTTTCACAGAGCAGTCTGCACAGAGGAGAAAGAGCTAGAAGCGGGAGATGAGGCGACTATAGGACGCAGCAGCGGGGCTGGTTCACTCTATAACCTTTACTGGAGACACGCGAGGCAGCCTGCTGGATCTGCCAAAGGATGCTCAGGCTGACCACGTGACTGGGGAGGACAACCAGCCTATCTCAAGTTACCGATGGACACAAAATTTAGAGCTTAATCTCAGAAGAGTCAGAGCAGCAGGCAAAAGCAACAAAAAACCTCTTCAGTAAACAATTCCTACGAGACAGATGACCAGCTGTTTAAATATATATATATATATAAGTGGAAGTATAACAATATGCCTCAACACATGTGGATTAATCATGCTGGCATAACTACATCAGGAATAGCATTATCAGAAAATCTGGAGGAGTAGTTCATAGTTTTACACTATGCCAAGTCACCCTCGAACCTTATGTGTGGCACCCGTGACCTGAACAGTTTGTGTTTTTCAGGTCTGTACTCATGAACTGCCGGTTTTGCATCATCATCATCATCATCATCATCATTATTGTTGTTGTTGTTGTTGTTGTTGTTTCCAAAAATAAAAATAAAATCAATACAGAAAAGAAGGAAAAAGGGCAAAAGAATCATAACTTATGAAACTAAACCATATCAAGAAAAATAAGGGGGATTTCAGATGGACTGGACACTATATGTATATTTTTATATTATGTATAATTCAGTTTCTCTATGCATGTATAAACATAACACGTGTGTCATCCTTTTACGTTTATAAAACTAGAATTTTTTTTAAGTGATTTTACTAAGGTGTTTATAATTTCACGCACATCCATCATCATCCTCATTTTGTGCATCAGTTTTCTACAAATTGTACTTGTGGGTTTTTTCTAATTATTTTTCTAATGAAATCTTTTTTTTTCTTCTCCACACTTTTGTTATTTTTCATTATGGTGTTATTTTTTAAAAAAAAAATCCTGATCTTGACTCTACTCTGCAGGTCTTAACTATGGTCTTAAGAATTCCAAAAAGTTGATTCTATTCATCTGGACGTAGTGTTTTCAGTTCATCGTTTCGTCACTCATCCAAGTGACTTCTTCAGTCTCAGCTGACTGCAGGTTTCCCCAATCTTATAAACAGTACATTTGCACAATAACTGAAACCAGCCCACCAAATGAACAATGGGCTATGAGGTCAGTCCCTTGATCATTAATATACAAATTGTCAAGACCATTGATCAAAGGCCATGAGTACCATTCACAGAGAGTTGGGGAACGGTTGCAATCACAGCATTGTGAGATGTGGTCTTAAGAACTTCTAGTCTTGATTGTGGATGCTGGATCTACTAGCCCTAAACTATAACCATCATTACTGCCTCTACAAGTATGACATGGCCTACTTAATGAACATAACCTTAAATTCTGTAGCTGCTTTTACATATAACCTTAGACATAAGAATAGCCACATACACAACTAACAGAAAAAGTCCCAGCCTTTTGATCTATGACAGATGATTTGTGTTAAATTATTAAGAATGACTAATGTAGAATATGAGATATTAATAGAACAAAATAGAAATAGTAGAATAAAAGACCACAGTCAGATTAAGTGTCAAAGAGCACATCACTTCATCATTAACAAGATTACAGCTTTGTCGCTAAGTATTGAATTGACTGAAGTCCACTTACTGTAATAAGTGTTAGGACCCCCATAGGCCCCAAGAGTCTGTGCTACTTCCAATAAGCAATATTGTTGCTGCATACTGCCCTCTGGCTTGCTTAGTGACCCAGGTTTTTAAAGTCTGGTGCTGAGACTCGGCATATTGGTATGGTATGAGCTCTTTCTAATCTGCCACAGACATAAACAAAATCCTAATGCTTTCATACTAATGCTCAGTTTCTTCTAATTTTGGACAACTTGACAAAGAAGTAAATAATTAAAGGTTCTTTGGCTGCTTGGATTCCACCATTTAAGCCATTATCCAGGTAATTATTATAGCTCAGTATCTCTCTCTGTGCTGCTTGTTTTTCCAACGTGACCTCGTGTGGTTTGGCTGAGTTACATTTTGCTACCATTCAAGATAATGCTACTTTTTACAGCTTTATCAAGTCTGATTTAAGAACTGTTACTTGGTATGGTTTGGTGCATGACTTTATTGAATATGCACCAAATGGGTTCTGCCAGTTATGACAGTCCACACTGCCAATGCTCACAAGCTCTGAGCTCTGTCCAGTGTAGGATAAATCCAGTAATAAAAATATTTGCTATAGTGTGTGGTCTACATTAGAGTACTTTGAATTTTCTTCTTCACTGTGTTTCTAGTTTTATTTTTTTTTTCAATCCTTTCAGAGAAACACACATACATGCTAATTTATTAGAACCTTTATCTTCTTTCATATTTTCTTTCATCAAATATATTAACTGTCACAGTAATGGATGCTCATAACAACACAATTTCAAATAATGAGTGTATGCACAAGTAACCCCTGTGAACCAAAAGCTCAGGCTTCAGTGCTCGTAAAAAGAGAGCAGCTAAAAATATTTATATTTTATTACAACAATGTTCAGTACAAGATTAAAAATAAAGATTATTTTGAACTGTGAGTCCAACGACAAAAAATGGATCTGGAAATTAGCTTTAAAAGCCCCTTTAAAAATATTTGCCATAAATTGACTATGTGCACGAGACAATGCTAACTTCCTGGTTTGAGACCGGATGTGGGGTTGTGCATTTCCGGTAGCTTTACTTTGCGGTCAGTCGCTACTGCCAAGATATACTCCAAAATCATGTCCAAAACTCGAAAACGGAAAGATTGCGTTAAGTTACAAAGAGCAGAAGGTGGGAACACTCACCACTGTTGTGTCATAAAAAAATCTAATGATCAATTTTGACGTTTAAAGCATTTAGATCTATCAGTTGTTTACATCACTCAACACAAGCAGAACTGCATTACTGCATGCAGAAGACACATCGTCCACATTCAGAAGTATCTCTGTATAATGACTGGTCTTATGATTTAAGCAGGCAAACTACAGGTGAAGAATAGTCAAACCAGATGTTTCCCCGTTATGTTGATATCAGCTAGTCAAGTACACACCTACACAGCATGTTAACAAACCGTGAAAAAAGCCACACAAAAAATGAATGGTAAGGGTTTCTATACATTAGTATTTACGAAGGGTATGTTGTGACTTATCTTCAAAATTACAGCGGTCCCTCGCTATAACGCGGTTCACCTTTCACCTCGCTGTTTTTTAGTGCAAGTTTGCATGCTTTTTTTTACGTCACATTGTGTCCTGCGTCCTGATCACTGCAGACGATGTCCTCCGTGACGTCTCTCCTGTACAGTACAGAATCGCTGCATCGATCGCTAGCAGTGTGACTCTGAAGTGCAGTACTGTATGTCCACGATACGTTTTGCACCGTCAAAAAATAAAATTGGCTACTTGATTTCACCGATCGCTGGTTATTTTTAGAACATAACACCCGCAATAAACGAGGGACAGCTGAGAAATATAACATTTGAATCCCTTTTCTCTTTTGCTCTGAGGCGCAGGGGAAAAATATCGACAAGTCGATGAACATCATTTACAGATATATTGGGTAAATGCCCAAGACATCTATAGAAATGTAAATCGCCGCTTGATTCATTCATTTGCTTAACTTGTTTTGGACCGTAAACCAGGCGCGAATAGGACACCGGAAACAAAGCTCCCCACAGGAGTTTCCGCACCGGAAGTAGCATATGCTAACGTGCACATAGTCAATTCTGTGTTAACAGCATATGTTTCCCTCTACTGGTCTACAGGGTGCATAGCACTTATGATGACCTGACCTAAAAAAATGCCCAACCACACATTCAAAAATATGAAATAAAGAAATAGATAAATCAAATTGTATCTATAAGGACTTATAAGGCAAAAAGATATATTTTACTCGAGTCTAGAAATGAATAGCAACAAAAACTGACACATTACACCTGTAACATCACGTTTTAGAGTAATCAGTCTAAGATGGTATACTGTATATATTTTTGCATGCTTGTGTGATTTGTTAGATATGAAAAAATAGCAGCTGGCTAGAAAAGCTGCATATAGTCAGTTGTCCACATGTCGAAATGCATGGATCAGCAGCTGGTATAAACACAGATGCAGTCTGACTGAAGGAGAGAGGAAGCAGTGTTTATAGCACGGCCTCATCATCTCTAGATGGCATCCACTGCTTGTCAGTTGCAGTTATACAGTGAAACAATAAAACAGCTGGACACTTAAGTTTAACAGTACAGCTACATGGAAGCATTTATGTTTAATATGCAGCGGTGCAGTTCAGCATGAGGACACTGGAGTATCTCTAGTAGCAATCAAGATTTTCTCAGTTGCAGTAAAATAAAAGCTGAAGATGCCTTTTCAGCTTCTTGGGTGGAAGAGGAAAAGTAATGACACATTACAGTGACAACGAGTGTCATACAAAAATAATCACTACAGGTAAAATAAAAAATAAAAATAAAATGAACGAGTGAGCTTTGTGAGGCTGCTATATGGGATCAGTCCACTAGAGGGTAGCCTAACTTTAATTATACAAACAGTTGTGCTTGTGCATGATGCGCTTTAACCCCAATGCAGTTACTAAAAGCTGCTTAAAGCTTATGAGCAATAACAATAAAAATAAAGAAAGAAGGAAACAATTATTATTAACATGAATTTGTGGCAATTGGTTATCAAGGTACTGGTTACCCTGTCGAGATGGGAAGTTGGATTATATGAAAGGCTCTTTTATGAGTGGCAGGACACTCTGGTAATGTTTGAAGTTCAAAGATGTTTAAGTCTGTAAGACAGACGCTTCCTAGCTTCCGGCTCATCGAGTGGAACCGTTTCCACAGTTTGTTAAACGGAGAAGGAAAAAGAGGGAAAAAAGTGTCTTTTTCCATTGCAACATGGATGTGCCGGGCTTCCCGCTGTGAGTTCATTTAGTTTGATGAGGAAAATGATTTTACACGTTAAGAAAAGAGAACATCTAAGAATTGTTAGATGTTATACATTAAAGCAGAGTTAAAAGTTCAGTTCTGGATTGGTAGAAACAGATCCTTCACGCAACACATGTGGTGACCGTACAGGGGATGTAATCATTTTCCTAATGTTACCTCAAACTGACTTTCTCAGGCGCTCTTGAAGGATGTTTCATTGGCTCATCACTACCCGAGGCTTGGATCTCTCGGCTGTTTGTCAAGTGATTACAAGACTTCCAAAGGGAAATGAGACTTTAAGGCCACCAGTCATTTATCTGACTCTGTTCAAACACCGTCCTTTTTTTGACGCACAGTAACAGCTCGTGCTGTACCCCACCACTGCAAACCAAAGCCTGCTCTGCCTTATCTGTTCCCCCTCTATTTATTTAAAGCTACCTTCATTTCATTTAATGTTAACTGAGCATCAAATGTGTATGTTAATTCTAACTACCTCTATGGCAACAAACAACACCAATTCAACAACGAGCTTGTGTAACACAGTTGTTGCTACCCAGATATTTACCTCAGGGACTGGTGGAAGCCTTAACAGGGCTGAAATATGTTGGACACATTTGTCAAGTGGCCAGCAACATGACTCTAAATCAGGGGTGGGCAATTGAAGAGCTAGAAAGAGAGAGAATATTTCTCCAATATTGGCTTCTCTTTATTGGCTCCCTCCTAAAATCCAGAATTGAATTCAAAATCCTGCTACTCACATACAAGGTCTTAAATAATCAGTGCCCATCTTATCTATAAGAAATATGTTTACATTTTGGTGTGAGTATGCTAACTGTTGGATAAAATTAAGCTAATGTTTTCTTGTGTAACTAGTAACACTCTCTCTTCTAATGTAATGAAGCATGAATGTCCTCATGTGTGCTGAAGTGTCCATAATCTCTTAAAAAGTCACTTTGTTACTGACTCTCATGCTTCGCTGCTTTATTTGGAGTTTAATGGAGGTTATTAATCCCATTTGCATACAGATTTCCTGCCTGATAACCAAGTCACAGCTCGCTTCTCTGCTTTTCTCAGAGCCAGCTGCCACATTGCATCTTTATACTCTACGCAGCTAATCTGTCAGAGAAGCCAAGGGCTGAACTGTTAGAGCTTTAGGGACGCCATGCTTCACTCTACCTTTGCTCCCTCGCTTTAGAGATTCAGGGTCGCCTCATGTAATTGTCCTGCATATGCATCAGATATTCATGAGACACACTGAATGTTCCCTTCAAGAGCAAAGCATTCTCCAATTTACATAAGCTGTAAATTATCGTTAGTGAAGTCAGGACATGCCTATGCTGTAAGTGACATCCAGGAAAGCCAAAGCAGACATTTTGAAAGGAAGCTGGCAGGACTGGAAGTACAAATATGATAAAAAGCATGGCCCTCGGGAGCCTGGTTCACCAGAGATGAACTTCTTAAAGGAACAGCCCAACATTACAGATGAATTGCGATATATGCGAGTCAAAATTATTATTTATATACCATGGGTTATACAGTGATCTTAAGTTGGGAAAAAAACATACCATTAAATCATACCAGCCCACTTGAAAAACTAATGTAAGCAAAGTGGAAACTCTGTAACACATCCCACAACAGACAGAGGACGATCCCCCTTGAGATTTAAGAGAATGCTGTGGTGATTCACACAGTGCAGGGAGTAGAACAGCAGAAGAGCTTTAATAGAACTTACCTCTAGGCAAACACCATCTGTGGTGTTTCTCTCCCACAAAGACACCAACACCAACAACAAAACAACTGACTGGTCTGTTAAATTATCTTCTTTCATTAGTGAAGCCAGTCTAAGGATTTATGTAACTCCCACATCTCCAAGAAACCACAAAACAATATCAAAATCAGATTGCACACATATTAGAATTTATGAGTAACTTGAACTTGTCCAACAACCAGTGTAAGGTTTACGCCACACATATATTATTAAAATAGCTCAGTATGTCTCTGTAATGGTTGACCAGTATGCACAATCTCTTTATTCAAAATATTTTTCATGCTGAAATATTGAAACACAGTCCTGATCAAAAGTTTAAGACCGCTTGAAAAATGGCAAAAAAAAAAAAATCATATTGTGCATGGTTGGATTTTAATAAGGTTCCAAGTTGAGCTTCAACATGCAACAAGAAGAAGTGAGAATGAAATTTAAAAAAAAATTGAGCATGAACTTTATTGAAAACAACACTTAAACTGAAACATGCTGTTTTACAGCTGAACAAAAGTTTCGGACCACACCTCCAAAAAAAACCAAAAACCCATAAACCACCCCAAAACAGAAATCAAAGTTCCAAACATGAACTGAGTAATGAGTAGCTACACTGTTATTGTTGATCACTTCAAAAATCTATTGTGGCATGCTTGATGCCAGCGTTTCCATGAGGTGAGTGGGAACATTTCTCCAAGTGGTGAAGATGGCCGCATGAAGGACATCTACTGTCTGGAACTGTTCTTCATTTTTGTAAACTTCTCTTGCCATTCATCCTCAAAATATGATTTTTTGACATTCTTCAAGTGGTCTTAAACTTTTCATTGGGATTGTATTGTTGTTGTTGTTTTTATTTATTTTATTTTATTTATTTATTTATTACCAAAAAAAAGCATTGAAAAATGTAAAGCACGTGATCATTTTTTACTTCTAACCAAAGCTAACATTCAACTGATCCCATTAGATCGGAGCTGCCTTTTCTTAGCTTTGGAGCTGTGACAAACTGGAATACACCCCAAATTTATATGCTCTTTTAAATTGCACATTGTAAATGGCCAGTATTTGTATAGCGCTTTACTAGTCCCTAAGGACCCCAAAGGGCTTTACACATCCAGTCATCCACCCATTCACACACTGGTGATGGTAAGCTACATTGTAGCCACAGCCATCCTGGGGCGCACTGACAGAGGCGAGGCTGCCGGACACTGGCAATGTGTCTGACACCCAACGGGTGAAGTGTCTTACCCAAGGACACAACGACCGAGACTGTCCAAACCAGGGCTCGAACCGAACCTTCCGATTACAAGGCGAACTCCCAACTCTTGAGCCACGATCGCCACGATCGTTAAAATATCCAGTAAGGCCAGTCCAGGCTTAACATGTATCCTGTTTTGACCTCAGTGTATTTTATAAGTGAAGCAAAATTATATGGAGGGACTGATGTCAAATGCCGAACTTGAACTTTTTCCCTTTATGTGAGCCATACATCAGAAGTGTCAGCTGGATTTTTACATGTTTTATTGGATTCTCAGCATAAAGGACCAGCTCCTGTATAAACACAAACTCACACGTCTATGTAGATGAAAGCACAGCCTGCTGTCTCAGAGGAACTGCACAAACATTGTCAAACTACTGCCATCCCCCTAAATAATGCTGAGCGTAGTGTGGCACAGTCTTAACTTCTCAGGCTAAACAAGGTGTTGAATTTGTCTGTGAAGGTTCTCAGTCATCCAGGTCATCGTAGTCTAAGGAGCTGGGAAAGAAAAGTGTCTGGACTTCTTTGAGTTGCTTGACGTTTCACCTCTCATCCAAGAAGCTTCTTCAGTTCTAGGGTCAAATGGTGGAGAGTCTGGGACTCTGTTGTTGAATTACTTTCTGACTGGCAGCTTCAAAACTATGGAAAGTGTAAAGTCTCAGAGGAATCATAAGAAAGTGCTAGTGGTGTCCTTAACACGTGCAGCACATGTTGTAGAAGTACCCAGGTTTTAAAATCACCTACGGAGGGCAATGTGACTCAGCAGTTCATCTCCGCTTTATGGGGGGCAAAGTGATTCAGCCTTCACCAGATGGGGAAGGTTCCAGGAAACAAGGGCGATTGGCTGAGCCTTCCCAGTCTAATGTGGCAAACAGAGATGAGCACTGAGGTTACTGTTCAGTGTTCTTCTTGAAATGATCACTTCTTTCAACTTCTTGTGGAAACTCAAATTACCTTCCATGCAAAATTGACTGCTTCACTGCCTTTGAACTTAGAGACTCTAAAGAACCCAGTTTAAACAAGGTGTACAGTCATTACAGCCATTTGTAAGGTTAAAAGTGGACTCACTGTTTTACATATTTCCTTTTTTTCCAATGCTGCTCTGCTAAAAGTTGTTTAGAAAATGCAAAGTCACTTGAAAAAGTTACCAGAGACCAAAGTGCACCATATCAAGTGATTGCGCTGCGAGTGTGCTCCCATTGGCTGCTCTGTGCTGTAACTCACAGAGCTTCTTGAATGGGGCAGCACCAAAGGCACGTAAATGATCTGTGTGGTCTCTCGAGGTGAAATTTAAAACACACACAGCCTTACATAAATTATGTGGGACCTTTCAGTCTTATCTGCAGTCACACTTTGTAGGCACAACAACAGAAAGACTCCTGAGGGCATTTTAAACAGTAGCAGCACCATCATGTATACATGTTATGCGCTAAAAGGCTTTCCGAGTACACAGATTAAACCGATATGGTGCCAAGTGTGGCGACTAACAAGTGCGTGAAAACACAAACAAAATAATATTCACCGCATCAGCTTAGGGTTAAATTTCTGTTTTTGCTGGCAGACTATGTGTAGACTGTACTATAACACAGCCCAGCTCCTGTTTTGAAAGTAGAAACCACAGAAAAAACACATGTTTAGGTGTTTGAAGATGGAAGTCTTGTTCGCTCTGACTCTGAAAGGATAAAATGAAACACGGAAATGGAACACATCACGGGAAAACAATCCCAGCATACCCAAAAAAGGCAGATGCTCTCATATTACTGTCTAATTGGATTAAGAGAGGAGTGGACACGTGAGAGGGAAGCTTTAAGATATGATGAAATGCTCATATTGAACTCTGAAGACGCAAATAAAGATTTTTCCAGTGTAAGAGCCAGCAGTAAACCACTAACAATCTGTTAATTCCTGGGTTGTGATTTTAATATGTGTGCTACATCATGTGAGCCACAGTGACCCAATATCAGTATTTACTATTATATCAGCTACAAAACAGAGAGTATTTGACTTTGCTTTATTTATCCAACTTATCCAAATTTGAAAGTTATAGACTGTAATTTTTTTATTTTGAGAGGTTTTATGGGGAGTTTCTGTATAAATTGACTGCAAGGATCTCCGTGAATATATTTTCCACTATGTAAATATAGTGGAAAACGACATACAGACTGCAAATCCAGTCTGCATGTCGCTTACGCATATTTTCCCAAATTTCAGCTTGGAAACTTGGGGGAATAATAAAGTTCTGTGGGTCTGAACAATTGCTGGCTGCACATGACTTGCTTGCTCCCAGCACAGTGCGGATTAAACAGGACGGGGCAAATTTACATTTTTACATGTATTCTGAGTTTTAATGAATAGCTTGTGCCACATGTATGTGGTATAAATGTAAATCTGCAGATAGACTTGAGTGTGGACCTAGGGTGGCTGTAGCTCAGGTGGCAGAGCAGGTCAGCCACTAATCAGAAGATTGGTGGTTCGATCCCAGGTTGCCTCCTGGCTGCATGCCAAATATCCTTGGGCAAGATACTAACCCCATGTTTGCCTACTGGTGGTGGTCAGAGGGCCCGGTGGCACCCTCTGTCAGTGCGCCCCAGGGCAGCTGTGGCTACAACGTAGCTTGCCAGTGTGTGAATGTGTGTGTGAATGACTGAATGTAGTGTAAAGCGCTTTGGGGTCCTTAGGGACTGAGTAAAGCGCTATACAAATGCAGGCCATTTACCTGAGGAGATACTGTCAGCTCTTTTATTTATTCTAAGTTATTTGATTATTATTATTATCAATATTTAATGGTTAACAGGACCTTTCGGAGTGATCATGGTGGGTAGATGAATGAGTGATTTATGGGGTTATATAGTGAGTTAATTAATAATAAATAATCATAATAAACTTTATTTATGTAGCACCTTTAACCTCCTAAGACCCGAACTCTTCCATGGCATGCATTTTTAATTTCTCTTTGATATTTGAGCTGATTGGGTCCTGATGAATGTAAAAACAAAGAATTACCAGATTTATTTATTTTTTAGCTGATTTTTTTTTTAAGAAAAATGAGAGCCACATATGAGGATGTTCATTTAAAATTTCGATAGAACAGTAGCAGTATAATGTCCTCGTAAGTGGATATCAGGCCCTTGTAGAGCAAAATTGAGTATTTTGGTCTAAATAACCCAAAATGTGATGTCCACATATGTGGACGCCAGGTCCTAGGAGGTTAAAACACATGTTACAAAGTACTCCCCAAGACAAGACGGGAAACAAACAGCAAAACATTTAAGAATAGACAAAAGTGAAACGACATTAAGTGTGGGAACACAGAAAACACAAAGAGATTAAAAATAATGGCTAAGGAAAATAAAAGATGGGAACAAGGTCATTTAAAAGCAAATGGAAAATAATTTGGAAAAAAAAAGGATTATTAGTGAAAGATGATAAAACAAGACAACATAGAAGTCACATAAAAATAACTGTGGAGGCACAGAAAATTTCCACTTCCCACTTTTAGAGGGAATTAAATGATGATAGTCAATCTGATCTCCTCAGGGAGATTGTTCCAAAGAATCGGAGCCCTGACATAAAAGGCTCGATCACGCTTGGTTCTCGGCCAGCAAAGCCTTGGCTGAGGATCTTGGATTACGACCAGGCAATTACAGTGTCAGAAAATCTGAACTATATTTTGGTGTGATTTCAGAGTGGGCTTTAAAAGTCAACAATGAAATCATAAAGTCAATTATAAAGTTAATAGGTAACCAATGGGATGAAGCTAAAATAAGAGTGACATGTGCTCTATTTTGGACCAGCTGTAGCTTTTGCAACCTTTGTTGGTTGATCCAAGTGTTTAATGAGTTGAAATAATCTAACTTGGAGGAGATTAAAAAAAAATCAGGACTATTTTTAGATTAACTTAGAAACACTGTAGAACAAGGTTGGACAACTGGAGTCACATGCTCGTTCAGGTTAGATTGTCAAAAATGTTGCTGAGGCTTTTACAGCTCTGGCGAAACTTTACAAACACTGAGCTCAGGTGTGTTGTGTTACATGCATCAAGGTGTAACGTCGGGTTGCGTTTAGTGGTTGAGAGGAGGCGGCAAAACACCTAGCAGGGTAGCCAAAAGAATACACACTCTTGCTGGCGTTGGGGATTCCACAGTGTGTTCTTTAATATACCTTCTCTTCATCAACCATATAAGCCCGGTTGAACGGCTGCAGCTTAACAAACATAGCGCACAGTGTTCGTACAACCCATAACGTTGCAAACAAAGGTGTCTGGAGAGGTAAAACATAAAATCCGTCCCTCCTCATGTACTAGCGTGCAAGCACATGTCCACACCATCACAGAGAGAGAGAGAGAGAGAGCAGTGGCACAAACTGATGACACCATCAACCCTCGACTTGGGTGTCTTAAAGGGACACCACACCATAGTGGCTGTTACATATTCCCCCCCGGTTAAACAAAGGCTGTCCCCAGCCGAACACAGCAAAGGTACAGTTCAAACTTAACCAGCCTCCATACATGGTCAGCAGGATAAGACGTTAAAACCAAAATAGGGGAATGTACAGTCCAAAATTGACAACCTGGCATACATGACAGTGTCCCACATGGTGAATGCCCATTCAAATAAATGTCAAAGAAAGAAAATAAGCTTAGGATAGCCAGGACAATGACAGAATGAAATTCCCTCTTATTGTTACATTGCGTTTCCACCGTTTCCCCAAAAATTGCAACAGTAAGCATGAACATATCACCACAACATGAAAACAGTGCCAACATGAATCGTAGAAAACTCAAACAACGGTCCTGTGACAACAGTAGACCACATGAAACACATCAGAAAGCAAACAAGGTCACTTTATGTCAAATCTGTCAGTATGAAAAGGGTTGGTCCACCTATTGACCGACCAGTCAGCGGTGACCCTAGGAACTCGTCTTGGTCTGAGGTCATAAGAACCTCTAACAGCACACCCATCGGCAGCAGGAGGTGAACTGTTAACCTCTGTCTCCAGAGCAACATCAGCAGTCTCTTGGAAAGAGTTCTGGTCCATGACAAGCGGGGCAGCGTCAGCACAGTCAAAGTCAGTCTCAGCAGGGGCGTTGCTAAAGACCGCGGGAGTTGCGTCAACCGCGTCACAGTCAATGCGGCCCGGGACTGAAAGAGCAGGAGGCAAACTGCTGTCCGGGACACTGAGATCCAAAGCTGCTGTAGCATTTAGCTTCGCACGCTGGCTAGACAAAGCTGAGTCCCAGGTATGGAATGGTTGCATGTTCGCAACATGAAAAACTCCCACTCTCTCCCCAGTGTCCACTGTGGTGAGAGAGTAATTCACATCCGACATCCTCTTGGAGATGCGGTAGGGACCCGTGTAAAGCGGGGCCAACTTAGCAGAGAAGTTGGACGATGCATCTGATTTTGGGTGTGACTTTACCCTGACGAGGTCCCCAACTTCATAAGAAACCGTGCGACGTCTCAGATCATAGTAGCGCTTTTGCCTTTCATGACTCTCTCCGAGCACCAAGCGAGCATGTTCGTGAGCATCCCGAAGCGAAGCTCTCAGGTTATCTGAGTGGGATGTTTCCGGGTCGCTCAGTCCCTCCCAGGAGGGTTGAGTGACAAGGTCCAAGGGCGTGTCCAACTCTCGCCCATACAGCATCATGGACGGACTCAGGCCTGTGCTCTCGTGAGGCGCAGTGCGCAGTGCAAAACAGATCTGGGGAAGATACTTGTCCCAAGAGGTGTGTTTATCCCCAACATAGGCTCGAATGGCCGTTTTCAAAGTGCGATTTACACGCTCAGTTGCATTCGTTTGAGGATGGTATGCAGTTGTTAGTCTGTGTTCAGTCCCAAGAGTCAACAAAACATGCTCAAAGAGTTCACTGACGAAAGGCGTTCCCCTATCAGAAATAAGGTGTGAGGGAGAACCATGTCGGGCAAAAATGTCAGTAATGAAATTGTTCGCAGCAACTTGAGCAGTGGCTTCTCTCACAGCACTCACCTCGACCCATTTTGAGAAATAGTCCACAAAAACAAGGATATAAGCATTCCCCCTTTGTGTGCGGGGCAGTGGGCCAACATAGTCCACCCCTGCGTACTCCCATGGTCTTTGTGGCTGGATAGGGACCATAAGGCCTGCTGTTTTTCTTTGACTCGGCTTAGTGGTTTGACACAAACAACATGAGACCACATACTTTTTCACGTCAGAGTTCATGTGTGGCCAGAAGAATCTGAGACGCAAGCGTGCCAGCGTTTTTGCAATGCCCAGGTGTCCAGCTGTGGGATGATCGTGGTAATATTTGAGCAGATAACCACGGAGGGCAGTAGGAGCAAACAGTTTAAGCTGCTTGAGTGGGTGGAGACCACACTTTGTCTTTGGGTCGAGGAAATAGAGGAGACTGTCATGGACAACGTACTGTTCCAGATCTTGATTATTCTCCCCCGTTTGTTGGTCAGTTTCCAGTTGATTGAGCAACGGGCCTGTGACTGGGTCCTCAAGCTGCAGCTGACGAACATGCAGGCGGTCCGAAACAATCACAGAAGGTAGAGCACGAAGGTCCATGCTCCCAATCACGGCATAGGGAGGGAGAAGATCAATGGGGGCATCCACATCTGGTAGAGGATTACGGGAAAGGGCATCGGGCACCTTATTACGTTCTCCAGGTTTGTGGATGATGCTGAAGTCAAAGTCTTGAAGGCGCAGAGACCACCGAGCAAGCCTGCCAGAGGGATTCGGTCGAGACATCAACCACTTGAGGCTGCTGTGGTCGGTGTAAATGGTGACGTGCAAGCCTTCGACATAGGGTCGGAAATGTTCCAAGGCCCAGATCACGGCCAGACACTCCTTCTCTGGAGTTGAGTAGGGCTTTTCCGATTTGTGCACAGCCCGGCTAGCAAAAGCTACAGCAACGTCTTTGTCATCCTCATCTTTTTGCATTAATGCTGCCCCAAGACCAGCATCGCATGCATCAGTGTGAATGAAGAATGGACGCGAAAAATCTGGGAACCTGAGGACCGGCGCTGAGGTTATTGAATGTTTCAGAAAGTCCACAGCTGCCTGGCACTTGTCATCCCAGTGAAACTGTACGTCCTTTTTAGTGAGGGCGAAGAGTGGCTCTGCATGGCGGGCATAGTCCTGCACAAAGCGGCGATAGTAGCCAGTCAGGCCAAGGAACTGTCGCACCTGCTTTGTTGTGGTCGGCACTCTGAAGTCAGTCACAGCTCTCACCTTGTCAGGGTCAGGATGAATGCCAGCCGGCGTAACCCGATAACCAAGGAAGGTGAGTTCTGAAAGGCAGAATTGGCATTTGCTCAGCTTTAAAGAGAGGCCAGCGGACTGAAGCCTACCAAGGACCTCTTTTAAGTCAAGCAGGTGTTGCTCAAAGGTCGGTGATGCGACAACAATGTCATCTAGATACACCGCGCAGGACTTATAAATCAGGCCAGCTAGAACATTGTTCATAAGCCGCTGAAAAGTCGCAGGGGCGTTACACAGGCCGAAAGGAAGGACTCTGAACTGAAACAGGCCACAGTGCGTGATAAAAGCAGTCTTTGGTTTAGCTTCTTCAGCAATGGGGACCTGCCAGTAACCTCGAGCGAGGTCTAGTGTTGTGAGAAACTTCCCTCTCGACAGAAAGTCCAGTGATTCATCCACTCGCGGGAGTGGGTAAGAATCCTTCACGGTCAGCTGATTCAGACCACGGAAGTCAACACAGAACCGTGGTTCGCGGGGGGGTTTGTTCACAATGACCACGGGGGCTGCCCATGGTCCTGATGCAGGTTCGATGATGTTATCCTGTAGCATTTTTTCCACTTGCTCTTCTATGATCTGCTTTTTAGCTGGTGAGGTGCGGTATGGTGGCAAGTTAACAGGCTTTGCATCCCCAGTTACAATGACATGTTCTGCCAGAGAAGTGCGACCAAGGTGGCCATCAAACAGGTCACCAAAACTATTTAACAACTCCAACAGTTCTTCCCGTTCCTCAGAATCCAAGTTAGCTTCTCCAGCCTTATCATGGAGTTGCGGGGTGTTCTGCAGGGTCATAGTTCCACACTCAAGATCAGCTTCCACAAAGCCATTTTCACAGAGTTCATCAAGACATGGGGGATTATCATCCATAATTACAGTTCTTGTTGGGACATGTATTGTCAGTGAAGTGCGAGTCATGAAGTCCATCCCAAGAACAAAGGGGGATGACAGGTCCTGCACTATCACAAACCGCTGATAGACTCGCTTGCCCATAAATCCAATGGTCAGCCAGGTTATTCCTAATGGACTGCAGTTGGTGCCATTGGCCAGTCTTATTGGGGGAGAATCCCACGGATTCTCTAATGACTGGTTTCGGTGTCTCTTAGATAACAGGTCTGCATTTACTGCTGAAAGAGATGCTCCTGTATCTAGTGTGGCATCCAGAGCCGCCCCATTAAAGTTCACTTTAACTCTGAGAGGGGTGTTCCACGATGCTTGCGAAGTTCCATCTTCAACGTGATTGAGCACTGGTGGCACACTTTGATTTGACAAAGGCGATGAGGGCTGAGTTATTGGTTGGGGGGAGGGTTGCCCCTGTGAAACACTCTCCCCCCCCTGAAGTTTCCCGGCCTCCTGCCCGTTGCTCTCGTCTCCCTGACCCCGCCAGTTTCATCTGGATCGGCAGGCTGAGTTACTGGATGTTGGTCAGGAGACAGCGTTTGGGGAAGCTCCGGAGCCATCCTGGGAGAGTGTCGAGCTCCCTGAAAATCAGTGGAACAGTTAGGGCACGAACGAGAGGTAACACCAGGCATGGCACATTTGAAACAGCGGGGTCCTCCCTCAGCTCTGTTTTTCGGCTGAGCTCGGGAGGGCCGTGAAAGGTTAGTGCCAAGAACAGAATGCAGCTCGTGGGCACGCAGCACTAGATCAATTACTGACTTTACAGGCGTTCCGTACAGCGCTACTCTGTACTTCTCCACTGCGTGTTTACAGATGAGCTCAATTTGCTCCAGTTCAGATGGTGGGTTCCTCAGTCTCCTAAATTCACTGAGCATGTGGGCAACAAACGTTGGCAGAGGTTCTTCGGGGTGCTGGAAACAGTCCAGGATGCCTCTCAAAATCTGCTCCTGGTTGTCAGCAGGCAAGAAGACGGTTCTGAAAAGTTCACAAAACTTAGCCCATGTAGATACGTGAGGAATGAGCACATTAGACCACTTTCTTGGTTCCTTAGCTAGGAAGTGTGGCAGCTCTCTGAGGATTTGGGCATCTGTTAGGTCTAAGGAGGTTTTATAAGCAGCAACAGACTGCAGCCATTCTTCCGGGTGAAGGCTGCCGTCATTAGCGAACACCTTGGGCTCCAATTTAGCTTGGTGCAATGCCGCAGCAAGGACTCTGGTTGTATTAATTAGCTCCAGTGAATCTGAGTGAGATTGTGACAAGGCTCTGGCGGGCTGCGTGGGGCCAGGTGTTGAGATAGATTGCTGCGTTTCCCTGGTTGGCAGGCCTGGCACATATGGGGTAGAGGAGGCCTGAGGAAAAGGGTGAGTAATCTGGGCAGCTGGCACTTTTGGGACTGGTCGTTTTTGTTGAGTCCACTGCTCCAGAATATTCCTCTGGAGGTCCAAAGAGTCATGAAGACACTGCTGAAGCATATCAACCTCTGCTTGCAGACTTTGCACTTTATGCCCAAGGTCAGCAGTACTATGTCTGGCAGTAAGTCGGTTGGGGTGTAACATAAAGTCTATATCATCACACATGTCATTCAAGTCAGGATGAGTAGCCATAATACACACTTATCAAAGACCCAAATCTATACAAGGTAGCAGTTAAGCAGAAATCAACTTCAGTTCTGGTCACACAAAAGTATATGAAACATGTGAATTCTGAAGTTTAGCTACACATGTCTTATCTGACTTTGAAACGTGGAGGTGGAAGGAGCAAACACCCTGGATCAAAAGCATTTAGGTGTAAAATAGATCCAAACTTACGAGTAACTGAGTATGAGCAACACCTTTTCAAGTCAGATGCACTTAAAACAGCATTTCAATAAGGACAGATAAGCCAGTGAGAATCAATAGCAAATCAGTTTGAAATATAGACAGCGGTCTTTTTTTTTTTTTTCCTTTTTTTTTTTTTTTTTTTTTAAATACACTCACTACATCAGTTCGGCGATTTTCCAGAGGACACCAAACTTGTCCAGTCCTGACGCGGTATAGAGGTTTGTCCCGTGGAAAAGTTCCCACTTGCAGAGACCATACGAACGAAGCAAAGTCTGCAGCGTGAGCTCAGCTGGCGAGG
Organism: Mchenga conophoros; assembly: GCF_057382185.1. Taxonomy (NCBI): domain Eukaryota; kingdom Metazoa; phylum Chordata; class Actinopteri; order Cichliformes; family Cichlidae; genus Mchenga; species Mchenga conophoros. The sequence continues at coordinate 34,043,550 of NC_140541.1, forward strand.
AAGAAAAAAAATCCGGTGTGCTTTACTCCGCTTACGTGTACTTCAGAAACTATGAAGAAACGGCATCCATCTCGCGTCCAAGTAGCGTGAATCCACGTTAATCCAAAAATGTCGCAGTAAAGGCGTTCGGCAGATGACGATAATACATCCCGAAAACAGCGCTGCGGCGGCTCCACTCGTTGCCGTAGAAACACACTTCCGTGATCCGGCGAATCGGACGTCCGCGTCGAGGCCAGCCTGGTCTGTCTCCGCGAAGTATGGCAGGCTACTACTAGCTCTACTTTGCCGCTATGTACCTTTCAGTGTATCAATCATCCGCTGCTCGAAGATACTGCATACTGAGGTCCAAGAGAAGATGTTCGGGCGCCATTTTGTAACGTCGGGTTGCGTTTAGTGGTTGAGAGGAGGCGCCAAAACACCTAGCAGGGTAGCCAAAAGAATACACACTCACGCTGGCGTTGGGGATTCCACAGTGTGTTCTTTAATATACCTTCTCTTCATCAACCATATAAGCCCGGTTGAACGGCTGCAGCTTAACAAACATAGCGCACAGTGTTCGTACAACCCATAACGTTGCAAACAAAGGTGTCTGGAGAGGTAAAACATAAAATCCGTCCCTCCTCATGTACTAGCGTGCAAGCACATGTCCACACCATCACAGAGAGAGAGAGAGAGAGAGCAGTGGCACAAACTGATGACACCATCAACCCTCGACTTGGGTGTCTTAAAGGGACACCACACCATAGTGGCTGTTACAAAGGCCATTCTATCTTATCCATATTTAGCTGCAGGAAGTTCTGTGCTAAATAGCAAAACAGTCATTCACTGCATTTAATTTAGAATTAGTGGTGTTGAAAGAGATGAATAAAGAAAACTGGGGAGGTCCAGGGACAGACCTTTGAGGTACCCCACAGTGACTTGCCAATGACAACACTGAAAAAGCTCCTATAAGTAAGAATAACACATCTTAAAACGTGAACCAGAGATGCCAAGCAAGTGTTGGAAACAGTTCAAGAAAATACAGTGATCCATGGTATCAAATGCAGCGCTCATGTCTAATAAAACAAAAACAGAGGATTTAGCACCAGAGGCTCATTCATCAGTCTGAGGAGTGCTGTCTTTGTGCTATGATTTGCTCTAAGGCCCGGCTGGAATGTTTCAAAGAGTTCATTTCTGTTCAAGAAAGCAATCAATTGTTCAGTGATCTTTTCTAAAATCTTGGCGAGAAAGAGAAGTTTGGAAATATGTTTAAACTTATTCAGGAAATTAGGTTCCACAGGGAAAGAATCAGTGAAAACTGAACAATTAATTATAGATCAAATATGAAAGATTCGGAAACTTCCCTTAGGAATCTGACAGGCAGGATATCTGGGATGCATGACGAAAGTTTAATTTTATTAATTATCTCAGTCTCTATAGAAAGGACTCAAAGTGAATAGAGGTTCTGGGAGATTCTATTGTAGCATGTGAAAAAATGGATATTAGACTGTTAGTTTAAGTGTGTTGATTTACTGGATATTGTTAAACAGAACCATCTGGCAAGTCATGTTTGAAAAGTATGGAAAGGGCAAACACCTGAAAAGTATGTGTTACCACAAGTAATGGTTCACTCACATCAGAGTAAAAATGTCCTTGAAAATAGGAAAAGTTGGTGGATTCCAGGTGATTGACTGATTTTTTTATGTCACTAACTGCAAGCAGTTGCAGTGACTAACAGGTTACTCAGAGGTTGAGCATGCAACACCATCAGTTTGTAGGTGACCACTTTCCATCACCAGGTGACTGCAACCATTCTCCTAACATAGTCTGTCTGGGGCTGATTGGCAAAAGGTTGCAAATAACTGCCATCTAACAAAAAGAGCATGTTAATATTTTTTAATCTGTCTGACTTAAATGTCCAACATGTGCAACTTGTCTGCAATGCATCTCTTAGCAGTAGGGAACAACTGAACTGGTTGCCAACTGTTTGTACTCTGGTTAAAATCTCTATATTAAAGCAAGATTGTTAAATGAATTCCTGTATAGACAGCAACAGTTTTCAATTTTCACCTATTAATCTCTATATTGTCTCAAACAGACTGCATTTAATTGTCTGCTTGACCCCATTCAATCATAAACGGATAGACTGCTTCCACTCTGTTGCTGTTTTAGTCACTTGCAGTCAGTGGTCGCAGACCTGTTCTCCATCATTTTAAGGTGATGAGAACACAAGTTCATTGCACACAGCTGCAAGAATTTTGATCATGCAACCAGTGTTTCCCTAGTATGATGTTATATAACCAATCAACAGGGCAAAGCCATTTGGTAAATCAGTCAATTCTGGAAGCAGTAGGAAGACAAGCAAAAGCATCTTTTCCATTGTGGCCAAGCGTGCATAGACTTAAGCCTGGCAAGATGGACTCTTCTATGATACGCATGTACCATGAGAATCCAGCTAGCTAACAAAGCAGATTACCACATACTGCACGATGTCTTACATTCAAGTTACTGTTACACAACTATCTGTAAATCTATTCATGCAAAATTAAAAGGGGATTTGAAGGCATGGTGGCGAAATCTCAGCAATCAGAAGAACATGCTTCGCTTCAGTTCATTCAAGGAGAACTCAAATGCGATCATTGTTATGCTCAATACAAAATGACACTGAAAGTGTTTTTGGTAAAAAAAAAAAAAAGAAGCATTCAAACATTTCTCAGTAACGTAATATAAATACATTTAATCTTCTAAAGCTCACTAATCGTCATATGAAATAAAACAAACCAGGGTTCTCTCCCTCTCTCTTTAGACGTTTCACAAGTCAGTACAAGATAAGGAAGCTGTACTCCATGAATTATTGGCAAGACAACTAACACATCACCAGTGCCTTGCAGTTAAAAAAGAAGAAAAGATGACAACAGACACACACAGATGACTCCAGGCAGGGCTGAGCAGCACTGTGAAACAACCCTACGAACTGCAGTTCGTAGGGTTGTTTCACAGTGCTGAATAAATAAGGTTTTTTGAAGAGCTGTCATTACTCACCTATCAGCTATTTGTAACATTACCTGCCTCAGGTAAGGTTTCCTTCACTTAGCTCTGCAGAGGAGGCAATTCATTCTGCTCTGAGGCTTCTGTATACATTATTGGGAGTCTGCACAGGCATGCAGCAGGCGTGTTGCAAAGAATACTTGTAGGCAAACAGATACTGTTGTCACTGGAGTCAAGGGATGTTGAGGTGATAACCTCTGTGCTATCTTTTATAGCTATCTCTGTTTTTTGCACCCATGGTTTACTAACAGAGCATACCTTGGAAGTAGGTTCAAGTCTCTGTTTTACTTGCTACTGTTCATAGCAAGTCACAGTGCTGTTTCTGTGCTGCTGGAAATTTTTGTTGCACAAAAGTAGTGTCGTAACTTCTCATTTCACATACCCTTCCTAAAGCATGGGCCCTTTTTTTCTGAGGGAATTATACACATCTTTTTCCTCTTGACTCATGGATCTCAGAGTGATAAATTGCTCTGGTACATTCCAGTTTGGGCTGGAGGAGACCCCCAGTCACCAGACACACAAGGGTGGTTTACCCATCTGTGGAAGCAACTGGAATATGAGGGCCATGATTTTTTTTCCCTCCCCCTCGGCTGTGGAAAGAAAAGGCTCACATCCTAATAAAAGTGTGACATCACCACAGTGCATTCATTTGCTTTATACCCAGTGATTATCTCTCTGGTGTGGACTGTGATTTTCATGTAAGAAAATAGATTGTTTCCTTTGACTGCAGCTTGGAATATCATCATCACATAGGTTAATAGACTGTATGTCAAAACCTAACAATACATTTTCAGAGAAACTCTCATATTCATATTCCCAGGGATTATGGAGTTCATTTGACCTCATCACTGGTGCATGGTAAGGGGAGATGGCTTTATTACTCAAGCTCCACGAGGCCAGGACATTTTCTGCCTCCGTATGCAGAATCATTCCCCAGCCTGTGGTCACATTGGTTTGGATGAATTCTACTTTTGCTATTATACCAAATACTCCTAATTGGCCCAGTGTTCTCTACATAGTATGGTTTAAAATAGAAGTCTCACATTGAAGAACAAATGAAGATTCAGACAGCTGAGAGTAAATTAAATGTTTGAATATGTACATCCAATCCTCTTTGTCTAATGTCATAGTTTAATGACTTAAACTCAATGATCCTACAGTGAGCAGTGAACAGTGAACTGTAGGAGGCACATTTTTCTATAGCTTTCCTGCTAGAGCTTACAGTTATGCATTACTAATTGTGTTGCCTCTTTGAGTGAAAGGTAGGTGCTGTTTAGTCCTGTTTAGCATTTGGTTGAACTAAAAGACATTCTAAGGATTTCCTTAGTAAATACATTTAGTGGTTAGCCAACATATACCTTGTAATATCATCTCATATATTACTATGATTTGAGATAGAGAGGCTGCACCTTTCCATCAAAACAGGCTAGATAGATTATCTGATCATTTCCCATCTCTAATTTTTCCATATGTCCAATTTCAAAAATGCAAAAATGGCAAAAGCCAAAACACAAAACACGAAGTCTTAACAAAGGATTTCATTTAATGGTCTACGTATTCTGAGTAATGATTTATGTGTGTTGAAGATGAAGATTTCTATCCATCCGTCCATCCATCCATTCATTGATCTATCAGTATATCAGCACCTTTTCCAGTTATTTTTGGGGATCCCGAGACATTTCTGTCCACATATCCACATTAATTATGTAGTCTGTCTGGTGAGCTCCGGATCGAACCAAGGTATTCTTTAGAGTTGGGCAAGCCAAGGGGGCATGCAAAGTAAAAAACAAGTAAAATCCTATCTCAGATTGTTCCTCACCCCTTCTCTAAGGTTGAGACCAGCCAAGTTTTGGAGAAAATTCATGCATTAAGTTACTCATTGACGAGAGGCAATATGCTGCTATAACTTGTAAATATGAGTGCAACAAACAGACCAGATTTCTGACAAAACTTCCCCATTTTTAAGGTGCACAGACAAGAAAATAATGTCGGAAAACGTTAAAGTTTCAGCAACACCTAATTCCTTGACCGACGCATTTTGGCGCGTGGGTCTCGGAAAAGTAACGGGGTTCTGCCACAGCTATGTAGAGATGAGGTAAGCAATGTAACCAGAGGTAAGCATAATACATCAATAGTCATGTGAGGCGTGTGTTGGAGTCACTCTAGATTTAAAAGGTGACCTACAACATACTGAACACGAGAACACATTAAAAACCTTGATCTGCCTTGTGTGATTCTACAAATGCCTCTTAAATTGAGAATGGGGATATGAAGAAGTTCTTTGTTGCAAAGTGAAGTCACAGACTTTCCCTGATGGACTTGCATGTTCACGTGTTGTTGTTCAAACTGGCTAATCCCCCCCATGCCTCTGGGATATAATGTCGGAAAAAGTATGAAATCAAGTATTTCTTCATCTTTTCAAGTCAAGTCTGGACCCCATCTAACATCACAAGATTCAAACAGTCTGCCAGTTTCTAAATAGACTGACATCCATGTTGCAAATCCTGAGGCCATGCAAAGTGCTTCAAGCCTGCATAGCACTCCATAACACTCACAAACATACGCGTCCAGTCCTGTTCCCCAAGAAAGACTTTTATTTAAGAAAAGCTAATGATTTTCTTCTGATTTAATTTTCTTAGATGGATTTGAAATATTTAGAATGTGAATATGAGCATGATGTCATAAAACATAATAATTAACTCGGAATCACAATTGTCCATTTCAAATGTCATGAAAAACCGGACAGTATAACTTGTCATGGTAAGGAGGCTAAAGGTTCATTCAAAGCCATGAGCTTTGTTATGAATAGCTAATGATGATCAAGTGGTTTATGCCCGGAGCAAGTGCTGGACCGGCTAATTAAAGGTTATGTGTCATCCATCACAGTGATGTGTGTTTGATTACTCTTAGCTAGTGTGCAACCTTATTATTGCACAGTCACATAGAGATCAGAGTCTTGCTAGAGGCTTTGTAGAGAACTGCTTTCAGCTAGATGTGGATATTAACAAGCTAAAATACTTAGAGTGACAATATTAATGCAGCTATCAATAGCCTTATATTTTAAAATCTCACAGGTTAGTATGGTAGATTGGGAACATGTTCTATTTACCAGTAACATATAGCTAAGACTGATAGAAGTGGTATTAATTATAAAGGTATTTGGTGATAAACCAGAACATAACAAAATATTTTGCTCTGTTACGACTTCTGTCGTAATGTGTGTCCTATGCAAATCTAAGTGTGCAGGTGCCCTTCTGTCATTGGTGGATCCAGGGGATGGTTGATGGATGCGGATTGGCTAACAACCCGGAGATGATGTAAATGATGACACCGCCATGGACACCCAGGGGATTCATCCTTGGGTCATCTCATCCAGCAGACTTCATGTTGCCTGCCCAGCGCTGTTTGCTTTACACAGGAGCATGTACTGGACTGCCTTTTTGTTCTCATGTTTATGTTAGGGAGGCAAGTTGTTGTTATTTGGTTTAATTCTTTTCGTATGCAAGTTTGACACAACCTTGAGATAGGCTCCTTTTGTTTGTTGTTTTGGAGTTAGGTCCACCCACAGTTATAGTACTGCTTCTTTCTTTTGTGTCAAATCACCACAGGAATCCACTCATTGTAAATAAATCACCTTCAAACTTTACTAGCTGTGTGATGTGCTGCTTGGGATCAGATGAGGATGGATCACCCGGATGATATCGTCTGGTCACCCCTAGACGGACCATAACAGCTCTAATTACGGCACCATATGTGAGTAATGTTATTAGAATATCTGAATCATCCAAAGTGTCAAGTGGCAGAGTAACTTAATTAGACATTTAATGCAAACATTATAGATATACATAGAATTTAAAAGTCTTAAATACATCAAACATGCGTTAAATTTGTCATCGGGTGTACTTTTATGCAAACCAAAATTCTTCCTCAGCCCAGACTGTTAAGCAAACCTCATGTGAAAAAGAAATATAGAAAATGAAAACACAATGCACTCTCCTGTTAAAGAGGCTCTAGATTTACTTCACAACAATCCCAACACCCCTTCTTCTCATTTAATGTATCTCAGACAAAAAAGGTTTAAACTGAAGTAGCAATATCACTGTAAAGGAGAACAGAACTGTTTAACCCTTTAAAGCCAGTCAGAGCGGCACGCTCTGTTTTGCTAACTATTTTTAAATCCCGCTAGCACTGCAACCACATAAGCTAGCGCAATAATTTTTTTTGCATATGAAACCAGAGGAGTTGTACTTACATCTTATGCCATCAGCTTGTCCTCGGTCACAGTTTCCTTCCACATATAGCTTTGCAAAAACTGCATAAAAAGCACTTGCAGCAACAAAAACATAATATTCCAGAAACAGGCTTTGCCGATTCGATCAGCTGTTCATAACACTTCCTAGTCCATCAGCACGAACTATCACATGTCCTCCATGTCCTGCCCGAAACCGGAAGTGACGTCATTTTGCAGCAATGTAGTTTTTTTAACATCAGGGCCTTGTAAGCCTAGAGTGGTGTTTTTAAAAGTTATGTTTGAGTTTATGACTTTCTGTGTCGTTTCTGGGATGCTTAGGACTCATATTGCACTGCTGGAAATAGTTTATTTTGATGCATATGCTGTTTTTTTGCAAATTTGCAGTATAATATTTATTTTCGTTTTTCCTGCAGTATATAAAAATTGGTGTATTTCAAAAATAAAACTATGAAGACTCTTAAAATAAATTTCCTGTGGTGGGAAACTATTTTGTGCAACTTTTTTGTATTTACAGTTTTGAGGGATAAGCCTCTTAAATTTCTCTAACTAGAAATATATGTTAAAAAAACAAAAATGATTTTAAATTTTTTTGTAGTTTATTGCACTTTTTTGCAATGTATGTAATTACTATGCACTTAATGCAGATATATTATTAAAATTTGGGCTATAATGGTTGTATTGATGTATATCAACTTGAAATGCTCCCAAAATGGCACTACAACATGTACAAATATAATATAAGCTCTGGTGGACTTGGTTCTATGGTAGGTCTTAAAGGGTTAATCAAGTATCTACACCATAGTAACAGGACAGGAGCACAAAGTTGATTTAATTATGTTGTCAGAGTCGGTGCAAAGAGGTTGAGGTGGATGCATGGATAAACATAACATCACAGAAACATCTTTTTCATTTCTTATTTCAAACAAACATAAGGTCAAAGTCAAACAGCGTACTGTTCCCAGCTGTCTGTACACAGTTACAAATTCAGTTGTTAAAAGGAAGTCATTCCTGGGCTCAGCCAAGATAGTGGCAACATGACATGATGTCTTTCCAACTCATCAAAATTAACACAAATATACAGGTGGAATAATTATTATGACTAAGGCCTCAGTCAAGCAGGTCTAGATACTGGTTGGTAAACACCCAGCAACCACAGGAAAACAGGATAACTGTGTACTCCCCAATTGGTTGATGAGTGGTTGCTGACAAGAACTAGGTGACATTTTTTGTAAAAAGAATGCTGAGCTCCTTGTAATCAATTTGATTGCTATCAGATTGCCACAGTTACCCATAGTTTGCAAACACTTGCTAACTAGATCCTGAGCGGTAGTGAAACTTGAAAAATTGTGACACAAACCATAAACTGAGAATGTTTGAAGTAAAATTTATGCCATACTATGGCAACCAACATATTTACTTCAAAGGCCAATGGTCTCTGTTTCATATTTTGCACTGTACTTTTCACAATTTTGCTGATACTTGGCAAGTAGCTGGTGAGCCTTAGCAGACAAGTCGGTGTCTTCTATGCAAACAACAGGTGACCGTGGCAATTGCAAGGTTTTTCAATGGAGCACCCCCTTTGCAACTAATTATACTTGGAAATTGCAGCAACTATTTGCCAATGGGCTAGGGAATGCACATTTTCTCTAGTGCCTGCCAGAATGTCCTAAACTGGTCTCTAGGCCCATATGACTGAGATTTAATGACTGACAATGCACGTTTGGTATTTGGTCAGATGCTAGGTCATTGCAGAGTTCTCCAAGAGGTCTCAGGATGCTACATCACATCTCAGCTCAAAAGAGTATGACAAAAAAGGGAGAGAAGAAAGAGATTCTTAGCAAACCTGTCTTGACAAACATTTTTTTCACATATTAATAAAGTAATTCTGATTATGATCAGTGTCTTTTTAAGCATTTATTGAACTTCCTTAATTTTCCAATTTCTTCTGAGTCTCTGTAGAATTTTTGATGACTCAGGTTTGAATCACCTACAGTTATTTTTGAAGCTTTGCCCCATGCAAACATGGATAACCTTTAGTCAATGTGACCAATTCAGTCAGTCAGCTTACAGCAGCCCTCAAAGTCCTCACTAAAGCAGTCATAATTTCCCAGTCTCTAGGAAGATTGCCTGACTAATCGTGATGTGTTTGTGTTTGTGTTGTGTTTTCTCATAAAGTCAAAGAATAAGGCCTTTTGAGCTGTTCTAAATAATATTTTTGAGAAATAAATGTTAACTATGGCAGGTTTAGGTTATATTGTCCATCTAGAAAACTTGACTCAAGTGCAAAGCTGTTATAAGCCAAATAAAGCATATTTATGTTCGTTCATTTTCATGCATTGAACGTTTTGCTTCTGTGTTTTAAGTTATGCTTCTTCCCACCATCTTCCCCTTCGTGTGCCTCTCAACTCCTCTGTCTGAAAAGTAAACAAAAGTCTGAGTCCGGCACTCAAAGGCAGGACTTCCATCCCCCTCAAAGATAGCTGGCCAATGACTCATGCTCAGTGGCCTCAGTCCTCCTCACATTTTCCACAAGGTGCAAATCATTTCTCCACAACCATGTAAAACCAAATGTACATGTGGTCAGGCATTAGGCCACACTGAAAAGCTTCATACCATTTATTGATCTGGTTGTTCCAGTTCTCTGGAATAAGAGCTGAAGCTGCTAACCACTAGTGCAAACTTCCTTAACATTTCAAACTACAACTTCAGTGAAAAAGAAAAGAAAGTATTTCAGCTCAATCACATACACAGAAAGGCAGTTTTACTTTTTATTTCTCACTGTAGCCTCATAAATATGTGGTAATATACAGCCAGATGCTGAAACACACTTGGGATTGGGATTTCTATTTACATAATGGTCTTCAATGAAGTAAATTTAGTTTTCTCTATAAATTAGATCTTCTGCTTATACTCTCCATTATAGTCCTCCCACATTACTGAGGAAATCCCTTCCCCAGATTGCCTGCCGTCTGCCAGGAGGAGCTCATCTCTGACAGATGACTGTTGTGTTATGGCTCTGTTTCATCATTTGTAACCTGACATTCCCATTGGTTGTTTCATTTGAGAGGTATGTTCAGACTTGTCCTGTTAGCTGTTCTGACATCTATCATCATTACTATCACTGCTATTGTCAGGAGAAATGAGAAAGAGGCAGTGAAAATGCTGATTAATTTAACAATTGGCTTATTTGATCACTAAGAAAGGGAGCAGTTGCCTAAAAATACATTTGTGACTTGTCTGTCAATTGAGAATGAGCTATTGTTTTGGCTTCTTTTAGTAGCTACAGAAAATAAATTGGGCTCCACTTAAGCTGAGTTGCACACGTTCCTGCATGCACATTGATCTCACAACCACAAATGCTTGACCGTAGAAAAAATACTGCAGAAACTTTGGGGGAAAAGATTAAAAGTTAAGCTTGGCTCACTTTGACTAATGCAACACAAAAAGTACAGTTAGTTACAAAGAAACACCAATGAAAATCTTTTTGCACAGTATAAAACAATATTGTCTTTTGACTTTGGTTTAGTGTTGATTTTCTGGTCAATCTCCTCATGAACTCTGGCTAGTAAGTGGTGGAAATAAAGCTTAGAGCTTGGTTATTTTTGAGGGACTCAGAGTAGAGATGTTATTCCTCCATATTAAAAAGAGACTGAAGTGATTCACACTTCAGGAGTGGGATGCCTCCTGGATGCCTTATAGATGAGGTGTTCAGGGAATGTCCTACCAGATGGAGGTCCCAGGAGAGACCCCAGGACATGCTGAAGAGATTGCATCCTTCAGCTGGCTTGGGAATACCTTGTTGTTGATGTTTCCTTAAGTTACACTGTGAACTTCAGATAAGTGATGACTTTAACAATAATATGTAGAGCAATGACATAAACATAACATCTTTATAACTCTTTATGGAGCCTACATAAAAGTTAAGTAACTGCATCATAATAGTGCAGAGAAACTATGATGACTGTCACAAGAAAAGATATGCCGCTCAAGTAAAAAATACTGAACTAAAACCTTTGGAAGAATTATACAACAACAAAAAAATGCAAAAGTTGAACTTCCATCAGAAAAATTGCATACTGGGTAAACTTCTTGATCTCTTGGATTAACTGGTGATTCTATACGTGAAACTTTTAGCCTAGTGAGCAGTGAAATTATAGTGAATTTAGACAATGCTTCAAATTACCTACCCACATAAGTCCCTGAGCCACAGTGAGATGGCCATTCAGTAATGAAACTTGCTTTGAGGAGTTTGTGATAATCACTCATTGCTAAGTACTAAAACACTCATTTGGCCCAGTTTTCTTCAGGATTGCATCAAGAGCTCAGCAAGAGGACTGAGGAAGACATTCACTTCAAGTTGACCCTGGTTTCACCGTAGCATGTGGCTCTCATATGTGGGTACACAGGAGAAGCTTTGGTGTAGGTTTCTTGGGCTCAGTCTGGAAAGATTCATGCTATGAACAACAAACCCCTGCTGTCCAGATGAGCTTTGGCTTCCATAATAAAAGAGGCAAATTAGGTGAGAGGACAACTGAAAATGGATAATAAATGCCAGGAATAATTAATGGCAATAGTTTTAGCCTGATTTTGCTGCTCAGCATTACAAAAAAAATACCATTTTGCAGACAAACACATGGCTAAAGTTCCACCAGGAAGGATTTAATGTTGTGAATGTTTGTGTAGATCATTTTGTACCTTGAGCATGTATTTCTTCTGTTAAGGAAATCAAATTTGCTTGTTTCAGGTTCTTGCTTGTTATTGTCTCTGTTTTACTGGCCTCCAGTGTCTTCTCCATTTGGTAGGAGGACTTGAGATGAGATGACTTTAGCAGATGAGCCAAAACCATGAAAACTGCACGTTAGGAAATGGGGGAAATTCATCACAGCCTTGGCAGTCAGAGTGTGGAGGGAGGATTGCTGGGGAACAAGAAAGAGATAGCACAGGGGGAGATTTTTCCGCTGTAGGAAGTCAGCTCACAGCTTACATTGCCTGGGAGAATTCTTTCAAAACTTTCTGCCTGTAGGATCACTTTCATTTTCAGTACTACTTGTTTTAGATTTTGTGCAAAACTCGCACCAACTAGCTCAAATTTGACTATATAAAGTATATATATATGTATGTATGTATGTGTATATGGCCACAGTGAAATACAGCTTTCAAAAAGATAATTCATGCTTTTGTGTCATCCTCTCTAAACTACCCAAGCTCTGTTTACACTGGCATCAGATGCAAATCACCCCTGTTTACAAATGGCCTCAAAAAACAGCATCTAGGCTCTTTTCCATTTACAACAGTTTCCATTTGAATTAAGAAGTGATTTCAAACGATTTAACTAATCACGTACAATATGTTGTTGGTATTGGCTCAGTTTCAAGTGTAACTTGAAACTGAACTCCTCATCCTCATTCTCAGGAATGAACCCTTTGGTCTGCCAAAAATGTTCTCCTTGAACTTTCCAAATATTTAAAGACTAATTATGCATTTGTGGCCAGAGCTACCAAACTTTTTTACAGTCTGCATGAACACTCAGTTTCTCCAGGGATGACATGGAACAGTTTCACAACTCGATGCAAGCTTGAGTCTGACTGTAGGACTGTTGCTCAATAAAACCAGTGATTTAAAGTTTTGAGGACCTTTTCAACTATACATTCACAGTGGTGCCTTCAGTGATTCAAGTGAAAAGAGACATGTAAAAAAAACAGGAAAAATGCTGATGATTCAGTATCTTGCAGAATCACCTTAATCAATAACTGGAAATAATTGTAACTGTATAATTTTGTCACCATCGCACATCATTGTGGAGGAACTTGGGCCCAGTTTTCTTTACAACATAGCTTCTCTTCACCATAACATTCATTTATTCACCACTCTCTTAAGATCTCACCAGTGTTTTAATCAGGGTGAGGTCTGGACTTTGACTGGTCCATTGTTTGGTTCATTTGCTCTTCTGTTTTGGATCATTGTCCTGTTGTATTATCTGATTGGACAGAGGGCCCCACATTTAACCCTAGAATACTTTGGTAAATGGAAGAGTTCATGGTCAAGTTGGTGTCTTCAAGGTGCCCAGGTCCATGGCCACAAAACAAGCCCAAATTACCACGTCTCCACCACTTAACAGTTGGTATGAGGTGTTTGTGCTGATATGCTGTGTTTGGTTTTCACTACACATGGTGCTGTGCATTACTGTCAAACATCTCCACTCTGGTCTTGTCTGTCTAAAGAGCATTCAGATGAAGTTTGATTCTGCAAACCTAAGCAATGCTGCCATGATCTCTTTAGGGAGAAACGAATTTCGATGTTTACCCTGTTTTTCTAATAGTACTGTTATGAATTTTAAAACGTAGCATGCTACCTGAGGCCTATAGAACATGACATGTAGCTTTTAGTTTGTTTGGGATTTTTTGGTTTCTCTGATCATTACACAGTCTTACCTTGAGATAAATTTACTTGGATGTCCACACCTGGGCATGTTGTGGTACTGTATAAGAACAGAGGTGTAACGTTGTTTTTATTTAAGAAATGGAATGCAGCTTCCAGCACATTAAATACAAAGCAGAGTTGAGCTGTCTAAAACTTCGTAGTCAAAGGAGCTTGCAAAGAAAAGCGTCTGGACTTCTTTAAGTTGCTTGAAGACGTTTCACCTCTCATCCGAGAAGCTTCTTCAGTTCTAAGGTCAAATGGTGGAGAGTCACAGATATAAACCTAGTGGGAGTGACCCCCCACAGAGGGACAAAAGGACCCCCTGATGATCCTCTAATCGCATGAGCCAAGGTGGGAAACTGGGCGTGGGTCCCAATCAGCCAGAGTTTCGGGTGTGTTCATTGTGAAACCTGGCCCCACCTTATCATGCGAATTCCTGAGGTCAGATGGCCCAGGATGTGAGTGGGCGTTAAGGCGTCTGGGAAGGGATCTCAAAACTGGATTATAGATTATAGTTTATGACACCAACTCTCTGCCAACGTCTTCAAGCAACCTAAAGAAGTCCAGACGCTTTTCTTTGCAAGCTCCTTTGACTACGATGACCTGGATGACTGAGAACCTTCACAGACATACTGTCTAAAACTTCGTTATTATGGAAGCTGCATTTCTACCACAGGAACTTTCTCCATAGTCCAGGACTATCTGTCCAATCTGTTGCTTGGAGCCACTGAAAAACTTTTCATCTGTCAGGTCTAATACTGTATTTATTGATTCTTGTCAATGTACACAGAATAAATGCTTTCTTCTCCTTTGGTTCAGTTTTTTTCAAGATGGACAAATATTACATAAGTGTGGGTCACCTGGAGGTTTCTTTTTATCTCACTGAGCTCCTTTGACAACATCATATACATCATTGAGGTCTGCATCTTACAGTGGGCTCCATGTGCTTTCCATATGCTCCAAAATGCTTCCTGTTCTCCAAAAAATGAGTTGACATCAGAACTAAATCTTTTCATTTCTGATGTCTGAGGACAGAATTCTTATTCTGTGCTGTGGTTTAAAATGTAATGTTTGCAATGCAAGGCAGAAACAATTCTAGTTCATGGTTATGGATGGCTGCTTCTCCTGAGGAATGGTGAGCTTGCTGATGGTGTGCGAGCTCTGGCTGCACAGTCTGTTTATTGCAATATTTTGGCAGTCGTAGCCTTGGAGACTTAGACACAGCTAATTATTTCCATTCTCCGGTTCAGTCCAGAGCTAAGCTATCAAAGAAGCCCCCCTACCACAAAGTCTGTCAGTGCCATCGGATGTCTTAAAAAGGATCACAGAATGTACAGATGTTTTATAGTTTGTCTTCCTTCAGAAAAAAACTAAAAGTTAAAAAATAGCTTTTTGCTTAAAGGCTTGAAACGAACATTTCAAACACACCTTCAGAAGTGCGAGGCATGCTGTTTCAGAGCCAGGCCTCATTCTGCTTCAACTTTTAAACGTGTTTTTAGGTAATGCAAGTGGCAAAGTGCCTGTATTCCAAATCACTGTAGCAGGCACTTTGAGTAACTGCTGCAGTCATCAACTTTAGCCAGAGACACTGAAACATCATAGAGGATGAGAATGTGTGAACTGCTGTGACGCAGTTTAGGCAAAGTTATAGGAGAAAAGTTTTGGGTTTGGCAGTCATCTGATACCATTTCACTCTGGACACAGGCTTCGTTGCTTTAAAAAGAAGCCAAAAAGGAGGAGTTTAGTATTGTGGGTGGAGATGGAGGAGTAGATAGATGGATGATGCCAGATGTGTCAGATCAGAGATTTTCATAACTACTTCCCTATACAGCAGACTTGCAAATGTGAAGTCAGTGATCTATATATAATTTTTTTTCCTGGGCCATTAAACGCATAGCAGAGTTGAGCTGTCTAAAACTTGCCCATTCTGCAAGCTGCATTTCCACCACAGGACCTCTATCCATAGTCCAGGAACCTTTAGAAGAACTCCAGGGACCGGGCCTGCAAGATATTAAGAGCAGTGCAGTCTCACAGCAGTTTGTGAAATAGTCATAAAAAGCAATCTAGTTTTCTTCTTAAGTATTTGAGTTTGTGTGCATGCATACAGATTAGATTATATGGAAGTGGGAAGATGAAATATTTGGTTTAGGAACACAATATGCAGGGAATCTCGTGTTGAGGAATAAATAGAAGTTCATGTCCAGCAACATTAATAGATTAAAAACTGTGAGTATTTCAAAAAATGCTGTGAGACCGGGTTGACCAGAGATATCATTTTATTTCAAGTCAAACAGAATTTTCAGAAAAGTCTGAAAATTCAGGAACTTTGGGGATGAGGCTTGCAGTACAGAATTTTTTTTCAGAGGTCAAGAACTCTGTTTTTATTTGCGCTTTGCCACCAACCCCAGCTTGAATCATGCACCAGTAGCATGCTTGAATATCTTCCAAGCTTGGGCTCCAGTCATAGGGGCCTTAGAGACTGGTCAGATACCAACTGGCAACCACCATCGTGAGACTGTGAAAAGTGTGATGCAATTGGAAAACGAAGACCATTCACCTTCTTTAAAATCAATACGTGTTTATTAAGAAAAAATACAAGCAAAAAGCTGTACGCATGGACTATCCCACTTTATTGTTTTCAGTTGACTAAATGAGCAAAGGCTGAGAAATAAAGCCGTTAATCGCTTTTGATAACACGGGGCTAATTTACATGTGAGTAAATTGTGAGTCTTTCAGTGTATGATGATGTAAATACATTATGAACATTTGTTTTTGGTAAAATAAGTATTGCAGTTTTGCTTAATTCATTAATAACAGAGTAAGTGCAGCCACAGTCTAATGTGTTCACTTCCCTTGAGTTTGGACAAAGTCCAGAGAGTTTTCAGTTACAGTGCAGTGAAGACAGGTCCCATATATTTATGATTTTTTTTTTTTTAGACAGGAAGCGGAGTTGGATAATCATCTTTCAAACCCCTGAAATTTGAAAATATAATCCCTTCCCCCTTTAATGTATTCTTAGTGATGACAGTGTAATTTTAGCAAATGATATTTGTTCATGACTCTGTGCCTTTTATGTAAAAAGAAACCAAGAGCTGCAGATTGATCTGCTGACTGCAAAATAGATTAGGAAATCACCCAAGATGCAGCAGACATTGTGCATGCAAAACCATGTTATGAAAGGGGACCTATGCTGCTTTCCCCTGTTTTCTGTCTTATATATAATTGGTGGCTATTCAGTTTAAACATGGGTAAATTTTTAGATAATGAGGATGAGGTCAGCAAACGGACAAAAGGTCACGGTTAAAACTGATTTAGGGGCTAGATTCTCACACTTTCATTGTACTTTTGGCTTTCAATAAAAGCACATATCCCTGTCTTAATGAAGGGCGGGCAATCAGAACAGTTAGCTTCAATGGAGTGGGAGGAATGTTACAACAGCTTGTTTCAGATGCTGGTTGAACTGAAGGGCTGCACCAAAGCCTGTAAAATCAAAAAATATAAATAAATAAATAAATAAATTTTATTTTGAACAAGCTCCTCTTGCGGAGTCCAAGAATAAAGGAATGGGTTGAAAATTAGCTTAAGTGTCCCCCTTTATCATCTTTTTTCCATAAAAATATTAAGACTGAAGTAGAATTTATTACTTAAGAGCAGTTGTTGGTGTGGTGTGGCTGAATGTCTGTTGTATTATAAAACGTGAAATCTTCCTGGCAGCAACTTTGCAATCAAATAATTAGATTACTTCATGTTAATACATGAAGAAAACCTTGCTATTAAGTTGTCTAGTTTCAGAATGTTTCACAGATTATCCAGCGATTGTTGATTTTAGCTCTTTTTAAAATCTCATTTACATTTTTATAGTTAATATGATGCTTTAAATTTCCTTATCGGAATCCACTGCATTTAATATTTACATTGCAATAGTCTTGATAGCCACTTGGGGTTGGCTAGCTAGCTAGCTTTATTCATAAATGGCCTGTCTTACAGCACATAAACACGAGTCTGTTACCAAAAAATGGTAGCTAATTTCCCCTATTTAAACTGATGAGGAGTCAATTTTATTGCTCAAACATTCCAATTGTTTTGAAGCTTATAGTTTACTTACAAGGGACGTGACTACTTTGTTGGACAGGTAGGTGTCGGTACACGTGTCTGAAGCAGGCGGCTCAGCTTGCTGAGTTCCCTGAGGTAGACATCTTCACCTTTTTTGTGGTTTTTGTGCCCTTTGGGGCATTTTAATTAAATATCTAACACCTAATAAAGCCTGCTGTGCAATCATTTGTACTTGCAGGCTGCTAGCTGGTTAACTAATAACCGCTAACACGCCACCATCTTTTCTGTTCCCAAAAAATCATCGCACAAGATAGTGATGGCTAAAATGCCAAACCTGAGGCTTTAACCCATGATTAATCCAGAAACAAATGGGGGGCAGTAACTTTAGCTTCATATATTGTTCTACAACGAATGATTTAGTCTCTTTAAAAACAAACAAACAAACAAACAAACAAACAAACAAACAAACAAACAAACAAACAAACAAACAACCCCACATGAACCTTGTTCATTTACTAATTATAACAACAGCAAATCATTCAATTTAAATAAATGTGAAGCTTGCCTTAAATAAAGGCAGTCCAATCAGCACATGCAAGCAGGGAGGCAGTTCCTCTGCATGCAGATTAATACTGTTTACTTTCTAACCAGTCAGTTGCCAAGCTAGCCTGTATACAAACCAGCAGGGGACAAACCAGGATTCACACTAATTGATTCCCAGATCACTTGCTCTCCCTTTGGCAACATTCTTTGCAATGACAAAGTCTTTGGAAACAGGCAGCAACTTGCAGTGTTTGCAGTCAGTGTTCTAGTGTTTCCTTTATCCTTCAGTTTACAGAGAAAATATGGCTGATGCTTCTTGTGAGTCTTGTTGCTCTGTGGGACTCTGGGGGAATTGGCAGACATGGTTTCTGGGCAGGGCCAACAAGAAAACAGCTGTCTTTCGCATTACCTCTACTCCAGTGTCACGAACGCCCCCCCCTCCCTCTCTCTATATATACACACATGGAATAACCTGGCACTTCTAGCACCTGGTGAACATGGCACACAGCTGTTTCCTGCCACATTGTTGAGGTTTAGATGTCTGTGTGTCAAAACTGGGCTTAGAAAACGATCTTAGATACTGTAGGTTTACATTCAGTTATGTATGAGTTAATCTACAATTAAGAGCCAAAAAAAAAAAAAGTGTTAACTACAGCTCTATCACATTAGCTTTTCTGTTGCTATTTAGTGTTGTCATTCATGATGTTATTCATTACACTGATATACAGATCATATGGTAAATGGTCTGTATTTGTATAGCGCTTTACCAGTCCCGAAGGACCCCAAAGCGCTTTACACATTCAGTCATCCACACATTCAGACACTGGCGCCACCGGGCCCTCTGACCACCACCAGTAGGCAACGGGTGAAGTGTCTTGCCCAAGGACACAACGACCGAGAATGTCCAAGCCGGGGCTCGAACCGGCAACCTTCCGATTACAAGGCGAACTCCCAACTCTTGAGCAACGATAGTCCCTATATTTGAAAGTGAAAATCATTCTCTTGGAAACGCTCTGTTATTCCTTTGTCTCTCTTCCATGTGGATGAATTATTGGCTCATTTAAAGCCTATTTCACTGATTTATGGCAAATGTGAGCAAATAGCAACTCCCAGGGCTGTAAAGTGAAGCCAGTAACAAATGCCAAAAACTGCATTTCCTCCAATAGCCACTTGGGGCTGTCTCAGAAGTCGAATCAATCCTCATAGACTCCCATTAAAATTCCAAAGTTTTACAGCACAAATAAACAGGTTTAAGACTGGAAAAAATGCCATAACTAGCATAAGTAACTGTAAAACTATTCTTAAATCAGCATCCAATTACAGCCACATCTTGCTAATCAAGCTAGATAACCAGAGTTAGCATTAGCTAGTAACAGCCCTAATCGAGCCTTTCGTTTGAATATGGTCCCATGTGGTTTAAAAATTAAAATGACAAAAAACAAGATGGTGACAGTTAAAATCTCAGAGCTGAGGCTCATAAATGCTACGAGGATATAATTGTGGCTATGTCCATCTTTCTAACACAGTCTATGAATAGATTAGTAGATTATTAGAAGCATATTGATGTTGTTTTTGTGGCAAGAAAATTATTAGATTGTATTAAAATTTGGAACTTTGCTAAGGTGTCTGTGAAGGTCTTGCTAAGGTGCTACAAGATAGAGTGAAAAAATAAGCCATTTAAAAAAGTGTTGCATTTCTTTTTGTTTAAAATATTGCTCTCCAATCAGATGTCAAGCTGTTGTTTGCATAGGCGATTTCCAAGTTCCCATCGTAAGTCAAGAGGTGTCAACTCCAGATTTCTCTCTAAAATTACACACCAGATTCCCAGCGATGACCGCCTACAGTCATGACCACCCATGGCAGCTATTTCACTTTGGTTTTTAGCTCTCTTTGTGTGCTTGTTGCTCAGTATAATTAAATATGTCAGTAATTGCCTAAGAAATCCATTTAATGTAATCTTCAAATAAAGTTTCTTGACTTCAGTTTCCCTTTTGAAAAACAATTGTAATAAACTCTATTCTTACTTTTAATTGCCCAGTAAAAACTGTCCTGTTTGGTGCCCCAGAGACAGCAATAAAAAGGCACTTTTATGGTCTTTCTTAGTGACCAGTTCTGAAGAAAAGTAGGAGAGAAAAGAAACAAAAAATCACCTTCAAACAAGCAAAGTCATTTTTCTTATCTCCTCCTTGACATCTTTTTCTATGCGTTAGAGTAAAGATGGCTCATTTTTTAAGATAGATAGAAAGAAACACTGGAAACTATGAGAGCTTGTGAACATGGGTGTAGTTCTCTCACAGCCACAAAGCCTGTGAGAGGATGGTTATGGGAGAGGGCTGACAAAAGGGGGAGGAAAATTAGGCTCGCCAGCATTCTTCTCATTTAAAGCTGTAACTACACAAAAAAAAGCACTCTCGCAGTCAGGGTTGGGTCTGCTGCTTACAAGGAGAGGCACTCTTGTATTCATGGTGGTGCAGTGATAACCTGAACATTTTTTTTCTTCTTCTCATCCCTTTTCCCCTCGCTTTGCACACAAGGACAGCTCATGTCTTTCTTATAGACATGGAGAGCTTTGTGCATTTAAGGATTTTCCTTTTTCTGCTGGTCTCCGTTGCTCAGGTTTTGATTGTTTCATCTCAGACCAGCGGTAAGTGAACCCCATCAGCTGCTTATGTTAACACCTATTGTTGTTGGTGATAATGTGTGAAGGTGGCTAACCTTCAGATACTGGCTTGGACTTTTTGTGCAGGCATGAGAAAACTTTGAAGTACAAATTAGGCTTGGTTGTATAGACTTATGTTGATTATTAATATTGCAGAAATGTAATTAAGTGTTATTTTGATTTAGGAGAAGCTATTTTAGATAGACGGGGTTTTTGCTGGTTTGTTGAATTCTCCTTGCACATGACAACTTAATTTGCCCCACTGACTTGTTCTGGTGTGGATGAGAAATGTTTCCAGCCCACTGAAGAGTCTGTGTCAGGCTTAAAGATGATTAATACGAAAAGAGAATCTTGTGGATTATTTGCTAATGGCAAAAAAAGAAGCTCTGCATGTCAGAAAACAGTTCAGTGGAAATCTGTCAGTGATTGCGAGTGATGTCACCCTGAGGCAGTGAAAATGTGCAGAGCAGGGAAACGAGGACCTTTGTGGTATTACATTACTCCTGCACGACTCTACCACTTTGGAAGATTCATTAAGTGTCACCACAACCCCCACCCCTGCCCCCCACCCCCTTACATTGTACATCTGTGAAAAGAATTTCAGCTTTGAGGGAACACATGCTACATGTTAATTCAGGGCAGATGTGAGGAGCAGAGATGCTGCTGGAGTCACTGAGACTGTGGGGCTGCTGATGTCTCCAGCTGGCAAAGCTGCGACCTGGAACACCTGAGAGTTCTTGTTTTACTTGAACCACGCTTCCAGCTTGTTTTTTTCCTCACCGGAGTGTTTGATGTCTTGTGTCGTCACAGGGACTGACTTGTTCTCCTCGTGATGTCATGGGGCACACTGAGCACTGGACTGCTGTTAGAGAGTGTAATTAAAAAGAAAAGCTATTTTCCTTTATATAATTAACCAAAATGAGTTGTTTTTTCTCTTTGGGTTCAGTTTCATGTAAAGCTGTGGTGTGATAGTTGGACACTGGATAGAGTGCCACCCTGTGGTGAAAGCAGCATGTGTGCACTTCATCTGCACCAAAGAAATTTAACACAAAATGTAATGCTGACATTTGATGATCAGTGTATTTAACCTGAATTAAATATACAAAGAGATCCAGCTGTGCACATCTGCACGTTTCTGCCGTTTGTTCTCTATAGCTCCTAGAAGCTATGTTTTAAGCATCTCACTACTCTAGCTGGTTAAATCTCACTTTCCATATTTGTTCATATTCAGCAGTACTCGATCTTGCATGCTTTTTTTTTTCCATGGAACATAGGTGGGGGGAGATGGTTGCATTTCAACCAAATAAAAACTTTGGAAAGTCCGTGGTTTTTGTTGACTAAGGGAAAATGTGGTTCAAGGCCCTGTGGAACAATATACTTGTGTCTTAATGAGGGGGGCTTTAAAGAGACAGTGACCAACTCTGCTTGTATGGGTTTTGCTTGAGAGTTATTACATTTCATGTTTTTAACAACTGTCTGCAGCAAGACCAAAAACTATTTCAGTTTTCCTCTACTGTCTGGAATGACTCATGTCAGAACTCCTGAAGCACACTTAGTGTTGCAGTGAGATCACTCATTGGGCTAAAATATATCCTTGTGCCAGATTAAATGCATGATTAAAAGGTCAGTCTTTAATTAGGTGTTTTTTCCCACCAGGTGACTGTATATACAATTTTAATGTAGCCACTGTGAAACAATTGGTTCTTGTCTTGAAGTGTTGAGCTGAGCAATTTGGCCATCGCCATCTTGGGGTTTTGAAACCGGATGTAGCAAATGAGCATTGGGAACTAAGAAACACTTATACAGTAGCAGCTTGGAAAACAAATGGTCAGCCCTAAAGCATTTGCTAAAGCATTAGCTTTATTGTCATTTTGAGCCCAAATAAGAAAGCAATTTAGTAAATAAATAGCATGTTGTATTTAAAGAAACTTGGAACTAACAACATTAGGAAAGTGGTTACTGAGGTCATAAATCGGTAATTTGCCTGTAGATTTCTTCATAATCTGACATTTTGCAATCAGAGGAGCCCCCTGCAGGCCATTAGAAAGAATTCTAAAGAATCTTCAAAAAGCAAATCATCAAATTAGAATATTTCCATATTCCATTTAGTTACAGGGAACTACTTTTATAGGGAAACTGCAACTTAAAAAAATAGCTTGGCAGATGGTCGATGAAACTGTTGTCATACTCCCAGAAACCTTTTGTTAGCCAACATTTTGCTTTTTTTGAGAATAAAAAAAAGATAGGACTCTGAGGTTACTGAAAATCAAACACAATGCTTTGAAGACAAAAAAAACATGTTCAAAACAAATGTTGAACGTTTTAGTTGATACAGCTCTAGATTAGAGACATGTGCCTGCACATGTGTGGAAAGTTTTCTGCATAAGAACATGGTTTGGAAAATGAGATCAAGGAGCAGACTTTTAGCTCACACTTGGAAATGGTGACGCCAGCACAGAACACCAGGATAAAAGAAAATATATAGTGCAGGCCTCAAAGAAAAATTACAACTTGTGCTGGAAGAAGCAGATTTTTTCAGTAATATTTGGAGGAAAGTTTAAGGATGTGAACACGGAAAAAAATAGCAATAAAATACTGATTCCAATAACAAGAAACAGTCTGCACCCAGAGTTTTAGCCAAGGACAGAAATCATGCATTTTCTGTGTGTGTCTGTGTTCATGTGTGTGTGAGACCACTCCTTCCAGACACTGACGGAGCTGTAAAACGTCTTCAAAGATGGCACTTTGCACCTTACATCAAAGAAACTCAACACCCAGTCCTCATGACACCGCTGGCTTACTTTGAGTGTATTCGCAGTTACATTTGTCTCATCATCACCAGCTTTTTCATTTCCATCACAGCCAAAATCTTAAAGCGTCTCCAGCATATTTTTTCCTCTGTTTGAGAGAAACCATTAGCACAAAGCAAAAATCTGGTACTCCAGATCAGCAGACCAGCATGAGGTCACCCTGCCTCCTAAATTGGTTCCAGTTGTTGTTGCCACATCAGTGACATCGCAACAAATGGGCTGTTTTCTACTAAAGCTGAAACGTTCAAACATGTGAATTCAACCAGGTCCACAGACGGCTTTGATTAGAAACACATGCTGCATTTTTGAGCTATGACTTGATTACACGCCTTCTTCTACCAGAGTTAAAGGCAAGACAAGGGAAGGGGGGAGGGGGGTCAGCCTTACCAGGTTGTACATTGTCTTATATTGTTTCAGTTACACGTTTGAGGAGGTGTTATGTCGACTGATGTGAAATGTCAGACTGTAAACCCGGGGTGTGTTGGTGGTAGAGACAGTGGAGCTGATTAGGAGTTTTCATGCAGGGATGCACCATGGGAACTACTTATAAACCAGAGTATTGCAGTCAGAAAATGGAGGATTGGGGGAAAGGATGACTTCCAGATGTTAAAAAAGTCTCTTTGGCACTACTTGGAATATATAAAAAAGTCTTATTTGGAAGGGGAGGAAGTTAAACGGCCAATATAAAACAGTGTGTCAGTGTGACTTTAGGTAAACTGTGAGCCAGTAAGTTTTACATCTGTCAACGTTAAAGACACCCTAAACAGTCTGAGGGGGACAGCCCATCTCCCCTGTCTTTACAGGTTCAAGTTAAAGTAGCTATTTGTTCCAAGGCCGTGCAATTATGGCTCCTCCTAACAGGTTTCCTGCCGCTTGATTGTCACTTGCTCGCCCATCTGTCCTGTGATCCTCTCAGTTTGTCTATGTAGGAGGAGGATGAGAGGACAGACGGTAAACACAGAACAGGCTCGTTTCCCCAAATGCTACAATTGTCCTAATTTAATTATAATTGACACTGAGCCCTACGGTAGTCAGAGGAAGAGCTTGGCCACTAATTCACAAGTTCTGTGTCACAGTTGAATAAATAAAACTAATTTTAATTCATGTTTATACTGTGTTAAATATAGTTGCAAAGCACTACAAAGTGTAAAGCTTTAAAATTAAAGGTGCACTGTGACTATATCAGCGTTACGCTGAAGGATTATGTATATAGAGCATGAAAATCCAAGCACATTTCACACGATCCACTATCTACTCCTTTTCATTCCTTTCTGTTATATACACTTACATAGCCTGAGTGTCAAATAATGAGGTCAGCATTATTTGATCCAAAAGCCTAAACTCTTGGATGCTTCAACATCAGCAGTTATTTCTACTGTCTGAATGTTGTCATACATAGTCCTGTTTGAGCCTTCTGACTGGAAGGGTCAGCTAGTCAGAAGAGCTGGGTCATTGAGAGGGTGACCTTATAGAGACAGGAGTCTAAATGGCTGCTTTCATGAGGTGGCTGAACTGAGTTGGTTCCCAATGATTTAGCTGAGTGTTATTTTAAACTATGAATCATGCTAAGTTATTTTTGTGAAGTCAAAGAATAAAAATATGGAGCTGGAAGTATAATAAGTTCCCCATCCATCCAATTTCTTGCTGCTTATCTGGGTTTGAGGGCAGCAGTCTTTGCAGAGAGGCCTACACCTCCCTCTCCCTAGGCACTGATATGTTCCCAAGCCAGCCAAGAGATGTGATCTCTCCAGCATGTATTGGGTCTGCCCCAGGGCCTCCTCTTGGTAGGACGTGCTAGAAATACCTGTCCTAGGAGTCATTTGAGAGACATCCTAGTCCAGGGGTGTCCAACTCCAGGCCTCAAGGGCCAGTGTTCTACAGGTTTTTGACACACCTGAATCAAATGATTAGTTCATTACCAGGCCTCTGGAGAACTTCAAGACATGTTGAGGAGGTAATTTAGCCATTTAAATCAGCTGTGTTGGATTAAGGACACATCTAAAACCTGCAGGACACCGGCCCTTGAGGCCTGGAGTTGGACACCCCTGTCCTAATCAGACACCCAAGCCACCTCGCTTGGCTCCTTTTGATCTGAAAGAGAGCAGCTCTTTCTTGCTGCTTGTACCTGTGATCTCATTCTTCCGGACACTACCCAAATCTCATAACTACGGGTGAGGTTAAGAGATCGACCGGTAAATGCAGAGCTTTGGTTTCACACTCAGCTCTCTCTTCACCGCAGCAGATTGGTGCAGCATCATAAGGAAACGGAAACTTTTCAATTTTAGATTTCTATTTTAACAATTTTTAAAAACAAAAAACAAAAAAAACCCCAAGAAGTTTCTTTTACAAATCTGGAGTTGTGAAGTTTGTAAGAAGACACGATAATAGTAGTCTAAAGATTGATTTTCATTTTGGAAAATCGAGGCTCCATCCTTTCAGTATGTGTCAAAAAATGTTTCATGTTCTGTCCAATCATTCTCAGTCTCTCTGTCTCGTGAGCTCCCCAGCTCCACGTCACTTCAGTACTAAACTGCAGGAGCAGGCCTTTAATTGGTCATGAAAGTAAAGATTATAAGCTTTCAGGCAAACATTATCTTTCTCCACAATTAAAAAGTAATATAGTCCATCACAAAATGCCAGGAAAACAAACATGGCCTTCATGATAATGCTTTTGAGCAGTTAGCCATTGCTGGTGTGTAGCCTGTTCAGCGAGTGTTGATACAGCTGGTTGTAGTTTTTCCTGCAGATCAGGGGGACTTTTACCCTCTGGAGCTTATCCTCTGCAGGTTGGCAGGGCTCAGTGTAATGTAGCACTCCCTCTGTACATGTTCTCTGTCTCTCCTCTGGTGACTGTTTAAAAGCTGCTGTAGTAGCTTTCAGGAGATGTTACAGCCCATTTGGAAACCTTTCTTTGTGCTTCGGTCCAGGTAATGATTCTGTAAAATCACACCACAGTTGCCGTGGAGGGAATCAGTTGATTGTCATAACGGGAAATGCAAAAAGATCTTAACACATGCAATTTCAACTTCTCCTACAGTTTTAAATGAAACATTTTAAAGTCAAAATTACCTCAAGTCTTCAAAAAAATGTGATTTTTAAGGCTGACGGAAAGCTTTTAGAACTGAAGAAGCTGTTTGGATGAGAGCTGAAGTGACTTCAAGGACTTACAAAAGACATCTGGTTGCAGTAAACTCAACCACTTAAGTCTACCATGACCTGGATGACTATGAACTTACAGAAACAAATTCTAAAGTCCTACCATGACTTGTTTGAATGCCACAAAATGGTGACAGCCGGCCATAATTGCAGGTTGCGGCCCGACCCAAATTCTAAGCTGAGGCCTGACTGTGTATATATTACGACTGAAGAGGGTGACTGAATGGTGCTACATGGGTTACAGGGGTTAGCAGTGTGGCCTAAGACATGCTGTTAACAACTCGTTGGACAGCTGACTTCACAGTGAAATGCCTCATATATGAGCAGTGCTTTGAGGTACTTTTCTGTCCAGGTGGTCATAAAACTGCAGCAGCTGCAAATACTGCAGATTACTGCGTTTCACTGAAAACAATCATATTAAATTGTACGTTACACAAAATTGTTATGGAAGCTTTTTTTTTCTGAATGCCTTGATTCAGTCAGATTACATAATTTGGAGTTAATTTAATTTATTTGCCATAAAACTACAAATTCAGAACTGATTTCAGCAGTTGCAGTAGAGAATGAAGCCAGAAAAGGTACCAAGGTCATTAGGATCATTTTCTCATTGGCAGCT
Source organism: Mchenga conophoros (assembly GCF_057382185.1). Classification (NCBI taxonomy): domain Eukaryota; kingdom Metazoa; phylum Chordata; class Actinopteri; order Cichliformes; family Cichlidae; genus Mchenga; species Mchenga conophoros. Next base: position 34,071,086 of record NC_140541.1, read on the forward strand.
AATCTCACTTCAGGAGTTGACCTCCTGTTGGCCATTAGAATGCAGGCATTTCCACACTGGATTCACTTTTTCAGATCTGGCAGTCATGTGACACAAAAAGCTTTCACACGTTGCACTGGCCCAGTGAAATTCTGATACACAGGAAACAATTTCTTCAAATTACTGCTGCTCATGGTGGTCCTACAAGCTGCTGAATCATTGGGTACACTTAGTTTTCCACAGGATTGCAGGGACTCCTGTGGAAAACTTCTTTTTCACATATGTTTGTACAGAACATTTGTATTTAAGTTAGTTTCAAAGACAAAAGTACTGCTATAAGAACTCGTCAGCAGTATCATATTATTAAGTTTTCTTGGTGTTGACCAGCAAGAGTGCTAATAAGCATGTAAGGAATTCAGAATTAGACTGTTAGCAGCTGGAAAATGTCCACCATCTCAGACTTTTACGAATCGATTACAATCTTTCTGGTGTTTTGTCAGGCCGAGTGGATTTTAGCACTTTAATGTGAGGGCCAAACTGAGCTCCTCTTCTACTGGATTTTGATTTGAATGTTAAGAAGAGTTCCAGCACACACAGGGTTTGTATTTTCTAATCATCCCATCCAGATCCCATCAGAGGGTATGGTTTTTATTGAAGTGTCGTCTATGATTAAAGTCATAGTTTGCTCAGCAGATGCATGGACTATCTGGGAGCAGCAATAGAAACCAAGAAGACTTGCTAAGTGTTGGCTGCAGAAAAAAGTAAGACTGATTGGACTAATAAAATTCTGCCTATTTAAGACTTTCTTTGTTTCGCGACATTTCTTCTTTGGGCTTTTATGTGAAGAGCTCACAGCAGGTCCAGAGGGGTAGTGAGTTTTTTTTTTTTTTTTTGGTAAAAAAGAAGGGAGCATTCTGTTAACACAATGTGAAGTCTGTGCCGGCCACTGGCCATAATGTCCAGCCAGTGTTCCCAAACAGACGCGTCTCACATCGAGCCAGACCAGTGAGATGTGGAAATGTCTGCTTGTTGTCGGTGACTCATCGCCACCATTTAACCTCGATGGTTTTAGCAAATGGGTGAAATGCTTTTGCAGAGAAGTTGCCAAAAGAGACAAAGTTAATGAGAATGAATTAAAGTGGTGAAGCCAATGTTAAATATTGGAAAAAAAAATAAAAAATCTTTGCTGTATTATTAGTGTCAGCCAGGAGCCTTTACGCATGAACCGTCTTTATTGCTTCACCATTCAGCTGTTTACAGAGACAGATGAGATTACTGCAAATATGTTCTTTTTCATAACGGAACTGAAAAATTGGTCAGCTGGTGATTTGTTCCACATCTGTAAAGCAAAACACTTCATTGTAATTTTATCTGGAGGGAGACCGCCTTCGAGATTTCTGCAACTCACAGCTGTCTATGACATATTGGATAAAGTATGCATCTGTTACTGATAGAAGGGAGGGCTTTAAGCAAACAAACTGCAGCAGAACTGCCAAGAAGTGATTCGCTGCTAGTGAAAAACGTTTTTCATTGGTTGATGCAGTTTTTGGTGTTTTGCCATAATGTCACAAGGACCTGGGTGGGAATATTCCCTTCATACTTCTGTCATTAGAGAAAATGGGTCACTGTGAAGTGTATCTCAGAGCATTTGCTTCCGAGTAGATTGAACAATAATCTTTTTGTCAGTCAAGATCTTCAAAAACAGGAGAACATTATTTCATGTGCGTCGTCCTTTAAAAATTAGAGTCATGCTGCTCATATACAGTTTTTCTTATCTAAGACTCTTTTGGCAAGACACGTGCATGCCAGAACTGAACCCAAGGGGTTATTAGCAAGTATTAGAGGTTCTGATTGGTTGAGAGGTTTGGATTCAAACTCAGTAACTGCACAGTTTAATATAGTTTAATCAAACATGTTTTAAATGTATGTAAAATCAGCTTTAGCTTGGGTTACTTGTTTAACCTTCAACTACAAAACTATACCCTCTTCATTGAGCAGATTTGATAATGCAAATTATGCATTGTGCAACTATGCACATTTAATTCAATCAAAAAGCAAATAATAAAAATCGGCCTTGAATGAGACTTTAACATTAGCCACAGTTAAACTGGTGTTTTGTACCCATGGGATGGCCGCTGAGCAAAAGGAGCCAGCACCACAATGTGACCAAAACATCACAGAAAATGAACAGATGTGGCAAAATCACAAGTAAAAGTGAAGGAGTACAAAGAAGGCGCATGTGCATATTACGGGATGCCACAAGGGTCAAGCTCAGCCACAGTCCTGCCTCTTTAGCTGATCTCAGTGATAGCTGATGGATAAACAGATTTACGGACATTCAACATGTTAAAAATATGAAAGAAAACCAAAATGTGTTTTCCAGACAAGTATCAAAATAATAAGTAGAATAAAGCAGAATAACACTTAATAACTTAAAAATCATATAGTAACAAAAACACATACATGAACTGATAAAGTGCAGATGGAAACTCATGGCACTGAGTCCACTCAGCCTTGTTGTACGGGCGTTGAGGCTACGCAGGTTCATGGTCTGAGTGGGAGGGGCCTCTCATGATGTCCAGTAGCCTGATTATGTATCTGTCAATATAAATGCCCTCTGAAGATTTTCACCATTCTTTACAGCACCTTCTTGTCAGCTTCAGAGACAGCCCATGTTGTCAAGAAGCTCTGCAGATTTTCATGCTGTGTTTGTCTTAGTATCATCTGTTGTCACAGATTTCTGCTCAGATCTGTCTATAGTTTCTCTTTTCCAGTACTGAAAGTTACCAGGGCTGTGAAAGCGTCAATGCCTTGCACACCAATTGCTGTCTACCTAGAAGGTTCACATGAATGGAGAAGACAGAACTTTGGAGATTCAAAAACATATTTTAAGATGTTTAAAGGGAAAAAATAAGATCAGTCAATATACAGAAATCAATAGCTAAATTTAAAAAGGAGCTTCTGCCATCAAAGTGTATAAAAGGCTTCATAGAAACTCAGTGCAGATTTCAGTTATCCTTCCAAGAATGCTTTAATTTACCTGTTGTTGAATAATTATAGTTATTCATTTATTTGCATAACCAAACCCAGACAGTCTGGCTCCAGCAATTTCATAGATACAACCTTCTGGAGACAGAACCATGTGGCCAGTCCTGCCTTGACCTTATCACCCCTTTTTGTCTGTGCCTCCAAAAATGCAAACTGCAGTAACTTCAAGGGCTTCATTTGGCAATAAAGAGAAAGTGATAAATTCTGTGTCGCCCCTGGGCTTTCAACTTGAGTGATGTCACAACAGGAAGGCGGCCTTGTGCTGACCCCCGTCTCCCTGTGCTCGCTTATCTGTCCGATCCTAACAGTGGTCCAGAAAATTACGGTTTCTCTCTCCAGCAACAGATATGGTTTGTACCTGCAAGGAGCCGATCACTGGAAACAAACTCTGTGATTTCAATAACAGATGACTCGAGGAAGTACTTGGAGTACAGCTGAAATAGTTCACATGAATGAAGTCATGGTTTCCATTTCGGAGATAATGCTGAAATAATGTTGGATCAATTTTATCTCAAAATGTTTTGGGGAGGTTTTTGGCCTAAATGTGGGCTCAGACAGTGTTTTCCTTACAGATGCAGATACAGATCTCTGCTTCCAAAACCCCCACAAAAACATCTTCCATAACAATGACTGTTTGTCTGATTCTTAGGGCTGGAAACCATTAGTAAAAGTGCATTTCTGTTAATACAATAACGTCACATTACTTTAAAACAAGGTTCCTCCAGCAATGTTTTGAATAGATGATGACTGCACTGAAAGCCTTTAGAAAATGCTGCGGCTCCAGGGCGTGAAGCAGGTGTGGAGGAGATCAAAACTCCAGACATCCAGAGGCCCCCAGAACACAAGAGACCAAGGAAGACCAACAGAGGGGCAGCTGCGCCACTGTCCCGGAAAGAGCTGAGGAGAGTCCCAGATGAGGGCTCACTCAGCAGCCGCAGAGCAGAAGCCAGGGGGAGTTGCAGTGACGCGCCCGTGAGCTCCGCCGGCAGCCAGCTGAGCCTGAGTGACCGAGCCCCAGGCCGAGAGGCCAGGGGCACCCCACCTCCGAAGTGGCCCGAGCGAGCCCCAGGCTCCAGGCCCCGATAAGCGGCCGCCAAGGAGTGAGCCGGTGTGTACCTGGACGCCCATCCCCGGACACAAAGAACCACCAACGCACCGATGTCTGAGGGGGTCCGCCACTGGCAGGGGAAGTGGTGGTAGGGGGAGATAGGCCTCCAAACCTTGGAGGGCCTGAGATGTCCCCAGAGAGGTGGCGTCTGATACCCAACCTGACATATAGACACAGACATACAGGCACACACAGATACAAACATCCATTCCCACCCTCATGCTCTCATATGCACTTACTCCACACTCAACCAACGTGGAGACAGACATAAAGAGACGCTGTACACACGATCACACTCCCCAAGCGTACTCTACAAACCGGGTCTAGGTGCCCTCGCCCCTGGAGGGGGGAACTGCACCCAGACCCAGGTGGTGTTTCCCTTTTCCCTGCGGTGGGGGGAGGCAGACCGCCCCGACTCCGCAGCAGCAGGAAGGCTCCACACTCCAGACCGCAGTCGGACGGCCAACTCCTCCTCCTAGCCCACCTGCTCCAGCAGGTCGCAGAGAACGGGGGTGAGAGAAGACTCCAAACCTCCCTCCACCCGCTCATTGTAATGTTGATGCATGTGTGTTCTAAGGTGCATTTAAAACCCAGGAGGGCATGGAGCTACCTGCCAGAGAGCAGCAGGTAAGCGCATAGTCCCTCCTGCTAGCCCTCAATGTCTACGTGTATTTAAAATTGAGAGGTGGGCAACGATGCCAGGGGTGGGGTATACACCCTGATGGTCTTTTGGAGTCCGTGTAGCGTGCCCACCCCCAAGATCCTATATGTATGCGTAATGAGAGTGTGAATAATGTGAATGTCTAAGTTGTGGGATAAAATTGAGGCAGAGGCAGCCAGAAGGGGACAGAGGGGGGGGGGGGGGGGTAGCCTCCTCTGCACCCTGGTGACATACCCCTACTCCAAGGCCCTGCATGTGTGGGTGGTTGTGGTGGAGCGGGAAGAGGGAGGCAGCTGGAGATGGGGAGGGAAGGAAGGGAGGGGCAAGTGACCCCTCCCTGGGGCCAGCTCCCCCGCTGACCCCAGTAGGCACCCCCATACTCCGCGACCCGCCAGGGAAAGGGGGCCCAGGCCCATCCAGACCGGGCCCAGTGCAGCAGCGCCGCCCGGCCCCACAGAGCCCGGGACAGTCCACCCAACCCCACCACAGAGAAAACTGCACCCACCCCACCATCCACTCATCTTCCAGACTACATAAGACAATAAACACCCAGGCTGAGATCTTCCTCCACCTCTCCTGTATCTCCCCCTCCTGCAGAGGGAGCTCCTGAGGAGAGGAAAGCTCCTGCAAGATGTGACAATCTCCCCCACCAGTTGAAGAGCCCCCCAGGTGGCTCGACGCACCGGCGGCACCCTGCTCCAGGGCTGGGCCCCCATGTACCCACCCGCCCACAACCCCGGCAACACACGAACCAGGACCCAAGCCCCCGAGGCCCAGTCCGGGTCCCAGCCCAGAGACGGAGCGCCCCCAGAACCTCACGCCCATCCCGGACCCACCCAGGGCCAGCCAGGCTACCAGGTCAGTAACCCACGTCCGTCAGCACAGACCCTCCCCTAGCCCCGCTGCACGCAGCCACGAGGAAACAGTCACCGGAGAGCCAACAGAGCCCCTAACCGGACATGACCGCTACCCCGGGTTGAGCCCCCCAAGGAAGATGCCTCCGGGGAACCCCCCGACGCCCTAAAGCAGATTATTACATGAAGTAACCTTTTAAAAAAAACAAAAAACAAGCGCGTCCATGCTCACAGGTGTACACACGGGTGATCACACCCACAAACTACACCCTTTTTGGCTCCTACCTCAAAGCACACTGTGTTCTGTTGATCTTATGTGCTGCACAATAATGTTTAATATTTAGTATTTACTGTCATATTCCCATATATCATTGTGATGTTGTTTATTCTATTACTCTTGTTCTCTTCTGCTTGTTTTCTTTTTTCTTTCTCGGCAGGTGATCCAGGTGATTGATATATGCATTTTTTTTCTCTGCCCGTTCTGTTGGTTTTTGTCTTTTGCCCTTCTCCCCGTCCCTCTTCTCAGCTGTTTCTCTTTCCCTCTTTCTTTCTCCCCTTCTTTCCCCCAGTCAAGTCTGTCCCGTATTCAGTAAGTGAAAATAAAATAAACAATAAAAGGTGAATCAAATGGACCATTACGGCAAGGCTGGGATGGTCAGTTTGGTAAAGTACATCCGTTGGGCATCTTTCTTTGCCTTTAGACAACAATTCTGATGGCAAAAGAGCCAAACGGGACAGGCCAAAAAAAAAAAAAAAAAAAAAAAAAAGAAAAGAAAATGCTGCGGCTTTTAAATTTGCTAACATAATCACTTCCATGTATTTATCTAAAAGTCCTCAAACTTTCATTTTAAAGTGAAAAGGGATTGTGAGGAAAGTCACTAAATGGCCTGGAATTTGTGTTGAAAATAAAACGAAGCAGGACAAAAAACAGGAGTGTGGCAGAAAGTTCATAAAGATACTGTGTCCTTTGATAGGGATAAGGGTAAAGAAAGGGAGATTGGAGAGCTTGAGGGGGGATATGAGAAAACACAGGCTAATGCGAAGGGAAAAGTGGGATTTAAAATGGAGCCTCCGGCAGCTGCGGGGTTTGAGGAGAGGATGCAGCGTCCTTAAACTGCTGTAGCGCAGAGGTCAAACAAAATGTGGACACAATAAATCTCTCTTGCCTTCGGGCTTGCTGCTTCTCACAAATGCAGAATCCCTTGTAAAAAGAGAGAGGAAAAAAAGAAAAGCCTCAAAGCTCTTCCCCACCTGAAGAATGATAGTGGCTGGACATGTGCGTTCCATCTTTTAGCATTTACAAGTCAACATGTGAATTATTGGAAGTGTTTCAAGATGAGATGCCCTTGAAATGTTGCACATATACCAGCAGCTTTGTGCAAAAACACTGTTGCTGTTTTCTGACTTTTATGCATGTGACCAGCTTAACTATGTGCTGCCCACATTCATCCGTGTTCTTGCATTTTGAAAACGATGCAAAGATGAGGGAGAGAGAGGAGACAGGCATGTTATGCGAGCACCGCAGTCTGCACATGAAAATGCAAACAGATGGGTGAAAATGATGTGAGCTGAGGACAGCGTATTTAAAATTTCACAGCGCGGATTTAAAAACTGAACTGTTGTTTAACCCCTACAGTGGTGTCTAACCATGCAGATCATTCTAAATGAATTTTTTTATTGGTATCATCTTAATAACAGAGAAATAAACATCAAGAAATCTATAAAAAAAGTCGACAGCATCATGTTTTTCTCTGGACTTCTTACCTCTATAATAGACTGTAGGTAAAAGATGGTGACATCAGACCAGGTCACATGGTTTGTGACCTACTGCTTTAAAGCCGTTTTGGTTGTGGTTGTTTTTTGTGTTGTTGGGTTTGTTTGTTTTTTCTCGGAGGATTAGAGGTGTCAGCTAATTTTACTCAATTTACTTAGCAAGGTGCATTGGCAGACTGGGTAGGTGTATAAACACAGACGTCCTAATTAGTGCTAACAAATAATTAAAAAACAAAAACATTCAGACGGACTTCTCGGATGGTCATATTATCCATAGTATTTCTGGCTAATATGACAGCATAAACATGAATGAGAATCTTGAACAAGCCGAGTTGATGCAGGTCAGACAGTGACCGACCACCTGTGTCTGCATACACCTCTCAATCAAAGCAGCCACACATTTTATCATGCAAAATTTTAAACCTTAATATGATTTACATGAGGTTATTAAAGTTAATTTCTTCTTTAAAGTTGTACATTTAAAGAAGAGAGTCTGGATATCAACTCATTTTTGGACGCAGCCTGGAGTGGTCATTTTGGGAACAGCAGCAGAGTTTGCCATTTGGAGTCACTCTAGATGTCTGAAGTTCAAGTTGTTGACATTAGCCCATTTCAAATGCAGCAGTAGTTGAATATTTGACCATGAAAACCGATCTTGACAGTGTGTCATGCGAGAAAAGATAGTTTCCTCTTTGCCCTACACAGACCTGCTGGTTTCATCTGGCAGTACTTTTGGTCTATTTAGTTGATAACAATATCACAAAACCAAAACCTCAGTAATTCTCACAGATAACAAATGGCTAAGTGACTCTGCCAGACATCAGACCGTAATGGTTAAACAGTCCAGTCATTTGCTTTTCAGTTAAATGTATATAGAAAGAAAAGTGCCTCTATTACAGTCATAATATAATCCACATTGAAAGAGCGCTGGGGTATGCTACCAATTTATCAGAGTTGGCAAGTACAGTATTCATCCATCAAGGAGGAGGACGAGGCTAAATCATCCAGAAAAAGGCTCACCACCCAGCACTCTCTGCTTCATTAAATCCTTTTAATCAGAGGTTTATTAGACAAGTTGCTTGTAAATAAATTGCTCTGGCAGCTGAACCAAACCTTGTAGTGGAACTAAAGAATGGAAGAAGAGCATTAAGAAAACAAGCCAGATACAAATTCTGCACTATTTCATTTGAGTCACAGCTACAGTATCTTGTAGTTGTCCAAATTCCAGAGTGCACTTTGCTAGCATTTGGTTTGCACAAACACAAAGGCCTCAAACACTAGCTTTCTTTGTATTCACATGTTTTAATCAGACATCGTGAACAAACTCTGCTGGAAAGAAATTTCCTCTCAGTCATTTTGAGTATACAATCCAGAGTTTATTCCAGCACATCTGGCTGTATGTTCAGTTGATGTAAAACACCAGATGTGCTCTGACCCCTTGTATAAGTTAACTGCCTGCTCTGGTAAACTGGAATGTTTGACATCATCCTTTTTCTTTTGCAGCTTACCTGCTCTTATGAGGACAAACCACAACTATTTATTTATATTAACACATTTGAAAAATCTGGTGAAAAAAACAACTGTTTGTGGCAGTCCGATAATAGTTCCATATACCCTTGATTGTATTTTCGGTGAGGACCACTTTAGTCAAAAGTCGATTCTTATTCCATATGACAATGTGTGGCTTGGGCTTCTGCGTATGCTGGAAGCCTAAGGCATACATTCCTGACTTCCATGTACAAACATGAAGCAACAGTAAGACTCGCCATGACAGAAAAGGGAAAAAAGAAAAAACTATCACTGACAAAGAAAAGGGTTACCATGCAGACCTGTGAAGTATTTGCACTTAAATGATCGTGATCAGCAACGATGAGTGTGAGCACCTCTGTAAAAGGCATTTTGCTGATCTGGAGGATTCGCGCGTGTGTTAATATAATTCCACAATCTGTCCAAGGATGAAAAGGAGTAGCTGGGTTAGTGGTGGGTTGCAAAATGGCTTGCAGAGGCAACTGCAACAGAGGGCAGACTAAAGCAACTGAAATGCTGGGTCCTATGTGAAATTTGAGAAATAAGTTTTATCATCTAAGACATCAGTTCATGTGGGCTGGCAGTGTGATCAGCTTTTATCAGCTAATGTACCATGGCCGACCTAAACTAACATTAGGTACAGTTCGTTTTTATGCAGTGTGTTATAATTAGCATCAAGAATAAATGCCTCAATGTTTTACATATTTGATCATAAGTCCATTATTGTCCATAATAACTATTCTGTAATATTTTAAGTACATCCACAAGTGTTTGTGTATTTTCTTTAGCTTGATCAGTGAGCAGCTGGAAGCATCCCGAGAGGACATGAAAACCACATGTTTGACAGGGTGCAAGGATTAAGTGGAAGATTTAATTTAAATCAAACAGCTACACCTGGCAAGGTCTAGAGTCACTTCAAGACTTTGTTGTGCATTTTCACATCCTAATAGCAAGAACGGCCTGTCGGAATGCATCCAGTAAATCTGTCCCCATTCTTATTTTTTGCTTTATCTTTAAATTATAGTCGGTATTTCACAGCAGAAGTCAATGCAGGCAGTTTCAGAGTCATCAGTCAGTGAGATTTAAGACTTGGAACATTAAGAATGATCACACGGTTTGATGGATTAAACATTGATGCTTGTATTCCCGAGTGTGTTGGAATAAATTTGTCTAAATGATAGGTTACGTACTGCACAATGTTGCCATGTGCAATCAGACATCTGCAACATATTTTATGCAGAAAAGCAAAAATAAACAAAAGAACCTATGTGGTCACGGAGTAAACTGAACATAATCATACTTAGAGCCACAGTATAAAACAAAGACAGACCAGAACACTAATGCTCATTAAGAAATGCAATCTGTTTGGAGTCAGTGTGAGAACACTGCATTGCACTGTTTTTCAAAAGAAGTTAAGAATTCTTCTGATAAGGAGCCAGAAAAAGATTGCCCTTCAGTTGACCTTTGACACTGACCTCAGCAAGAGCCTCAGACTGTGCTGCTGAATCCAAGTCTAAAAACTTCACTGTTTAGCAACTTTCATTTTATCATTCTCAACAGCTTGAAGTCCTGTAATTATAAAGAATTCTCACTCTTGAGCACGATTTCTGTTGTACAGCATAATTATCTCATTATGATAATGTGCCACAAAGACACAAAGGCACACGACCAGTTTGATAGAAGCGACCCCTGCAGCAAACTTAATTAAAACTGAGAAAATGCCACAATGTAAACTCAGTAAATTGCAAATTCAAATTTCCAGCTCTGCCATGGATATGTAACATAAGATGGAGATGAATCCAGTCTAAGGCAACAGAAGCACAAGACATAAAGACAAGGAGCGGGTGATGTGTACTTCAGCAGGACCACAATCGTCCACTGACTGAACACAGGAAGGGAACAGCTCATAGCTGCGGTTGCCTCTTTAAAAGGAAGAGCCAGTGGAGACGGGGGCCTGTTGATGGAAAAGCCTAGACATGCAATCATTTTAACTTTCCTGGCCCGAGCTTCCTACCCCTCCCTCGAGATTCAGAGCTTTGTTTGTGAAAGCCGAGGTGAAGAGCATGTTCAGACTAGAGTGTTTCTTCAGCTTTCAAGCCCTGTCAGCATCATACGGTAAATCGTGCACACTGCTGAATATTAAACAGACAGGATGCCTTTTTCTGATGTGTTAAAATGCTAGAGGAAATAAAAGAAGGTAGATTGAGGTATAATCACAGGGTGTCGAATCACGTTGCAGCAAAGCACTGTTGACACGAGAGCCAAAACATTGGGTGTCCTTTTTTTCTTTTTTTACCTATTATGACTCCAGCTCTGGGCTGGGATGGCAAATACCTCAGTCAGTGTTTGTGGAACAGCAACTTTAATGGACAACTTTATCAGTGGACAAGTCGCAGGTTGACCTAAAGGCCATATGCAGCGGGAAGATTTATGTTTGGGCTTTTAGAGCAAGAAAGCACAGCTGCAGCAGAGCCACCCCTCAGCAGCTGTAACTCATCTGCATCTGGATGAGAAATCATAGTTACAGTCCTCATGGTATAAACCATGTCAGCTATGGCAAGTTACTCTGACTGAAAAGAAGGGCTTGTTCAGAACAAAATGTATGATTTTTATAAACTTAACATCAACTGGAAACTATCTTTTAGAAATTAGATGATGCTGTGACTGTCAGTTTAGGCCCTGTACTCATTATTGTTTTTCTAAAAGAGATCAAGGATCCACTTTTAAATGACTCATCATTTCCATAAGTTCATTTTCTAACCCCTCCATTTCTGGCTGCCATAGCTTCTCCCCAAAAGCAGTGTGTTATGAGTGCTTCCATATTAGCCAAGGAAAATCCATAAACTATCCCCTTTTTTTTTCGTTACTCACATCTGCCAAGTACATCACAAAGTAGCTTTCCCAGGTTTTCTCCTGGTGGTTGGTGCGCGTCATGACTTATGAGAAAGGATGTCGGGTTATCTGGCCTATGTCTGGTGAATGATACTAAATGATAGCAGCAGTAGACACGTGAGTCATGTTGAAAAGATCCAGACTCCATGTTTTAAACCAGGAGAGGAAACCGTCTGCCCTGTTAGCTGACTAGTGGAAAGTACAGATCTAGAAGTAGAAAGGGAGCATGCCTTTTCACCGATGTCACAGTCAAACCGTGGCGTCTGTGGAAAAGTGCAGAACCTGCAACGAATTAGCTGAAAGGAGGGGAAAAAGTGACCCCCCCCCCCCCCCCCCCCCGACTTCCCCCCTCTTCCTCGGGGCTTGCGGTGGGGTAGTAAAGACCACTCTAAAAACCACACTTCTCTTCCAGTAAATTTCAAATTCTCCCAACACGCAGTGTTTGAAAACTCTCAAACCTGCGCAGGAAAAATTGCTCCCCAGCTCTGTGGCCAACAGCTCTGCCAGACATCCCTGGTTTTATGTCTCTGTATTGAAATGCACTGACGGTACACACAAATTACCTCCAATACCTTTGAGATAACATTTACCTGAATGGAAATTCAACAGAAGCTTGTCTGAGACTTCACGTCAAACTGAATCAGTTAGAAAGAGTTTCTAGTTTGATCTTGTGAAACTGAATACAAGAATGTTTCATTTGAAAAACAGACAAAGTTTTAATTCCAGATATTGAGATCCATTGTTCAAATAGTTCCAAGAAAATGAAGAAAAATGTTCCATGTGAAGTATTGCTTCTCATTTTGGAAGACCACCACCACAGTGTGGGATATAACTGGCTGTTGAGAGGCAGGAAATTTTATTTTTGCACTGTGTGTGTTGTTAGTGTCGTCAAATACTTTGTGGTCGATTGAACAGCAACATCTGAGAAAACATACCTTCGGGGTGTGTTTGCTAGTTGGAGTGTTGATCCCCTGTGTGCACAGTTGGTTAGGAGAAACAATCTATGGGTGATGGCTGTTGTACCTCGAGGTCATTTGTACTAGCCTATCATGTCTGGCTGAGTGTGCCTCTTTTTTAAATGTAACTGATGTAACTATGGAAAAAATACCAGATTAAGTTCAAAGTGCCCAAATTATGTTTTGGGTTTTTTTTTGCCATCTTTAAAGTGGGGCTTCAGAGCTTTCTTCCATTACTAAATCTGGGATTTAAATAATCCCGGGACAGCGAAACAATGGATGTGCAGATGCCATTTTTCTTTTGCTAAAAATATCTCAGTCATCAGCAAAGCAAACCAACTGTTAGCACATTACTTGGCTAATGTTGCTAACATTACCATTAGATTTCATTGTGTGGGTTTTTTTTTTTTTTTAAATAATCAGAATTGTGGAAAATTGAAGGCTGATTTGAAAACAAAGTAATTTAATAATTCTCTAAAGGATACAGATGAAAGTAGATGACAATGCTACTAATTTAAGAAACAGTAGCACCACTCACTGATTATATTGTACACTGTGTAATTTAATAATTTTTTAAGAAGTCTTTGATGCTAGTTGAAACATGCATGGTTAAACTGCAGTTTTGTCATAGCCCTAACTATGCTCATAAACTCAAAGACTAGAGTTACGACACATAACCAATGTTGCCTTGACAGAGACAGGAGAGGATTACATTATACCAAAATCAGTAAAGTAAAGTAAGGATGCTATTGCAAAAAACCCCTGGGATTTCTTTTATATTTTTATTTTTTAAAAACTCTGTTCTTTTGAACCACAAGAACACATAACATAGATCTGCACCTGCTTTCATATTGTATATATGTAGTTCCAGCAGTCATTTGTGATAAAATATATAACTAAAGTAATATCAGCTGGTAGGAAAGAAAACAGCAGCAGTAGTACAGTGTAAAGGGGGTCATTCCACACCATTGTCTGAGATATTACCCAAATCACTGCTTCCCATCCTTGTGAGATTAGATGTAATGAGCTTAAGAGTGTCTGATTACACGGTGCATTTGTACAGAATCCAAGTCCGATTTCAAAGGTCCCAATGTTGATGGTGGATTGTTGAAGAGTTAAGCAATACTCATATTCTCAAGCTATCATTAACTTGCGTTGATCTTGTAAGGAGAATCTCAACATATCTCACAGATATGTTGAGGGTCTCTTCATTTCGTCACAGAAGGTTCGGCTGCTGGACTGCACTGATAGCCATGACTGATCTATTATTAATGGAATTCCCGAAAATATGTTTTTGTTTTTAATTACTTGATTTATCATTTTATTGAATTCTTTGACCATTTTTTTATTAACCAAGTTGAAAATCTATAGTGATTTTTTTTTTTACTGCCTTCAGATATTCATCTCTACATGACTTCTGAAGAATGTTACTTCACATAGAATCAAATGTTGGTACATATGGAACAATGTTTTTCTATTTGATCCTCAAATGTCATCATAGGTGTCAAATTTTCATACTGATCTGACTATAACAAATATAGAGATCATAAAACTGTTTCATGTAAATGCCATGAGATGTTCATTAAAGAGCATCTCAATGTGTACTTCACATAATAAGCCACGTTTTACTTTAGTTTATTGGCATATTTCAGTCTTCCTGTACATCTGTGATGACAAATACATGTGTGGAAAATATATTGAGAACTACAGAAAAGCTGAAAGAATGCGTGAAGTGCCACTCTGATTTGCGTTTGAGTCACCTCTTTGCAACTTCCTGCATCCTGCAGCTGGGTAACCTGACTTACCTGCTGTCTAAAGCTTAGAGCTGCCACCTGCTGTTCGTATCAGGAACAGGTAAAGGTTTCAGAGCGTCTGCAGACCTGAAAGACCTGGGCTCATGTTTACAGAACGTGCCAGATGTCTGTTGAAGCCAGACAAACCACATCTACATTTCTTTCTCTTTTTTCTGACCAGAACTCTTTTTTTTATATTATTTATTAATATTTGGGGGGATTTTTAAGAATAACAGCTGGTATTTAGCTGGCAGCATGGTGCATTATTATTGAATAAACAGTTGTTTGTTAACTCATAAAGCAATCTCTGAACTAAATTGAATAATTGGCTTTATGGGAGAAACTCATAGGTGGCTGCAGGTTTTTCTCTTTTGAAAAAGAGTCAAATTTCTGAGACGCTGCTTCTGGAGGAAATGATCTCATGTCTAACTGCTGGAGACTTTACCCCGACAGCGAATCACGTTTTCCAGACCCTTTTTTCCCCTCTTACAGTGTGTGCAGAATATGGTGGAAACCTTGTTTGTACATTTAGAAGTACACATTGAGCCATCCTGACCTTATGAGCAATGAATATCAGGATAGGCCACAGCGTACGGTTAGGTGTTTCAAAACCAAGATTTTTTTTCCCACTGCAATCTTCATTATTAAAATGCTTTGTTAAAAGAGGATATCTTCAATTCAGCAATTTCTCTACAGCGTCCTATTATAAAACAAGAGCTGTTCTTCAGTGGTTTTGTTTTGTATTCAACTGACACAAATTCCACCTTCCAGGAGATGACATGGACTGCACGGCAGACGGCCAGGTGTACACAAACAGGGACATCTGGAAGCCAGAGCCATGCCGGATCTGTGTTTGTGACAACGGGCAGGTCCTGTGCGATGAAATTCAGTGTGACGATCTGAGTAACTGTGAGAAGATGTACATCCCAGATGGCGAGTGCTGCCCCGTGTGTCAGACTGACTCATCAAGCAGCGGTGGGACGGGGAGTTTTGGTGAGCCTGAACCTTTTGTCTGTGTTTGTGGAATTGAAGAAGAATGTTTTTTATTTAATCTGGTTGGTAGAAGACACGGTGATTCAAAGAAAGGCCTTCTCAGATCTTTATCACGCTTTAACACAAATTTAATCCCAAAGAGAGGGCAAGAAATTAAACAGCATCGATTAAATAAACCTTCCCTACCATGTAGTTCAAAGCTTTCAGAAATAAAAGCTATAACAGCAGATTGTTTGGGTTTTTTAGTTTTGACAGGCTGCCAAATAATCTACTGAGATGATGTATGAATTACTGCTGCCAGCAGCCTGCTGCACATCAGTAGCCTCACACTAAGAATGACTGACAACCGATTAATTGTTTTACTCGTCTATTTTGCTTTTGACTGACCTGCGTGTTTATCCCATAATGATTAATGAATTTCTTTGGAGCTGTTTCAGTATATGCTGCCTACTGAGTTGTTACACTGATGATTTGTCTGCATATTCCTTACATGTTTCTTCCTTACAATTTTTCTATGTTTCCTCCTATAGATGGGGGTAGAATTTACAAGGTAGGCCAGTTTTGTGATCCTATACTTTATGTTCGCTCTGACTTCCACTGTCATGTCGTGTGAGTCTGAAAGTTGTTGTCACTTCTTATTGTTTGCGCAGGGTCAGAAGGGAGAACCTGGAGATGTTCCAGTTGTGAGTGTTTCCTACATTTAAACCTGCTTAACTGACAATTTTAAATCCAAAAACGTAGCAGGATGAAACTGATGTGTTTGATGATTTCCCTGCAGGTGACTGGTATCAGAGGCCGCCCTGGACCTATGGTGAGCATCTTTTTTTCTTTCTTTACCGGCAGGATTTACCAAAAAGAACATTGCTAATGTTCATCCACCACAGTTGACACTAGATGGCATGAGAGGACAGCCGCATCCTGCATAACTTCACCTTAGAAGGAGGTCTACACAGCAGGATAGGCCTCCAGTCAGCTGGGTCACGGTGGCAATTCAAGCCGTGCCAAGCGTGCTCATTGTTTTGATGTTACTGCAGAAGTGTCAGGGTCAGATTTTTTTTATTGATTCTTCTTGTCTATTCTGACAGGGACCTCCCGGCTCACCAGGAGAAAGAGGATCACACGGACCCAAAGGAAGGCCTGTAGGTCACATCAACAAGCATTCACAGACAACTTAAGAACAGAATATAAAAAGCATGAAGATAGGAAGATAGAAAATCTGACCTTTTCCTGTTACCAGAGCATCACATCCTTCCTCATTTTTTTCTGGCAGGACCTTTAGAGAACACGTGGGTTTGCACAAAATAACAAACCACAGTAGTATTTATTACCTTAATCAAGACAACGCCATCACTTTATTGTGTCTTTCTCCATTAGACTACGGCAACACTAACAATATTTATCATCTTGCATCATATGCAAGCTATAAATAAGGACGTCATGTCTGTATTATCGGTTTGAAACACCCACTTCGCTATAATTCACATGACATTTGAGCTTTTTCATTACTGGGTCATGAGAATGGATCCTCACTAACTCACTCAGCTTAAAGCCCATTCGGTTCAAGGACAAGTGACTAACGGTCAAAAAGTGATGTAATGTGGAAATTTGATCTATGATGTGCTTAGCAAGCAAAGACGTGGCAGCATGATGAATGAATGTGCTCTGCTTGGTGGAGTTTCAGCAGAGTTGAGGGCAGCATTTTGCTGGTGATTTATTAATACATAACCAATGGTTTTCCTGTTGCACACGCTTTACAGCTCGCAGTTCATAAACAAATGAAAATTAAGTTTAGGTACATCTGTTTTATTATTTTCTTATTGAAGTCAGTGACATGTTCTAGAACACCTTCTGGCTTTACTAACTAATTGATTGGTCTTCATTTGCATCTTTACAATAAAATCCAAATAAGAGCTGAAACCCACTGCTGAAAGGAATAAATCAATATGTGTGTAAATCAGTGTGAGCAGTTTTAAAAATACCTTTTAAAAAGTAAATTAAACTCTCTCTCTCTCTCGTTTACTCTCCAGGGAATACGGGGCCCTCAGGGCTTTGACGGCGAGCCTGGCATACCAGGTCAGCCTGGTGAACCAGGACCTCCAGGGCATCCATCACACCCAGGGGTGAGCCAATAAACAGAAACACTAGAGTTTAAACTGCAGGCATCCGTGTCAAGCCTTACATGGTAAGCTAACCTGCAGTGTTTTACCTGCAGGGCCTGGGAGCCCAGATGGCTGGAGTGACTGACTCAAAAACAGGACCCATGGCCATGTTGAGTGGCTCCAGGGTAAGAGCATGACAGCACTAATATGGACCGACCTTAACTGGATGTTTAATTAAATCCTTCAGCTGAAAAGCACCAAACTGACACACCTATTTATCTCAAGAAATTAGCTTTGTTCCTGAGTGGATAACTTTTTTTCCCCACTTGAAGCTTTGGCAGAAAACTTTGGCACCAGTCTAGAACAGGTGTTCTCATTTCTTGGAGTTTCCCTAATACGTCTAGTACTTAATTAAATAAAGCTCCAAGCTCCAATAAAGCTCCTATGTTTTGCTAATTATGGATAAAATATAATTAAATAATGGTGTTATATTTTCATTAACTCTATTACTTTGCAGTTCCACATCTTCTGTGAGTTCCTTCGTCTTTTCTGTCTCACTCTGTATCTCCCTCTTGTTCAGTCTTTGGCAGTTTCTAAAAGAAAAATGAAAAGAGCCACTTTTGAAATTTCTTTTCACTTTGGGTTTGCAGCCTGTCCAAACAATGTGACCTGCAGGAATTAAGATATGAAAAAATGTGGTTAAAATGCATGTGTGTGCTGTAAACTTTGTCATTGAATTATGAAATAGTGCCTCTTCAAAGTCATAAAAAGGTTTAATTAAATAAACCTTCTTATGGCAAAAAGTTGATCATTAGTCACTTTATTCAGCGTTTCCAGACATGCATATGGTGCATATTTTATTAAGCACTTTGACTGTTCACCGTTGCATTTACGCCAATACTGAAAGGTCAGAGTTCACATATTGTCTTTGTATCATTTAAAGTCCGCCCCATGTCAGTTTGTCGTTTTGCTGTAATGCTCCACTTTGATCCCAATAATAGGAGAAGACAACAAGCTAATGCTACTGTTACTTACTTGTGGATTAGGGCTAATTTATGTTGATGCATTGGGGTCAGTTTCCTTCTGCAGCAACGACATCAAGAGAAGCAATAGGGATGCCATTCACTTCCATAACGTCCACTATGGATTCTGTCTTATTTGCAGAGAGAATAAAGTCATGAGAACAACCATAACAGCAAGATACTGAACCCCAAGTTGCTCTGCATTCGTTGCAGTATGAATGTGTGTGAATGTCAGATAGTAAGCATATAGAAAAGAAGCGCTTGTATCAATGCCTGAATGAGGCATGTTGTATAAAGTGCTTTGAGTGCTAGAGTGGAGTAGAAAAACATTCCATAAGAAGCAATCCATTTATTAACAGCTCAAACACAAACAGAAGCGCACTTTGATCTTCACATACGCTTACCTCCAGACAGTGTTGTATTTGTTGAAGCCTAAGTAGACCTGTCTGCAAAACTTTGCACTGCACCAGTGCAATGCGATGGTGGAGCTTTGATTTACTTCACATTTCGGGTGCAGTTGACTAGTCAGCAGCTGATTAAACATGTTAAACGTTGATGATGAAGAAACACGGTGAGCACAGAACTGGAGCTGGTCCTCTCTGAGTCTTCATGTCAGCAGCATGTTGCGCCCTCCCCCGTTTTCCCACAGTGCATCCTGGCGTTCTCTCTTCCTCACCAGCAGCACCTCCTGTTTCCTCCTCCTCTGCAGGCACCTCCGCTGCTTCTGTGTCTCCTGATCCTGAATGTTTAAAATCCAGTAATGCACCCTGCCTCAGGTTGTTTCCAGTACTCTCTCGCCTCACTCTCTGCAGGTGTTCACCACCCCCTCCCAGGAGCAGCCCACGAGCTTTGCCGTGTCAGAAACACTCAGAAACAATCAGAAACAATCTTGCCCTTATCAACCTCACTCAGCGAGTCCCTTTTCCCCGCTTTTCCCCTGCTCTGCTTACTAACCCCACACCTCCAGGTCTGTTGTTCGCTTCCTCAGTGAAGGGCTCAGGGAAGAAATCCCAGCCTCCTGGAACATCCCATGCCTGCGTGTGAGCAAACAGGAAGTCAGTTGGCGGGAATCTCATTTGAGCATGCTCTCTGTGGACTGTCTGCGCCTTCACTCTGTGAAAAAGATTTAAAAAAAAAAAAAAGTCCAAATATGTGGAGCAAATTGAACTGGGCTTTCTTCTAAATATTGTTCTTAACTAAGCTTTTCAATAACTGCAGATACTTTTAGAAAAAGTATGAATCGATGGCCGAAGGAGTAAAACCTCCTGACTAGAAAGCCTCCCAGTAACTTCAAATGGTTTTGAGATGAGCCCCTGTTCTTTATTGTGATACAAGTTATAATTTATTATCTAATTATAATCTTTTATCTAATGTTATTACCCAATTCATATGTAAGTTAATAAACAAAGTAAATTAAGTACTACTTCCCAAAACATTATGCTAATTAAACATAAAGATTACAACTTTATGAGGTTTCACACATTTTTGTGTTTCCTGAACAGTTAATGAAACAAATCTATTTCATTATTTTATATCTTTGTTATTTTTTTATTGTATTTCTTAACACTTAATGTCTGTTAGATATTTGTCTTGTTTAACTTTCATTTTCTTAAGTGTTGCAAATACCTAAATAAATAATGACAATAAAAATGAGTGTGTGCTTGTGTCTCCTAATTTGCATTTGGTCATTTAGATGAGTTAGCAGGATATATATGTAAATGATATTTAGATCTGCAGTAAGTAAATTATATAGAAGACTTTACAGCAGCATGATCTCGCTATAGAAACAGCTACTGTTTCTGTGCACACCCACAGAGTGTCTACTATCACATAGGTGTCATAAGTATCTCTGTGAATGGAAGTAATTCACTTGATTTTTAACTGCTGCAACAAAAAAGACGAACATAAATAGATATATTAACTTAATAGTTTTTGAATAAAACACATTTAACTGATCTGACGTTGTCTTTGTTTCAGGGAGAGAACGGAGCAAGAGGACCTCCTGGGCCGAATGGATCACCTGTAAGTTTGCAACATTTTTATTAATACTGGAGTGGCAATTTATTATTTAGTAGTTCTTCCTGTTTTGAATGTTTTATCCTTCATTTTAAGGGTCAAGCTGGACCACAAGGATCTCCTGGAGATGTTGGTGATCCTGGACATATGGTACTCTAACTTCAAGCATGCAATTTCTCTGTTCCTATATTTTCATTTACTTAATGTTATTTGATTTTTTTGTTTTTGGTAAGCTGCTCATTAGAGAAAATTTTGCTGTCAGAATGATGGGCTGTTGCTGAGTGTTTGCAATCTGTGTTTGTCAGGGTTCACCAGGGCAGAGAGGACCTGAGGGCCCTCCGGGGAAGCCAGGTGAAGATGTAAGTTAGCTTTGAGATGTTTGTCTGCCTCGACTTGTGAAACTTTAGAGAATTAAAAAAAAACAACAAAAAAAAAAACGATTGTACTTTATTACGGAAATTGATCATTTCAGTAGAAGGGGGCAAGGTGAGTGGCCACCATTTATACAAAAGGTGGCTTAAAAGAAAGAGGAAAGGAAATAAACTGGCGATGACAGAGAATGAACTGAGAATCTGCAGGAAGACTGATAAGGATCATTTGGAATTGAATCATGCAAAGTGCACAAATTAAAATGTGGAGTTGGAAATGAATAATATGGTTCCCCTGTAAAGGTATACATGCTTTGATAAATTACAAAATAATAAAATCTGTCACTTTAGATGTTTATAGGTCTTACACGGTACACCTCAAGCACATTAGAAGCACCAACAGAAACACAGAACCCAACATAGAAAGACGTTTTACAGTCTAATGTGAAAATGTCATTTCCCCACACAGGGAGAATCAGGCAAAGCAGGAAATAGTGGAGAAGTTGGATTCCCTGGATCAGCAGTAAGCTTTAAATTAATAAAAATTAAATCCTGTGCTTTTTAAAATGATTATTATTAGAAAAAACTAATAATGTTCTACTGTGGTTTTAGGGGCCTAGAGGATTTCCTGGAACACCTGGGCCTCCAGGCCTGAAGGGTCACAGAGTGAGTAATCCTTGTTAGAAGCACTTTAAAACAAGTACCAGTGGTATGATGATGAAGTGAACTGACTTCACTTTGCTTTAAACTCTGTCATTCACTTTCTCCATGTTTCCTTAAGAGTAAAGTCAGTGTGCTTAGCCCAGCTCTGCATACACAACATAAAACAGTATGTGAGTCTTTTTCTATCTTATTAACAGGGCCACAGTGGACCTCTTGGACCAAAAGGTGAAACTGGAGCTGTTGGATCCAAGGTATAACTGATGTCAAATCGACGGTCTGTCAGTTTGTGCCACTGGTGGATTAGATGGTTCCCATTAAACACTTTGTTTTGTGTCTTTTTGCAGGGTGCCACAGGGCCCAGCGGTCCAATGGGAGCACCTGGACCTATGGTAAGCTATTCTTAAAGTTTCTGTTGCTTGTTTTTAGTCTCCACAGAGCCAGTAAATGCTCAGAAACCAAGTGACAGTAACAAATTGCCTGGAGCAGCCCCGTGCAGATGATGCAGTTTATTATTCTTTTAAGCAGGCGTGGACTTCAGTGTCGGCTGCTTTTGGATTCTGCTCTCATTTTGAATCAACTAAACATATATTCACTTTCCTGTAACTAAAGCTTTTCACCTTAAACCTTTGCATAAATAAAAAGTAGGTGTAATTTATCACTCTCTGTGGATAACAGGGTCCTGCAGGGATGCCGGGCGAGAGAGGACGCCCTGGACCAGGTGGTATAGCGGTAAGGGCGATGACACCACCTGTGTGTGTGTGTATGTGTATATGTGTATATATTACTCTGACTTTTGAACCAAACTGATGTTTACCTTGCAGGGTAAGCGTGGTCCTCCTGGTAATATCGGGAAATCTGGTCCGATGGTAAGTCGCAATATGCTGTGTTTTACTTTTGTGAGTTTACTGTGCACCAAAAAGACTAGCATGACTTTTTGGAAATCCAAATTAGATGCTTAGGTTAAACTGAGGAAAATATATTTGGGTTGCAATCATCAGTCTTATTTTAAACATGTTTATGTGTTACTCCAAATAAACATATGTGAACTAGCCACATGAGCAATAACGGACACAGAAAAGTAGTGATACTTGCATGGTTGCTGTGCCCTGTTGTATGTCAGCAACCATTATGTTTGCATAATTTTAGATGTGAATTGGGTGATGAAGTTACAGTAACATCCTACTGTCAATACTCTTTCTTAACAGGGCCCCTTGGGTCTCAGTGGATCACCTGGATATCCAGGGGCCCCAGGTATGAAGGTAAGTAACAAAGAACATAGCTATTTGCTCTTTTATGCTTTCAAAGCCAAACATATCACTTTTATTGTTTATATTAATTGTTCTTGGCTTTTGTTTTCCACAGGGACAGCCTGGCCCCACAGGTGTCCGAGGTCCAGAGGGGGCACAAGGACAGAGAGGAGAGACCGGTCATCAGGGGAGACCTGGCCCCATTGGCATCAGGGTTAATTTCTTACTTTGTCCATACTTACACGCCACACTTTCACTTTTGCGCATTGATTTAATTTTCTAATTAGAGAGTTTCTATGTTCACAGGGGCCCATGGGAACAGATGGAGGCCCAGGTTCCAAAGGACCAGTTGTAAGTTAACACTTATTTACTCCAGGCTTGTTATTATTAAGACTAAGTGAAGTCACAAAAAGAAACACGTTTTAATTTCTTACAGGGTACTGTTGGTCCGCAAGGTTCAGGCGGCCATCTTGGGCCCCGTGGCCCACCAGGACCTCAGGGAAGCACTGGTCAACCTGGGATCAAAGGACAACTGGTAAAAGGCCTCAGAGTTTGAACTGAATTCTTGCTTTTAACTGCCAGAGATTTTGTAAATGCTTAATGAACAGTAAGCTATCGCTTTATGTGCAGGAGACTCACATTTTTGCATTTCTGTGTCAAAGGGAGATGTTGGTGTTGGGGGATTTAAAGGAGAAGCTGGACCTAAAGGGGAACCGGTAAGATTCAGATCAAATAGTCAAACTGATGCAGATTGCATTATAAATCCAGACTTGCCTCTTACTCAGTCTTCTTGTTCCATGTGTTGATTTTCTAGGGTCCGCCTGGTTCCCAGGGAGTGATCGGACCTCAAGGTGAGGAAGGAAAGCGAGGACTACGTGGAGATCCCGGCTCTGTTGGGCCTCCTGGTCCTGTCGGTGAAAGAGTAAGCCTGGATTCTGCTTCCTACTCTAACACTCACCTTTCACGTAGTTCCTCTTCCAGGGCAGGAGTCAGCTCAGTAATTTGTTCACACAACTTTGCAGTTTGGGAAGTCAGAATTAAAGGCACATTAAATTATAGTTTCTGGGATTCTTCACTTTACTGATGTGGTTTAATATGCACATATTAAATCATCACTTCTCTTTCAGGGATCTCCTGGAAACAGAGGATTCCCTGGTGCAGATGGGCTGCCGGGACCAAAGGTACAGTTTGTTACCATAAATCATGCTATATATACATAATGATTACATTTGTGCTCTGAACACTTTATTTACTGGTTAACCTTTTGTTTACCGCTTGTTTACTTGCTTTAATCAGCAATTTTGTTTTGTCAAAAGGGTGCTCAAGGAGATCGTGGAATATCAGGCCCACCAGGACCAAAAGGTTCTCTAGGAGACCTAGGGCGCACAGGAGAACCTGGTCTACCAGGTGCAAGGGTAACACAAGAACTTGGCATTTTCCTTTTTGAGCTGCAGTATTTCCGAAAGTTTCTCTTTATTGCTCTAGCTTCCTATCCTTATGTTTTAAAACTTTTTCCACAGGGTCTTACTGGGACCCCCGGAGTTCAAGGTGCAGAGGGAAAACCAGGACCACTGGTAATTCTGAGTATTTGTATATTTTAATGTGTTTGAATCGCACGTACTGGAGTTTTCTTTAAAATTATGATAAATAACCAGTGTCGGTTTGTGTCATTTCAAGGGTGCCCCAGGTGAAGATGGTCGCCCCGGTCCTACAGGGCCCATTGGAAACAGAGGGCCTGCAGGAACCATGGGAGTCCCAGGCCCCAAGGGCTTCAGTGTAAGGCTGCAGCGTCTCTGAAGCTGTGCCCTAATAGTCAAGTCAGTCTAGTAACGTCATGTTCTGTCTCTAATTCGATATATTTTACTCTTAAAGGGTGACCCAGGAAAGACGGGGGAACAGGGATCTGCAGGAGTGCCAGGTCAAAGAGTGAGTACTATTTTGAGTGCACAAGTGCTGAAGTACGGCAACAAAAAGTGCTCTATGATTAGTTTTAGACTTATTACAGTCAAAAAGTTGTACTTGGGGCCTTGTGCACTTACCTTTTTGATTATATGGCAGAAAGGGAAGGACCCCCAAATAACTTTCAGTGAGTAGCAGGATGATATGTCAGCATTAATGATAAACAGTTAAAAAATGTTTTTGTTGTTTTCAGGAATTGATAAAAAATATATATACACTTGGATTTATTAGATCTTTCATGAGCACAGAAGTCATTATTAATGCAATCAACCTAAACCGAACGCAGGCTGCTAGGAGATGAAGGAGTGGATCCCCATCAGGTGTGTAATCGGCAGGATTTATAAGTGTGACTTTGTCCACAGGGTCCTCCAGGAAAAGATGGAGAGGTTGGGCCTGCAGGACCCCCTGGCCCACCTGTAAGTGTCGGATTACTATTTTTTAAAAACTTTTTGCTAAGTCCTTTTTTTTTTTTTATTATTGCTGTTGATTACATAGAAGTGTTTGTCCTCTAACAGGGTGTTGCAGGAGACAGAGGAGAGCAGGGACCTCCAGGTGAAAATGGCTTCCCGGTGTGTAATGTTTTTGAGGCACTGTAAAAGGACAGAAAGTTTTAAAACAGTTCATGGAGTTGGATTACTTCTGGTTCTAAATAATTTCTGAAAAATATCTTTTTTTGTGTGTTCTTAGGGTTTGCCTGGAAATCAAGGGCCTCCTGGAGAGTCTGGGAAACCAGGTGACCAAGTGAGTCCAACAAAAACTATGAAAGTAAAATGGCCTGCATTTGTATAGCGCTTTTCTAGTCCATAGCACCCCGAAGCGCTTTACACTACATTCAGTCATTCACCCATTCACACACTGGCAATGGCAAGCTACATTGTAGCCACAGCTGCCCTGGGGCGCACTGACAGAGGCGAGGCTGCCGGACACAGGCGCCACCGGGCCCTCTGACCACCACCAGTAGGCAAACATGGGGTTAGTATCTTGCCCAAGGATATTTGGCATGCAGCCAGGAGGCAGCCTGGGATCGAACCACCGACCTTCTGATTAGTGGCTGACCTGCTCTGCCACCTGAGCTAGAGCCACCCCAAGTAGCCTTGAGTTATATCCAATACTAAATTATTATTGCAAAAGGTCTTGGATGAATTTAAATTTCATGTCTCTTTTGGACTGAGCATTAAAAATGTAGCTTTTTTCTTTCAGGGTATTCCTGGAGAACTTGGTCCTGTGGGTCAGATTGGACCGAGGGTAGGTGAACTGCATTGATTCCAACCAGTCCAAGCTGGAGTTTGACTATCTGAGACTCAACTGGTCATATTTGTTTTTTCTAGGGAGAGCGTGGAATTCCTGGGGAGAGAGGAGAACTGGGTCCAACAGGTCTGCAGGGACCTAAAGGAATTCCTGGTGCACCTGGTCCAGATGGGCCAAAGGTATTGTTATACACCATAATCAATGTATAACTCACAAGTCTGGAGTAGTTTGGGCCAACTTGTATTAACCTTGATGCTTGTCACTGAAGGGTAGCCCTGGTCCCACCGGTGCTTTAGGTGACGTGGGTCCTCCAGGTCTTCAGGGAATGCCAGGAGAGAGGGGCATCTCTGGTCCTCCTGGTCCCAAAGGTGAAAGAGTAAGTATGTGATCATCTTTGCAAAAATTGTAGTAGTCTTTTGCAGTGCTTTTAGCCTTAGTTTTTTTCATGACTACATTCCTCTTTAAAGTGGTTACAAAACTTTTTCATTTATTGTGTTTGTTCAGGGAGCAATTGGTGAGAAAGGATCTGAAGGGACAGCTGGGAATGATGGTGCAAGAGTAAGTGAAGCATCTTTGACTTGCTGCAAACACATTTAGTCTCAGCTCACCTGTGAACAAAGGAGTGTGACAGGAGCGTAAGCCAAAACTAAAGCTGTACCCATACAAGCTTAAGACTTGTCAATGCTTGTTGAAAGAAATCTGTTTGCTGACGTGACTGCACAAGTTTATGTTAATGATGAGTGATGGTGATGAGCAAAGATCCCCAACCACATTTCTTTCCTGTCAACAGGGAGCACCAGGTCCCATTGGACCATCAGGACCTGCAGGACCCAGTGGTGAGAAGGTAGAGTCCTTATGAAACACACATAAAGCACAAAAGCAGTTTGACAGCAGTAGGCCCACTGTTCTGGGAAGGAAACTCTTTGCCCCATGCTGCTTTTACACCAATAAAAATACTGGATTCTCAATAAATTCTTATCCAAATTATTGCAATAAACCTGTGGCTTCTTTACAGGGAGAACCTGGACCCAAAGGACCGTCTGGACCACCAGGATCCAGGGGAACACCTGTGGGTACACCTCACCAGTGTTTGCATCTTACACATTAAGTATTGCTTTATTGTGCTGAAACAAGGCAGCTCATTACAAAGTAATACAAACATTTATCTTGTGGTGCAGGGGTCGAGAGGTGACCCTGGTCCTATTGGTGCTGTTGGATTTTCTGGCCCCCCTGTAAGTACACTGAAACACTTTGCTAAATATATGCATGCCTTTGACAATGCCACAGGAGATAAAGGAGGAAAAGCATCTCTGCTAATATCATTTACACCTCACAGGGTCCTGATGGCCAACCTGGAGTAAAAGGAGAGCCTGGAGAGCAAGGCCAGAAAGGAGATGCAGGGTCTCCTGGGCCACAGGGCTTGGCTGGTGCCCATGGACCTCCCGTGAGTTGCAAAATAATGTAGTTGTTCTGACACATTTTTATTTCCAAAACCACTTATTTATTGCTATACATTTAGTTAATCCAGTTTGGCTGCGAGTTCTAAATAAGTGAGCTTTCACTTCCTGCTTGCTCCTCATTAGAACAGAATCTCTCAGTTGCACACATTTCCTGCATGCGTGCACTGAGAGATTATGTTCTAGTTAAATGTTGATATAATTTTTTGTAGGGGCCAGTTGGTGTTGCTGGCCTGAAAGGAGGAAGAGGAACACAGGGAGCACCGGTAAGATCCATTGATCCTACAATTATAAGTACATTTCAAAACACTATGTTATTTTCTGTTGCTGTTCAAACCACTTCTTTTTTCCTTTTTTTGCAGGGCCCCACTGGTTTCCCTGGATCTGCAGGAAGGGTTGGACCCCCTGGCCCACCTGTAAGTACTGCCCCAAGTTAGGGTTTGAATACAAGGTCGTGAAAGAAAAAGAAAAATGTATGGGTTACAAATGTTAAACCACCAAAGATGATGCACAATCACCCGTTTATGTAAATAAATTACTTTACTGAAATAGTTTGCAAATCAAAATAAATGCTGACACAATAAAAAAAAATCTAAAATTCTACCTTTGTATATTATACCTAAGTCAAGTTTCGAAAAAGGCAAAAACAGCTATCTGTCTCCTTCCCTGTCATTTCAAAAAGGACACCATCATTCCCTCATTAAGCATTCTTGTCTGTATAACAAGTTGAATTCATTTCAGTGTGATTTATATAAAGCCAAATCTCAACAACAGTTACCTCAAGGCACTTTATATTGTAAGGTAAAGACCTTACAATAGATAATAGATAACTCCTTTATAGTCTCATATTAGTCATGCATCTACTCTGTGTTGTATGTGTTGTATTGACCCTCTGAAATTTGTACGTTAAGGCATCATTATTCTTTTCTGTGATCAATTCTTTAATATTTGTAAAGAAAGAAAAAACAGGCCAGAAAAGATCACAAAACTGGTGGCAGGATATGATCCATACACACATTTCCATCCCCCTCTTGCCGTGTCCTTCATCTGTTAACCCACTTCCCCACCCCTTGCATTTCTTTTTTATCTGTACCAACATACAGAGCAACATTTGTTTTCCTCAGATGGCTCTGCTGACAAAGATGAAGTAAATGAAGGCATGGCACACAGAATGGCTAAATGCTGTGAATTTTGGTCACTATGACATAATGCTTTACAATAAGTCTGGATCCTTGTTTCAAAAGTCTCTTTAAACTATCGGCACCAATATGGTGAACCTGACCAAAAAAATTTTTATTTAAACTTTTTACTTTCTTCACTGAATACATAATGCAGCCTTTGTGCATGTTTAAAGGAGCTGGGGATGTCCAGCTTGAGATTGTCCTGCTGGTTTCATCACCTGGGTCAAACGTGTGTCAAACAACAGAATCAGCTAAGGCTGTGTGAAATGATACAAATAACTTTACCGGCTTTGTTTTCCTACTGTCTAGGTATCACATCACCATTGTAGTTAAAACTGAACAGCACTCAAATAACAGAGGAAAGAGTTAAATATTATAACTACTAATTTCTGTCTACTAATTATAGAGATTACAAAAATGTACAAGATATGCACCTCTAGGATTTTGTTTTGTTTTCTAAAGAGAAAAGTATTCATCTGAAATTTCTTCTCTATGTGTTGGAAATTTTTTTCCTTTTTAAGGTTTTCAGTGACCACTTGGATCAGGGATAAACTTTTTTTGCTTTTACGTATTGTAGCACAACACGTCCCATGAAAAAGTGCATTTGATGCTTTCAACCACATGAAAATATTTGTGACTGTAACCGGTCTTATTAGGGTCCTTTAGGAGAAGCAGGACCCCTGGGACCTCCAGGAAAAGAGGGTCCTCCTGGACTTCGTGGAGATCATGGACCCCCTGGACGACAAGGAGAACGTGGACCTCCAGGATCACCAGGTAGCCCAGGAGACAAAGGGGACTCTGGAGAGGATGGCCCTACGGTAAAGTCAATTTTATTTTTGTTTGTCACAATTTTAATAAAAAACTTGATTTATTTAAATATTTTTTTAATCGTCCCAGCTCATACATTTTTTTTAGAAATTCCTTGTTGCTTGTTCTTCTGTTTGCCTTTAAGAGAATTTAATTTAATGTTGTCTGCTTTAGGGTCCTAATGGTCCTCCAGGCCCAGCTGGAACTACAGGGCAGAGAGGCATTGTAGGTCTTCCTGGTCAGAGAGGAGAGCGTGGGCCACCAGGTCTCCCAGGACCAGCGGTTGGTATCAAATCCGATATCTGCTGTGTACCAGCTTTGTTATTTACTAGCTTAAAAGTCTAAACTTGACATTCGTGTTCTTTAAATTGTATTGTGACTTTTCTGTTTTCTTTTTTTAGGGTCCCCCAGGAAAGCAGGGCTCAACAGGAGCGCCTGGAGATAAAGGCCCTCCAGGTCCAGTCGGTGTTCCTGGTGCTAATGGACCTCGTGGTGATCCTGGTCCAGATGTAAGTGCATGTTTTAAAGTGTTTGTGGTTCCCAACTAACGCTAGCAAAGCTGTCTAAATGTTCTGTTTTTGTTTTTTTTCTTTGTCTGGTCCTCAGGGTCCTGCAGGATCAGATGGCCCACCAGGAAAGGATGGTGTTATTGGACAAAGGGTAAGATGCAGAAAGGATCAAAATATGACATTGCAAAAAGTGCTCATCTTATATTAATCTAAGGTTGCTGGAGGGATATAACTCTTGTCTTAAAAGATCTTGTACCTTAGAATGGAATGCACAGGTATTCCAAACTATCCTCTCCAGCGTAGGCAAAGGTCTTGAAGGATCTGTGTGTTTCCTGGAGACAAAGAACCTGAGGAGGTACCAGCAATCCAAAAATGGACTGTTGAAATGGCAAAAATATTAGCGTTTGAAAAGACTGATCTGAAGTTTGGTCTAAACCTGATGTTACGAATAGAAAAAGATGTTATTTTAGGAAGGATTGAATATAAAAACATTAGTTACAATATTAGTTTACCATTAGAAAATGAGGAAAATATTCTGACTTGGGCGACAAGACCTGTGAAGTGCTTGATTCCTCTTTTCTGTTTGTTGGGAATCGACACAAACTTGTATTTTTTGCTCTTGGTTCCTCTTGAATTATTGCTTAATTTGGTGTTTTTTTATTGTGTCTGCAAATGAAGAAATGTATTTTTAACCAGGGTTGTTTGTGAATGTTTTGATGATGACAGCTAAACTTTGGTGAGCAATGCCAAAATTTGATTTTTTTTCTAGATAAGAAATAAAAAAAAAAAAATTGATTAGAAAAAGGGAAAAAATAAAGATGTTGCAGGTAGCTAACACTTACTTACTTTTTTAAATTTCCAGGGAGACCGAGGAGATCCTGGTCCAGAAGGCTTGGTTGGTCCTCAGGGACTTCCTGGACCTCCCGGTCCTGTTGGTGCCCCAGGTGATGCTGGAAGGAGAGGAGAGCCTGTAAGTGGTTTTTGTTTTTTTTCTGTTCATGTGCAGGGTGTATTAACAGATGTACCGAGGGCACATGAGGACATTCTGGAGGCAGATTTAATTGAAACCCTTAATAGTAACTGAATAATGTGTTTCAGTACAAGAAGGCTGGATGGACTCAGTGTTTGCAGAGGTCTGTGTTCCCTGAGGGCTTTCTAATGATTTTGCTCGTTTTCAGGGCTCAAGAGGACCTCCTGGACCACCTGGCTCAGCTGGAAAGAGAGGATTAGTGGTGAGTCTTCAGCTTGTGGTTATGTGAAACTATCTGTTTTATGAAAGTAAATTACCTTTTCAGATAGCTTTCAATGAACATTCATTCGGATCTCAGTGCAGAACAGCAGTAAAAGCAATCTTCATCATTTCATGACCGTAATTATGAAATACCCTAAATCTTTTATAACTCAGGGACCCCAAGGGCCGAGAGGAGATAAGGGTGACCTGGGTGACCATGGAGAGAGAGGCCAGAAGGGACACAGAGGCTTCACTGGTTTGCAGGGTCTCCCCGGACCTCCAGTAAGTAAAAATGATAATGTTGACTCTGATGACTTCTGCTTCATCTCAGAGGCTTTCCAACCTACTGCATACAGTACAGTGGAGTATTCTTCTGTTATTCCACCTTTGCCAACCGCGCTCTGAAATGCAAATCAGACAGTGATCAAAAGGATCTTTAATTTTTTATTTGAACATAATTCTCTTTCATTTTAATGCAGCGCTTGTAAATGAGTGCAGCTTCATTTCCGTTTTTTGCTAACAATGTTGTCTGTCATTATCCCATCAACCCACCCCTCATGACCCAGTTACTGACAGCTATAAGCTAGATTAGTGTATTTACTTTACTCTTGGCAGTGCCCTAAAGTGGACACTTTGTTTCACAGAAATTCAGCTGAACAAAACAAATGGTACCATTAGCTGAGTTTTCCCACTTGAGTATCATCAATAGGTTGTGTTCATCGAGTTAAAGTGCATTAAACAGACTAATAAATTTGATTTATTGCTTTTAGGGCACAACTGGTGAGCAGGGAGCTCCAGGAATTGTTGGACCCAGTGGACCGAGGGTAATTGCCACCGATTCATTCGTGTTGAGGAAGAGAATAATCTTCATATCAGCTATAACTTTGGAATTAATTTCTCATATTTGAGGCTAACGGTTCCTTATGATTTAGGGACCTCCTGGACCTATCGGGCCTCCTGGAAAAGAAGGATACATAGGACTGCCTGGACCAATGGGACCTCCAGGAACTCGTGGGATCACAGGAGAAGTTGGACCAGAGGTATTGTCTCATTACGCAGCAAAAAGTGTGTGCAAAGCTCATAAAAAGGAGCCAGATGAGAATGTTTGTTAAAATGCAGAACATCTTTTCAACAGATGTTTGGTACATAGGGAATAGGGGATGGGCAAAATTTCAATGTGTAAATAAAACCCCCAAAGAGTACAGTCTTCACACTACTATTCCAAAACCCGCAGGGCCCTCCCGGAGAACCCGGACCCGCAGGTCCTCCAGGCCCTCCCGGACGTCCCATGGCAGCTGTGGATGACCTATTCGGCGGCCCCCAGGATTACGACTCTGGGCCACCTCCTCCTGAGTTCAGCGAGGACGAAGCTCTGCCCAACAGCAATGCCTCCACCATAGTGCCCGTCGACCCCGGTGTTCAAGCCACCCTGAAAGCCCTCAAGAGCCAGATCGACAACATGAAGAGCCCAGACGGCAGCAAGAAACATCCTGCCAGGACCTGTGACGACCTCAAGAGGTGCTACCCCATGAAGAAGAGCGGTGAGTGAGGGGAGACATTTAAACAGATTTGACTTTATTAGAATGTAAATTTTTTTCTATGGTGGCCTTGAGAGGTCAAATACACTGCAACTTAGGAAAACACCAGCAAATAGGAAAATGCTGCAAAAACACAACAGGAATTAAAAAACCTGCAAAATCTAAAAACAAGAAATTTTAAAAATCATGAAACAAATCTTTTTTTTTTTAGGAAATGATAACGTGATAGAGCAGAAGCGGAAATGACAAGCTAAAAAATAAATGGCTAATAGCAAACATGTAGCCACAGCATTTTATGAATGGTGATTAAATCATGTTTTACCTCCACACTTTTTCCAGCTCACAACACTGATGAACCCTCCTCTTCGTTTATGTCTCAGTGTGAGCCTTCACATGTTTTGGTTTCCATCACGTCCCCAGAAACACTTGTTTGCGCTTTGTAAGATGTTTTTTTCCTCACTTTATAGTGTTTTGTGTGTATTTGCAGCGTTTTTCCATTTGCTGATGTAAATATTGACACACAAACTAAAGTTGCTTGCATGTAATGTCAAGGCTCCCGAGTATAGTTTTATACACATATAGTCTAATAGTTAATAGTTTAATTATTTATATAGCACATTTAATTACAACAGGAGCGTTGACCAAAGTGCTGTACAAGAATACAACATGCATAATAAAACAACTTAGAGTATTAAAAGCAAACACCAAAAAATATGAATTAACAAATAACTCTCATGCTGTATTAAAAGCCAGTAAATAAAAATGCGTTTTAAGATAAGATTTAAAAAGACTGACAGTATGAGCCTGTCTGATGTATAGTGGTAAATTATTCCACAGCTTAGGCGCTACGACTGCAAATGCTTGATCACCTCTATGAACCAGCCTCGACCTTGGTACAGCTAAAAGCAAAAGATCACTTGATCTAAGAGATCTAAGGGGGGTATAAGTCTGCAAGAGGTCAGACAAATACCCGGGAGCCTGTCCATTCAGGGCTTTGTAGGTCAACAATAAAATTTTAAAATTAATTCTGAAGCGGACAGGGAGCCAATGAAGGGAGGCAAGTACCGGGGAAATGTGTTCACATCTTTTAGTATGTGTCAGAAGACGAGCTGCAGCATTCTGGACCAACTGCAGCCTTGCCAGGCAGGTCTGGCTGACTCCAGCGTATAAGGAGTTACAATAGTCCAGCTGGGATATAATGAAATATAATGCGCCTAACAAGAGAAAGATCCACAGTTTGATCCCAGGAGGGGACACAAATCCATCCGGGGGTGCATCAGGAAGGGTATTTGGTGTAAAAAGTCTGCCAGATCAAACATGCTGTGATGACCCCTTGTGAATAAGGAAGCAGGACACGTGTGAATGTGATAACTCAAGAACAGGCGACTTAGGATTTTCAAATTGATACTGTAGTTGCATCTACTAAAACCTTGGACAGTTTGAATCTCCGTGACCTCAAGTTTTAAGAAAATCTTGAGAACCCAATAACTTGGGAAGGAAGTCACCCAGAATTTATAGCAGAGGTCTGTCTCCAAGGAGGCCAATTGCATACAGTCATCCTAAAAACTTGAGGAAATGGTATATACCTATGGTATATACCAAGCTGTAAATGGTACCATTTACAGCTTGGGAGCTTGTATGTACCCTTTAAGTGCTCAAGGAAACAGATATGTGCCTTTAATACCAATTGTTAGCCCCAGGGGTCCGTTCATGTAGACACTGACTTAGTATATCCCTACTTCTGGAAGTGCAATTTATTTCAATGCTTCCATTTTGTGATGTAGGTGAGTACTGGGTGGATCCAAACCAAGGCAGTGCAGAGGATGCCATTCAAGTGCACTGCAACATGGACACTGGAGAGACCTGCATCTCTGCCAACCCATCCAGCATACCTCGTAAAGTGTGGTGGACCTCCTCCAGGAACAAGCCTGTGTGGTTTGGAGCAGACATGAACAGCGGAACACATGTGAGCAGCTACACACTAGTTGTGTGTGTCTGTGTGTGTGAGAGCATTTTTAAATCAATCCAGAACTTAACATGTTGTACAAATTTGTGCTTTTAGTTTGCTTATGGCAACAAAGATCAGCCATCAAACACCGTCGCAGTGCAGATGACCTTCATCCGCCTGCTGTCCAAAGAGGTTTCCCAGACCATCACGTACCACTGCAAGAACTCTGTGGGCTACATGGATGACAAGACGGGCAACTTAAAGAAAGCCGTGATCCTCAAAGGCTCCAACGACCTAGAGCTCAAAGCAGAGGGAAACAACCGGTTCAGATACACAGTGGTGGAGGACTCCTGCACAGTAAGTCCAGCGTTTCAACTGTTGTAGTTCAACACATGCCTGACAATGAAGATTGAGTAGTGAGTTAATACTGGACAGGTCTTCATCAGTCAAATCATAATGATGCTTGGTGTCTGCTGGGTGTGAAAGTAGGCAGCAGTTTCTAACAGATTCTATCAGGGTTGATACAAATTGAGTTTTTCAGCTTAATTTATAGCAGGAGGTGAGTGTATGTGCATGAACACGAACACAAAATGAACAGTGTGCTTAGGGAACAAACTGAGGAATTAGATGTATTTCAGGATTTGAAAGCCTTTCTCTTCACAGAGTTCACTGACGAACCTGTGTTTTTATCTCTTTAACAGCAAGCAAATGGCAACTGGGGCAAGACCGTGTTTGAGTACAGGACACAGAAAACAGCAAGACTTCCCATTGTGGATATTGCCCCCGTGGACATTGGCGGCCGGGATCAAGAGTTCGGCGTCGACATCGGGCCCGTGTGCTTCTTGTAAAGGCGTCAGCAGGGAAGGGAAGTGTCGAGGAGAATCCCGAGACTGTTGAACTGACAGCTGATGCGATCAGCCACGTTGTACATACGAGTACCGAGGACTGTTGTGGCCCTGTGGCGAGATATTTATTGTGCCTTTCGACCCAGTTCAAGACGGCAAAGATTTGTTTTGGAATTTACATGAAAAATTGGTTTAAAAAAAAAAAAAAAAATCAGAATCATTCCTCTGTCGTCTTGTGTATGTTTGACTTCAAGCTTTGTGCATTTTCGAGGTCCAAAGATCTTACCCTTTAATTTCGCCAAAGAACATAGAAGCTTTAAACTGTTATTATGACTGCTGTTCGTAAGCCCAGAACGTTTCCACTGAAACTACGACGTATGTCCCACCACTACTAATTTTTTTAGAGACTTCTCTGTTTTCTTTTTGTTTTTTTACTTCATTGTCTGAATATAAAACATCTTTGTGGTGCTATTGAGGAAACAAATACAGCCGCTTATGCGTTCGCTGGCGCAGGTATTTTCTCATGAGAGTTCTGATGAACCGATGTCTGTATCTAGTTACTCAAAACTCTGTACCAACCATGTAGAACATTAAAGACGCATGAAGACTGTCAGTCACTCAGTGTTAGCTACCTCGTCACCGGAACTGAGAACACCATGACACTACATGTAAATCTTTTGTTTCACACAGGTGCTGTTTTGTAAGTAGTGTGACCGTTGTGATCTTCTCCCAGCTGCGCGGTACAGGGCAGGGTTTGGGGATGCCAATAAAGATCTCTCTGTCAACAATGGGGAGATGAATGAGGTGTCATGTGAGTGATGTGTGGTGATTTGTAATTCTTTTTCCCCCCCCTTCAATTATACAATTATGGTACAGTTAAAAGGTAGCACAGAGTATTCGATTTTTATGCATGTCAGCTCCCCCTTTGAAGTATCCTGGACATATATGCTCTTGAAATCCTTTTTTTTAATACTCAGTTTTATAGAATAAGACGGCTGAGTGTGCCTGTTTGCTTTGTATTTTTAATTTTTATTTTTTGCTATGCAACAAATTAAACTAAATGCTTGTTAATCCCCCTAAGCTCTTGTCATATTGATTCAGGTATAGTTAGGCTCTTTGCGTTGGCCAGTTTTGCACCTAAATTCATATTTAGTTTAATTTACTTTTTACACAAAGTTTTCAATGTGAACAGTTTGTTTTACATCTTTCCTTTTTTTTGACTGTGCTTTTAATTCTCTTGTGACCATTTGGTTCGAATTTGAGTATATTTATTATAGATTTGTTAGAATTATGCAAGGCATGGCTGCCTGCAAACACCCCCAAGGCAGAGAGGAGGAGAAGGAGGAGGAAGAGGATGAAGAGGGGGGGTTCCACACTGGAAGCAGATGCGTTTCTTCCTTTGAAAATAAATATTGAAAATACTTCTCTCTGCCTGTTCTTGTTTGAGTAGACTTCATTTTGGATCTTTATAAATTGTCTACGATAGCAGCCCCAAGAGACCTGAAACTTTGTTTTAAGAGAAAAGAAAAAGAGAAAATCAGATGTGATTTTTTTTTTTTTTTTTTACAGCACAACTGTAGCAACTGAAGAATTAGGACAACAACTGAGTGAATCACTCTCTCCCTGCCTGTGGTGATGTGCTTAAGCACCCCAGTGGTTAAGGTGAATCTTATATATGAGGAAAATCTGTTTAGACACTGGACCTAATCTGAGCTATTGCACCTCATGTCATAGTTATAGCTCATGGGACATTCACAGAAGGTAGCAGTGATATGGCAGCTAAAGACTGAACACAAAAGGAGCCATTCCCAAGGTAGAGATATTACTAATGGGAGCAAAGGACTCCGATTAGTGGAACGTGACAGGTTGGCAAAAAAAGTAAAAAGGTTACCTGGGCACAAATAGATAACTTTGTATGCAGAAAGCATTTTATGGTGAAAACATATGATGAACATAAAAGGTGTTTAGGGTAAAGTGTTAGAAAGTGACACAACACATTTATTGCTAAATTCAAGTGACTAAGTTTCTTTATTTGTGGTATATTTCTTTGGTTAAAACTCAGTCACACTTGAGTAAAAGTAGAAGAGATACTGGGTTGTTCGGTGTTTGCATTGAGTGTTTTTGTATTTATGATGAATTTCAAGTAGTTGGAGTGATCAGCTACTTGCCCAGAGGTTCATTCATTGTGCAATGTCAACCTTTTGGGTGACCACTTATGATTGCAAGGCGATTGCACAGGTGTCTTGGTGCGAGGCAACTATCGGCGTAACTTTATGCTGAACATAGGGGGAGGGGATCTCTGTCTAAATAAATAAAATCATCTGGGTAATTCCCAGATGTTTAGACATGCAACTATTTTGTTGGTAATAACTGAAATGAGTAAAGAAACTCAACAGCCTAATTATGCAAGATAATTCATAATTTTATGGGGGGGGGGGTATATTTGTTGGGTCTGATCATTGGGCAAAAGCAAGGTGATTAAAGGCAAGGTTGCAAAAATACCTCTGTCATTTTTGCAATTAACATGCTGTTCTGCAGCAACTACACCATTTGTGGAGGAACTTCTGTTTAAAATCTACCCATTCAGGTTTCTGGCTGGACTCTTAATAGAAGTAATTAATGTGAATTTCTGTGTATGCAGATGGCAATTTGTAGATTTCACAATTTATCATAATTAATTGCCGTACTATCCCAAGCAGACTGGATGAAATTGCCATATTCAATAGCAAATTGACAGCAGACAGAAGGCATCACCAGTCTTATCTCTGACAACTAACTGCAGGTGGTCACAGACCTGACACCAGTCTTTGAAGCAACCATATCAAAGGCATTGAGAGTGTAAGTTCATTGCACACAGTCAAAATCATTTTTGTAATGCCACAGTCTGTGACCGCTGTGACTTCAGCAAGAGAGAAAAACAGGGATCAAATCCTTGTTGTTAGTGTGCATTTGCACTTTAACTAGCAAAATGACACATTCTGTATTAGTGAGTGAAAAAGACGAGAACAACATGTAATCAATGTGATTAAGTTACATCAGCTTTTAAGACCTCTACTGCAAATGTGAAGAGACACCTGCAAGCTAAGCACAGTTCCACAACAACCCCCAACTTCTGCATCAGTTAAAGCTTTCACTGAGCAGCATTAATGAGCTTGGTTCTATGGAGGAGGAGATGCTATCAATGTTAACTTACTATCCTGAGAAAACATCAATATATTTAGTTGCATTAGTCCAGCAGTATTACACACCCTGCAGAAAGCTAACCACGCTAACTGCAGCTACCATGTACAATACCGCTGTTACAGACCTAAATCTTAACTCTTAAAAGCTCATTATATGTACTTAAAAGTCACAAAAGCATATTGGCTAAAAGAGGCTTTGATATTGCAGAACAGAGCAGTGACATGTAAACATATGGACTCTGTACTTCCTATTGCTAAGAGGACTTCCATTTTTTTTCATGTTTCCCTTTTGTAAGCTGATGGCAATCGCACACAAAATGTCGTGATGGCACTCGGAAAAATTCAAGGGCGTCATTGTGCTTTAGCCGAGCCTACAGCATTATAATAGTTCTGCCACTTGAAGAAAATGTTTCATAAACAAATGCCACATACAAATAAAGTCAGATATAAATTATATAACACAGAAGAATGAGTGAGGAGCAGTTTTCATAGTAGGATTTTCTTTAATATCTGTAACAGCAAAGTCAATTCAACCAAAAGTGAAATAACAGGAATAGAACTGGCTGGACAGAGATAAAAGAGCAGAAAATGAAAGGTAAACACCGAAATGGCAACTCAATCTGGTCAAAATCTGAACAGAACAAAGGACAAAGAGCGGAAAGGTCACTGAAGTAAAAAAACAAAAGAAAATATCAGGCTGGATTAATCGACTACATAACGTATGAATTAATGTGGAGTAAAATATGCGATGTTAAAAGCTCAAAGGTTTTGTCACAATATAGATTCCATTTATTTTTCTTGCCAGCTTGTGTTTGGCATACAAACAGGAATGTGTTGACAATACAGAATTCAAACGGTGCATACACACATATGAAAATTCTGCCACAGAGTGTACCATTGAACATATCCACTATTTACAACTGTCTCCTCCTGTGCAAGCAAAGGTACTCAAAACTAACACCTCCATACGCATTTTTTGTCTTTTTTTTATTACAAAAATAGCTCTTTACTATAATGGATCTGAGTTTACCTTGAAATATCGAAAACCAATCTAAATGCAAATGCATATAAACCTCAAGATGAAAACTGTGACATCTTGACTCGACCGTGGAGTGGATTTTGGCACTTCTTCATACAAACGGGTTGAAAGTGCACCTCGAAGGGTTCATCTTCTCAGCATCAGCAGCGACTGTCTAGCGGGTCCAGAGAGAAGACGGTGCCCTCTAAGGTTAGTCCCATTTTGAACCCCTCCTGGAAGACATGAAGCCACACAGGGCCGCTTTTATAGACACTCAGGCCCGCTGGAAAAACCTCAGAGGCAAAGACAAGCTAAACGCTACTGACACCGCATCATGCTGGGTCATGCATTTTAGACAAGATCAGAAACGGCAAGGCATGAATCCTAATAGGAAAACTCAATTATAGCAGATCAAAGTAAGTCGAGCTTATTTTGCAAATGAGGCCGTCATGCACCCCCAACATTGTTTATGTGCAAAACAAATATTTTCAAGCTTAAGCAGTGCGTATTTGTTCTTGTTAATCAAAAAGACACAGAGTAAGTCATGAAGAAAGCTGAGCTAATGAAGCTGCCACAGATGCACTGGCAGCATCGGTGCAGTCTGCAAATGTGAGCGCGTGCAGCTGCATTCAGAGCGTGCAAGACGAAAACACAACAGCACAAGCAGGGGGTAAAGGACTACGAACCATCTCTGCCGCTACGAGTGAGAGAGGGAAAGAGATACGTTCAGCTGTTAGTCATTAAGAAGAGAAAGAACAGGAAGGAGAGAAACATCAGAGCAACGCTGCCTCCTACTGGCGACACGCTGCCAAAGCTCAACAGGTGTTTAACAAACTGAACCTTGGATGTCGCAGTTTTGAAGTCACAACTTTTTAAAGCAAATGTTGTCATTTTCAGGCGGTTTTTACAGATTCATGTGAACATGGTGTAACTACACTGATAACTGTGTGACAGCACGAAAACAGAAGCTGCAGCAGCTTTTCAAACCCTTTTTTCCCATGTCCTGCTATTGCAAACAGAAAAAAAGCACCGCTACAAATCCACTTAATTAGTCTCATCTGTTAACAAGGCTGCGAGGTGTGTTTCTAATAATTACCAATTACAGGACAGGAAGCCCTGCGAATAAATACCACCGACTAAAGGAAACTATTTCAGGATCACTTTTGTAGTTTGTTAGGAAATGATGGATCCAATTAATTCCACTTCTGCACTCACTGACCTTTAACAAGAACGTGCATTTGTCTGTTAACACAAATCTGCTACAGTGGGTGTAAGATAAATTCACACACTTAACAAAAAAAAAAAGTTGTTATCTTATACATGAGATCATATATTCAAATCCCGATTTATCGCTTTGGATTAAATGACTGAACACAAGCTCCTTTAGCTCTCTCAGTTTTTGGCAATCCCCACAAAGGTTTGAGACGCAGTCTGAAAGCAAAAGTTTATTTCTAATAAGCACCATTGGTTTTTTTTATATTACAGATCTGACTACAATATTAATTTATGGCTCCATCCCAAACACAACAACAATTGCTTGAACTCGCTCTGCTGTAATATCACGACATTTTCATGCAGGCAGGAAAACAGAGTGATACACTAAACACTTTTAATTAACACACTCTTTTATGAACACATTAGTGTTTCTGTGTCTTCTGATTAAAATGAATAAAGGAGCTACTGTTACCCATTGATGAGTCACTAAACCTTTCCTCATTAGATAATTCCACACAAATTGTTTCTATTGCTACTGCATTTTTCTACTCAAACATTATTTATTGTAATAAAGTGTGTACTGTATGGTGGAACTGATGTGGAGGCAATTACCGCGGTGTGCACTGCGGTTAGACAACTGGAGTCTGTTACTAGGTTCAGCTAAGGCGTCGCTTGTGATGCGCAAAGCCTTTATTTACGAAAGCAAGGGGAAAATCTTTAATCTTCAAAGTAATGGTTGTGATAATAAAAAGAAGAAAACAGTTTCACAGTTTAAGCAGCCTGCCTGCAATTCTTCTGAAAGAGACACAGCGATGAGCTCACCTGCATCTCATCCAGCTTTGACTGGATGTCTGGAGGGAAATCAGCTGCCCCGCAGGTGAACGGATCAAACGGCTCTGCACCAAACAAATCTTTACCTACATGCACAGAGCAGATCAACACTGTAATGATCAAGGAGGCACATCGAGGGGGGAGGGGTTAAAACACCGAAATGCAAATAAGTTTTTCACTTACTTATATCTGGTGGCAATGTGGTGGGTGGAGGGGGTGGGCAGCCGTTGCTGGCTGGTGTGGGCACCAGTGGTGTCACAGGGGAGAAGGGAACCATGTCAAAAATGTCTGTCGACTGCGGCTTCATTGAGATACTCCCCGCCTGCATACAAAGTAATGGTTGAGCCACCGGCAGAGACCTGTAAGTTCACCCATGCACAAACTACACAGCTATTTTTCTCTCTTTTTTTTTTTTGCATCAAAGCAAGGGAAGAAGAGGAAGACGAAGCACAAGCACCACACAGACAAAGGCAGGAGATAACAAGGCTCCAGGGACAGAGAGACAGCACAGAAAAAGAGAAGCGGAGGGTGTTTACGCGAGGCCGCGGGATGCTGCAGCCCTCATTGGGTTTAGGAGGGAGGAGAGCGGGTTTGGCAGGCGGAGGAGTTAGTAGCCCGGTGGACAGGTTGGACTCCGGTGAGCTCATAGGAGTGAGAGTGACAGAGGAGATTTCCAGACAGGAGAGCGACTTGATGCTGTGGCACCAGAAGAGAGAGGACGGCCTCTGCAGCATGTATGCTTCATTAGCTGCGTTTATGTGCAGCGGCTGAGAAAAAGATCGCAGACAGGAAATGACCAGAAAGAGAGAGACAGAGACAATATTATTCAGTGTTGTAGAATAGGGGAGCTGTGGGTAATTGCATTCTCAGGAGGCTGTCACAAGTGCTGGCATTTGCCCCAATTAGATGCTGAATGTATCGCATTCCTCATCAGACCAATCAGGTGTGTAATTGCTTTGCTTCAGATACAGACCCCTGCTGCCTGCCTCCAGATAGGCCTGGTCATTCCAAACCGGAGTCGTGCATTTAATCGCACAAACACAATCAGCAAAGCCAGCTGTCCTTAAAAGTACTTTTAAAACTCAACAGTTTAAATTTAAGTTTAAATCAGGAATCTTTTAGAATTAAACGACGGTTTAGGTTGTGCACTTCTGGCTCATTCAGAATGCTTGAATCACAGATTATGTTATTAAAGAGTGCTATTACATTAGTCAGCTGTTTCGTACATAATGAAAGTCTTTGAATTAAACATCTCAAAAGGAACAAAAGCAGTTTTGTACAACTCAACAATTCAGCTGATTCTAGTGGCGTTGCTTTGTCTGGTATAACAGACACTTCAGGTAGTTTTAGATGGATATTGCAGATATTGGATATTGTAATGCAGTCACTCTATTGTTCCCCGTGGCTACAGTAACTGCTGTTGAAAAGGACAGAAATCAAAGTCTAAGGTCTCATTTTCTTCTGTAAAATCTACTTTTCTAAACTGAAGTTTGGCATGCTACGCAGTTTGTTCTTACTGAAGGTACGTGTGCTATCATCAGCTGTTCTTCAAGCTCTTGCAGTTGTTTCTTTAGTTCAGAGTTTTCCGTTTCCAGTTCTTGAATCTGCAAAAGATACAAACAGAATCAGGACACAGGGCCGCAGCAGAGTGCAGAAAAATATTTGATGTCAAAGTGCAATTTGTGTAATTTGCTTATGATACAGAGTCACGTTCGAACTGCTCACATGTCTTTTTTTTAACAGAATTCGACACAAATGACAAAACACTGTACTTTAGCACACTGCTAAAAACTAACTATTATTAAGTAATTAAGCTGTCGCGTCAACAATGAGATACTGATATTCAACAAATCTTTCCTGAGACTTTGCTGAAATATTGAGATTATAATAATCAAGAAAAACCTATGACGTCTGTGAACTCATCAGACAAGTTGATAAGTAACCAACTCCACACAGCTTTAAGCCACAAAGGTATAGGATAGCAATGGCTAGTTAGCAAGCTAACTTCAGTGCATATCAACAAAATACACAGAAATCTGCCATGATGTCATAACTAAAATTATCGACAAAATATGCAAAAATGAAAGTTAATTATAAACACCTTTAAAACAGCCAACAAAAACACTAGTTTAGTTGTTTCCTGTAAGGTTACATAGTGTTTAACAAATGTTACTCAAATGGGAACCCTGAAAACCATACATTTCACACCTGAGCCTCAAGTCTCGCAGCCCGGTATCAAACGACTCAGGGACCGGTACCGGTCCGAGGCCCGGAGGTTGGGGACCGCTGTATTAGAACACACATGCTGCTTTGCTGAGTATTACCAGCAGGGGGCAGCAGAAGTGA
The DNA here is from genome assembly GCF_057382185.1 of Mchenga conophoros. Lineage (NCBI taxonomy): Eukaryota > Metazoa > Chordata > Actinopteri > Cichliformes > Cichlidae > Mchenga > Mchenga conophoros. The sequence goes on from NC_140541.1 coordinate 34,115,400, forward strand.
TTTTGGGATTAAATCAAAATAAACGGTAGATCCTTGCCAAGCTCTGCTCAATAGCTATTTCTGGACCTTTGCTTCTATCACAAGGTCTTTATCAGCAGATGTTTATTCATGCTGAACAATTTGAACTCAATAATCACTAAACTTTTAACATGGCTCTGTGTCTGCATGTCTGTGTACATGTTCATAAACTGCTGAGTTGGCTGTACTGTTTAACACACTTGAATACACGTCTGCTTAACCACAGTCCTCCAACTGAGGTTAAAGTACACGTGAGGCTGGTGTTTAGCTAAAACATCACGTCCCCAATTTGATCAAATTTATATGAATATCTGAACAAATCCAATTTTAAACACTTCCCATGGGACGGCTCCGTGTTTTCAGCTGGGCGTACAATAATTTGACTACAGGCTGGCTCTGTTACAACAGAAGTCTGCGTCATTAATATTCATTAACAGTTTTTTTCCTTTTATCAGCACAGCTTAATTGTCCACACTGGATGATTTAAGACAATCAATAGAAACAAGCTCCGCATTAATTAATAAAAACATCAATGCATCTGCACGGTGGTACACGCTGTCAGAGTGTGTGTGTGTGTGAGCGAACGAGCTCCGTGAGCTGGATGTGAGACGCACTCGTTTCTGCAGGGTTCCAATCTGTTTCCTGGTTTCCACGTCTTTGCCTCCAGACTCCAAGAACTTCTTGTAGGCCAAATCAAAGGCTTGGCCGATAGTTAAAGTTATCTCTTCTGCCTGAAGCACATAGGAAACAAAGACTGGCTCAAACACTAAATAAATGTGAGTACAGCTGTAGTTTTCACTTAAGCTGATCGTGAAAGGTTAACTGTGAGATGTCAAAATACCTTATTTTTCAGCAATCTGACTCATGTATTTCACATTTGTATCCAAGGAAACAAGCAAGCTTGTTGAAGCGGCAGAGACTTACACATTTTTCACTGTCAAAGACGTAGCAGAGGTGTTTGTTGGACTCTGAGTCTTTGCAGATAAAAGTAAATATCCTTTTATCGGTTTTGTCATCTGCGCAGAAGGATATTCTGTGTAACTGACAGTTATGCTGCACATCCTGGGGGGAAAATAAAGCATTTATTATTTACTCTGCATATGAGAGATGACTTCACAGTGTTTATTTTCCGTATAATCACAGTTGTCATATACAGTTGCCTATATCCTTTCTGGACTCACTTTTGTCTTGGGATCTAGTATCTTCACGCCATAAATGGAGATCTGAAGTTCCACTTTCGGGATCTTCTGTCCCTCCGACTTTTTGATGTGCCTCTGAAACTGCAAGAGGAAAAATTAGTATGATAAAAGTGCAATTAGCATATAAGAAAGTATGCCACATGACACACAAATACAGCTACAGTAAAAGCATGGTAAGACATTTTTACCATATCCTGGATTTCTGCATTTAAAGCTGCAACCAGCTCAAAAATTTAGATACGATGAATGTGTTGGCACTGTTTGTCATATTTCTGCTCAAAGTACAAACGTAAACACTTGTTCTGTTTTGTTCTCTAAGTATATCTGAGACCACATTTCACTTTAGCTGCTAAATATTAAAGCAAGAGCTATTGACATTAGCGAGGTGTCTTATGCTGGTGGCATGACAGATGCAGTTGTAAGGAAAGGACATGCCATGTTTGCTAAGAGTCTGAATCAAAGAGTAAAGCCAAACCAAAGATTTCAGAGATGTAACATTTAGTAGAGCTGAGATGATTATACTTTGAGTACAATTCCCTTTACAGTACACATTGTCATTTGAGGCACTGTTCATGTAAAGATTATGATTATTGCTGCTTTAAAAAGAAAGAAAAAACAGCAGTAAAACTGAATGCTGTTCTCATCAGTGTAGACACAAACCTCTGTGCAGCATATTATCTTTAAATGCTAATTAGACTTGATCGGGGGAAATGCAATCATTAAAGTTTCCTGTTTTACAGAAGAAATTAAAAGTGTGAACCATGTAGTGGGTCCATCTTTGTTCTCTGCCAAAAAACTGTTTAAGTCTTTCTTCATTTTGTTGCCAAGTGTTATAAATACAAAGTGAACTTGGCAGCGAGTTGAGGACAACAACCAATGAAATTAAACGGGAGTGTATGCTGTCAGTTGAGAAGACATGCAAAGAAGCTGATAATATGACAACTCCTTTTTTTTTATCTCAAGATAGAGTACAGAGCACAAGATTCTGACACTTGTTTGTCGGGAGAATCTGACCAATCCAAAATCTACAAACTGCAACAGCATTAAAACCATTGACAGGTGAATGACACTGATGGCCTTGTTACAATGGCACCTGTCAAGGTGTGGGATATATTAGACAGAAAGTTAACTGTCATGTCTTGAAGCTGACATGTTGGACACAGAAAATGGCTGTAACAGAAACACAGCGACTTTACCAGAAGCCAGTTGTGAGGGCTATGTGTGGGTTATGGCGCCTTAGGCTCACTGATGCATGCGGAGAATAAAGGCTGACCCGTGTGGTCTAACATCAACTCCAAATTTCTAAAACCTTAATATGGATGTGATAGAGAGGCACTGAGGCACAATGTGCATCCCAGCTTACAGAGTACATCAACTGTATATAAAAGATGGATATTGACATCAGCTGCTGGTTAGTCCAAATGTGAAGCTATGAGCTGAATGGAAACATTGAAACCAAATGTGAGGAGGAAGGTGAGGATCTGACTAAGAAACAAGAAGACAAAGCACGCTCAAGCTTTTCAATGATAACAAAGCAACAGCGTACTTTATCTCACTTCTTTGATTCTAATGGGGAACATGTTTTATAAAATGAACAACACTCTGTAATTAGGACTTAAAGCCATCTTATCAGGAAGGTTTTTGCTGAGGTCACAGAAGCTGAAAGCTGGTTTCCCTTATGTGGACCTGTGAAAAACTAAATACAACCCCATGATTCAGTAGCTTACAGAATTACCTTTAGCAACGATAGCTTGACGTAATCACTCTCCGTATGTATTTATCAGTCTCTCAGATCATTGTGGAGGAATATTGGTCTACACTTCTGCCAAAACGCCTTGAATAGATTGTATTTGATTAGCATCACCTGGCTGCTACCTGTCCTCTGAATTCCTATGGAAGTAAAAATGTTGGAATGCTCAAAAGTGAACAAATAAGGCTTTTGTGTCTGCTGCTTTCCAATCATCTTCTTGCCTGCCTTCTTTGAGCCTGGTGGATGGTTTAAATCTGTCCTCTCTGTAATTCTTCCTTTCAGACTCCTTTGTGCATCCTACTTCCTCCCCATCTCCACCTCAGACACCTGAGCCAAAGCTCTATTCAAGCGAGCTATTCTACACTCTGGTCTAGACACTGTCCTAAATCCTTTTACTGCAGGGATTCAGTCCTGCCACGATGGGTTATCGGAGACTAATCGCCAAATATATTAATTTCTCCATCTCAATAAATCATGTTCGATGTTTTTCAAGTGATCTCTCTTCATTGATATGCACAGTTGAGGCACTTCTGCATGACTTTCACTTTTTAGACCCAAAATTACACCCAACCTTTTTATATGGCTGCATATGAAGCTGTGCAGCTTCAGACCAGCTGAGTGTGTCAAAGCTGACTTCTGTGCAGCACCTAAAGAACATACATGAGCTTTAGAGTGAGAGCATGGACCAATAACACAATGAACTAGTCAGGGAAGGATGTTTCATCTTTTACATTTTGTGCATTTGTGATTTTTTTACAAGAGGCAAAGAGGGCAACCTGGTGTAATGCTGAGAACTCTTGGGTCCAGGCATTCATATGCATGGTATTTTGCCATGTACCACCCACCTAAACACTAGTCACACTGATCCCTGCTGGATGTGGTATTCCCTGACAGAAGTGGCCTCTTTTAGCAGAATAATGCACCTGCCACAGTGCTAAAACTTTTCAGGCATGGATTGAGGGAACTGAACAAAGAGTTCAAGGTGTTAACTTGGCCTCAATTCCCCAGATCTCTATCCAATTCAGCATCTGTCCTTCGCTGGGTCAGGGCTCTTTTGGGGGCACAAGACAGACCTAAACAATCTCAGGCAGCCGGCTTAAGTGTTGGCATGGATCAGTTAGCAGACGAAATCATAAAGACAGGAGCTAAAAGAAGATGCTACCCCACAAATTGGATCACATCATCATCACAAAATCAGTCTGGGATTACACCAAGAGATGGAAGCAACTGAGACCTAAAGCACTTTTAAAAAGTCAGCATTCTTTTCAAAAGCATCCTCACTTTACTTTCACTGCCTTCAGCGGTTACACAGTTGTGAAATTAGAGATACATGTTCGCTAAGTATCTGCTCCTGCCACAAAAATGGATAAAAGAAAGTAATCAGAAGCTTTACCATTTGCCTCCATTAAGAGTTCTTTTATATAGCCTCTAACACTAAAGCAGTAAATTGATGTTTATATAATTTAATACATTTACATTTCAAAGCCTGCAGACACAAACATGACCAGACACGGAGAGAGTGAGAGGACAATAAATGTGTGTTTCATGGAGATGCTTCTTGCTTGAGCAAAACCAAAGGTCATTTATATATACTAAGTGATAGAAGAGTATATTATTTGACCTAAACCATGGAGATGTGCCTTTGAGGCTGTCTCTGAAGTTGCAACATTTTTTTTTCTCTGCACATGATCTCAGGAAGCACAGCTAATGTCGTCCCGACTGCCAGCGTATCTGGGAGCGTAACCATGGAGCCTTGGTCAAAAGCAGATCAAATGCAATGTAACAATAGAGGTACGGGTTTGGAAAAACAAGTCTCCCCCTCCAAGTGGCCTCAGAGATTCAGGTCTTGGCAGGAGAAGACGGGGGGGAGGCCAGCATGCAGCGAGTGCAGCCGCATTACCAAGAAGCCGTGACAAAGAGAGCTGCCCAGGTTTCAGGCTGTTCCCATGCTTAAAGGTTTGATTAGATGTCTGTAAGCTTGAGGAGTATGTGTCTGGAGAGTAACCCAGGTTAAGTGCAATTTTGTGGGCAGGTTTAATGAAACTTTGTGTACTAAACACAAAGGAAGCCCTAAATTACAAATGAGGCTGTTTGTCAAAGTGACTCATCGAGCACTTTCTTAAACGGTTGTTTAGCAACTTATACTACCTCTACGATTTTGACCACTTCTACCTTAATTAAAGAAAACAAATATGGGCTCTGACAGGGTCAAATATAATAGAACTTAACATTTTTACAAAAGTTAAACACTTCAGCTTAAAGTGAGTCCTCAATAAATAAGTTTGTTTTGTTTTCCAAAGCAAGGCTAATTTATGTGTCTTAGGCACAGATGTAACATGAATGCTTAATGAGAAAGCTCTTAAAAGAAAACCAACAAAAACAAATTTATTCCCTCAGTTCCTCCACGCTTCTCCATCTATTTTAGTGTCTTTCAGCTCATTGTTTTGGTTTTGATTTGGAATCACCTGCATAGCACCAGTGCCAAAAAGATATAGTGGTACCAGATCTTCAACTCGTTTAATTCGTTCCCCAATAAAGACAACTGTACCCCTAACGATGACTTTTCACATGTCAGGATTTATCAGTAAAGATGTGGCTTGATGACCATTAGCATAGTTTCCTGTTTTTCCCAAGGGTAGCTTCATCGACAGAGACCACCCTCACTAATTTCTGGTCCACACCCGATCGTTTTGTTTGATACGCCGGCCTAAAATATGACAGCATCTGCTCAGTTCAGAAAATATCTTCAAGGGTTACTCCTGGTAGGCTTTTAAGCAGTAGACAGTTAACACTGCACTTCTGACCACCTTACAAATTCATGTTAATTACTCTGGCTGGCCTCCAAAACTCCTGAGGGGAAAGTCTGCCTCTTAAAAGCTTCTCTGTGTTCAGAAGAATTCTAATGCCAGCCTCAGACTGCATGATCGGTTTCTCTGTGATGACAGTCACTCTGTTGGATTAGGATTTCACACAGTCATGAAATCTTACTCTTTCTGACTAATACCTATGACATACTACAGGTTCCTTCCTCATCGGCCATGTAAGGAAAAAAAGCTGGCTTTCAGCCTTGCAAAGTACCGATATCATTCCTGTTACGCTTTGTCATGTTTACAGCTGCACACAGCTGGTAGAGCGTGCTGTGCTCATACTGGTCAACATCACAGACGTCACAAAACCATAATGCTTTCAGACCAAGTCCATTATGAAAAAACACCCAAGATAAAGCAATCAACTGCTGTCCATGATGGACATTTTCATTCCTAACGCCACGCCCTGCATTGTCTGTACTGGGCCGCTATTGGGCCAGTATCATACAGCCTGGATCTGGTATAATTGTGCATGCCTTGCCCTTTAATGCAGGGCAGGGAGTCTTTTACTATTACAGCTATGGTGATTTAATGATTTATTTCAGGCTAGAACCTGAAACAGCAGCTTTTATTCCTGATGAGTATTTCCTGTAACTAAACTTTACATCTACGCTGAGAAAGGGGGGCTGAACAAACTAATGTGCTTATCCAGCAGTTCTACACAGCTTAGGAGCTGAAAAACTCCAAGGGCACCTTGGTGCTGGCAGATGAGGGAGGGGGGCACTTGCCACTCACTCCCACCTCCCCTGCTCTGAGCCCCTTGTCCAATCTGGTCACTCAAGAATGCTCTGCTGTCCTTTAGGCTACAGCTATCTGGAGACTAGCTTTACCTTGAGCTTTCTGACTGCATCCTTTACAACTTCTGTGCCTTTCGGAGCTTCAACCTCTGTGTTTCCAAGGAACTGAAAAGAGAACAAAAAGACGCACACAGTAAAACAAAAGGTGTAAACAAGTATTTAATTACATAGCCCAATACAAAGAAGATGATGAAGAATACTTCTAAAATTCAAAAAGCAGGTGAGGTGTCAGTGTGTGTATTAATAATATTTAATAATGTGTCAAATCAATTTATGACCTCTCTGATTTGCTTCATTCACTGTGCTCAAATTCATCCTGTTATTTTCTTTTTCATGGTAGGTCTGTCACAGTGAGTCTGTGATAGGTCAACGTAGTCAGGGTTTAAAGCACCGACATGTTTTAATAAAAATACCAATATCTGGCACCAGTGCATCATATTCTGTGCTCCTAAAGGAAATGCTACAGTGTACTTTGGTATTCTGGCCTACGGACATTGGCCAAAAACTAGGTAAACAAATGAATCCATAAAGGATGAGTTGGATCTTTTATCAAACTGTAGGAAAGAGGCTTTCTCAGAGTTTAAAATCTGTGGAGCTTCACGTTTAAGTCACTAAAATCTCCAATTTGTCACTCTGACTTCAAATAAATGTAGATGACCTTTCACATCCTGAAGGCATTAGTATATATTCTTCTTCATCATCTTGCATTTCCTGTATTGCAAAAAGTTATAAAAGTGTCTTTTACACATGAGGATTGGATGAACACACACCAACACACACAGACGCACACGAGCAGCACTTCTGCTGTTCACCAACAGATGGAGCCGTTAACCTTTGAGCCTGAACATCGTGCGCCCCATCTGGCAGCAACAGTTGTAATTGTTGCAGTCACACAGGTTGCTTCGCTGCTTCCTGAGCTTAATGTGTGGAGCCTGTTCCAATATCAGACTTCAAAAACACTGGTGTCAGAGCCTTCAAGGCTGGCACAAACAAAATAACAATGTCTCCCATTGGAAGCTGAGAGCAGCTCCGGCAGTTTGACTGTCTCTGTGACACATTAAAATCTTTGTGATGCAGGCAATGACTTGGCTGTGCTAATACCCATAAAAATTTGGAGTGCGCACTGCCAGCTGCCGTGGCTGTAATAACAAGAGGTGAAATACAGAATTTATTTGTATTTTTTTTAATCTTGCACATGTCTGACAGCACTATAAAAGAACCCTTCCGTCAAAAATCAAATCAATTAATATAGCTTCTCCATCCAAAACGTGTCTGTGTAACTCTTTGGTGGCTGAGAGCCTCTGACGTCTTTCTAAATGCAGTAAGACAGGTGAACTAACACCAGACTGCAAGTTATCAATAGAGCCAGAAGACAGATTGAGGCTTCAGAGCAAAGTGTCAGCATTCTGCATCGGTGTGACAAATGTACTCTCCACACTTATGCTCATCTCTGGGAGTGCTGCTGACAGATGCCCAGAATAGAGTGGAGTAACACTTGTTCCTGACCAGTGCATTCTGGGCTGCGACTGGGGAGGTCTCACAAGGCAAACAGAGCTCGGAGGCTCATCCATCAACTGGTGCACGCAGCTGAAAACGAACCGGCCCTACCTCTCGTTGCCCGCAGAAAGAACTCACATTTTCAACTGCAGACACACACGTGTCAGCCTTGTGGCAGGTCTCAAGTGTTCACTCAGATGACACAACATAGCTCAGTTCCAACTCACCATCCATCCGGTGTTCACTCCTCCAAGCTGAAAGTTCTCAGATTTTTTTTTTTTCTTATACACCTTCAGAAAGGGCAGGATCTGTGTTGTGCATAATTTAAGTGACTTGTGAATGTGACATGATTACTGATGAAAGACATGGCAAATCTAGCAGCTCACCTCTCAACATCCTCTTTCCTCTTTGAGCCCACAGGTCAATCACACTGAAGCTGCTCATAAAAAGCACCGTTAGAATTTGTATAACTGTCCGATCAGATCAAAGAACTGGCAGACCACCGAAATCAAAGCTCACTTCAGTCTCAGCAGTCGTCACTGCGTAAGAAGTTAAAGGTAATACATTTTAAAAACAGTGGACTTAGTTCTTAGCTGGGAAGTTGCTGCTGTGATTTACTGATGACAGCATAACGATTTAGCATGAATATAAAACTGCAGATCTGTTGTGATTGGTGTGGATGTAAAGATACTGCTGCAAATATCAGCGAGGGAGACTTCCTGTGTTACCTGTTCTACAATTGTTCTTAAAATTGAACTCAAACATGATCAATTAAAGTAATTTGATATAGATATTTTATTCCTCTTAGGAATACGTTTAGTAAATTACAAAAGAAGAAAACTCATCAGCGACAATCCACTTTGATAATAAATGAATCATTTCAGTCATTTTTCTAGCACAGATGGAAATAACTTTCAAATCTCTTTCCAGCTTCTTTTAATTTGCTTGTTTTACCAAAGGAACGATCACTTAATTGCGATTTCAGTGAACAAAAAACATGAAGTCCATCTTCTGTGTATTCCCAATTCAGTCTTTACCCGAAGGATCTTAAACCGTAAAACAGATGAACACGCTTGAATCAGCCATCAGTCACCAGTTTTAGTTCCAATTAGCTTATTATCACCTGCACGCAATACTAAAGTTATTTTTCAGCCTACATTTACACCAGGGGCATCATGATGTATTGTTGCCAGAGATAAAGTTTAGGGGAGTGGCTACTTTGATTGGCAGGTGTTCTGAAAAGGAGCTGCAGTTTGTCGCTGTCTGCTAGGTCGCATTTAACAATATAAGATATTAGATCATGTTTGTGATGCCGTTTCAAAACATTTATAGTTATTTTTGTCTACTGTGTGGTGTAGTTCCTCCAAGAAATTCAGATTTTATTGAGTCAAATTCTAGTATTTTCTTGTTATATCACAGTTAGGATTTGATCTCAGGTTCAGTTCATGAAAGTTTTGAAGTGCCGTCAAATCGAAATGATTGAAGTTATCAAAGATTTTACGTCTTTGTCAACGTTTGAAAATAAAGAAAAAGGGTTCATTTTCTTGAGGCTAAAAGAGAGCTCTCTCTCTCTGCTCTAACTATCTGGCACATTGTTCAGTGAACTGCTAACTGAGCTTATTTTTACAGTACTGAGTGCTTGAAACCTGGGAGATCATGCCAAGCACATTCCCAGCACCCCCCCCCCCCAATTCCTTCACTGATGAGTCCTTTACTCAGATCTCAGCAAATTTAACCAGACGGGGATCTCATCACTCAAAGCAATACAGCGAGTATAGGAACTGACAATGTGCTTTGATTTTAGAGATGTGCCTTCTGCCGGCTTCCTTTGCTTCTTTGCTGCATGCAGGAAGGGAGCTTCAGCAGTTTGCAGGGATATTTTGGAGGCAGTCTTGGAGCTCCACCTCCGTTCCAGCATCGCATTTGTGAAGCACAAGAATGTAGGCCGACAGATTTTGTGCCTCATAGGAGGAAAACTCTGTCGAAATGAAGCAGAAAACCAGCTTGACAGGGGAGTCCTCCCCAAGGGACACAGTCCCTCCTTCCAGGGGTGTTTGCTGGATATTTGAAAAACACCTTTTTTTCCCCCAGTGTTTTATAGCAGATCCTGATTCCAGGCAAGCCTGAGAGCCATTTCATTACAAGTTAGTCCTGCATCAGATCCAAAGTTCTTACCTATTTTGACGTGTGCATGTGCCACTTTACTTAAATCCCCCTCTGTTCACACACTCATTAAAAATAAACAAATCAAGAAGGCTAAAAGACAGAGTCTCCTTCAAATTAAACTTTGATGAGGAAGATTTCCTTCCCCGCATCACAGCACCAAGAGACAACAGCTACTATGAGAGACGAATACAACGGTATCAATTTTTTGACAGTACTTGAGGTGTGTGGGCAGGGAATTAATTTAAACACCATTAAAAATCCAAATTATTTGGAATGCAAGCATGCTGATCCACACAGGTATGCACACATGGGTATTCACAGACGCGGACTAAAGCTTTCTTGGCTGCTGCCTCAAAGCACACTGTGCGCTGTCTATCTTGCGTGCTGCACAATATCGTTTATTATTTAGTAAATATTGATATCTATGACTAGCTAGTTTATTGTGATGGTGCTTTGTTTTCTCTATTATTATGTTGCTCTTTGTTGTTTGCTGTCTCCTCTGTTTGTTTTTTTTGTTTGTTTCTTTTTTTCTCCATACAGGTGACCCAGGAGTTCTTTTTTTTTTTCTCTCTCTTCCCCCCCCTTCTCACCGTCTCTTCTCCCCTTTGGTTTTCTTTCTTTCTCTCCCCCTCTTTCTCTCATTCATTCCCCCTGTCCTATTTATTTAAAAAAAAAAAAAAAAAAAAATGACAAAGGATGAACTGAAGCTCTGCCATCACGTAATGTCGCATACTGCTGTTTCTGATGTCATTTAAAAAAAAAAAAAAAAAAAAAAAAATCCAAATTATTGTTACATTGAGGAGAGGGGCTGAGGTTTATCAGCAATTTTTATGCAGCCTCAACCTAAAACAATGCATCTATGGGCAGTGAAGCTCATTTGCTGGACAATACCAGAGAGTGCAATGAAAGGCCTGGTGCTTATCAGGGGAACTGCATTGTGGGACACACAGACAGAGAGATTTAACAGGCATGACTGGAGGGAATAAACACAGACAAAGGTGGGAGCCACAAAAGAACAGACTTCTTTTTCAACTTGCAATAAAAGTGTCGCAGTTCTTCGCTGTTTCATTATTTTGCAGTCGCCCTGCTCTGACAGAGTTCATTAAAATGTAGCAGGCAAAGAGAGATACCTACCTTGGCATTGTAGGCTATGTAATGCTTGGCCAAAGCTTCTGGGGTGTGCATCCATGATTTATCTGAAATGATACAGACAGCTGACTCAGTATGACAGACTTAATCACCCAAGTTAATACAGTACAGGTACAATTAGCCACATGCAGCATCACTGGAGCACCCTTTTAGGGGCATACCAATGAAAGCTAGGCAAGGGAAAATGCTGATTTTAATTTCACACCTCAAGTTATCCAACATGAAAGGTAATTGGACCTGTGACTTACTGGTCTAAATCCCGCTTCTCAAACTGTGTGTGCTTTGACTGAACGCAGCAAATTTCAGAGGCCGTGCACTGTATTCAATAAAAATGCAAACGCATGGAAGGAAACTGAGCCCGATGTGCTCTAGGAGGAGCAAATTAGAGGGGAGATGCATCTTTGCAAGTGGACAATGTTTCCATATCACATAAGTATGCGTGCCCTGTTACTCCACTTCAAAATATCAAAAAACAAGATAGAGAAGGTAAGGAGTGGAGGACCTAACGGAGCAGACACAGTGAGAGTGCATTTTACCAGTTAGCTACAGTTATCCAAGCAGACTATATAGAAAACCAGTCAGATTCTTTGTGTTGCTGTCACCTGAGTCGTCGCTAGGAAAAAGTATGTATTCCAAATGTGGACAGCCAGTAAGATGTTTTTGGAGGTTACTTGTCTCCAGAAGCAAGCAAACTAAAAGTGAAGTAGCAATTAAACTTTAAAAAGTGCGACGAAAACTAGAAATGAAGAACTTCAAAGTAAAAGCTGATTTTTTTTTTAAGTGTTGGTAAGGCAGAGTTTTTACTTTGAAGGCAAGCAGTGTCTGTTACACATTTATTTAAATACAGCTCAGAAGTCAAAATAGCAACAGTTTACAGACAAGTCGGTGTCTTTCATACAAACAACAGGCGACCACAGAAGTCTGCTTGTATCCACAGAGATCACAAGGAGGTTTTTGGTGCAGCACCAGCATTTTACTTACGCTACATGTCTGAGTTTACTTGCTACTCATGTTAAGCAAACTGAGCAAACTGGGTAGCTTGGCTGCCCTCTGTTCAAACACTTATTTGTGTTTTTAGTTTATTAAGTTTGGTGGTTTGGGTACATGTCAGAGTGTGGTAGTAGATTACATCTCTGGTCTCATCATTTGCGAATGTTGTTAGCTAGGTGAACTCGTAACTTGTGTGGTGTTTAGCCACATTAGTTACAATCAGTACAAGGGCGTCTCTCTTCAGTTGTAGGTGGTTACCTGTTTGTTTGATTGCTTCAATTCCTGATAGCTCATTTTGTACATCAGAGACCAAATTAGAGTTAGAAAGACAATAAAATTTGGTATAATTTGGGGTCCACATGCCACTGCATGCAGTGTTTGGTTTCTCAGTAAGATCCACTCTTCACTGTGATACCCAGTTTAAACACAGCAACCTGGTGACCGTCAAAATATTTAAGCTGAGGCCTGACAAGCTGAATGCGCTGGCTGATTGCATATTCTATCAAACACCTATGGGTTTACATAGCCTGGAAATAAACTGTGAAATTCACACAGAATAAATAAATTTGCCTTCCATACTCCTTAAAGCATCTAATTTAATAATCCTGCATTTACCATAACATAATTTTAACCGTTTTTTAGACATGTGGCAGCTTTTGAAACATCAGTAAATCCTTAAATAAATAATATTTGTTTACATAGAGCATGGAGTATTTTGTCTGTGGTGCTTTGATGAAAAGTGACCAATAGGGTGGTCTGCTAATTTGTTCAGTATTGTCTTCGTTCTCTATTTGCAGAGCTAATCAAATGTGAAACTACACACAAATGGAACCATTTATTTTCAAATGGGTCCATCAGATAAAGGATTGCATAAAGTAATATCTTTTGCTAGCATTGGTTAAACTAAATTAGAACTTTAAAACACCATCTCTCTCAGCTGAAACACTACTCCAATGCCACTGCCAATCAAAAGATAATCTGTGTTTAATCACTTGAGTTTTAGCACCGGTGTATTTGTTTGTTGGGCAAATCATCCCACAGTGCCTATAGTTAGTGATTTACAATTTGCCCTGGAGACAGTCTTTGAAGATTTACACCAACACAAAGTGAGCGGTGGTTCAGAGATCATTACAGGTCACTGATGACACAATCCAAAGCACCCACTATGCCATTTTCAGCATTTCTTAATCACCCACTGATTAAGGATTCTTTTCGCTTTTCATTTCCACATTCATAAACGGCTTATCGCCTCGTTAATGAATCTTGGGACAAAAGATGCATGACTGTGACCTTGGGGCCACTTGGCTCCTGTAGGTTGATTGCGTTAATCAAGACTTTGCAAGGTGCAAACGATGTGATGTCAACTTTACTGCGTCCTCTGCACAGGTACGCTAATTACTTTGTTTACATTCATGTGCTGGCTAAGTGGCTTGATGAATTTAAAGTCTGTTCTAATTAGTGTTAATGTGGTACACCGCATTTGTTTAATTGTGACTGCTTAGGGTTGCTAACCTACAATATTATTCTCAAAGAAACTTTGGCAAAAGAGTATGTAATATGTAATGACGAAATGTTTGGAAGATTTTTTGAGATTATACGTTTTAATTATAATAATTTATTTAGCAATTGTTTAAATTCACAGATTTAATGTGATGGATATTTACCTGCCAAAAACAAATACAAACTATTGTGAATGCGTAATATTTGACCATATGCTGTTAAAACTCAAACTAAATGGATGCAATACATTTAAAATAATCTGGGTTAACACGACTGACTATTTTTACAGCTGTAAGGCAAACTGTGTTGACTTGTTTGAGTAATTTTTGATGGGGAAATATGAATCACATTAAGTTTATTAAATTGTTTATTTTAAAATAAGTGCCCGTACTGTGTTTTCTATCCAAATGAATAGAAAACACAATACTGTGCAGAAGTCTTGAGCTACCCATCATTATCGGTACCAAGGAGGTTATCTTTTTGTAGGGTTTGCATGTCATTCAGTCATTCTGTCTGTTAACACGATAGTTCAAAAAGTTTTTAATAATTCTAAAATATCTGCTAGGTGTGCAGAGTGGGGTTATATTAACATCCATTAAAATTAGGCTTCCATCCACTGAGTTCTTCAAGGTCACCTTAATGATATATTGGTCAAAAGTTGACAAAAAAACCTTAGCACTAGACCGTAACCATAAGTGTGGTGCTTATTGTCAACATATATAGAAAGTGTTGTATAAGGATTTATAATATCCCGTCATATCTGACCTCTGACCTCTCCTTCAGTGTCAACAGACACATCTACAGGTCAAAGTGATATTAATGCCATATAGCAGAATTTAAAACTGTTTCTTACTGCCAGTGCCTGTATTGAAATCTCATCTGCATGTAGTAAGTGATATATGGGGATTTGAAATATCACATTACCTTGGACCTTTGACCTCTTCATCAAGGTCAAATGAGGTCAAATGAGGTCAAATTGTCATAAATGGCTTTTATCTTCAAAACAGTGATTAAAATTAGTCTGTCTATGTTTGTATTAAGGAAATGATACTGGTGTATGGGCATCCAAATATCATGTTACATTTGACCTCTGACCTCACTTTCACATTCAAGTTGACCCCAAAATGTTTTCTTTCTTCAGTTGTCAAGAGAAAGAGAATGAGCTTGTTAGTTAGAAATATACTGTAGTATATTATTATATATCAAGCTCAAGTTATTAATGTCCTGGTATTTACAAAAAACTAATTTTATTTAAAAAAAAATGAAAAGAAAAATGAAAAACAATGAATGCTACAAATGTAATATAATCCACATAGATAAAAAAAAAAGAAATACTAAAATAATTTAAACTAATAGCTCCAATTTACGCCAAATAAATTACTTTTATTACTGCATTTTGCAGTTATTTTTTGCTGCACTACTAGTATGTTTGAAAAAAATACAATATACAGAAAAGAAGTAAATACTGGACAAAGAACAAGATTTGCACAATCTGACTGCTTCTTGTGTCCTCCTGTTTTGCTTCAGAGGAGCCAAAATTTCCTGTCATTTTTTGAGGTTTCACACCGTCTCATTCTGTTCTTACCTTATGCTGTACTGCCGCACATATATCCCATTTCCATGCAAAAGTTAAAGAAGTGATGGGTGGCTTGAAACTTTTCACAGTCCTGTACATGTAACTGAAATACAGGATCTTAAGAATTTAGACTAAAAAAGTTGATTTTATGCCTCTGCAATTCATTTTGATGGCAAACATGCCCACAGCCTTACAGCTAAACAACACTAACACATCAGTGTGGTGGTTTGTTTACAGTCTCCAGCACTGCACTGTGAACTTTTCTCTACTTAAACTGTATTCCTTCCAGGTTTACTTAACAGCTGTGCAATGAGATTAAACCTTCTTACACCTTGCAATGGCCTCCTCTAAAGCACAATCAATTTCCTAGTGGGAAGCTTGAATGAAAACTGACATAGGAATGAGGCGCCTCCTCCCTACTTTTACAGCAAACTCTAAATTGCAAGAAGGAGTCAAGAGAAAGGATGGAAGAGATGCTGTGCGGGCTGACACAGCCACATGGCGGGTAGGCTGGCATTATTTTAAGGTGTCAGCACACACTGCTCTGATGAAAGGAGAGGGGGGAGGGTGATGCTTTTTGTCTCTCTTTGCTGTTTAAAAATGGCAGCTATGTGAGCATGACAAAAACTGGCCACAGTGATGTGTACAGTTGAAATAACTGTTGGGGCGTGAGGAACAGTCGGGGAATCTGAAGGTCAACTTTGTGTGGATGAACTGTCAAGTGTTGGGTGGAGATGAGGGAAAATTTAAGGGCTGACAGCCGGAAAAGTGTCGCTGCTCCTCTGTCTCACAGTGTAATGTACTTTGGAGCGACAGGTTTTGTTGCATAAAGGTCACAAGTCCTTCATGCATGTTACACTGCAGCTCCAACCATTATTAACAAGAGCTGTCTTCACATATCTTTCGCATCATAGAATGATCTCCTTCAAAAACAATGCCTATTTTATACTTATTCCTGAGAATATGAGCCTGGGGATTTATTTTATAAATACATATGGACAGTTAGGGCCATGTCCGTAATAGGTCCTTGAAATTCTGCTGCTGTACACAACCCCAGTGGCTTTTACATGAAACTATTAAAATCTGAATGAAGTGCAGACCTTCAATTTTAATTCAACAGGTTTAATAAAAGGTACTGCATTAACTGTTTAGGGATAATAGACATTATTATACATACTGTCCCATTTTCAGAGGCTCAAAGTTAACTGGCCAATTGATTGCAAAGCAACTTTGTGGCCAGGTGATGCATGTTTCAACTGACAAGTTGAGGGGGAAAAAAAAAGTCTAAAGTTGATTTCAAAATGTTGAAATTGGTGGCCGTTGATTGGAAATCTCAAGAGGAGGTACAAATAGGTGTCAGTCTATTCATGCATAGGCTGAAAAAAACTAAATTAACATATCAGAGAGACAGCAAAAAAACTCAGGATTGACCAAACAGTTTCCTTCATTCTTAAAAACAAGGAATGAACCGGCTCGAAGGACCACAGAAAATATGTAAAGTGCATGGTGAGATGTCTTTATGGAAGGAAATATAAAGGTTTACAACAAGGTGCAAACACCACTGGTTACACTCAAGAACAGGAAGGCCAGATTAGACTCGACTTTAGCAGAAAAGCTCTACAGGAGTCTCGACTTCAAACACTGATTTGAAACATACCACATTATTTGTCAAACATGGCAGAGGCAATATTACAGGATGGGCATGTATGACTGCCAGTGAAACCTGGTGAGAATCTGGTGTTCAGCGGCGACAGGATGAATTCAGCTACACTCTCTGCTCACATTCACACAAATGCTGCATAACTGATTAGATGGTACTTCACAATAAGAATGGATAATGACCGAAAGCAAAGTACAATCCAAGAGAAGAAATGGCATATTCTTCAATGACCAAGTCCAGATCATACTATTCAGTTACGACAAAACTGAAGTGAAACCTTTTGAAGTAAAGCTTGAAATAACAAAAATGTAGACTGCATCACATCTTGATGGTTGGATTTAAAATCCAATGTGGCATTGTATCGCACAAGTAAGCATGCTGGTTGAAAAGGAGAAAAAAGAAAGCAGCTTTAAGTTCTAAGTATAATGAATTACTGTAAACAACTTCACCCAAAAGTGATCCACTATTGTTCCAGAATACTGCTTTATTTTCGAAAACTGCCTCTTGTTGAAAATCAATCGGCAAGCTGGTGAACTTGCAGCAGAAATACCGCCCATGAATGCCTGCTCTAATTACACAGAGTAGACAGATATAAATGGTTTAATCGTTGGACTAGAGTAAAAACAAAAGAAATAAACAACGTTTGCTTCTGGCTAAAAGTAAAATTTCACACTGAAACAATACAAAGAAGCAGCTTTGGAGAAGTGATGGTCCTCCACTGCAGGTTTCACTAATAATGATGAAGAAAAGAACAAAGAAAACAAAAGAAAAACAACCGAACACGAGATTGCCTGATAAACATTTTAATGTGGTGCACTGGAAGGAAACGAGACCAACACCCTTGTTGTCCAGCAGTTTCATCTAATACACCATTATCAAAAAAATCTCTTATCCACAAGCAAATAGTTGTATTTTACGATTTCTCACAGTTTCTTCATCTCAAGCTCTACTTTTAAAAAGTTCTTCATGTCAACAGTGTGAAGAAAAAAAATACTGCATTTACTTTATCAACTTTAAACTACACTGACTGAAATCCATGGATATGTTGCAAATAAAAATGCACCAGATACAATACAAGTACCTGTGGATTAAAATAACCAGATAATGCGTTCACTATTCCTTCAATTCTTCTTAAATTTTAGGTTTTGCATTTACTTCTTATGTTCTCTTTGCATTTGGGCATTATTCATTTCATGCAATCTTGTTTGCTTCTGTATTTTATTTTATTTTTTTCTTTATTAAGTAATACAGAAATAAATACATTAATAGATGTATACTTAGTGAAAAAAAAAGCAAATTTGAAAAGCACAGAAATTGTATTTTGCAATTTGCTGTTCAGTTCCTAGATCTATTTTTAAGATCTTTAATGTTGTATTTATGTATCAAGTGATTTAAATAGTGTGTCATTAAATTAAATCCAGGCTTTGTCTCTTGTTTTTCTGTGTAGAACTTTGCAAATATTGGCATTACAGCATAGAACATAAAAATAAATTCCTCCTATTAATAATATAATACAATGACTGTACTAAACCGGGAAAGACGCCGACGTCAGCTAGACCTTGAATTGGATAAGGGGTTTAAAAAAAACGGGTTGATGGGTGGATGGATGGATGGATGTCTGTTACTACTAAAGCTAATTAGAAAAATAATGAAATGCTTAAGTCAAAAATTGCATGAAGTACTCTGGTCACAGAGAAACTGCCTAATATTCCTTGTCCTTGCCTTGTCGAGCTTGAGTGCCATGCTGTAAGTGCACTTTTTTTTTTTTTTTTTTTTTTTTTTTTTTTAAATACGGCCACAAGACGAGTGCAGGCAATAGACTAATTCACTGCAGTGCTCAATCAATGACACACAATGAATGTGCTGGCTATGCACAGTTCTCCATCAAGCAGAAGACAACTTCAAATGGGCTCCAAGCAGACCTAAACCACAATTCTACTGCAGACTTGTGGGAGAGTGTTACGCTGAGATAAAGACTTGGAGAGTTTAAACTGTACTTCTCAAAAAGAAGTACAGCTTAGAATGTGGTGAGCTACATAAATGAAGTAAAACTGTTGCAATCACATGGGGACAGTAATTCTTCTGAGAAGAAATCTCTTGAGGTTTCGCCTTCATCATATACAGTACATTTGGGGAAATGGACAAAAATGTCACAACTGCCCTGCAATTTAATTCAAGTCAGTACCAACAACACTGCAATACAGTGCCTCAGAAATGAAAGCTCTCTGCAAGTACAAACTGAACATTACAAGGTTCACTGTGGTTTCATTATTGCAGAGCTACTGTACTGAAGTTAATTATGTTCTACAAATGCTTATGATTTTGTGTCAAGCTCCTGTAAATTATTGTAATACGACTCCTCCATTCTGCCAAAAAACTATGGGAACTGAATTTAAAATGAAGAGAAAACTGCAAATATTGACTGTAGGAAGAAAGCCCAGGCTCATTCAGAGCTAATGCAGATTTTAAGGCCAAAAAAGGAAACTCTTAAGGATCATGCAAATGGCCGTGCGGCTTTACAAAATAACACTGACAGAGCAGATGTTAAGGCAAGGACAATACAGCCTCTCCTCTCACACTGCAGTGTTCTCTCAGGACAAGGTAATCAGACATGCATGAATTAAACGGTTACTACTTATTTGTGCTCCGATCATATCGCAAACCAATAATGATGGCTTGTGTAATAGTTAGAGGGATCATTTCAGGAATGAACATCACTTGGACTGGTAATTATTTAGTCCAGCCATTCAGCTGTGATGGCCACAGCAAAATTAAAAAGCCCATCCATCCATATCTAATTTTCTATGTGG
The DNA here is from genome assembly GCF_057382185.1 of Mchenga conophoros. NCBI lineage: Eukaryota > Metazoa > Chordata > Actinopteri > Cichliformes > Cichlidae > Mchenga > Mchenga conophoros. The sequence continues at coordinate 34,135,379 of NC_140541.1, forward strand.
GTGCTTTCAGTTAAATATAATCAATGGTGGATCCTCTTCTCATTAACTTTAGTTTATTATATGTTAGAGGATTCAGCAACTATCTGTAGCCATGTAGATATTGCAATAAAAGTCGTATTGCAGTTGGAATGATTGAGAACCTTCATTAACCAGCTGAGCTTCTGCAGAAATTTTGTTAAAGGTACTTTTGTGTAAAGCATTTCAAAGCCCTCATTTTAAAATGTTCAAAACCTTCTAAAATGAACTAAACCTTTCAACAGAGACCATAGCTTTTCCCCCGTGTTGTGATGCCTGTGTGTTGTGTTGCAGAGATATCAAGTGAAGTTGAAAGTGGTCCGCGCTGTCACAGGACAGTGCAGCAAATCGGTGCACTGTCCAACGCTCTGAGTCCAACAACGGTTTTCAAGCTTGTGTTACTTCACCATTTACACAGAATTTCTTTTTTTTTTTTTATATTTAATACAGAAATATTAGATTAGTTAGGAGTCATCTTTCAAAGTAGCATTGTAAAATTATTTCAAACATACAGATTGTAATGCTCATTAGGTTGGATCTAATGAGCTTAGCTACACTACTACTTTTTAGCAAAACACTCTTTCTGGTAAAAAATGCTTCTCAGGCACAAAGTGTCCCTTGATTTTGGTGTCATGAAGCATCGGATTACAGAAAAACTTAGCACGTATTACTGCTTTAAGTACTCTGTCACATTTAAACACAGTGGCTAAATGTCATTTTGTATTGTGCAGGGTTCATGTCTAGGGGACGTTTTAACCCAGAAAAACCAATGATATTTTCTTAAATGATGTAACTGCACCACCAATCGTTCTAGCTCCCAAAAGCAGTATGTCTCTTTTTTAAAAAGCACCACTTATCTCTTGGCCAGTCCATCAGGACACCTTTTGCCAGCAGGATTGGACAAAGCAACAATATTTGATGACAGGGTAAGAACATGTTCCGCATTAGAACCACAGAATAAACACACTGCCTTACATTTTTTTTAAAGAAACCTATTGCTTTTATTTGATTAAAAATAATAAAAATTAGGGCTGGGCCATATCATACCATTCATGGTAATACCGGTATAATGTTAGGCAATGATAAGAAATGAAATATCGCAATAGAACATGGGTAAAACATTCATGCACCATGCCTTTGTTTTCATACGCACATGGCAGAAAAGGCATGGCGGCGACGGAAAATTAGAAGGGCGAAAGCGGATTGTTGAATGACAGATGAACCAGAATTGGTTCATCAATTGGTGCAACTTCAGTGGTGTGGAACTGGTGTGGCTTTCGTCCGACAGATACACACCAAAGCACAATTTATGGTAGAGCATGCAAGCGGGCCGTCGTTATTACCATGTTTTTTGGAAAATAAATCGCTCTTAAAATCCTTGGATTTCTGACCAAACCAATTTTATGTGGTACACGGCGCTCGAAAATCTGTCAAATGTTTTAGTACGACTTTGCTAAGCTACGAAGCCGCACTGCTTGATGGGTTGTCGGAGCATTACGGCTATCGTAGGCAGGAGACTCAGAGTGATACATACTGTGCTTCAACATAATACCATATTGTGTGTGTATAACCTCTTTTTAAGTTTTGTGGATATTATACATGGTTATGCTGAGGATATGTCGGCCAATTTCCACTGGAAATGCCTTTTGGTTAAACTGTCAGTAAGGAATTTGCATTTGCACTGTTAATTTTTAGATAACTTTAATGCACATAAAAAACAGCTGCTTGTTTAAGTGAAAATACATTGATATTTTTTTTTGCACTACTAAAGTTGCGGAGTTGTAAAGTATTTTGTCTCACATCAATTATATCATCAGTTATATCATTATCGCAAATTTTCAAATATATATATATCGTGATAAATATTTTTGGCCATACTGCGCTGCCCTAATAACAATTTATGAGAATTTAATACTAGCAAATCAGAATTGTTGCTGCACTACGTGAGGTAACGTAAGTGCAGCTTGGTAAGTAAGAGTGGAGTACTTTGTTTGGTACTTTAACCACCCAGTGTTACAGTTAAATACTTCTTAATACTTGTTTTGTTATTTACTTCTTTTTTGCTCAACAGGATCCAAAACAACTAAATGGCACCATAAAACACATCCATCAAAATGACCATAAGGTGAAATCAACGTGTCTGTGCAACAAAATCTGAATTTCACTCAGGACCATCGAAATCACAAGGTGATCATATATTTTTATAAATTACTGGGAATGGAAATACCAGAGCAGTATGGCTTTGTTGAGGAATCAAATAACTCTTTTTTCCTCTAACAGGCAACTGGAATGTTGGAAAGCCACATCAGCAAGTCTCAGCCAAAATAGAGCAGCGTCAGACAGCAATGGCATGGATTACCCATGAAGGTTTTCCCCATGAACACGGCATGAAAGGTGGAGATGAGGTGGAGGTAGGCTGCAAAGCAGCGTGCCAAGAAACGGCAACACTGAACGAGCTAATGCAGCTTAGAAAGCCCAGCCCAGAGATCTGTAACACTAAGATCAGCTGATCTGCTGGGATGGCGGCCGAGTACGACTTCCTGGCCTGCCCAAAATAACCCTATGCCCGACAGCAAACGCTGCCTACAGACAGGATTGCATTAGAAGTAATCAGCATTGAAGAGTTACACAGTCATCATTTTCAACGTCATGCCATCACTTAAAAAACTCAGTAGGATACAATGATGGTAAAAAAAAAAAAAATGGTAAAATGGCCTGTATTTATATAGCGCTTTACTAGTCCCTAAGGACCCCAAAGCGCTTTACATATCCAGTCATCCACCCATTCACACACACATTCACACACTGGTGATGGCAAGCTACATTGTAGCCACAGCCAACCTGGTGGCCACCCATGGTTCCTAACAAGCTAAAAGAGCAATATTTTTAAGTGCTTCTCATAGAGTTCAACTCTTCAGTGCGAGTCACGTCCAGGACCATGGAGCAATCAGCACAGGAGATAAAAATGATCAAGATCCCTGCAGGTAATACCTGCTAGACGTGTTTGCGCCCACAAAACGCAGGCCTACACAGAGACAACAAAGATAAATCAGTGTGGTGGACCAGTTTTTGGTGCCAGCTGCCAGCCAAAAGAGCCAGAGGCAGACAGGACAGGTGCAGAAACAGAAGAAAGCTGTTGGATAATGTGTTGACTATTGATGTCAACTACTACAAATTAAAAAGTGACAGAAAAAACAGCTAACACGATGTAAACCTTTCTTGTGTATAAATTCAAATGGCGACACAAAAATCCAAAGATGATAATTGAACGGAGCGATGTCATCAGCAACAAGAGGCAATTATCCTCTTTCAGTCACATTAAGACCTCAGCAAAGACTGAATAATTCATTCCAACGTGAAATCACTGGCGAACTTTTGTTCAGCTCATGCAGGAGGCTGCCGGGCTGCAGATGAAATATTGCACATCCGCTGATATTTAGGATTGATGGAAATGTATTAAGCACAGCTGTGCTCAGATTATTAGGAGACAGAGGAAGTCATGTTCCCAAAGGAGTCACAAACCTCACATCTTCCTCTTATTCTCATTATAGGATTTTTATTTCGATCACTTAAAAGGTACCGGTTAATTCAAACATTCATTCCACGCCTTCATTCACATTTTTGTCTAAGGATATTTTAAGGATAAAGCCGGAGGTGACATTAAAGCTGTTTATCAACATTCGGTCTGGCTTGCAAAAGGAAGTCTGCAGCATCAAGGTCCATGGAACATGAATGCAAGCGGTGAAATATACCGTGCACACACATGACTGGATGTAGATACTTTTTTCAATATTTTGGTTCATGCTCTTTGCATTTATCTTTTCGGGAGGGGAAAGCTTTTATCATATACTGTGAATTCTTGAACCTCTTGGCACCATCTGCTAAAGTCTGACAGTAACAAGTGTTGCAGAAATTCAATCTGCAGAGAAGCCTAAGGGTCAGGCATCTGTTGCTACTCTGATGTAATAGTGCATGGTGGAGGTCAGAAAGCTGCTGTCCTTCTGTTTAGTGAAAAAGCTTTAGCACGCTGTTATGGCAGACACGTAAAAGGATGAACCATTTAGAGCTGTAAGAAGTTAAAAACAAGTGGTCAGTTTGACCGTCTGCCCGTGAGCATGTTTGCCTTCTCTGTGACTGATTTTCCTTTTAGCAGCAGCCCTCTCCTGTCTGCTTTGAGTCCTTCACACCGTGCCTTCGGATGACTTTAATTCATTTTTTTCATCATTCCTGCACACGTGCATGTTTATGCTGAAAACCACAGGAATTAAATAAAAATGTAGCAGCATTTCCGCTCCATGCAATTATAAATGGAAATTTTATGTGAGCTGAGGCCCTTGCAAAAACCTTCGCAAACAGTAGTGAAGGGGGGGGGAAGTGAATTAAAACCAAATATCATTAAAGCCCGGCACACCACCTGGGCCCCGGACACTTTTCCTCAACGCTGTCCAAGGCTTCTCCAGGTCTGATGATTCACACCAGAGGGAGCGGGACAGATGGTGGTAAACACATCAAGCTGTTTGGCAAACGGCAGTCCCAAATATCTCCTCCTCTGCATTTGGGAAGGGTCACTTCGAGACTCGGGAGTGTTGCACAACCCTCATAACTGTCTAACGCTGCAGAGACAGGAACTATACGTGCTGTCGTGACTGCCTAATTCTGCTGTTTTGTTGTCCTCTGTGGCTTTGTGCTAATGAATAATTTGATGTTTTTGTTGATCTATCGCAGCCAACATTTGTCGAACAGCGTTTTGAAGCTGCACGGTTCATCATTTTCATCTTAAACATGAAATCATTTCATCAGAGAAAATAATAAACATTAACATCAGTCAGTTTGTTTATTTTATTTATTTTTTGCGGGGAGCTTTTCAAGCGTGAAGACTTTATAGTGCTGCCAAACTGATGAACTGCACGCAGGAAAAATTTACCATGGCAGCCCTACAGTTGAGCCTCACCGAAAAAGATTTCTGCACATGATTCACTGAATGATTCCAAAAGCTTCCAAAGCTTGATAAACAAAACCATAACAGTGAGGGCTTCGTCCAGATAAAGCTGCTTGGTCTTTCTTATCTCCTGCCATGGCATCTGAAGAATTTCTTCTCATTGTTTCTGAGACAAAGAGCCAAAATATGTTTTAAAAATATCTTTTAAAGAAAGAACATACCAGTGGTTGAGCATGTTTAAACCAAGCTTTCCCTTCAGAGATACTGTAGCTTTCTTGAAATAAAGAAATACCCAAGTGACATCACCGCGTCATAGATCTACATTCCTAACTCTTAGTAACTGGGACTTGGATCTCTTGTTGTTTAAGTTTGCAGGGCTGATATCCAAGATATATAGTGGCTTGCAAGAGTATTTGGCCCCCTTGACCTTTTCCACATTTTGTCACATTACAGCTACAAACATGAATCAATTTTATTGGAATTCCACGTGAAAGACCAATACAAAGTGGTGCACACGTGAGAAGTGGAACAAAAATCATACATGATTCCAAACATTTTTTACAAATAAATAACTGCAAAGTGGGGTGTGCATAATTATTCAGCCCCCTGAGTCAGTACTTTGTAGAACCACCTTTTGCTGCCACTGTAAGTAGGTGGGATGCACTATATATTCTGCAACATAGCATCCTCCTCAGAGTAGCATACACATTTTTCTAAAGCTTCAACAACAGCTGCTGTCTGTCTGTCTTTTCCAGCTTTCTCAGTGGTCCAATGATAGAGCTTCAGAGATCCCTCGTGTTGCCATTTTTCCAGCCTCACAGCTTGCTTCACTACCCCACCCACAGTCTGCTTCAAACCAGTGTGAGAACCTACTGACTGATCTGCTAACTAAGAAGCATCAGCCAAATTTAGGTGGCTACTGGATGTAGCTGGGATAATAGGAAGTCCTGATCGGGATATTGTTTATCCACTCTCCTGTTCCACATTTTGGTCACTGTTTGTGGCATCCTCAGACAGTAGCAGATGCTTTCAATGTCCTCCAATCTGAGCTTAACATAATACTTTTCCTGTCCCATTCAATGCAACTAACTCTCAAAGTTTCTATAACATTCACAAAGGATTTGTATTTCCTGTTGGGTTCTCTAGTGTCACCGCCATGTAACAACAGAATGGAAACACCTCACTTCAGCATTTGAATGCACCACCAGGAAGGATTCCCAGATCTCTCTGAAACAAAAACCAGTGTGGGCGTGTGTTTCATTATGATGCATTATTTATGCTGAGGGTGTTTAAAGTCTCTGTGAGTTGATTATGGTTGTGTACTGAAATGAACTGAATCCAAAGATGCCCTGAAAGGTAGGAAAGACTGTGTAACACCACTGGCACAGTGCTTTGAGGTATACCCTGCCCACTCACACAGTTGATGGTACACATTGTTTGTTGTTAAACATCCTCAATGTCAGACATAGCTCAGGTTTATGAGCTACACAAGCGGCGGATATGTGTGCTCACCTTTTTTCCTGTTGAAGGCGCGGTTCATAGTGGAAACTGTGTGTCTCTGTGGTCCCTCCTGAATATCTGCCAATATTCCACCTGGAAAAGCAGCAGGGAGACGCGAGTTAAAAATGGTTTCCACCACAAGCATTCAGCAAAAGACAGAAAGTCGAAAAAACAAACAGTCTAAAGTTTTCTTTGAAAAAAGAAAAGGAGAGAATAATCCCACCCTCTTAGAGTGAGGCAACCATTTGCTGTCAGAAAGTGTAAAAATTTAACTCTCAGTGTCTCTGCGTTACATTTGTTTACCATGGAGCCACGTCATTCTCATCTCATCTGTGGAGTCTTTAACAGAACTCACTGTTCTTGCTGTTTAACGGTACAAGGTGTGTCTAAGAATGGCAATTTGTACCAAAGGGAAGCAACAAAGCTGCACGGTAAAACGCTGCATTGTTTACCGTGATCCTCTTACAGGCGCTGGCATTAATGTTCAAATCTTTTCAGCAGAACTAGGGCAAATTTTTCAGCTAAGCAAATGCACACATACACACGTTTGTTTGTTTAGCTGTTACTAATCATCTCCAGGTTTTTATTACATTATAGAAAGACAAAGAACCAAAAGGATTTGAGTAATACTGATAATGGATAAAGTAAGAGATGATGTGAAACATGGATAAAAGTCAGATTTCATCCTTCTTTCTTTAAACCTACTGTAGCTGCAGTAATGCATGCGGGAACGCGTCCAAACAGACAAACTGTACAGTACATTGACATTGCTACCTCACAAAAACAAAAGTAGTGATTTCTTTTGGGAATGCAAAGCATCCACCTCCACAATGTCTCCAAATGTGACACTGCTTTGACTGCTTCCGAGCTTTTGCATCAGTTCCCCATGAGAGCCCAGCTTTGGAGAGGACTGCAAGGACAAACTGTCCAGAACCAGGTAGCTGTCAGCGACCCGCACAATCATAATTCTTTACACATTTGCTGGTGGGAAATGTGCAAGGACTGGCACACAACAGCTCTTTCAATCTTTGCCTCTACAAACACATTATATGGGCTATAAAGGAAATGAACACAACTTTCCCCTCTCTTACATTTACAATGCAAATACTGAGCTATTAAAAGTTTGGGGTTGATGAAACAACAAATCTTGTACAAGCTGCTAAATTTCAACATGATCCAAACTGACACATTTTTTAAAAAAAGGGTTTGGTGTTTGCTCTCTACAAGGAACATCCTAGAATAGCCAATGAAATTAATCATTTTTCTTGTTAGCTGTGACACATAAAAATGTCTATTAAGCGTATTAAATCTCAGTTATGTCATTCATCAACTGATGGATATACAGAAAACACCCCGCTGTCCAAACAGCCCATTCTTGTAAAACGTCATGTGACTTGAAAGATTCGAGGGAATTTCCTCAGAGCTCAACGAATAAATGATTAACTTCTTAAACAGAAATATTTTTAAATATTTTTAGAACGCAATAAGAACCAGATGGGTTTTTTAAAGAAAATTATGTTATGATACATGAACTGCTACAAATGAAAGAGCGTGCTTTCATTTTCACAGCTGTGAATGTGAGCTGCAAGTTGTGTGTTAGAGCTGTGAGGCAGTGTTTACCATTTTCTTCTGAAAAATGACTTATGAATTGTTTTTGTATGATTAATTTATTGCAAAACTTGGCAACTTAGTAGCTCAAAAAGCATCATCCAAAAGAACCCAGACAGTCAAAGGAGACTGAAACACAAACACTGCTTATTAGACCCAATTCAAAACACAGAGGATGTGAGCGGAGCTAAACCCAGAGACAGACAATAGCAGCACCGTGATTTGGCACAAAGCAGCCAGGCTCTAATATGGAGGCACATATCGATTCACGGGACTGACACCCGCAGCTATGAAACATACTTTGGCCTCAGAACAGTTGGGACTTTGTCACAATGTTTATGTGATCATTTGTAGAAAATTCCACTTCAGTGACTTCATTCAGCAGTTTGGTTAGCTTGGTAAAATGTAACCAAAAAAGACCTCAGTTTAGGTGGTTGTTACTTTGGCCTCTCTGCCATTACCTCCCTTCATCAGCTCCCACTGCAACAAACTCTGACGATGTTTATGTTCATCGGCAATTGTGAACAAATGACGACATTTATAAAATGGGTTATAATATGAATACAATTATCAGCCAATACTCCATAGGGCTGAGAAATAAGATTAAAAGTTAAGCGTTACAAAATGAATCGATCACCGCGACATGGGAGGGTAACGGATCATTAGCTCTGACTGAGGCTGTGTCTGAGTCTCATATCTTTATTACCGAGGGGAGAGATTCTGACAAACAAACACAACATCGTTTTGAAAAGAAGACTCATCACTGACAGAAACCAACGCATTTCTGAACTCGCATTTAACAGACTGAAAAATGAAACACTCTAAAGTGAATGTGAGAGGGAATGAATAGTGGTATTGTAAAGCGCTTTGGGTGCCTTGAAAAGCGCTATATAAATCCAATCCATTATTATTATTATTATAAAGTGCACATAATGAGGAACATAATGATGTGAGGCACATCACTGAGGGGAAAACACACACAATGTAGTGGGGTCTCGCTGTAAGGGGAGCTTTTTTTTCCTCTGACAGAGGCCCTGGAAAAGGTTGTAGAAATTTTAAATGGAACAAGCTTCAGGGTGGAGACTCTGACATTCCTCAGTCAGCTAGAAGAGAAAATCGACTGCTGAAAGAGACCGACGTGTTCTTGCTTAAGCCACACATGATGCCGTTGCAAGCATCACATAGGCAGGTGAACCGCAAGGACACTATTATTATGTGCATTTAGCCAAAGGCGACAGGGAACGCAAACTCTCCAGATCTCTGCATCAAACTTCTTTGCAGTATTTGGTTTGCCAAATTAAGACCTTGGCAGTCGCTGCTTTGCTACCTGGGACTGTATATTTAGATTTAAGTGCATTCTTACCTTTCTCTTCGAAGCAACAGATATGTGTTTGCTGCAGAATAAAACTGTCTTAAAAGACTCATCTTCCTTTTAATGGTTTCTGGTATTTTGATAGCGTCAGTATGGGTTGTTTTAGTTTTAGTTTTTTTCCATTCGAAATTGGGGAGAGAGCAGCAGAAAGTATGAGGGGGTGTGAGCCATCGAGAGCATAAAAAGCCTTTTTAACCTAAAGCAGGACTCTGGAGGTGTAGTACACCTGAAAATTAAAGATAAAATAGACTTGAAAATTACAAAAAACATGCTCCCACTGGAAGCTGTGTTCTACCCTTTGCTTTTCCTTAAAAGCACAATAAGGGATACTGAAGCCCAAGAAAATTTGTAAGAACAAATGATTGGAAAGACTGGATACATGGATCCAAAAGATTGGTTCAGATCTCTGGATTCATATATTTCCAAATTCCTTTGGAAAGATAAACCCCCGCGTATTAGCTTAAAAACGCTACAAAGAACCAAGGATAGAGGAGGATTAGATCTGCCTAATTTTCACCAATACTTCTTAGCCAACAGGCTTCAGTTCATCTCAGAATGGTTAAAACATACCTTCTTAGTTGAGCCCTGGCTAGATGTTGAACAGGCACTATGCAAGGATCTAGAGATTTCAGACCTACCATTTATTAGCTCAAACATCAAAAGACATGAATGCTTTAAAAGTATCAACATCAGCTTTTCTCTAACAGCATGGTGGGAGTTTCTAAAAATAACGGAGTCTTCATTAATCCCATGCAAACGTACACCTATCTGGAATAACCCTGACATATTACAAAACAATAATATGATTAATTTCCCAGAATGGAGTTGTAAAGGAATTAAATACTTAGAACATATATTAGAGGGAACAGAATTTATTCCATTTGACAGACTAGTTGAACAATATGGGATCAACAAGACAAGGTTTTTAGAATATCAACAAATTAAATCCATAGTAAAAAAGAAATTTAACCTCAGTCAAGTTGAATTACAAACACCACTAAGTGCGGCACATTTTCTTACTCTTAAATCCCCCAAATTATTATCTAAAATATACAGAACACTTTCTAAATTAGATGAATCAATATCCCTTCCTACTGCAAAGTGGGAAGCAGATTTATCAGTCAACCTAGACCAAAACTTCTGGTCTCAGATTTGCTTAAAAACTTTTAAATTGATTAAAAATCCCAGTCTGCAATTAATACAATACAAAATACTTCATAGAGTGCACTATACAGGTCATCGGATGTTCAAGATGGGCTTTACATCTTCCAACAACTGCTCACACTGTCAACGCAATACACCAGACAATTACATCCACGCTCTTTGGTTCTGTCCACCAGTGCAAAAGTTTTGGCGCGAGATATGTGAAGACTTATCAAAGTGTCTGAAATGTAACATTCCAACTTCCCCCTTAGTGTGTCTACTGGGCAGCTTAGATAATGTCACTTCAGAAAAGAATATAGCCCATATGATCTTCACTGCCCTATGCATAGCCAAGAAAACAGTCCTCATGAACTGGAAAAATAAAAATAATCTTAATTCTAACCAATATAGAAATTATCTATTAGATTACATTAGTCTTGACACAGCCTCTGCCACCACATTAGATCAATTGCTCTGGGCCCCTTTTATCAGCTCCATCACCTAGTGGGGGTGGGGGGTCATAGTTTGGTCCCGCCTTCACTGTTGTGATTGGTGAGGGGGTAGGGACAGGCTTAGGGCGTCGGGGGGTTCCCCGGAGGCATCTTCCTTGGGGGGCTCAACCCGGGGTAGCGGTCATGTCCGGTTAGGGGCTCTGTTGGCTCTCAGGTGACTGTTTCCTCGCGGCTGCGTGCAGCGGGGCTAGGGGAGGGTCTGTGCTGACGGACGTGGGTTACTGACCTGGCAACCTGGCTGCCCCTGGGTGGGTCCGGGATGGGCGTGAGGTTCTGGGGGCGCTCCGTCTCTGGGCTGGGGCCCGGGCCGGGCCTCGGGGGCTTGGGTCCTGGTTGGTGTGTTGCCGGGGTTGTGGGCGGGTGGGTGCATGGGGGCCCGGCCCTGGAGCAGGGTGCCGCCGGTGCGTCGAGCCGCCTGGGGGGCTCTCCAACTGGTGGGGGGGATGGTCACATCTTGCAGGAGCTTTCTTCTCTTCAGGAACTCTCTGCAGGAGGGGGAGATACAGGAGAGGTGGAGGAAGATCTCAGCCTGGGCGTTTACCGTCTTATGTAGTCTGGAAGATGTGTGGATGGTGGGGTGGGTGCAGTTTTCTCTGTGGTGGGGTTGGGTGGACTGTCCAGGGCTCTGTGGAGCCGGAGGGCGCTACTGCACTGGGCCCCGGTCTGATGGGCCTGGGCCTCCCTTCCCTGGCGGGTCGCGGAGGGTGGGAGCGCCTACTGGGGTCAGCGGGGGAGCTGAGAAGGGAAAAGGGTAACACCACCTGGGTCTGGGTGCAATTCCCCCCTCCAGGGGCAAGGGTACCTAGACCCGGTTTGTAGAGTACGCTTGGGGAGTGTGATTGTGTGTACAGCGTCTCTTTATGTCTGTCCCCACGTTGGTTGAGTGTGGAGTGAGTGCATATGAGAGCATGAGGGTGGGAATGGATGTTTGTGTCTGTGTGTGCCTGTATGTCTGTGTCTATATGTCAGGTTGGGTATCAGACGCCACCTCTCTGGGGACACCTCAGGCCCTCCAAGGTTTGGAGGCCTATCTCCACCCACCACCACTTCCCCTGCCGGTGGCGGACTCCCTCAGGTGTCGGTGTGTTGGTGGTTCTTTGTGTCTGGGGGTGGGCGTCCGGGTACACACCGGCTCACTCCTTGGCGGCCGCTTGTCGGGGCCTGGGGCTCGCTCGGGCCCCTTTGGAGGTGGGGTGCCCCCGGCCTCTCGGCCTGGGGCTCGGTCACTCAGGCGCAGCTGGGGGCCGGCGGAGCTCACGGGCGCGTCACTGCAACTCCCCCTGACTTCTGCTCCGCGGCTACTGGGCGAGCCCTCATCTGGGACTCTCCTCAGCTCTTACTGGAACAGTGGCGCGGCTGCCCCTCTGTTGGTCTTCCATGGTCTCTTGTGTTCTGGGGGCCTCTGGATGTCTGGAGTTTTGATCTCCTCCATACCTGCTTCACACCCTGGAGGACGGGGCTGTGGCCCCCCCACACTCCCTAGCAGATCATTACATGGAGAAACCTTTGGAATGCAAGCATGCTGATCCACACAGGTATGCACACATGGGTATTCACAGACGCGGACTAAAGCTTTCTTGGCTGCTACCTCAAAGCACACTGTGCGCTGTCTATCTTGCGTGCTGCACAATATCGTTTATTATTTAGTAAATATTGATATCTATGACTAGCTAGTTTATTGTGATGGTGCTTTGTTTTCTCTATTATTATGTTGCTCTTTGTTGTTTGCTGTCTCCTCTGTTTGTTTTTTTTTGTTTGTTTGTTTGTTTGTTTTTTCCATACAGGTGACCCAGGAGTTCTTTTTTTTTTTTTTTTCTCTCTCTCTTCCCCCCCCTTCTCACCGTCTCTTCTCCCCTTTGGTTTTCTTTCTTTCTCTCCCCCTCTTTCTCTCATTCATTCCCCCTGTCCTATTTATTAAAAAATAAAAAAATAAAAAATAAAAAAAATAAAGTGAATGTGAGAGGGAATATTGTAAAGCGCTTTGGGTGCCTTGAAAAGCGCTATATAAATCCAATCCATTATTATTATTATTATAAAGTGCACATAATGAGGAACATAATGATGTGAGGCACATCACTGAGGGGAAAACACACACAATGTAGTGGGGTCTCGCTGTAAGGGGAGCTTTTTTTTCCTCTGACAGAGGCCCTGGAAAAGGTTGTAGAAATTTTAAATGGAACAAGCTTCAGGGTGGAGACTCTGACATTCCTCAGTCAGCTAGAAGAGAAAATCGACTGCTGAAAGAGACCGACGTGTTCTTGCTTAAGCCACACATGATGCCGTTGCAAGCATCACATAGGCAGGTGAACCGCAAGGACACTATTATTATGTGCATTTAGCCAAAGGCGACAGGGAACGCAAACTCTCCAGATCTCTGCATCAAACTTCTTTGCAGTATTTGGTTTGCCAAATTAAGACCTTGGCAGTCGCTGCTTTGCTACCTGGGACTGTATATTTAGATTTAAGTGCATTCTTACCTTTCTCTTCGAAGCAACAGATATGTGTTTGCTGCAGAATAAAACTGTCTTAAAAGACTCATCTTCCTTTTAATGGTTTCTGGTATTTTGATAGCGTCAGTATGGGTTGTTTTAGTTTTAGTTTTTTTCCCATTCGAAATTGGGGAGAGAGCAGCAGAAAGTATGAGGGGGTGTGAGCCATCGAGAGCATAAAAAGCCTTTTTAACCTAAAGCAGGACTCTGGAGGTGTAGTACACCTGAAAATTAAAGATAAAATAGACTTGAAAATTACAAAAAACATGCTCCCACTGGAAGCTGTGTTCTACCCTTTGCTTTTCCTTAAAAGCACAATAAGGGATACTGAAGCCCAAGAAAATTTGTAAGAACAAATGATTGGAAAGACTGGATACATGGATCCAAAAGTGAACCATTAAAAAGACCAAAAAAAAAAAAAAAAGGACGGAACTGGCCTTAATCCATAATCGTGCAGAGTGGTTTACACGACCTCCCTAAAAGTCACAGCTAAGAGCTTTAACGTCTTAAAACAAAGATTGCCTCATTCTGGCATCCACAGTGGAAAAAGGCCTGGCAGCCTTTTTGTTTGTTTGTGACATACTTGGACGTAGTGCAATGGTTCGCCTGACACTTGACTGTGATATCACTCATTTTGATTGACAGCTGAAGTGTCGCGCCTGTTTTAATAGCTTCCTGTTTGCCGATTCAACAGCACCCTCTCGGGAGGACGGCAGAACCCGGATCTCTCTCTCACACACACACACACACACACACACACACACACACACACACACACACACCTACACAGACTTAACACTGAGCTGCAAATGTCGTCAGTCTTCTTAAATGTTTACCAGCTGCAGAGGAAGCACCGTGTTCTTCTGAATTCCTCAACAACAGTCCACTCTATACTCACTTCAATGGTCAATTAAGAAAGAATTTATAGTATTAAGACTAACAAGAAAAGCAAATGAGCACATATGTCAATAATTAAATGGCAATAAAAGCCCAGAGAGCCTTTACATTGTACTGTAACACACACACACGCACGCGAGCGAGCGAGCGCACACACACACACACAGGCTAAGACTTAATTACACAGTACATTCTATGTAGGCTGAATTTTGTTTGTGAATTACGAACAAGGCTAGTGGAAAAAGTGAAGCAGCAACTACTTACTTAGATTCTCGTCCTTCCAAAAACCATGTCCAGATTCAGACAACTCACCTTCAGTGACTCATACATTTGGAATTTAGCTTGGGAAAGAAACTTACTAGAGCTGAGTGCAACCTACTCTGACCCTGTGCGGTCTTCCTCTTTCAAGCCCAGTCAACGCACGGAAAAACGCAAAAGTTTAACAAACCCCAAAATGTTTCAAAATGCTTCAAATGAAAGCAAGAAAGCAAAGTTAATGTCCCATTTAAAAATCCCCCTCAGCCGCTCACTAATCCAAACCATATGCACTCAAAAGGCAGCGCGCTTTCAACGTGGGATAAGAGCAGAGTGTGCACTGTGGTCCCAACACGATGCCCCAGCAAAGAAAAATCAACAAAGATCCTTTGTTTTCCTCACTTTGCTCTCGCCTCGGCTCTGAAGTCTCGCTGCCTAAGTGCAAGCCATCGCAAATACAATCTTTTTATGAATTTGGTGCCAGGATTCCTCCACTGAATCAACCGTCGTGTTTTTGGTGTCTAATCTGGAAGGCAGTCCTGCTCTCTCACAGCCCAGCACTTTCATCTGACGTGTATCAAATGCAAAATCCTGACATATTTTATAAAAGAAAGGCACCTCTTCCCTTCTACTCTTTAAAAGGAGAGGAGAGAGGGGGAAAAGACCTGCTGTATGGAGAGAAACATGCAAACAACAACAGAGCCGTGATAAAAAGCTACTTACTTGCCTCCAAACTGGGGTGGAATAGTGAAGAGGAAGTTTCAGAGGATCTTAATAGTTTTCAGCTGTGGGCCAGATGGTGGTGCGCTAAGGACTACAGTAAGCAGAGATGATGGGGCTTGCAAGCTCAACAAGAAGCGTTTGCCTAGACACAAGATACTTGACATTCAAACCCAACTTCCTCCGCCCACAGTTTGTCCAAAAGGAGTTTCACATGTGCAAAACAAGAGACCCCTTTGGACAGGGACTATTTTGCTGTGATGCACAGGGGCATACCACAGATGAGCCATAAAAGCCATCTCGCCAGAGGTTGCAGGCTGACCCTTTTGCTGCAGTGTGTGATTCATCATCACACTATGCACCCTGGCAACAGCCTTAGGTCAACATCTTGGCATCAATCAACTCAGCAGTACGGCCAAAACATTATGAAGTAGAAGTAACAACACTTCTCTAACTTGGAGCACAAAAAGCCTCCCTGTGAGATGATGTCAACTTAATAATACCTTTTCCTTTTTCTCTGCACTCTGAAAACATTTACGGCTCAAAGTGTGAGTACCGGCAGCTCCAAGTGTTACACTGCTTTAAAATCTGACATTCAGTTTTTATCACATAGAGATGAACTGCCCGGGAGTGACCTCAAAGTGGGTAGGGGCGATGCAAAAACAAAATTGGAGCTGACAAACAGCTGAATCGGCAGCCTACTTTTTCTATGTCAACATCTAAAGCGTTATGCAAATGTCGTGTCCCAGCGGGCTATTCAGGAAACTGTCGATCTGAATCTCTCCTTCAAAAACTTTTGAGCATCTCATTGAAGTCCAAATACTTGAGGACAAGCAACTGACCACTTTTATTAAAAGTGTATCAGAGGAGGCTGATCCAAACAGGCAGATGAGGTTGCTCCTGCTCTGTTTTTTAGACACAAGGAGGAGATCAAAATATAAATCATAATCAAATCTCGCAGAAGTCGGTGCGGCGCTACCACTCACGCTGTCCTCCTCATTTCAGTTTAATGCGCTTCATGTTTTTCATGAGGTGGGGGTACAGTTCTGAAGCCAAGACCTATCACAACAACATTTCTGCTATCTCATGTCACAACACTCCAGCACCATTCACAGAGACACTGTCCACACAGATGAGCTCTCACTGTTACTAACAGAGGCGTCAGAACACGTAGAGGTTAAGTACAGGAACTCTGTGTACGATTTAAGGCACAGATAGATGCATGTAGCTTTTAGTCTTAAATCTACAGTGTTCGTAATGGCCACCAGGGGGTGATACCTGTGGTTGCAAAAAGACTTTCAGTCCTATAAAAGTCTGTAGGAAAATTAAACTTGACCCTGACTTTAACACTTTTCTCAGTTTTTGGGCTCAGTCAGCATTTTCACTCATATTAAATGAAACACCAGGTCAACATTCTGTAAATCATGGTGATTCTAAGTACTCTGTACTAGATAACAAAGCCAAAATATGATAATCCAGAATATGCTCATTGGCCAATAATTTGTGACCGACAGTCAGATCCACCTGATCATCACATCCACTATCAAAACCTTCACCTCTAGACTTCATAACAGGACTTAACAGCCAAGTTAGGAGGAGGAAAATGTGTCAGAAACATCAGAATGACTATGATTATCTGACAGCAATGGCAGAGAAGATGAGAAGGCACCGTTAAGGGTTTGTCAGCAAACCAGTGTGCTGCTAAACATAATTTAAATAAGCATGCTTTACACCAGAGGTCGAGAAGTGGCAATTAAGAAATAGCTTCAAAAGCTAATTATATATAATGATATGCTAATTTTGTGCATATCATATGTTATGTCCCTTCCTCATGTTACTATGCTGGTGGGCCAACACAGCTATTGTTTAGAGTGACCTGGAAATATATCCCAGTGATGCCATTTTTGCATTTCTGATATACATAGGTTAGAGTTTACCATTTATTATGGAGGGTTTGATGCTGGGATCTCTGATCTAAGTGTCCTTTGGTGTCAGTCTCATGATTCGTGTGTGAAACCCAAAACAAACAGCTAGAGAAAGTAATCTGTCAGTAAGTAATAGTAAGTAACTGTTGCTCAAAGGTTTTTCCCTCCTTTTTCTAATCCTCGTGGTTGCTCGGTGTGAACCAAACTGTTGATATGGTGAACTACTTGTAGTTATGGTCAAGCACTAACAGGAAAGTATAAGTACTGAGTTTTAGTTCCCAGCAATTAATAGATGCATTAAAACTCAGATACATTCAAATATGCATTGAAATGCAATGAGAATACATAACATTTTGGAAGCTTCTATATATGTGAACTGCAGCAACTGCAACAGAAAATATAGCTGTGGAGATCAAGCATTGCATCTGGCAAATAATGCCTTTTAAAGAGAAGACTTTTTTAGTTTCCAGCCAATTGAGAAAGGTCACTCGGAGAAGAAAAGAGCACATTTCTTGTTCATTCTCTCTTTTCTTTTTTCTTTTTTTAAATCCAGTATCCAGTTAGAGATTCAGCTTGGTCAGGGCCTTGGGTGGCGATGTGTTTATGCTGGCCAGCACAACTTTGGTTTCTGCATGAGAGAGCATTTAAAGCAGGGAGGGTCTCCGGATTTGGGCTGTTCTGTTCGCACTTTACTTTTCAAGGGGTTTTTCTTTGCACTGCCCAGTATCGCTTCACATTTGTGTCTTGTATGAACAGCTGTGGTTAGGTAAGGGAAGTGGCTAGCCGAGACACTTTCTGGGAAAATGGGGACATTTATGTTGAAGAGCCAAAGATATTAATAAATGCCCATAGAGGAGAATTGGGAAAAAATGAACTAATAATTAATGATATCTATAACACTTTAAAAACATCTGTCAGTGTACACAGAAAGAACATATCTGTGTACAACATTATGAGCCTGTCAATGATTAAAAAAAACAACACATTTCACAGGATTAAACATCAATTTTTTTTACCATTTTATGAGTAACAGATATTCGAGGCAACAGCAAAGTGGCACAACAGACACAGCAACTTGAAAGCATCTAGGTCAACCGATAAAAACAATGAGTCATCTCTTCTGACTGTTTCATAACGTGGTTGTAACGTCGCACTTTTGGGAATCATTTCTAATTGAGCAGGAAACCAAATAATTTGGATGGCATAGTGATCGTGTCCAGTTTATTTATTTGTAGATATCAATAACTTAAAGCACTACTCTCACAGGAGAAGACATACGCTGCACCAGATTTACCAAGCAGCTAATTTCCATATGAAATCCCCAGAACGCAATAAAAACAACTAAATACGAGGCTTTAAAGTATCTTCTTCTGGGTTCTAGTATTTACAGTTCTTATGGTTTACAGATTTTCAACAAGTTTAGACTCCAATTATTTCGATCCTTGCCTGGGATGCATGTGTAAGTGTGTTTGTGGGAGTGGGGAGTGGGTGGAGAAGCAGGAATGTGCATCTCAATGAGAAGCATCTCGGTGGATTTTCATTGAGATTTGCAGCCTCCATATGATTTGTGCTTCATCCAGGCAGTGATGCAAAGTGCCAATGTGTGACACCAGAGATGGATTTTCAGTTGGCGTGACTCGCACCGCTCACTGCAATGTGATGACAATGGCCGAAAGAGAAAGCAATCATTTCAATTTACCACGACCGTAAAACCAGTTCAAGCAAATATACGATTCCTAAAAACTAAAAACCAAATACCAAAGGATGACTGTTAAGGTCCAGCTCTAGTTGTTAAAATGCTAATCAACAGCAGGTGTAATATCAGTTTGTTTTCATTCCAAGGGTGTCAAATATTGCCATTTTGTCACAGCTGCTGCCATCTCAAAGTCACACGCAAGTAAGTGAGGGAAAACCAAATGAAGCAAAGTGCAAAAGGAGACACAAACTGTAATCTCCCAGCTGACAAACCTTTGACTTACCCCAACACCCCTCCATCTGCCTAATGTGGATTATGGATTTAAAAGAGGTCCATTATCTGTCTGTAACCAGTGTTGCTATGACAGGCGTGTTTAACCAAAAGAACTCAAACGTCACCCTGCAGGTGATGCCAGAAGAAATGTCAGGCCATCATTAACGCCATTAGTACGACTCTATGGGGGAGCTTAAATGCCTGGTCAGTAGTGGTGGACTGACGAAATGACAGTCACTGATGCTGCCAGCAGGACTAAACTGGGGCTACAGAAATGCTGTGAACATTGTGCAGTGCTCATCCTTAGATGGATCTTTAATCAGTCCATTTCAATCTTGCTAGTATTACAGGGAAAAAAGCAAAGATATGTATAAATATAATAAGGTTTATATCTGCTGTGTAGAAGGCCGATGTTTGTGAGTAGCAGAAAAATTCAAGAACAGTATTCTATGCCCTTCATTATGCACAAATTTTCTTCCATATTCCACTGGGAAATCATAATGGAAACATATTGTATGCGCAATCGAAAGTTAGAACGATTGCCCTCCGGCTCTGTGAAAGTATTCAACTATTAATGGGCAACAATCAATCACCAGTGTCAGCCACCTCCTACCTGAAACACCAAAGCCTAAACTGTGTGGAACAGCAACCAATCCTCACTGTATGAATGAGCTGAGACCAGAGGGCCACTGGCTGGCTGGGTTTTTTAAGTGTGCATCTTATCCATCACATCCCAAACACATACATGTTAGGTAAGTTGGTGATTCTAAATTGGCAGTACGCGTGAATGTGAGTGGTTTTCTGTCCAGCATGTACCCTGCATGTCACCTTATGACAGCTCGGACAGGCTCCAATTTGACTTTGACCCTGAATTGGATAAGCAGAAGAAAACGGATGGCTGGATTCAGCAATCTTGCACAATAGAGGCTCAAAGTGTCCCTGCACATTGGTAAAAAGTGTTTATATCACTTAATTATTTTTTGCAATAAAGGCATCTCTCCTCGACCCACTGTAAACTATCTCCAGTAGTAGTAGTAGCAAAGAATAATCCTAAATGTGCATTAATATTTATTTCAAAAAATGGATTACATCATGTAATCAATCTTCCTCCAAACTGTATCACATGGAAACTCAATAGGTCATGAACTGGTCCTTTGCTGATTCTACACAAAGCAGCTAATTAAAAGACATGGCATCCAATATCATGAGGTACAAGGTGAAAGTGGAAGGGTGTCCACTGCTAATGCTCTTCTTGTTGCTGCAGGCTACAAACTTGCTCGAGAGTGTTCAAAAGGTCACGGTGTGTCTGCTGCTCTGCTGTACTATTGATTTGAATAAATTAACTGTTTCATTCAAGTGTTTTGTTAATTAACCTTTACCCTCCCTGCTGCATTCATCTGCAAGCAAAGGTCTATTCTGCGGTCATATAAGCCAGGGCGAGACCCAAAAACAGCAATTTTGGGAATTCTAAAGGTCACAACAAGCAGTTTCTTAGGAACACCCATGCATTTTAAAAAAAACTTGGCAGAGCTAGTGCATTAGATTGCATTTGAATGCACAAATATATAGATATATAAAGTGTAAAGCTCTTTATATTAGATAACATTTAGATGTCAAATTATAGATTGATATAAAACATGTTGTGCTCCAGGTATAGATATAACAGCTCCACCATTTTAGTGCCTCTGGCCTTATGTAAAACAACAGAAACAGAACAGACTGTGTTTTCCAACAAGGCTGAATACAAATATCTGTATTTGTGTGACATTATTCTTGTAATTTTAATCCCCCACATATGTCTAGGTCATCTCAATTCAAAGAGGCTTTTCTGTAAAATCTTCCCACATGTCATCTGTGTCAATACAACAAACAACTGACAGCCCGAGAAAAACAAAACCCTGTATTAGAATATATTCTCTACTCACGTCTTCCAAATGTGCATCATACAGGCTCAGAAAGCTGTAGTACATTCAGTGTTAATATACAGAATTCATCTCCATTATCTAATTTTTTTTTTTTTTTTTTTAAAAAGGAAGAAAAAAAAACCAGTTACAGCTCTGAGATGAAGGGTTTAAATTCATGTTTTAAACGTGGGGCGAATCCCCCCTTAAATGCTTCCAACAAAAAGAACCTTAGACACTTTGGAGGTGATTCTACTTGAAGGTCTGAGGTTTTCTTTTCTTATCTTCGATTGTGTTTTGTCATTCTCCTCTAAGTGCAACATTGCTCTGTTTTTGTTTTGATGGCTTTTCTTTTGTCTCCATGTCATGCTTTGTTCTTTCCCAGTCCTCTGTCACATCTGCACTGGCAAACGGCTTCTTTCATAAGTTTAAAGCATGGATATATATAAGGCAGTTACACTGAAATTCATGGTTGGATTGTTGTTTAACTTTAATAAAATTGGAATCAGCTACCTGAGATTCCTGAGCATTAATATTGTTAACATTAACTTCACTGAAACTGTTGTTTGCACAAGTCCTCACAGCATCTGTTGGTCTGTCCTATAAGAGGCTTCTTCATCTTTAGCTAATGATTTAGAATTGAATGGCTCTAGATTCAAAGATTGTCCACGTGCAAGTGTAGCCTTCTGAAACATTAAAGGAGTTTGTAGTCTTGCAGAGATAAGGCAAGAACGTGTATCACAGGTTATCACGGCTGCTTCTCGTTAGCACGTCTGCTCAGCTGTAAATGCTGGGTTGAAACAATACAATAACAAACAATACAAACAAACAATAAGAATTAAAGTGCTATGTAGAAAGAAAGACATGTGCATGAGATATACATGAGATATATACATGAGAATAAGAATTATGAGTGCTACGTAGAAAGATATATACATGAGTGCAAGTGGTGATCAGTGCCAGACATGAAATGATGCAGTGACACAGCGTAGGGTCATGTGTTAGTGGCGGGGACAGTCATGTGGTTATTGTTCATGTGTCCAACAGCAGAGGGGAAGAAACTGTTCTTGTGGCGAGAGGTTCTGGTGCGAATGGACCGGAGCCTCCTGCCTGAGGGGAGCAGGTCAAACAGACTGTGTCCAGGGTGAGAAGGGTCAGCTGAGATCCGGGCTGCACGCCTCAGTGTCCTGGAGGTGTACAGGTCCTGCAGAGATGGGAGTCTGCAGCCAATCACCTTCTCAGCAGAGCGCACAACACGCTGCAGTCTCTGTTTGTCCCTGATAGTGGCTCCAGCGTACCACACGGTGATGGAGGAGGTGAGGATGGACTCGATGATTGCAGTGTAGAATTGCATCATCGTCCGTGTTGGCAGGTTGAATTTCTTCAGCTGCCTCAGGAAGTACATCCTCTGCTGGGCTTTCTTGATGACGGAGGTGATGGTGGGCTCCCACTTCAGGTCCTGGGTGATGGTGGTACCCAGGAAGCGGAATGAGTCCACAGAGGTGATGGGGGTGTCAGTCAGGGTGATGGGGGGGGAGTGGGGCTGTGTGCTTCCTGAAGTCCACAATAATCTCCACTGTCTTCTGGGCATTCAGCACCAGGTTGTTGTGGCTGCACCAGGACACCAGACGTTCAACCTCCCTCCTGTAGGCAGACTCATCCCCGTCAGAGATGAGCCCAATGACGGTGGTGTCATCTGCGAACTTGATTAGCTTGACAGACTGGTGGGTGGAGGTGCAGCAGTTGGTGTACAGAATAGTCCCATATGGAAAAGAAATAGTAAAAACTTATATGTGATTGCTAATGAAAGTGGCCACTTTCATGAGTAAATCAATAAGGTGGCCAAAACATACAAGTTTCATTAAATAATTTTTCAAGGGATCTTATATCTGTTTTCACTCTTATATGCTTTTCATACAAGTTTCACACAAGACAGATACAACCTTTAAAAGATTTATATATATCTTTTCCATATGGGGTCATACAGCCTAAAATGAACTCAAAATCCTCCACTGTAATAAAAACAGAGTCATGTAATCTGAAAGAATACAGACAACCCGCCACCAAAATGTAGTTAAGAGAAGTCTACAAAGAATTACTTGATGGGGAAACAACGGGGAGTAAACGCTCAAGAAAACTTCACAAACTAGAATCCTATTACAGCATTAATGTAATAAAGCCTTTTTAGTGCTGTAGTTTTCACATCCCACGAATTCCCAGCCTAAAATCCTAACTGCAACGCAAAACCTTGATCTAAATTGGCAACTCAGAAGGTCGAAACGATTTCCTGACATTTTCAATAATGTGCCCACAAAGCTAGTACTGCTTATGTCATAATGTTATGGGAAAGAGTTTCAAATGGTCTGGCATGCATAAGAATTTTGCATCATTGTGTTTGTGGAAGAAAATATAATACAAAGGACATTTTTTGGCAAACTACAGCTGGTCAAAGAGCTTATGAACAGCTTCCCAAATGCCTGTCACCACATTCATGTTCACAATGTGGACTGTGGGGAAACCAAAACCTGTGCTTAATCTGTACACAGTATCTGGCAACCCAGGCTAGAATAGTTCTACAGTAACACACCACTCCTCCAAAAACCACAGATTGAATTTTAACTTTAGACCCATTAGTGGGTGCATTTTCTAACTTTTTTAGACCGCCCAGAACAATCTACAATTGGTTCACTTCCTTGAATGCATGCAAGAGAGTTTCATTTCGTAAAATAGCGCATATGTGATTTAGGTGTGAGGGGAGCAGATTCTCTAGTTTAAGCTCCGATGGAGGAGCCTTGGTTCTGACTGGAAAGTAAATGTGAATTCCTGGGGAAAGGAAACAGCTGAGCAAGCACTGTATATCTGAAGGGGCATGGCAGCTTCTCCAGAGTGTTTGGATAAAGACTGTACAGATCTGTCTAGAGCCATCATCTAAAGCGATGATGAATTAATGCTTATACTGCATCCCAGCCAGCGACAAGTATGTCCACTGTTTTTGTCCAGCACTGGCATTTTCTCCCCTTTAATCGCTCCAGGTTTCACAATATTCAGACCCTCCAACGCTCTTCAAATAAAGCGAAAATTCAAGTTTAAAAGCATGATCATTTTGGAAAAAAATACAGAAACCAATAGAATGGACAGAAACCCATAGTGAGCAATGCAGTACACAATAGCAGGTAGTCATTATATTTTCAATTGCCTCTGGATTGCAGGCATTTTTCACAGGAATTCAAACCCTCCTTTATTAGCGGTGACACACTCGTAAATCTTAAAGAAGGATTCATTTATGATCCAACTCTATCTCAATAATTTACCTCTAATCTACACCCCTGTTTCTGCATGATAAGACATTCTCCTGCTTCAACATAAAATCAAGCCAAAGTCATTTATACAAGGCCATATTTTACTGTTAGTAACTGCTCTAAAAGTACTGACTACATTAGAAAGCAGGGAAAGGATTATGTTTACTCTCACAAACACTCAAAAAGTCCTACAAGGCAAAGCACTCAATATGAACCAAAAGGTCAACAGAAGCTTAAATTGCTCTTATAAGATGAATGATCCACTTTTAAAATAAAAAGTCTCCAACTTTAATTCATAAGTAAGGTGCTGCCACAGAGGGATGCTACTCTAAAGTCTAGCTTTAAAAAAATAAATGCCAAAACCCATCAAATCTACAGCTTTACAGAAAGTCTTCTTCATCTTTATCGTCATGTCCTGACTGTCTGCATATCAGACCCCATCTGCCCAGACTGTCTCCAAAATAATACCTTGCAGAGGTTTACACATTCACCTAACAAGACTGACTCCTGGGTCAGTCTCCGGAGGATACCCAAATCCCTTGGGGGCTGGGTCAGGAAGTGATCCCATCAGAACAAGGAAGCAGCCTAAATGTCTGTGAAGGTTCTCAGTCATCCAGGTCATCGTATTCTAAGTAGCTTTAGGCTGCTTGCAGTATTTGTTTAGACTTTTTAGCTCAAAGAGTAAGAAAGCTTGGTTGTAAAAGCTTTTCTCTTGGGATCATGATTTTATCTTTGATTTTTACTGAAGAATACTGATAATAGAAATGAATATTAAAAGAAAAAAAGAGAAAGAAAAGAAAGAGCTCTAACACTAACTTGCATCTTATCTGGAGGCCACCAGATAGCGATAGCTGTGGTTGTAAAAAAATCTCCAGTCCTACAGAAGCATACAGGAGAGCAGCTTTCTGACCTCACCTCTGTAAACACTCATTTTGTGCCACAGCGAATAGAAAAAGGTTCTACTTTGTAAATGGCAAATAGACTGGTTCTCAAGTAGTGCTTGTCAACTCTACTTGATCACTCAAAGCACTTTATACAACATCTCTTTCACCTGTTCATACAATCACTTTTTTCTGTGCTTTTTCTACCCAAGTGCTTTCTGTCTATTCATTCATACTGCAATAAAGGCATCAGAGGACAAAATCCCAAGGATACTTAGGCATGCAGGACGGAGCAGGGTGGCTAATGATTTGTCAATCCCAAACCAGTTACAGTCAGACCCTGTGCAAAATGGGAGAAGTTACTGTCTCAGTGGTTCTGGCCCTACTGTTACTTTTATTTACTCATGCCTATACTGAACATTTATTATCCCCCAAAGAGTTATGACTCACCCTAATCCCCTAAAGACAACCCAGTCAGAGGCGTTGAGAGGAGGGCTTATTTTTGTGGAATTGCCTTAAAGTATTCTCACAAAAAACAAAAAAAATATCTAGTGCCTCTCAATAAATAAATTGCAGCCAAGTTTCACCTCAGCTAATCTGAGTCACTGAACTTGAGCTCTTGGTTGTGTTTGTAGTGGCAGCATCATTTTTACAGTTCAGTAACAGTTCAGACCTGCTTGCAGGGTGCTGATCAGAACTAACAACCACTCCAAGGAATCCAGTTTTGCTGAGTGAGCTGTAAGGGGTATATTTAGGTGTCACTAGTACTAATTGTCATCTATCAGTGTAAAGTGGACCCATGCTAGCATAAGCTGATAATTTAGCACTCTACCCTCTTGTTCAAATACAGCCAAGTATGATTCCCAAAAGACAAAATGAAAGCAGGTATAATGCCATAGTTGAGTCTTCAAAAAAAACAGGTGACTTCCCAGTGGATATATCCAACTTTTATAGGCAGTCTATGATTTGAACACACAAGAGGATTTAATATAAACAGTTCATCATCCAGAGGTAATAAAAGTTGACTAATTAATAAACTGGTACTTGTGGTTTGGACAACATCTAACAAGCTACAGCTTATATTAGTAATGACAGCTCACGGCGGCTGCTCATCACGGTAAACCAACATAGTTTGTGGCAGGCAGGTTCTCCGACTGAGCAGCAGTCACAAACATTGCCTGAGCATGAGAGATGAAGAGATTTGTCACTGTAAATGCAGCTGATAGGAATGCAAACAACGTCTAAGCTGACTAAACCTGGCGTTAAACAAAAACTGAAGCAGAACAGTTCATGAACAAGTATTATCAATACGCAATTAAGTCGTTTCCAAATCTGCACAGCAATAAAAATGCAGCTTATTTTACTTCGACGTCAGTTCATATATTTTGTGACTTACAGGTGTGCATATGAGAGGGTTTCAAAAACTTCTGGGAACCACTGACCTAGAATATATGGACAGCAACATAACAATGTATATCATTCTATAATATTTTCCAGCACTGCTTGAATTTGAAAGATGTGCTTCTAAAGGAAAAAAGAATCAAAATGTCACCGGTGAGCATAAATACATTTTTTTAAGAAAGATAAAAGAACATGGCATCGGACTGTCGCCTCACTCCTGTCTGCGTTTATCACAAAGCAGCGGAACCATGACGAGAATATACACAGCTGAATTATGTGTCAGAGCTGTAGGTGTGATTGCTACCATATGCCATCTACCGTCTCCCACAGTCACAGTGATATTCACTGTTCAGAACAATAAGCACGTGCATTAGCAGGATCTCAAAGGAAGAGGATTGAAGCATGCTGTATAACCATGACGACACATAATTATAACTTCAAAGACAGCTCGGAAGATAGCTGATAATGTTTCTTACAGTTACTGTAGACTATTGATGTTCAGGTGTTTTTGTTGTGAGTCACTCATCTAAAGGCTGATGGCTGCTCATTAGTGCTGCATCATCTGTAAATAGAAAGAAATAAGAAAAAAACCACTTAAGACTCAAGCTTTCAGAGATGAAAGATTATTCCTGCAGGTCTACTCTCTGATTACATCAAGCAGAAGTCCATATCTTTGCATCTAAGACTCTTTCCCCGTATCCAGGTGATCCTCAATTCTTTAAGTTACCTAGCTGACAACTTAGCATGCAACCCTTTCAATTAAACAAAACACACATGCACGAGCGGCTGACATGAGTGGCTGTCTACATCAATACAAAGCCATGGAGGAAGAAGGACAAGTTTAAACTTAGGCTGCACACATCCAATGCAAATCCTTCCAATACCCTTGATAAGTAAGAAAAATGCATGTACTGTGATTGTCCAAAAGACCATTGTGAGCAGTCAGGGGAAAAGTCATAAATGAAAAAATATATATAAATAATACAATCAGTGCATACATAGACTGTACAAGCATAGTTATTATAGGTGCTGACTTAGCTTCCAGTGCAATCAAGCACCTTGGATTTTGTCTCATTTCTCATTTCCAATGCTATAAAGTATTTTTATTCATTCAGACTACTGGATTTACAGCACCGACCCAGCTGTAGAGATTTGTTGGTCTTTGGTGTTTATCAATGGTTTAAAGAAGGCAAACACATTGATCACTCACTCTCAAAAATAAAAAGTAAGAAAAAAAAAATCAAATGCTGCACTGATCTGGCAATCAGAAAACGAAAGCTGTATGATGGCTGAACCCATTTTATACACTCTGATGCAAGTTTTGTCTTTACAAGTAGCACAATCTCCAACTTCAAACCTTCTACAACAATCCCAGTCTGAGTTAAAGAAAACAAAGTATCGAGTTTTTAGCCAACTTTACAGCCAGTAAGAAAAAAAAGATGAAAAATACACTCATAACAAACTAACCCTTTAAAGATGAATGATACCCGTCTGCACTCTGCAGTGATTACATTAAGCAGACATCTACAGTGGGGCAAAAAAGTATTTAGTCAGCCACCGATTGTGCAAGTTCCCCCACTTAAAATGATGACAGAGGTCAGTAATTTGCACCAGAGGTACACTTCAACTGTGAGAGACAGAACGTGAAAAAAAAAATCCATGAATCCACATGGTAGGATTTGTAAAGAATTTATTCGTAAATCAGGGTGGAAAATAAGTATTTGGTCACCTCAAACAAGGAAAATCTCTGGCTCTCACAGACCTGTAACATCTTCTTTAAGAAGCTTTTCTGTCCCCCACTCGTTACCTGTATGAATGGCACCTGTTTGAACTCATCATCTGTATAAAAGACACCTGTCCACAGCCTCAAACAGTCAGACTCCAAACTCCGCCATGGCCAAGACCAAAGAGCTTTCGAAGGACACCAGGAAAAGTATTGTAGACCTGCACCAGACTGGGAAGAGTGAATCTACAATAGGCAAGCAGCTTGGTGTGAAAAAATCAACTGTGGGAGCAATCATCAGAAAATGGAAGACATACAAGACCACTGATAATCTCCCTTGATCTGGGGCTCCACGCAAGATCTCATCCCGTGGGGTCAAAATGATCATGAGAACGGTGAGCAAAGATCCCAGAACCACACGGGGGGGACCTGGTGAATGACCTGCAGAGAGCTGGGACCAAAGTAACAAAGGTCACCATCAGTAACACACTACAACGGCAGGGAATCAAATCCCGCAGTGCCAGACGTGTTCCGCTGCTGAAGCCAGTGCATGTCCAGGCCCGTCTGAAGTTTGCCAGAGAGCACATGGATGATACAGCAGAGGATTGGGAGAATGTCATGTGGTCAGATGAAACCAAAGTAGAACTTTTTGGTATAAACTCAACTCGTCGTGTTTGGAGGAAGAAGAATACTGAGTTGCATCCCAAGAACACCATACCTACTGTGAAGCATGGGGGTGGAAACATCATGCTATGGGGCTGTTTTTCTGCCAAGGGGACAGGACGACTGATCTGTGTTAAGGACAGAATGAATGGGGCCATGTATCGTGAGATTTTGAGCCAAAACCTCCTTCCATCAGTGAGAACTTTGAAGATGAAACGAGGCCGGGTCTTCCAACATGACAATGATCCAAAACACACCGCCCGGGCAACAAAGGAGTGGCTCCGTAAGAAGCATTTGAAAGTCCTGGAGTGGCCTAGCCAGTCTCCAGACCTCAACCCCATAGAAAATCTGTGGCGGGAGTTGAAAGTCCGTGTTGCTCGGCGACAGCCCCAAAACATCACTGCTCTCGAGAAGATCTGCATGGAGGACTGGGCCAAAATACCAGCTACTGTGTGTGCAAACCTGGTAAAGACCTATAGTAAACGTTTGACCTCTGTTATTGCCAACAAAGGTTATGTCACAAAGTATTGAGTTGTATTTTTGTTATTGACCAAATACTTATTTTCCACCCTGATTTACGAATAAATTCTTTACAAATCCTACCATGTGAATTCATGGATTTTTTTTTCACATTCTGTCTCTCACAGTTGAAGTGTACCTCTGGTGCAAATTACTGACCTCTGTCATCATTTTAGGTGGGGGAACTTGCACAATCGGTGGCTGACTAAATACTTTTTTGCCCCACTGTATATATTTCTTCCTTGTCCATCTACATGTTGTGTATTAAAACAATCTAAGAAAAGCAATTTATAGACTAAAGCGTTTAAGACTGCTTTTCTCACTGTGTTGAAATCATCCAAGTCATACAGAGGCTCTTCACAGTAATTTATTGGTAGGTGGACGGCAATAAGCAACCCCTGGGGTGTAAAAAATACTAATAATAATGAGAACAAACACTGCAATCAGTCAATAAGGATATAACTGAAAAAGTGGGTGAAATATATTTTTATTACATTAGTTCGTGCCTGATGAATGAGGTGCAGACTTAGCTCATGGTGTAATCAAGCACCATGAGCCTGGTCTCATGTCCAATACCTTAAACTATTTTTATTCATTCAGACTATTGGATTTACAGCACCGTCCCAGCTATAGAGATTTGTGGGCCTTCAGTGTTTATTAATGGCTTAAAGAAAGCAAACAAACACACTGATCAATCACTCTCAAAAATGCAATGTTGAAAAAACCAGGGAAAAATCAATGATATGCTTGTGTGGCACTCAGAAACCAAAAGCCATATGACAGCTGAGCCCATTTACTAGAACGCCACGTCTGCTTTGCCTTTATAAGATCTGCAATCCCAAGTTTCTTCTAAAGTGAATCTTGTTTTTACATTTTATCACAGAAGTGGAGATTCTATCAAACCTTCACTGTACTGTGACATTTTTCAGCATGATATCAGAGTTCAAATTAGCACTTCAGAAAGGACACACTCGAGATTAAAGTGTGCTGTCTGCACATTTGATAAATGAGGGCCAAAGTTTTCTATTATGTGTTAGCCTGTAGTAATGCATAGTTATCATAAAAGTGCCTGAGGAATTTGTGGGGAAATGACATTCAGAGATAGATTTAAAGGGCACAGACTGTGGAAGGTGTTGCATTAATTTGAGCTAGGTGACTTCCCCCTGTGAGATTTTGTTGATATATACACTGCTGGATATGGAAATACAGGTTTTGCAATTTTAAAGTCAGCATGTGAGGCATTTCTGGCAACACAGATGATACAATAGTCAGCGTACTGTATGAGGTCAGACCTCGAGCAACACTAATAATATGTTTAGAGCAACCTTCTTGCTAGACTTCTGACCTTAATTTGTAAATATGTGAGAAGATAAAGAAGCCATATCATAGACACGATAAAACAAAATAAATTTCAAATAGTTAATGTAGTTTGGAACATTGAACGATAAGATTTCTCATTTCGGCACATTTAGTGAGAGGAAATTTTACACTGTCCAGCTATTGAGACCATATAGTCAAAAAGAGCAGCTAAGCTTTTAGTATTATTATGTTTCAGCAGTACATATATCTTTGCATCGTATGTATGCTATGTATATCCATCCATTTGCTTCCGCTTATCCTTTTCAGGGTCGCGGGGGGCGCTGGAGCCTATCCCAGCTGTCATAGGGCGAGAGGCGGGGTACACCCTGGACAGGTCGCCAGTCTGTCGCAGGGCCAACACACAGGGACAGACAACCATTCGCACTCACATTCACTCGCACATTCACACCATTCACACAATGGCAATTTGGATTTTCCAATTAACCTATCCCCTCAAGCTGCATGTCTTTGGACGGTGGGAGGAAGCCGGAGTACCCGGAGGGAACCCACGCAAACACGGGGAGAACATGCAAACTCCACACAGAAAGACCCCGGCCTGATGTTGGAATTGAACTCAGGACCTTCTTGCTGTGCGGCAACAGTGCTAACCACCGTGCCACCGTGCTGCCCTGCTATGTATATATAAATAGAAAATAAAAAAGGGCTTCAAGTCCAACCTTGTGGTACACCACAGGTAATGTGAGCTACAGGTGATGAACTGTTACCCATGTTGACAGAACTTGGACTTTTGAAGTAAGCTAACAAAAGCAAAGTGGAGCAGCAGAGCACTTCATTTTTGATTATTTAAGCGAGAGATCCTGTAGCTTACTCTGGTTTATAAAGTTTAATCATTACATTTATTATGAAAATATTTTGCATTGAAGAAAAGTACATTTTTTGTTTGTATATGCTATCAGTTTTATATACAAAGAAAATCAAAATGTGCAAAAAGTGGTACTGGCAGGTTAAACTTACAAAACAATGGAATGGGTCAAGAAAATTCCAATTGGTGCATCTCTACTGTAAAGTAAAAGAATAAAGCAAAAGAAATACATTAAATGCATTAAATATATCAAAAAGAAAGACATTATATATGATTTTATTCATATGTACCTTCAGTGAAACGCAATGTCTTTTTTTTAGCTTTTGACTTTGTAACTAAATCTCAACATTGATTCAATTTCTTGATTAGTGGTTTTCTATCTGTTGTGGGTGGTTTCACAGTTACAGGTAATACCATATTTGGGGCATAAATTGGTATCACCCAATATATACAGACCAAAGGTATATTTATTTATATTTTAAGTAATAGATTTTATGCATTTCATTATCTGAAACTATATGACCACCTAGAAGGACACCAACAACTATACTTGTAGTTGATAAGCATACTTTACAGTCATTTTATCTGATAAGTTGTCTATAATGTTTCATAATGACTGATTGATGTCACATGAAAAATCTCACACTAAAAGTGCAGAGTTTGACTTATTGCTCTCATCTATGCACACTGGTGGCATGTGAAGTTCTGCCAGAAACCTCTATGTATTTCTTAGTACTGCAAGTCCACCGTTCTATCACAATGTATCAGGAAAAGTCCATTTTTGGCATACAGAGAAACAAAAACAAAAACTTCATCATGAAAACCTGCACTAGTTTAGATAAGGAAAAGTTTCAGAGACGAAAAAGAGATGTGTGTCTTCTCTTAGATTCAAAACTCAAAATCCAAGCCCTCTCTCCTCTCTTAAAATCTAATCCTTCCCTTCTCCATGTTGCCATTTCCATCTCAGCAAAAACAAAGGTGACATGATCAAATTTATCCCCTCTCCAGCTGAGGATTAATGCAAAATGGATTTTCTTCAGCAATACTTTCTCACCTTTCTGGCTTCCCACAGTGTGTATTATACTGAATAACAGTGGTGAATGGATTAACAAACAGCCTGTCATTTCCATATCCCCTCAAGCACTAAGTTTATGTTTCAGAAATGTGGCTTTACAAAACAGAGAGTGGAATCTTATTAAGGAAACAGGTGTTTAGGTTGTAACGGTTACCATCAAATTTACTTTAAATGTAGGTTGTAAACAGTCCAGTTATTTAAATTAAAAGCGATATCTACCAAGGAGGCAATTCAGTACCCTGCACAAAAAATGTTTAAAAAAAAAAAAAAAAAAAAAAAAAGAGCCTACAATGACAGGCTTCAGTCTGAGCATGTTGGTAAAGCACGTGCAGGAATATGACAGAGGATCACGGCACCATTCTGATGAAATTAATTTATTCTGCTCCTCCTCATTAGGAGAAAGCCAATCACCCAAAAATCATAATTAAGATATGATGACAGCGAGAGGCTTGAAGTCACAAGGACAGGGGTGGGTGACTTGTTATGAAAGAGCGAGGTCTGCTGGATTAATCCTCTTAGGCAAGTTTTGACAGCTAGGCAGAAAGTGGACTCAAAAACAAACTATGAAACACGCCTTGATCTGGAATTCCAAGTAAAGTCAAGTTTATTCATATGGTCCAATATTAAACATGACTCAAAGGGACTTAGAGGCTCAGGACACGAACCCGGCTCAACTTTTTTAAGAGAAGAAAAAACTTCCAAAAGAATACAAAGAGAAAGTATTCATACGAGTATAATCACACAAGAGGATTACAATTAGTGCAATAGTAAATCTGACACGGTATATTTCATCTAATCAAGTCAGAGTGATATGCCCCATGGAGGAATGAAACAAGTCAAATTAAATCTTGCAATAACTTCTTCAAAATATGCCAGAAGCTGTTGACCACCAGACAGACAAACAAGTGGATAAAGTAATTGCGGAGGATGTGTGTTTCTAAATGGTTGAGGTCATGGTGGGGTAGCATCTACCATCCTGACCCATATAATAATCCTCTTTCAAAAATAAACTCTTCTAAACGTATCGAACCCTTTTTCTCCCTCTGGGCTCCATAACGAAAGTTTCCTGATAGCAAAACACCATCATGTGAGCAGCAGCACAGATCCAGTACCAAACATGCTGGAAGTGGTAGATAAGAGAGAGGATATCCAGATAGCACCAGACTGGCTCTAGCCCATCTCACTTCCTGAGGGGCAGGACTCTGCGTACGCTGGGCAGATGTCAAGGTTTTAGTACAGAATGTGCAAGCTGGCATTAACATCTTGAAACCTGCAGTGTTCTGACCCAAACACAGAAACTTCAGACAGCTTTCGACAGCTTTCTTGGAAGCGTTTGAGAAAAAAGCCAGTGCAGGGACTCTGTGACTTGTAGGCTTTTTAAATGGCTCATTTTTCATGCTACATTAGGGTTTCCACAGCATTAAATGACAATGGGAAAAGATTATGTATGTGTGCTTTAAATAACACCACTATAAATTGATACAGAATACCATATGAAGCTTTATGGGATGCTGTAATAGAGATCATGGCTTAATAACGGTTTTAATTTTATATCTTTGATGATTAGATCACTGATAATCCCAGTAATGGAACTGTCATTCATGTTTATACTATTCATATGAAAGTGGGTCACAATTTATTTTGGCTGGGACAGAATTTTTGTCACCAGTTTTTGCAAAGATGGTACTGGATACACTTGTACACTGGAGCCAAGGAGAAGAAGAAAAACACGTAATTAGAAATGAAATATCCCTTATTTGTTGGTATTACAAAGGCGAGATGAAAACAAATGCTCTAGGTAAAGCATAACAGACAATAAAATTGGCTTCAAAAAATTTGGCCATCAGCCATTATCAATGTTTTAATCAGACACATTGCTAGCACCCTCAGTCTGTTACCAATGAACAGATGCAGTAGACTGTTATCATAAATTCCAATCAATGATAAACACAGCAAAGCAGATTATGCAGACATGTAAAGAAAATTATGTGAACAAGTCCAGTTGTAATTGTTATTGTAAAATGATTTACGTATGAAAGGTTTAGTTTAAGCTCTTTCAAACCATAAACAAGTAGTTTATTTTAACTAAACCCAACCAATGCCAAACTAAACACCATAAAAAAAAACAATAAAAGTAAAGAGTAGGGAAAACCACAAGTTAAAAAACCAGGCAAGGGAAATTAGAAAGATGGGTCTTAGACTCACATGCTCAGTTGAAGGTTGAACTGAATATACTTCCTAATGGAGACTAATGCCATTTCAAAGCAGAAACACTCCCACATGCTTATCAGGAGTGAAAACAGCTGGTGATACTGGCCATTTAATGAGCTGGTGAAAATCTGTAAGAAGAATCAGCCTTTCTCAGCAGCATTTTTTTTAGCAAATCCCAGCTTGTTTGGAAGTTAGGGACAAAGGGCATGACCAGTCATGATACTGTTTCTCTGGCGCAGATGGCTTTAAGCGTGGTAGATTGAGGCTGGACATTTCAACCTCAAAAGAGCCCTGTTTGACTGAGCCACGTTGCATTTACTTCTGTAGTTTATGCAACAATAAAGCAAGCACAAGCATGTCTGAGAGCGAGAGCCGTATGTCAGCATGCAATGACGATATAGTATCTAAACTGCTATTGTTTAAAAAGGGAGCTACTTTAACAACCTCCAACAATACACAAGAAAGCTGTTCCTGCTA
This sequence comes from Mchenga conophoros, assembly GCF_057382185.1. NCBI lineage: Eukaryota > Metazoa > Chordata > Actinopteri > Cichliformes > Cichlidae > Mchenga > Mchenga conophoros. Next base: position 34,171,055 of record NC_140541.1, read on the forward strand.
AAGGTGAAAACAACAAACTTGCTTCCCCACTTGAGCCAAAAACACACCATTCAGTACACCCAGGCTACGAGGGAGGAGATACTAGCAGCTGGCAACCCAACCCAAAAGATGCACATCACTGAGCATTACTGGAGCACTCACAAGCTCGATTTCATATGACTAGAAGAGCAAACAGTGGGTGGAAATTACTGATGAAGTAACACGGTGGAATATGTTTCTGTTTTATTATGTGACAATGTTGTGCCGGCTCCTGAAGAGTTAAAGGGTTAAGTTAGTGTTAAACTGTTTAATAGTAGTAGGATCATTGTACTGTTGCTTAAAATTCCCAGAGTCAACACTACCTAGGCACTTTTTGTGCGTACACTGACTTATGTTGTGTCACTGGATATAATGCGATGTCACTAATGTTGCACAATATTGCTGCTGGTGCTGGCTCCTTGTATCAATATAAATCCCACTTTAAATGAGTTACTGTCACCAGTGACAGAAGCGTATTGGAAAAGAAGGACAGAAAATGCCCTTTATTTACTCATAAACGCTGCTGCCTGCGAACTCCGAGCATCAATAAAACATTCAGCTTTTTCCTTTTTTCTACATCATGAAATTTCAGTACTGCAAATTTTCTTTATCTCATTTTGAGGCGATATTGCCCATCGTGAAATATGTTATTGCATGTTATTCTTCTTTTGAACAGCCATTATTATTAATAAGTAGAAAAAAGGACCTTAAAGATAATTATTTTAAACTACTCTGAAATAACCACTCATGTCCAAACATCAGTGTATTTGGTTGAAGATATACACATTAAAGTTACAACAGGGCCGAGCCACACTTTCATGTAGTACCACTTTCTACCACAAGATACTGTAGCAAGTCAACTAACAACACATCGTGGGTGGTATGGGGAAGGAAATTCTTTTGAAGAAATGGGGGTGGAGCTTGAAAGAAATAAGTGTTAAATAAATAAAAAACAAAACAATTAAAAATAAAATACCTCACACAGTCCCTGGTGAAATGCTGCCCCCAGATGGTGAAAGTTTTAGTTAATGCCACGGTGTTTAAAAACAGCTAGCAAATTCACAATTAAATCCCGTTCCCAAGATTTGGGATACATATGAGCAAGTTCAGTGCAGTGCAGTGGAAGCGGATGATCTGCTGTAAGAACACCTGTAAGAAGACGATGAGCAAGGAAAGTACATGGGAAATACAAGAATTAGAACCATTTTTCACCACAACAGAGATCACAACTCCAACTGTGACCCAGAAGAAGCAAGTGTTAGATGGATTCATGTGCACATGAAGATTAAACATGGATGCACCCAGGTATTCATGGGAGTATACGCACATAACGGCAGATGTAAATCCTGCTTTGCAATCTCTCCTTAGAAACACAGCTCAAGCTTTATGCTGATTAGCATCTATTTCACGTCATGGTGTTTACAGCAGTTTGTGTTGATTTTGTATTTGTTTGAGTTGAATCGTCCAGTAAATTATTGGCAGAAAGATGGCAAAAATGTTCAGTGTGTAAATACCACTGGGAGGGGAAAATTGAGTTTAGCATATAATGAATAAAACAAGGTCTGAATAAGTCATTTGAAAGTGGAGAAGTACTTAAGAGATGGGAATTGTTTTTTTATCATTATATTATACTGAATCCCACAAGATCTACCAGCAAAACACACACACACACACACACACACACACACACACACACACACACACACACACACACACACTTTGCTGCAGAAAAAGCTGCATCCCTTTCGGTAAGAACCTACAGCAGCTTTAATGCACAACCTGACCTAGTTAAGGCACTAACTGATATTCCTTGTCAACCTCAGACAAGCTAGGCTGAACTGTATTTCCACACGTGCAAAGAAACCTTAATCAGCCTTCCCCTCAGTGTGCACAGAGCGAGACTGTTGGCTGACATAGAGAGCAACAAGGGGATTTGTATTATTGATAAAACATTACCAGAACACCTCCCTGATTTGGAATAAATATAGAAGCACATCTCTGCTTCTGCTGAGCCAGCCTACCCAAGTACAATAAACTGTTTTACCTCTAAGTGTGGAAGTGAATTCTACTGTTTTCCTCATGTGGTTTCAGCCTTTTGACAGACAACAAATACCCCTGGCTGAGCATTAAACTCAAAGCTGAACAGATCTGTTCTACCATTGTCACTGTGTTGATACTCACAGAAGCACCTGTGCAAGTCAAATCAAAAGACAATGCTTTCTGCAAAAATCATCCTGGTGTGAGAAACAGTCTGCACTTAAATGTGCTTTTTGTAAGTGAATAACAAGAATGGTACAAGAATGGTAAAGCACGTGTCAGTGGGGGTAGCCTGACACCTGGGTAATTGAGTATCTTTATCTTCAATGTGAAGAAAATACCTGTAATTATAACTTAAATGTACATTTCAACAACATTTTTAATAACAGTCGCACAAAACATTTATAATTTTACCTTCATAACATCTTCTTCATTAAAAAGTTGTTTATTTATTTATACAGCACAAAACCACAACATAATAATGTATGTAACCTTATCTTTTCCACTGAGCAAGCAAGCAAAATAATATTTAAATGGTTCATTTCATTTAAGTTGGAAGTACAATGCAATTCAAAAAGTATAAACTACCACAGAGATTCAGAACCACTAAACTTTATTAACTAACTTTGCTCGTACCCAGTTCAGTCCTGTTTTTCTCTTGAAACTGAACACATTCAACAAGGTCTGAAAACATTTCTCAGAGATTTTGGTCCACCACCAGTCTGAACTGTTGATACAAGGCAGGATAAATCATTGTTTCCATGTTGTTTATGCCAAATTCTGGCCATAACACCCAGATGTCATAGCAGAAATCAAGACTCCTTAGGCAACGTTTTTCCAGTCTGTTGTCCAATTATTGTGCTCCCGTGTGAGCTCTGCTTTGCTGTTCTTAGCTGACAGGAATGGCACTCGGATTGATTTTCTTCTGTTGTAGTTCATTTGCTTGTAGGTTCAATGTGTGCAATGAGAGATGCTCCTCTGCATGCCTTACATGTTATGAGTGGTTGTATGAGTTACTGTTGCCTTCCTATCAGGATGAAGCAGTCTGGTATTCTCTTCTGACCTCTGACAACAAGGCATTTTCACCCAGAGAACTGACACTCACTGGATTTTTTTTTTTTTTTTGACCAGCCTAGAGATGATTTTGTGGGAAAAATCCCAGCAGATCAGCAGTTTCTGAGATACTCCGATAAGTCCGTCTGGCACCAACAACTATGACTCAAATAACCTTTCTTCCTCATTCTGATGCTTAGTTTGAACTTCAGCAGATTGTCTTGACCATGTATACATGACTAAATGCACTGAGTTGTTGCTATGTGACTGTTAATATCTAATCGGGCTGATGGCTCTATGACCATAAGATGTACACAAGATATAGCAAGTGACTATTAAAAATATTCACTTTGTCAACAAAAAGAAATGCACCAGTAGCATAGTAAAATTATAAGATCCATAAGTTAAAATCTAATTAAAAAAAAAAAAAGCAGAAATAAAATAGTAACTGGTAAATTTTAGTATACCAAAAGATGATGACCTCAGGGATCAATGACAGGTGGATGCCACTTGTTTCCCAGCTTTGCATTAAACTGATGTTATCCTTATGATTAGATTCATAATAAATTGAATCTACTTCACTGTAATTTCATACCATGTTGTGTACAGTTTAACTGACACTTGGAACACAGACATTTGTTTAGACTGACGCTCTTTAAAATGAACTTGTAAGAAAGGAGTGGCTGTGAGAAAACAAAGACTGTGTTTCTGCCAGTCTGTGGACTGATTTCAAATGAGAGCTTAGTGAAATTGTGTGTCTGCAGAATTGCCTGTTTATGTCCTGTCCTCAACATTTTTTGCTAAACCGCTGGGTGTTTGTGTTTGTCAGTGAAATACTCTGTATACTGCAGAACAGAAGAGACACAGGTGAGACAGTTATACAAAAAACCCAGAATGAGTTAATCGACACCAGACTCAATCACAGCTGTCATAAGGTGGGAGGTGGGACATCTGTCCACTTATTTTTACTATAATAGGCTTAATCCCTCCTATGTGAACAAGGCTGTCTTGTTGGACTGGTAAGTTCTTTTTCTGCATGTTGGAAGTAGGAAATAGATATGAGATGGACAGCACCTTCTAAAAACACACCAGTGGAAACGCCTTCCATAACTGCAGCCATTTTCAAATCCAAATTAAACTTTGTGTTTCCTTTGGTGCACTTAAGGAAACTTAAACACTGTACCCTCAGAAAAATAGAATATATTTAGGGTGGGGGAAATAATTATTTGGTCTCCTGCTGAATTAATACATTTACTCACAGAATCTAGTTTTTATGGTAGTTTCATTTTAATGTAGAGAGACAGAATATTAACCATTAAAATCCCTTAAAACACACTACGTATATAAAAGTTATTTCATTTCTTTGGAACTCAGCAAACATACAAATTCAGCAGGGGATCAAACAACTGTTTCCCCAACTGTATATCACTATTTTAGTATTTAGTATTAGTATTTATTTATTTATTGTCATTGTCAAGAACAATGAAATTGCGTTTGGGGCTTCCATACAACCCAAAAAAAAGAAGAAAATAATAAATACCCCTTAAAACCCAAGTGTACATATTTAACCCAGTGTGACTCCAATGCAATAAGACAATCCTTAGCAATAATGTTCGTAGAAATTCAGACAAAGACCTGAGAAACATGACAAAATACAACAATGCAACCCATTCAATATTATTGTACTGTGAGATATGATATCAGATATGATAGTTATCTATTTAAGAAAGAGGGGGGGGGGCAGGAGGGGGAAGAGAATAAAGATATGATGCACCAATGCAGACCAGTTCATTGCTATTAAGAAGTTGGATATGGTTATTGTCCGTGAGAGGGGGGCAGAGAGTTCAGGAGCCTCACAGCCTGTGGATACAGGCTGTTGGCCAGTCTGGATGTTCTGGCCTGTATAGACCTGTACCTTCTCCCTGAGGGCAGCAGATGGAAAAGGTGGCGCGCAGGGTGATGTTGGTCCCGCAGGATACTGTGCACCCTCCTCAGACAGCGAGTGGGGAAGATATTACTGATCTCTGGCAGACTTGTTCCAATAATTCTGCCAGCTTCTTTCACCACCCGCTGGAGTGCTTGCTGATCGGCCTTGGTGCAGCTGGGGAACCACACTAGAAATCCATACGTCAGAACGCTGCTGATGGCACAGTTGTAGAAGTTCAACATCAGAGATCTGGGAATGTGTGCGCTCCGCAGTCTCCTCAGGTAGTAGAGGCGCTGTTGGGCCTTCCGTACAACTGAGGTGATATGGTTGCCCCAGGACAGGTCCTCGGTCACAGTTACCCCCAAGAATTTGTTACCCCCAAGAATTTATATAGTACTTTTACTTTTATTGGTTTCTTTTTTTAATCTTTGCTCAATGTTTACTTTTCAGTGCCTTTCAGTGGTCTAACGGTTTGCTTGGACTATGTACAGTAGTGACATCAAGTACTAAATCACTTTAAATGCACTTTCTCTTGATTATTAATCTCACCGTTTGCTTATGGCTGCTTTGTAGTTATAATTGTTCCACTAAACAGTATACATTTTATATGTTGATTATAAAGGCTGAGCTTGAATAAACAGAATGTCTCAATTTATTGCCTCCTTAAATGACAGGTGTACAACATCTAAACACTCAGCCAATTGCTTTAGACCTCGATGTTACAGTGCTCATCCAGTGACAGCTCATACTCTAATAAGTGCAAACCAGTCAAGAGTAAGATTTTTGACTGGTTTCCCTTAATTCATCCAAGGGCTGGAAACACACAGAGACTAAGCTTGAGGCTCAACCAAACAAGGCTGTATACAGCAAACGCTGAACAACAGTTCATCTGTGATTGAAAGACTGTCGTCAGAGTTCCAAATGAGTCAGAGTCTTTATGCCTTGTTTTTCAGAAAGTCCAAGTGCGGTACAGTGTCCTTATTGATAGCTGTTAGAAAAATGATCTCTCTCTCCGTATCATATCTTCCCAGAAAAAGAGGCCTTGCATTAAGGCAAGCACAGAACAGTCCAGTTAATCCACAGAAATCATAACCCTGACACTGGCATGTTGCTTCATTCATAAAAACAGACACAGAGTTGCTCTCCCACTCGCCGCAAAGCTACTTCTACAGTAACAGGAGTATTGTTGAAATCACGCTGAGACAATTCTGGTTGTTATGGCTTCGAGGACATGGATTCATAGCCTGTCAGACCACTCTAATTAATTCAGTTTGCCATGGCCAGAATGAAAGGGGAAAATCGTCCATCTGAGGACACAAAAATTGGACTCACTGACTTCCCAGGAATTATAGAATTGATTACAAAATTTGACTTATTGTCTAAAAAGGCTTGGCTCCACACTGGTACTGTCAGGCTTTTCAGAAATGAGTCAAACCTCTTTAATCTTGTGCTGCAGGACTGTTTTGGGGGTTTGAGAGAAGCTGGTGAAGCTGCGTTTAGTTTTATATATTTCTGTTTGCTGGTACGCTCCACTGATTAGGTATACTTGTATATTAAAGTCATTATGTGCCATTCATCATGCTAAAAGCAAGACTGAATATTACATTTCTCTTTTTTTTGATCCAAGACATCTGAATTTGCAAGTAGTAGCTGTTTGTTTGTTTTTTAATTGAGGTTTTTTAAAATAAGCACAAGAAAAGCCAAATCCAGGCTGTTTTCTTTGCTTTTCTGTGAATATGCATTCCCTAAGAAGCCAACAGAGCGTATTAGCAAAGCAAAAGTTTTGCTTTCCTGCTTTTGGTCAAATACAAACTGCTGCCTGTAAGTTAACACATCATTTTGTACTAAATGGACTGAAAAATGGTTCATTCAAGGCTGCTGTTAGACTGCCTTTTTAAGTCAAAATCTTTTTCTCCCACATGTCTCCCGGGGCCCAGTTGTCAATCGAGCACAACAGGGGTTCCTCTCTCTCCATCCTTGTTTCCTGACTGTGTTACTAACACCCCAAAAATCCTCTCATGTCGACAATCCTTTGCAGCTCTCCTCTGCAAACTCTGTGAGAAGTTATATATTTGTTTCTCTAAAGGATTTCCGAATTATTGCTTTTAATAAATAAAAAAAACGACTTAAAGTTACAGAGAAACAGAGCTGCGCTCCATTAAAACATAGTCTTCACAGTTACAGTATTGTGCTGTGAAAATGTGATACTCATTTAAAGAGTCAGACAGGTCTTCTAATGGCTCAATTCAGAGCTATAAACTTGTCAGAGAAGTGAAGATATTCTTCAGTGAGTCGAATCTGCACAGAGTCACAGAGAGGCTAAGCTGCATTTTTAGCACGCTCACATTACTGGTTCAGCGTGAGGTTAAACTCAGCAGTGGCTTTTACTCTGAATCTATTCTGGGAAAAGCGACCTTTTTCAGTCTGCTGACCTTTGTAAACATCACAGCTGCTGTGATGTGTTGACAGCTGGCTTCGGTTTTGATTTTGAATTTGACGAGAACGCGTTAGACGATAGGTTGGATCCACTGTGACAGCAAATCATCTGTTTTCATTATCTTTATTGTCCACTGCACAAAACATTGTCAAGTGTGACACTCTAAAGACAGGGCAGCAGGAGTATTCTTTAAACTGAGCCCCTCTAATATAGTAAAACATGGAGACAAGTTGAGTGCTTGAGGGACAGATGAAGACTTTAAGCTTAGATAATAACACTCTTGTATTTAAGCACGTACTGCGAGGACAAGGATTTTAATAGTGACACAGCATGAAAGAAGAGTTAGAGTAGACAAGCAGGACACTTTAGAGACTTTATTCTTAAAGTCACCTTTGCACAAGAATGTCCTTGCAGTTGCTCACATGCTGAATGATAAACAGAAAATGGGGAGTTATAGCTCTAATATCACCTTTTAATGTGATAATTTCAATTAAAAAAATAATCAATATGAAATAGGTCTTTTCTAAATATGTGTAAAAGGAAAATACATCGTGTAGTGAATTATTTACAAATGTTATATCTTGCACTGGCACATTACCATCATCTCTCCATCTGGTGGACAGTTAAGGCTAATGAGAAGTCATTAGCAGACATGTTTCTAATAGGATGCTTTGCCTGAAATGTGCAATTTTCTCGACTTAATTTTTCCTTGGCTTTGCACTTGTCATATTATGTGACTGGGAGGCATGATGGAAAAAAATGACACACTTCTCCTTGTGAAACTGCGTTTATTTTTAGACTTTCCGTTTCATTCTGCACTTTGTCACATCTTCCTCATCCACAGCTTCTCCAGCGAGGGTTATAATGATCATGAAACAAGAGAGCGAAGCAGCCAAACAAACGTCCGCGGTTTTGCTTCACACATCCAGTTTTCTTCTTCCTGAAACTACCCCACCCTCACTCCCCGCCTTGCTTGACCCAGTGCCACCGCTGCTGAGCTCTCATTACTCTAATAGAGGCGCTGATAGAACATAGAGAGATTGTAAAAGTTAAGTGCAGAAACTCAGTGGGGTATTATTTGACAGCCACAACAGGGAAACAGGAGATTGCGTCAGCTCTATAGCTAAATGCGGTCACTCTACTGATATGTTAGCGCTCTGAGGGAAATTAGCTAACATAGCATACGTGTGCACCAGTTTGAATTAAAAAATAAATAAATAAATGTTGTTAAATGAAAAAAATGTGTCTTCATAATAACTGAATAATAGTGTTTGAGTAATGGCTGTAATTATAGGGATTAGGTACTGGTCCGTGGCCATGGGGTTGGGGACTGCCGCAGGTACAGGTACCGTCTCAGGTACTGGTTATTTTGAAAGAAATGTTTAGGCATTAGCATAGCGACCAGAGAGCATTAAGGGGCAGAGAGGAGGATGCTACTCTCAGTGTCGTTGGTGCATTTCAGGAGGACACTGCTAATAAAGTTAAACAATTACAAAACACCACAGTTTTTATCTTGGTCGTATTTTATAGTGTTGTATTTATCCATGACACCTTAAAGGCCTGGTCTGTGAAAGTATTGTCTGACGTTAAACCGGTCTGTGGTGCAAATAAGGTTGGGGACTGCTGCTCTAAAAGGCACCAAAACTGCAAACATAACTATTTTAATTGGAGTTTGCATGGTCTCTCTATTCCAAGTTGCCATACTATAGTTCTAAAATTTGATTGGTATAGTGGCTATAGTGTTCATAGGTCTAGTATTTGTACATCTCATCCAATGAGAAATGGATGGATGGATGGATGGATGGAATTTGTATATTTCTGCCCATCCCTGTATCCTACAGTCATGAACCAAACTTCACTAGAGTAGATTTCACTCAGACAAAGTAAGACAGATCTACTACTGACTTCAAAGTTCAATGCATGTATGGGCCACTGGCCAAAACAATCTGCCAAGGGGCTATCCTTCTTTGTCAGTGTACAGAGCAGCTTTGACAGGAAATGGCCTTGAGGGTAACTAAGCAAGCGAAACACATCTTCTGACTTCTTCTAGTTCATCTTGATTTAGTGCTTCAAATCAGGGTTCAGGATTCCTCCCTTCTTACACTGACCTTAAACCTCCTATAGCACTGAATAACACACCCTCAAAAGCACCTCATTCAAAGTGAAGTGAAAATGGTTTGTTCACATCTTAACAAGTTATTATGCTTCACCAAACTGTTATCTCGCCTATCTATATGGCAGCTCATGCATGAAGCATATCTGTGGCTGGGCCAACTAACACTGGACCCATTACATTAATTCTTTATGAAGTACAGCATTTGTCACACTCCAGATAACCTTTCTACAGCCTGTCAAGAACAGACGTACTGTGTGCACTTGTACAAAATGAAACCTCCCCACTGGGATTTTCAGGTGAACAGCCATTTAAATGTGCTTATCAATCACTGTCATCGCAGCACACTCCACAACAAAAGCAACAACTTGTTTCTGTTTTGGTATAAAGTTGCACCGCACAAAGTCAGAAGTCATTTGAAATGCATTTCCCTTACTTCTCCCATAAAAAAGGTGTGCATTTCCAGACAAGAGACACTTAAGAGTCAGCATGTCACTGAACTTTTCCCGAAAGCATAGAGCAGTCTACATACTAGCTTCTATGGTGCACTGCTTTATCTCAAAAACATTCCTGCAACAATCCAGATTCTTTACTCGTCATTTGAGGCTTAAAATATAATCTGCCTTGAGGATTTGTTGAGATGGTGCCCACTAATTATTTGCAAAGCTTTAAAAACAGTATCAGGCTTACATAAACTTGGCTGGTCAATGCAGTTATGATCAGAGGTCCAGACTGCCCAGCCTACTGGCTAATGAAGACAGAATACAAGGTAGCAGTGTCACAGTCCAGGGACAGCATCTTCCAAGAGAGAAAAAACTCAAAAGAATGACCTCTGCTTGTCAAGATGTATGGGCTGTAATAGCAATATACAAAAAAAAAAAAAAAACCCCAGAAAGACCCCCAGCCTGATGGTGCAATTGAACCCAGGACTAGAGCAGGGCGATATGACCAAAAATATTTATCACGATATACATTTGAAAATTTGCAATAATGATATAACTGACGATATAATTGACACTAGACAAAATACTTTACAACTCCTCAACTTTATTAGTGGGAAAAAAAAAACATCAATGTATTTTCACTTAAACAAGCAGCTGTTTTTTATGTGCATTAAAGTTATATAAAAAAATTAACAGTGCAGGTTATACACACACAATACGGTAATATTATGTTGAAGCACAGTACGTATCACTCCGCGAGGCTCCTGCCTACGATAGCCGTAAAGCTCCGACAATCCATCAAGCAGTGCAGGTTCGTAGCTTAGCAAAGTTGTACTGAAACATCTGACAGCTTTTCGAGCGCCGTGTACATGAAATCGTTTCGAGGTCAGTAAACACAACCAGAAATCATACATAAAGCACACGGGATTATAAGGGGTAGGGCTGTGCGATATGACTAAAATCTCATATCCCGATATAAAACATCTATCATCCGATAACAATATAAATCACAAAAATGTAACATTTTCTGTAAATTCTGTGAATCTTGGGCTGCTGAAGTGTTTCCAGCTGGGCATCGTGTACCTGGAGTCGAATGTTTTAACCGATGCATGAAACTACACGGCATGCTACGGGGGAAAGCCTGTTCTAACGTTTGAGTCTAAGGTTTATTTTTTAGCATCTGACGGCTCCTTTTTGCTTCTCATCCGTAAATACTCTGCATACTTTTTCACATGATTCCGTTTACTTTGAAAAGTCTCAACAGGATCTTGAGCTTTATTGTGAAAGGTTTATGTGGAAAATAAACAAGCGGACATGCGATGGTTTTACCGTCGTTGTTGCTAACGACAACACATAAAAACAGCCGCTTGTCCGTCTGTTGTGTGGTTTTATTAAATATAAGAGAAAGAGAGAACTTTAATAAATGAATATAGCCACTACAGTGACCATCAAAACGATGAGAAAATATTGCCGTAAACAGTTTATTTTGCGACACCACGAAACAAACGATTGCGTAAAATGAAACGATAGATGTTTTTATATCGTCATCCGATATATATCGTTATGTAGAACAGCCCTAATAAGGGGTACTGTCGATTTTCAGAAATATCAAATGATTGATTTTAAGTGTACCGTATTTCCCAAAAATGGTATGATATAGCCCAGCCCTACCCAAGACCACTCTCTGTAAACATTTTTTAGTTTTATAATTCAAGAAATTCATCACATTATACTTTCTGGAGCAACAAAGCAATCACTCATTGTTAGAAGGTCAATGTTTTCCTTAAAATACTGCAATGTGAGTGATTTTCATCAATATTTAAGTGATTGAAATGTTTCCTTACAAACTAATTTAACAGCTCATTACTGAAAATAGAAAAATTTAAAAAGCACTTCAGAGAAGCACTCTGAGGAAAAATAAAAGAAAAACTTGTGTGTTTTGTGTCAGAATTTTGTGTTTTTCCCTAGATATATTAAAGTACAGCATCATCACTGAATTTAAATATTTCAGTTTGTGTTCATGCATTGCAGAAAGGTTTTATGAATTCAGATTGGGAAGGAATCAATTCTTACATTTGTACAACATGAATTTTAATCAGTCCAACCAGATATATTTCAAGCCATTATTCCAAGCAACAAAGCCATCTGTGCAAACAAACACAACATGAGCCCTGCCAAGATCAAAGTGGTTATTCTGAGGTAGTTTTATCAGGAGACCTCTCCTACTGTAGCCAGCATGTCATGTTTTTCTAAGTATATTAATGGTTTGAAGCCACAACGAGATCAATATTGGATATTTTTGACTGTCTGTGACTCTGTGAAACATCTGATATTCTGCACTTTGTGAATAGCTGAGCACATCAGAGCCAAGCAGACGTTCACTCTGTGTTTTACATCACAAAGCAATTATTTTATGTTATAATTTACATACATTAGAAATGAACATATCCTACTTCTTGGTTCTGCATATTTTAACGTGTTTGTTTCTTTTCTGTCAAGTGCAATGACAACTGTATCTGTGTGGAGTCGGCCTTAACGAGTGCAGATACATTACTAGCAGAGACAATGGTAGAAATGCGGGGAGACAGAATAGCTCATTTATACATAGGCTGTAAGGAGGAAGGCTGGGCTGCGCCTGTTGACTAGGCAGTGACTTGGATGGGTACACGGACAAAGTGATTAGCATCCATCATTGCCTGTTTCTCTTGACAGCAAGAGCACTGTGACAGATGAGGGGACACAATGAGGGGTGAGACAGCAAAGCGTGGCAGCAGATAGAAACCTGGGAGGCAAGAGGGTGACCCTGGTCAGCTGACAGGAATGACAAACTTAGGACAACATATTAAAGGTCAAGATAAGGATAAAGGACATTTGCTGTGTGTCAGTTTGGGTCTGAGCAAGCATTGTATGTTGGTGGGAAGGCAGGAGAAGATGCATTAGTACAAATCTGTACGGGGTATGCTGCAGAGTCATTTTAAGAAACTGCCACTGAAGACAAACATCAGGCTACAGGGCATTCCCACATCTTATTATAGGCTACAATGGCTCTCAAACTGTCACAGTGTTCTCTAAAAATATGCCAATGTAAATGTCAAGTATCTGCTCTTAGAGCAGGGCTGCAGAGCAAGGATATTCCCTTATATTTTATATTCCCCATGTAGAGGCATTCTTTGGTCACACCAGTGTGACTAAAGACCACAGCTAAGTGTTTAAAACATCTGACTTCTAATGTTTCCCTGTGAGGAGGGAAACTTCAAAGCAGCAGCTTGGCTTTTTAAATTGATTAAAAGGACAGACTATTTCTGGTAAATGGCAGTCCATTATAAAACAGAGCTGTAAGAGCTCCATTTGCTACTATGCATTTTTTTTTTCCATTTCTAGAAAGCACAACCCAAAGGAGTCTGAAAGCACAGTTGAATCAAAAGTAGTTCACATTAAAATCCTTCTAGATGCAAGTGTTGCCACTCTTCAGCAATTTTGAAATGCTCCCAGATATTATTTATTTATTCAAACAATTAAATCAATGTTTTAAACACTCATTAGCACTCACAATAACCTCTAGTCAACTATCACTTCAAATCTATCAGGCTTTTCTGTCTCCCTGCCGCCATATTGGTTCCTGCTGATCACAACAAGCTTTTTAGGGTATTTGGTGTTTGTATACTGGCTGTGGTGTGACTCCTCTCTTTCTCTGTCCTGTGGCCCTGTGATGTACTGGCAGCCTGTCCAGTGTATACCCCTCTTCTTGCCCTATGGCAGCTGGAAGAGGCTCTAGCCACCTCGTGACCTTAAAGCAGAGAAGTGTTTAAAAAAAGCTGGCTGAATGGAAAACCCCATGTGAACAGTATAAGGAACACAGAAAGTCAGTCTTATAAGCTGTAAAAACAAATGAAACTGATGAAAACAAAAGTGCATAAAGGCAATAAAATGTGAGGCATCATCATCATCAGTACAAGTTGAGTTATAGTGAAATACAGAGCATTCAGAAAGCTGTAATGTTTAGTGTAATGTTTTTTTCTGTGCACACATGCCACAGCTAACTACAGTAGCTTGCTAACACAAGCACTATATGTATAAAAGTGTTGCACCACACCTCTTAATCTTTGATATCAGCTGGTTTCAGTCCTGTTGCCAGAGGTGTATAAAACCAAGGACCTTTTACACACCTCTGTGAAAGAATGGGTCAATCTGAGCTTTACACTGATCATAGAATATCTAAAAAAATGTTGATCTAATGATCTTATCTAATATCTAGTTGATCGTTTTTGCAATATGGAAAGTTACAGAGTGGGTTCACCAAGTCCTGATGTGTGTAATGCATAAAAGTCACATTGCAAAGTTCCTCTGTCATTAACACAAACTGTACCGGAAGCTTCATGTTATGGCTTTCCATGTCTGGGTGTATAGCATGGGTATAGTAAATGGTAAATGGCCTGTATTTGTATAGCGCTTTGCTTAGTCCCTAAGGACCCCAAAGCACTTTACACTACATTCAGTCATCCACCCATTCACACACAGATCATGGCAAGCTACATTGTAGCCACAGCCACCCTGGGGCGCACTGACAAAGGCGAGGCTGCCGGACACTGGCGCCACCGGGCCCTCTGACCACCACCAGTAGGCAACAGGTGAAGTGTCTTGCCCAAGGACACAACGACCGAGACTGTCCGAGCTGGGGCTCGAACCTTCCGATTACAAGACAAACTGCCAACTCTTGAGCCACGATCGTAGCTGACATTAGCTACTAATATTTCTAATATTTCTAACTGCTAACTAAGCAAATAAAGCTCAAAATCATGTAACATCTAATATTTTTTAGAAAGATGGGAAAAGATGCATCACAGCTGCAGAATGGTGGGTTGCCACCAAACTTTTTTTTAAAAGGTACATGATTCACATATTTTATATTTAACATTACATCTTAATGTGCTGGACGACTGGCTTAAACATTCCTTCGCTCTCTGTCTTATTCCAGATGATATAAGATATTCATCCTCCAAGAGATTCAGCTCATATCTTATATTCTTCCTTCCATGTATCATGTTGTCATGTTGACCTTGTTTTCATCTCCTGTATGTGTGCATGGTGTGAGTGTCGTCTCCTGTGGTTTGTTTCCAGGTCTTCATGATGGTGCAATGCTGGTTACACCTGGAAGTTGGTGCATAACCTCCCCATCATATTTCTTCATGAGGTGGAGGTGTATTTTTTTGTCTATATTAAATCTACGATTGCGTTCCGTACCAACAAGATACCTATTCTTTTTACTTAATCCTTCTCATGGGAGTTTTTCCCTCATTCAAATAGCATTCTTATGCTGCACAGATTTTAAAGCAGCTTGAAAGGTGTAACGTGTTATGGTAACAAGAAATGAACTGACCTTTGGTCATTATCTATGATTTAAAAACATAAGATTTCCAGGTTCCTTACGACTTGCCACTGGTGTTATTCGTACATTAAAGATCCGACCATGTTTCCCTCATTGACAACCACTTTCTAAGCAGTCTTTTTTTTAAGTCTGGTTCAATTCCAAGACAGTGAAAGAAATATGAAATAACCTTATGATCACTTGACAAAGCCTCTCTCATATGTGACTCAGTCAGCCCCACACTTGACTGCACCAGTGTCCGTTTTAAAGGTACTTTAGCCAACATACAGTTATGCTGGTGAGTGTGTAAGGGCAGCAAACAGAAAATAAATGTGAAGTCAGGCATTTCTGACCCAGTTTTAAAACTTTATAACCTGCCACGCTGCTCCTGTGAGTTACTCTATAAACATTAAGCTAAAATAAGTGCTTTGGCAAAACAAAATGTAACCTAACTCCAACTGCCAACTGCCAGTGCATGTTGGTTTATCTGTACAAAGGTTAAACACACTTTAGATGTTTAGATTCGTGATTTTCAAGCAATGTACGTGGGACAGGTGAATGAAATGAAATTCAGATTAAGCATTATGTGACAACAAGTGCGCTCACCCGTCACATCATTACAGACACCTGCGCAACCTCAAGCAATCCAATGAAAGAGCATTGATAGAAATTTTGCTTTTACTGAGGGTCTATGCTTCTGAGCATTCACAAAGTTTGGAGAATTTGGTC
Source organism: Mchenga conophoros (assembly GCF_057382185.1). Taxonomy (NCBI): domain Eukaryota; kingdom Metazoa; phylum Chordata; class Actinopteri; order Cichliformes; family Cichlidae; genus Mchenga; species Mchenga conophoros. The sequence goes on from NC_140541.1 coordinate 34,187,177, forward strand.
TCTAAATGGTAATTTCAGCTGCTATTCAGTGAGCCCATTTTACACACAAAAGAGGCCAACCTGGAAGAATGATGTGACAGGATAGTGTTTAAGAAAAAGACTCACAGTGAGCAACATAGTCTCCTTTTACAAAGACAAACTGTCAGATCAGAATCAAACAAAGGAAAAGTAATTATTGAGCAAAAACAGCTTTAACTGCAATTCAGCTAAAAATGTTCTTCCTTCCTCGAGAATGATCTTAGCTGCTGTGGAAGAGGACTACTGAGACTCTACCCAGCTAAGCTTGCCTCAACAGAGTCACCCTCCAGGTCTGTATCTGGGCTCCTGCACAAAGAGCTAACCCGAACTGCTGTTAGAGCTGCAATTACATACTAGATTTCCTCACTGCCTACTAGATTTCCTTACAGTACTGCCAAAAGGATTTTTAAGCAACCACCATCCAAGCTGGTGGGCTAGATAAAGAAAAAAAGACAATGATGGGAAAAGAAACAACAAGATAAATGGAATTTTTATAGCAGTACTGTATAGCAATACATCAACAAAGCATGGTACAAATGATTCATTGACCTGCAGTTGTAGTATTTGGAATTTTATTTCTCTGAAAATACCATCATGAGCAACACTGAAAACAACTTGTGTTTTTTTAAAGGCCTGATATTTCTTTCATTGTACATTTTATCAAATTAGGTGATCTTATTTACAAGAGATTCTTATATTTGCAACTTTACTCATGTGTAATATGATTGTATAATCTATACCAATTACCAAAACTATGTTTTATATATTCAGAAATGCAGTAATTTTTTTATCCTCTCTTTTAGGAGTGCAAAATATTTCAAAAGAAAAACATTAATATATTTCTGTCTATCAGTCTAGCTCTCCATCTATCTTTAAAAGTGGACAGTTTAGTCTGGTTTACTCTAAACTAGCTGCACTGCAGCACAACAAAAAAGTTGCTAATGTACTTCAAGGGATCCAGAATTCCTGCTACTCTTCTTTCCATTAGTGGAGAGAAAGTCTAAATTGCACTGGAGAGCAAATAACTACTGTCTGCTTGAAAAGCAAAGCATATTTTACTGGTGGCTCCACTGCACCCTCCAAAAAAAAAAAAAAAAAAAAAAAAAAGTACAGAAGTTTGTTCCTTTTTCTGTGAAAGCTCGGGGGCTTCAAAGAATGTGGCACCATGGTGAATGTATGAGCCTCTGGTGGTCAGTGCCATTTTTCATGCAGTAGTTTGCTCGGCAAAGACCTGAGGATGGATGACACCAAGAGGCAGGATAATCTTAGAAAGGCCATCGCACCCTTGGGGATCAAGCTGGAAAACCTCTCCTATTGTTTGCATTGTTCCTTAACAGCCAAACCTTTATACTACTCATGAACTGAGAAACCATTAGTTGCAATACTATCAAAAATGTTCACGGCATTCACTACACATCAGCAGGTCTCACTTATTTCTGGATACTTTTTGGATTCTGCTGCAAAAGGGCATTATGTAATTTTTTGGCAGGGTTACCTTCCCCTTATTGAGAGGTCATGTTGTCTGACTTAAAGTTCAACACACAACAAGTCACAAAATATGATTAGTTAACAATTCAATGTTTCTGTGTCCAAATCTGGAAAAAAAGATTTGGATGAAAAAAGGAAAACCTTGTCAAGGGTCTCTCGCCTAGTGTTAACCTCGTCTACGCTGAAATGGAAAATGGACGGATGAATGTAGTAGAACAAATACTAAGATACTAGATTTCATCAAAATACACAGGAAGGCATACTCCAAGGATCGTTCTTCTTCCTCGGTTTCTATTCATCAAAGTGAAGAAAAAAGAAAGAAAAAGTACTAAACAAGTTCATTCCAACATGAAAGGCAAATGCTGTTCTGTGTTCAAACGACACCATTACATCAATCTGATAATGAAAAGTAATAATTATGTGGTTTAATTTTGTGGTTTCATTACAGTTTTTGCAAACAAACCACAACACTGCAAAGTAGCTTAACTGAGACGGCGGCTAATGCATCGAAGTCATAAAGAGGTGTTATGTTGTAGTCAAGTTCGAGCACAGACAACAGCCATAGAAAAACACTGAAATCCTCGATGTGTTTGCACAGGGAGGCTGCAATTTAATGAGCCCAAATAAATCTAATTAGTTTTAATGTGAATGATCTTTATGGAAGAAGCTTCCAGGCTGATAGTGTAGAAGAAAATAAATAACGGACTTGAGAAGCAATTTACTCCAGACTGCAGCCTTGGCAAAACATCTACAACGCATAAATAGGCATTCGGGTCTGTGAGGATGAGATATGCGCTCTACTCAGGCAATGAACAGAGAAATCAGCCTCCTAACTAAAACGTGAAACAATACCAATAAAACACACATAAATCTTGCCAATTCATTATCAAAAGGAGGATAATGCAGTTGTGTTGTCTCGAGTGCATAAAAAATGCCAGCTGGAAAGAGCGCTTTGCCCTGTGAAATTAACGCTACTCATCAGGAAATAAAAGAGCCATAAAAAGGCGTCTGTTTTCGCCCACAACGGGATGACTTTCTGAATTAACTGTGGACACCTTGGACACCAGCATGCAAGTGATTTCTTTGGAGGTGTTGGATCAGGAGGACATCCATTATAAAGCATCAGCCAAATTGGAACACCAATGGTGACGGCGTTAAGTTCGTCTCCCTGTCTGATTTGCTCAAAACCATTACCTCTAAATGCTGCTTGTCAGCTCCACAAACGCTGAATAGTATCTATGAGGGTATGATGTAATGTAGACTTTTTATTCCCGACACTGCTTTTCACTAAATGTGAATAAAGATGAGAACCAGGGCAAAACATGGAGGGTTCTGATTTGTCAAAAATTAAATAAAAGCTATCGAAGCTATGTCCTCAAGTCCTCAAGGATAAAACAGCAATGTAACCGTTAGGGCTGCCACAAACGATTATTTTGATAGTCGACTAGTCACCGATTATTTTTGCGATTAGTCGACTAATCAGATCAATGGTCAATGGTCAATGGTAACTTTATTGTCCCTGATGGGAAATTGATTCGCAGTATGTCAAAACAAACAACAAACATACAACCAACACATCACGTACACTCATTAAAAAAATACTATAATATAATATAAGCCTGATAAAACAACCTAGATATTCCATCGAAAAAAGTGCAATGTGCAATGGCAACAACACTTACAATTTAGTGTTGTTAATTAAGATAATAGCACTAGGTACAAATGACAATTTTTACATCCAATGCATCCATTGGATGTAAAACGTACAGCTTATTGCACCAGCAGCATCTGCTCTTATATAACTATCATTAGCTTACAGCTTTAAGTGTTTAAGGTATGTGCTAACTAAAAATAAAGATAAGATGATCGTTTATTCAATTTAAATGAAATTTGCAGATTGTTTCGGTGAAGTTTAATAAACTCAGCCATCTGCTCCTTGCTATCTAAAATATAACAGGACATCAGAGTATATTCTCGAGCATCTCACACTTCTGATAATTAGTTGTCTGCTTGACGTTTATTCATCTGTGTAAAAACTATAACTTTAATTTCAGCCAAACCGATTTACTCAGGAACAAATAAAATACTGAAAAAAAGACAAACAATAACATTTTTAAGTTATCTAAATGACTTATATATCATGTTTAACCTGAGTAGTGAAAGACGGCGGTGGGTTTGAAAACGATTTGCCGGGAGTCCGGTGTTCTCACGGCTCTAGTGAGCCTTGAACCCCAGCTAGCTATCGAGCTGGTGGGTAACAGGTGTCTCCGAAAACGTCAGAGCGCTTTTGAAAGTATGTGGTGTCTTGATAAACTGAGCAGATATTTGAGGTTTACACAGCTACATTCTCGCCTGAAAATATGTTAAACGTTTATTTTGTGACCCAGAAAGAATAATAAGAGTAATATTAAAACTAAATAGCTGCCGCCATTGTTGGAAACTGAGCAGGGCCGGGATGGGCCGCGCTATGAATTCTGGGACACAGTTTCTTCTTCTTCGAGGTTTAACGGCAGCTGGCATCCTTGTACATGAAGTGCTGCCATCTTCTGTTTCAGTCCGTTATTACACTGTTAAATCCTATTACTTATTCCTGCGTCTGTTGGGATCTTACAAAGCTTCAAACGACGCATTGACTATTAAATTAGTCGTCGACGATTTAGATAGTCGACGTAATCGTGACTAGTCGACTAATCGTGGCAGCCCTAGTAACCGTATAATTTTTGTATGAAATAAATTTTAAGTCAGCTGTAAATCTTCATCTAACTTACTGTCTTTGGTCAGAAGACAGGAGTTTTTACAGTTGACAATAAACATGTTGATCTTGCTGAACTGAATAACTAGTAACTGACCACTGTTACCAGCCATCCCAAAGAGTCAGCTCGGTTCAATGTCTAGTTTGAGAAGAAACAAAACTGCTTTTCTAATCCTGTCACAAACAGCAACAGATTTCAGTGGCTTTCAAACAGCTCAGCAAAGCAAGACAGAAAACTGAAATTACCGTTTGGTGAAAGACAGCTTCAAAGCACAGCGACGCTTTTGTTAGACTTCTGAAAGATGAATGTAGTCAGCAAACCAGATGCCTGATTACCACATGTTAAAGAGAATGCAATGCTTAATAAAGGGCAAAACTGTGCGTGCTTGGCCAAGCTCCCGTGGAGGGCCACAATTTGTGCGACGAGCAGGAAAAGTCACATTATTTATGAATATACTTGACCATTGTAAATCAATTGTAAATTGTAAATCATTGCTTTAGAAGTGTTCTGCTGTTTTATTTTAATTAGTTTTTGACAGAAGGACAGCAAGAGTGATGTTTACACGATGGTAGTGAGACCTGATGTGATGTAGGGTTTGGAAACAAAGGCACTGAGAAAAAAAACCCCCAAAAACCCCCCCCAAAAAAAAAAAACACAGAATTGACAGGATCAGAAATGAGTACATCAGAGGGACGGCTGAAGCTGTGAGCGGTTTGGAGACAAAGTAGAACGTGTGCAGAAGAGCGATACAGACCACAGAGGAGGTTAATCAATGAACCGAGGGAGGACGTGTAGATTGTTGGTGTAACAGAGGAGGATGCTAGGGGTAGGGTATGATGAAGCAAGGCCCTAATGTATATAGCATATCATCATAAGGGTCTATTTAACTCTGACCCCTTGTAGCCCCCTCAATTTCTCTTCCTCGGGATGAAGGTAACTCAGCACCCACTTTGCACTGCTAACACGGTTTTGCTTATCACTGCAAGTGCAAGTCGCTGAGGTTCTCAGGCATTCTGAGCTCAGTTGTTGCCACATCACAGCTACTCCCTTCCTGTTTGTCCGCCCTTTAAGCAGTTGGGTAATAACAATAAATGCTCAATTCATGTGAATTAAAAACTGAATTAATGTTAAAAGTGACTGAAAATCTATTCACTGTGAAGGTTGTTTTTTTTAATAAATAGGAAACATGAGAAATATAAATGTACACAACAAACAATGACATGTCAGTGAAGCAGTAGATTATATGGTTCATGATCAATCACAATATGCAAGTTACTGTAATGTGTTTAGTACAGGAAGACTAAGATGGCTTTGACTGTCTGTACTGCACAAATTAATTAGAATGAAAATCCACTGAAAAGTAAGTAAATTGTTTGAATACAGTATTGTTAATCACATCAGGAGCAAGAATCTTGTGAAAGTAGTGCATGAATGTAGACAGACGCCAGATACACTCAAGAAAAAAAGAAAAAAGAAAAAGTAAATCAGGCCACTAAATGTCCTTAGAACTTAGACCCATAAGGTGATCGTTGTCTCTAAGTTTGATAAAATTCTGACTAATAATAATGAAGGAAAAGTAATTCTTGTGAATTGTGGATCGACTGATGAATGGACAGGATCCTCATCATGGCAGGAGCGCATCAGTCTTTTTGGTCGTTTGAGCAAAAAATGGTAGTTTCGTGCTGCCTAGCAGTAGACTGCTCTACTGTAATTTAACTGGGAAGTTATTATTTTATTATTTGTGCCAGTGCTATTATTAAGTATTTTCCAGTGCCCTTTCAACATCCTCTTTGCCATTTATATCAGGCAGATGGTATACTTTCTATATAGATAGATCTATCTATCCACACACACACACACACACACACACACACACACACACACACACACACACACACACACACGTCCAAGCTTTCGTCTTATGATAGAGCAACTGTCACTCCTCTACTATATGCTGATTACTGACTCATGGTTGGTCTTTCAGACACTCTGGTCCATTATGATAGGTTTCAATGATTTACTTGCCAGATCCTTTTTAAGTGAGATTTAATGTTTAAACAAACTGAAAGATGGAAGTGAGGCTTTCGTGTCTGAGTGGATAACTTATTCTGACGGCAGTATGGTTAAATAATGACTCAACTAAGCTGCCATAGTGGCTTGATCACACATAGTGCCATAAGAATACAAATATAGCATATGGGGAAGATTTTACACCACCCTATCGTTGTGAACTTGACCACAGACATGCAAACACATTGAAGTTTGACTTCCACACAGAACCAAAGCTCATTTCCTGTGAATAAGCTAGCTGTCACGGTGAGGGCGAAAGTGCAAGAAAGTGTCCAAAAAGTCAGAATTCTGAGAAATGATGGAAAAGATTTTAGCATTCAGTCTGTATATCTGTTGTGTCTATTTATAGTTACCATCACTATCCAATTTTGATAGCAATATGCGCTAATTGTGAGAAGCCATGTTTCTCATCCCATTAGCTTATCTCTTACAAAGGAAGAAGCTCATTTATCAGGAAATTACATGGCACAGAGACTTTTATTAATCAAAATGTATAATCTTATCCAAGTCTTGATAAGCAGTCCTCACTGACATTCAGCTGCCTCCAACCTTGCAATGACATGAAAACATTTACAAGCCATGGGTTAACAGCAAAAAGCCAAACAAAAGTAATGACACAGATAAGTATATGAAAAACTAAATGTGTGAATTGTTATGACTAATTTCAGGTTTGCAAGCTGGTTTGGCTTTGCCAATGTCATGCACTAGATTCAGAAAATGCACACAGCATGCAAAACCACACACAGCGCCAAAGATGAAGACCACATTAAATCAAATCAGTGGTTGTAATTCGCCTCAAATCAGAGGAAGGCTAAAGTCACAGTTTGAAAGCAATAATGTAATAAGGCTGACGGGAGCTTTCTTCTCATCAGCTCGCCTGCTCATTTTTCTTTCATCATTAGCTTCCCATGTCTCAGTTGTGATTTACTTGTGAGATCAATCTGACCTATCCCAGAGACAGGCAAAGACATTTCCTCTAAATGTCAATGGGCAACAGATGGGTATGAATACAAAAGCTCTTCTACTTTTTCATTCACCTTTCTCATCTCTTTTAATATTGCAGTGTTTAAAAGGCTACAGCAAGAGATTATAGACACAGACTCTCTTTTTCATAATATTTTCAAGTGACATGTTTAGGATATAAAAGTGCTCTTTTTAAATATTTAATTTAAATGCATATTAAGAGTTGGAACAATCAATCACTGAAATGACTGATTGTTTGAGTATATTTGGTTGTTGCTATTTTCATTTAGAAAGTATACAGATTTTTGTCTCTCGAGTGCAAGGATTTGCTGATTTTTCCCTTTTTTAAATATTGTTCATAAATATCCGCTTTTGCTTGCCCTGCCACATCACTAGATGAAGAAATAGAAAAAAAAAACCTCCCCTGGCTCTAGAAACTTGCGTTACACAAACAATTAACTGATAAAATAATGAGCAGACGCTTATTCATGGAAATGCTAAATGGTGAATGATTTTATCGGTAGGAATTATTTTATTTTTTCTTACCAGCCGTTTAATTATTTGTCATTTATTCAGTTCAGAAAACATCAGGGTCTGATGAGAATTACATTCTACATCACATTTAAAGATATTGTTTAAAAAAAGGAAAGAAAAGGAAAAATTAATTTATCAAATCGTCTTGTGGCCTTCACCTTCGCACGTAGATTGACTTTCCTCTGTTGTCATGGAGATTCTTCTTTTTTTTTTTTTTAGTTGAGAAAAATCACAACAATCTCCGGTCTCAATCTACATAAACTCTCCAGGAAATTTACAGTAGGTGGTCTGGAACATATTTTCTCTATATTTATACTCTTCTGAGGTGGTTCTAAAGAACTGAGACCACAGCGTCCAGTAAGAAGGACAAGTTCAGGCGACAAAACGATATCACATCCACGCCACTGGTTAATATCAGTTGACTTACTTAATGGTGAACAACATTATGCTGAAATGTATAATATTAGCAGAAATCCAATCATATGTAAGAGTGGTATACAAATGATTATGAAAATTCAAGCTAATATAGCAGCACTGCTGCAGAGTACCTGACATGAATGATTGAATTTGTATGTACAAGGTCTGGGCTTGCTATGGCATTAGATGTTCTATCTGATGAGTTTGCCCATTCATTTCGCTGCACTGGCAGAAAAACCCAAACAAAAATATATGGAAAGTGATTTCTTGTGTCGGGGAGCATAGATCATAAAAGCTCAACTACATAATTGGGAATTACAGTAAAATCCCAAGGATCTGGCTCCAAACCAAGCTTCCACAGAGGACATGTCTGAACAGCTTATGAATTTAATTACTTATGGCACATATTTTTGTAGACCCAATATCATACTTAAAAAGATTAGTGCTAAATGCTTACAGTACTAACCATTAATGGGTTACCTCTCAAAATTAAATGCCAACCATGAACAAGTATGTCATTTCTATAGAAAAGAGGCAAGCACGGTGTGAGCTCTTGTTTCTCCCTACAGTATTGCTCTGCTGCCTGCCTTAGTGTCAGCACACTCTCCAGATTGCCACCCAGCATATTTCAATTTTGACCATATGTGCAGCTGACCTTTCAAAGCACTACCTGTGAGAGTGAAGCTCTATAGAGAGAGAGAGAGACCGTTCCACTCATGCTGTGTTTTATAAACCCCATCAGATTATAACACCTTCACAACCTTGGGAAAAGTACTGCACTGGAAAACTGGAAAGCTGCACAATTGAAGGTATGAAATGCTGAAAGGACATCATTGGGAAAGATTTTACCCTAAGACCGTTTTTAACGTGGTATCCAAGGAGAACAAGTAATAAGATGGTTCATTTATCATGCTGAAAGTTTTCATTAGGACCGTCACCTTGTTACATTCACTTATTTGGCAGAATTATTTACCCTTGGCTCATTTGGGGTTTTTTTAAGGGAGAATATACAACCGCAGTGTGTCGAGACGACACGTTCATGATACGAGTTTTCTACTTTTGTTATTATCTCCCATTTTATTTTTGCAGATTTGTTTTATTGGACATATTTCTGTGACAGTGACCTCTATATCACCACGCGCTGGTATGGATCCAAGCAAACCTAATTAGTTTTAAAACCACAGTGTGCCAAGTAAGTCACAAAACTATTAAGGGTCTGTATTTTGTGCACTATAAGAATATCCATGAATATCCATTGGCTGATTTTGTTCTAGCAAGCATGACTGTATTAACTAAATCTCAGAATTTAACTTAATTTGACACACAAAATGTTTTTCCCCAGAAACAGTCATTTAAAAGCCCACTGTATGAGTGCACAAAAGAGGCTCTACTGTTCTAACCTTCACTGCTCCGTTTCTAACTTGTTTTTCTTCTTCTTCTTCTTCTTTTTTTTTTATAGCTATAACTGTTATACTAATGTATCCTATTAACATAATGATCTCTGAAAGTTTGAAAGAAATGCCTCAAAGAAGTAAACATGAAAAGTACCAGGCTAATTGGTTATCTGATCTGACTTTAATCTGTCCATTAGTAATGGCAGGCGAGATATTTAATCCTATACTGATCCTGAAATGTTACAAAGGTCAACATGCAAACTATTGAATTATTGCTTTGGCTTATTTAAAAAAAACAAAAAACATATGCTCATTTTTAATTTTATCATCAGAAATGCAATTTCAACATTTATTTAAAGGACTAAAGATGATGTTTCATAACTTTTTGGACTACTTTATATTATTGAGAATGCTTACTATGTTGGATCCTCTGAAATAATTTATGCAGCAGAAAGTGGAACAAACATGTTGTTTTCCACATCAAAGCACTGAAGTATCCATTTTTAAAGTGTTTGGGACTTTAGCTGCATTCTTTGTTTCTTCTCTTTTTAGGTCTTAATATGCTCCCAAAATGACAAATCATTTGAACAACACAAAAGATTCCATTAGCTCCGGGGCAGCCTCTATTAAGTGGAACAACACCAGTATCACCCAAGAAAAGTGAGACAAAAGAAACTTGACACATGTATGGAAACAGGCAGCACCATTCAAGGTTCATTCAGCTCAGCTCGCTTCCTTTGCAAGAGCTTGTGATTAATTGAGATGTATATGAACTGCTTAGAAGATTCGTTCAATCACAGAGGTGCTGAGACAACAGGCTTTGACACTTCTGAGCATCGACACCTTTGCCAAGCAAGACTGAAATATCAGTTTTCTTGACTTTGGCGAGTCATCGGTGAGGGTTTTGGACCAAGGCACGACGAGGCTGAGAAAACTGAGTCAGTAATAGGAAGAACCTTAATCTTCCTGCCCCATTTTTATTCCAGAGGTAACAGCTGCAATAGTCATAGTGGATGAAAAGTTGTTTGATGTTTCCAACTGCACATGAGGCTGCAGTCACTTCGGCTTTCCAGCAATCTGACAGCAAACTGCTCGAGGTGGAATGATGAACTTGTTGTAATAGAGTTTCTGGCGACAGTGAGGCATTGAGAGCACAGGCTGATAGTAATGATGATATCAGTCACTGTGCAAGCGTGAACTGATAGATAGACGTGTCTGCTGAACGTTCTGAAGGCAGGCAGACAGTGGCGAGCACGAGCGCTGTCAACATTACAGGAGCATATGCAGATTTTACTCAACTACCTAATGTTCCGACATACAGCCTCCAAGGTCGCCAATCAGTGTGTTAATATCGTGCTGCATTTTGCAGTGATGTGTCATCTTAAAGTGTCTTAAACAGAGAAACCAGAGGACAACACACATACAGTAAGGAGGCTGAGGTCAGTGTGACAAATGGTTGATGGTTGCTGCTTGGCTACTTCAAGAAAAAAACCTGTCCACCACTTCTAATTTTCACAAAAATAAAAAATAAAAATATTACATATAGCATTAAATCATGGGACCATCATCTAGCATTATTTTTATATTATATTTTATATATTTATATTATTTTTTTTATCATGAATTGTCAAAAATTCAAAGCAAACCTTGTATATTCAAGGAGAGGAAGAAACATTTGTGTTTTTTGCTATATTTTACCTGAAAATAAATCAACAATAACAACATAATTGTTAATTTTCTGTGAATGGACAAGTTGATCAAAGAACTATCCATTTCTGCTCTTTTTAGGCTTCAGGAACACACACAAGCAGAGACACCAGCTCAACCTGCACAGCCTGCGTATCCAAGGCTGCTCTTTAAGCTGTCATCCACTACCTACACTGATAATAAGTCTTCTCAGGATATCTCTGATTCAGCTCAGCGGGTGACCAATTGGGCTCAGCAAATACACAAAACAATTTCCAAGTGGAAATTCTGCTACAGATAACCTGAACCCTATTTGGTTAAATGCTTGCCAGCATTAAATGCAAAGATGCATTTAAACCTCTGAATGTTTTGCATGTAATTTCCATTCAAAACACCCCCACCCACTTCCCATCTGCATTTAATTTGGTCAAGTCTGAACTCACTGATGTCACACAAGACCACTGGAACTGAGAGAGCGAAATGAATACCGAGGATAAACAGTTTTAATTAATTTAGAAGCAATATAAATTACTGTGCATAGAGCAGAACTTCAATATTATATATTCATATCATATCAGCTTTAGATACATTTAGATTTTATTCAGAACTAAAAGCTAATTAGGTTGATTCTCTATTTCCATAAAAAACCCTGTGTGAAATGCAAATACAAACAGAAAGCAATGATTTGCGCTTCTCATAAACCCATATAGTATTCACAGCAGTACACAGAAAATATATCAAATGTTTAAACAGAGACATTTTACTAGTTCATAAAAAGTATTAGCTCATTCTGAATTTGATGGCAGCAGTACGTCTCAAAAAAGTTGGGACAACAAAAAGCTGGAAAGGTAAGTGGTACTAAAAAGGAAACAGCTGAAGGAACATTTTCAACTAATTTGGTTAATTGGCAGCGGGAGTGTAAGATGGGCAAATGGGTTTCAAATGAGCATCTTAGAGAGAGCCTCTCTGAAGTAAAGATAGCCAGAGCCCATCTATCTGCAAAAACCTGTCTACAAATTGTAAAACAATTTAAGAATAATGTTCCTGCATATAAAACTGTGCAGATATCTCATCATCTACAGTACATAATATCATTAAAAGTTCCAGAGAATCTGGAGAAATCTCTGTGCGCTAGAGATGAAGCAGAACATATTGGATGCCTTTGATCTTCAGGCCTGCAGGTGGCACTGCATGAAAAACAGACATGATTCTGTCATGGAAATCTTTGCCATATGCTCAGGAACATTTCTAGTAATCACTCTGTAAAAACAGCTCACAAATGCAGGCGCTCTGTGTGCAACGAAGAAGCCATATGTAAAGATCCAGAAATGCAGCCAGCTTCTTTGGACAAAAGTTCAATTAAAATGGACTGAGGCAAAGTGGAAAACTGTTCTGCGGTCAGACTAATGGAAATTTTAAATCTTCTTGGAAAATGTGGACACTGCATTCTCTGGACTAAAGAAGACAGAGACCATCCAGATCAATTAGAGAACATTAGAGCCTCTGGATTTGGCAGCCTGCACAGCACGATCAAGACCTTCAACGGCGAGAGGAATGTACAGGATTTGGAGCATCATATATTCCCATCCAGAGGACATCTTTTTCAGAGAAGGCCTTGCAAACTTTGGTAAGACAATGATAAACTGCATATTACATCTATTACAGTAACATGACTTCCTAGCCAGAGTCTGGCTGCTGAACCAACTGAAACATTTGATGAATCATGAAATAAAAAATACAGCAAAGCAGACTTCCTGCATCAGACTGGTGTTTAAAGAAGAGATAAACATGACCCCATTCCAACTCGTGAGACTTATTGCAATCAAACTCATAGCAAAACATAAAATAAAATTAGCTAAAATAAGCCAATTTCAATGGAAACTAAGGAAAAGATTTCCTGTTCCAATGCATAACTTGGACCAAACTCTCCACAATGTCAAACTCATGACGGTAGAGCTTCTGGACACGTGAGTCACATGCAAGCCTTTTTTTCTATCTGATTCCACAGCAGTCTTCAGTCTCGGATAATAATACAGTTGAAGGTAAATATGCAGTCAGGTATAATTGATCAGGAATCAATAAAGAATACGACTTACAATATATGAAGATAATAGAGGTACTATCAGCAGTAGCTTATCTATCTTAACCGCAATCTCAGTAAGTCAGTTTCACTCCCAAGTGTATCATCCAGCACACATGCTCACAACACACACAAAAATTGAGAGAAATTAACACTTCCTAGACTATTTAATCAAAGCATGTTATTATTCCTTAGTTGCTGACAATATACAGAGTACCAATGGGATGCAAAACAAATGGCACTTGTCTGTCTTTGACTATAACAACACACGACATGCGTAACTAGGACATGTACTGACTATGCCAAAAGCCTGTAAACGAGAGTGAGGACTGAGGGGAAAAACAGCTCCGGGTTCAAAGGTTTAGCAATCACTGAATAACTGCAGGGACCAGAAACGGACTCAAAAATATACCCCTTCTGATGTCCGTGTAGTCTCCTCATATGCTATTTAAAAATATCTCATGTTGTTTTGTTTGCTATATATTCATTCAAATGTGTTTTAAGGCATGTTGTTGAAGACTTTTATTGCATCTTAAATCTGTACCTCCCCCAATATCAGCAGCAGTTTCAAAGTCACTATTGGGCTCTAAAATCAATCAAGCATACAGTTTAAAGCCCCTGTATTTTATGAAACTACCCCCCCCCCCCCACACACACACACACACAAAAGACAATATCACACTGCTGAAAAATATCAACAACAGTCTTTATGATTGTGCTGAGAGCAAAAGTTCCCCTAACAGAGTAAATCACAGGCTGCCAAAAACAACCAATGCCAAGACTACTAAAGGCCAGTAAGACGCTGTCATTTATTAATTAATATGACCTTTATTTTACTAAGACCTCGATGCCCACATTGTTCTTGACTTACTCCGGGCCGAGACACTGCAGACCCGAATGGCTGTTTGTACAACCCTCAAGGCTACTTCATAGAGATTTTTACTGCATACAATATGACATGCTTGACAGAAGCTATTTAGTAACTACTACCAGTCACAGAAGGAAAAAAAAACAATAATAACCCAGAGCTCATTCAGCTGCTGTTATACCATGAGTCTGTCAAGGGTCGAGACTCAAGATTGAACATTGAAAATTTGTGAAATCATGCTGATCTCAACAAGTCTTCCCAAAATCTCTATTTCGCCACAATGGGAACCAGCGACTCTTCAGCCATAAAATGAACACTATGTGGCAGAAACCAGAAGTACTAGAATACGCAGAGACAGCACTATAAGTCCTCATAGTAATGGGCACATGATCTCCACAAATTAGGGTCCACTACTTAAGTCAGTGATGTCTGGCAGCACACAATGGCAAGCTATTTACAAAGTTATTAACATCGCCAATCCCCTGCTGTCATCTTCTGCTGAAATGGTTATCTAGGCAGGGTATGATGAAAGCTAAAAGCCATTTCATATGCCTTCGCAGACTATGGAGGTAGATCAATGTGCCTCTTCTCACTGAGAAAATAATAAGGCGATGCATTACACACAATCACACACGACCTCATACTCAGTACAAAGGCACGCACACAGCGAAAGCGACGAAGTCTGAAATGGCAGAAAATGTGATGTTTGAAGTAGACATTTATTGGTGTATCCCAGCTGCAAGTGTATCCCCCTGTGTGTGCCTCCAATGTTAAATACAATGATCCAAAATAACGTCACTGCAAATGCAAATGAGAGCGACTTTTTTTCTCCCCCTCTTCCTTTTATTTGAAAAGCGTCAATGAGATGCGGGGAAACGAGCAAATATCCACTACCACTAACTTTAAAGTGGCGGAAGACGCGGAAAAAAATCATGAATAAAGATTTTTGAGTGAAAATGTTTGAGGCAAACTCGACGGAGCTCAGTCCACCTTGCACGGACTTGCGCAACAAAGTTTCCCGTTAGGAGTTAAGGGAGAATTGAATTCGGGAACAACGATGCCTGCCTCCTCCCAAAACTCTGATTTAAAGAAAACAAACAAACATATTATAAACAGCTCAACGCAACTGTGTCAACTTCGTCTTGGTGGCAAACAGCATATCGCACAGGCGCAAGAGTGCAAACGATACACAAAACATTCCCAGCACAGGCGAGAAACTCGATGGTGAACTCCAAACAGCAGGCTCGGTGCTCGGGAAACGGAACGCAGAGCGGCCGTACTTACACTGGAACCACAAAGTAGTGCGAGCAGTCCCGGAGAAAACAAGTCCACGATCCTCGGCGCTGCGCGGTCCGAGCTCCACATCCAGCAGGCTCATTCCCTCCTCTCCTCCTCCTCCTCAGCTCCCCTCTACAGCTGCTGGATAAGTTTGCTGACGTCAACAAGCACTCAGTCTCAGCCGCCAAAGCTCTTTGGTGGAATAATACATGGAAAAGGAGGGGAAAGACGCGACCGGAAAGACCCGGGGAGGCAGCCATGTACGTTAGAGGTTGCTCATGCAAGACAAAAAATATACAAACAAGCCAGAAAATTTCACCACTTGTTATTATTATAAATATATATATAGTGTAATGAAGTGGAGTTTAATAAATGCTCAAAGCGTTAGTACTGCTAAATAAATACATCACTTTACCACTACTAATGTGCTCCAGTTAAGTGGCTTTACTTTTGGTGAGCAATTTGACTTTACTCACCAAAGTAAAGGCAAAATAAATAATTTAACCTATCAGCATTTACTTATCTCTAGTTGCTAGTTTTGACCATATAGAATACAAGTTGGATGTGTATGTGCAGCCTCTGGGTCTGAAATGTGCAACCAATAGGAAAGCGTCTTAACCCTGCATTCTTTTTGATAGACACCAGGGGGCGATAGCTATGGTTACTAATAGTGTGGGAAGATGGCACTCATACTAGACCTTAGAAACACTTTCCTGGTGAGTTTATGGGATCTGTTTGACATTTCTGAAAATGTTGTTTTTATCCCTTAGTTTCATAAAAGGATGGACTCATGGGTCATTGGCTCAGGTGACAGCTCGGGTTTGGAGACTAAGGTTGAGATGGTTTGGCATGTCTATCTTGGAGAGAGTTTAATATTGAGCTGTCACCAGGAAGAAAAGAGGAAGACCTCAGAGGGGGTTCCAGGATCTAGTGAAGGAGGACAGGTTGGTGTGACAGAGGATGATGCTAGAAAAAAGGTGAGAAGATTCACTGTGATGTCACTGTCTGAAATCAAATGTTTCTGACTTGCTATTAGACCAAAATTTCTGCCTCCTAGTATACAGCGAATTTTCACGTTTAGCTTTGCTGTTTGCACTCATGGCTGGCTGCTCATAACTTCATGCTGTCAAGAAATTGGCTAGCTAGTTTGACCAAAAATCAAATGACCAAGTCAGTTTTTTAAGGAGCTTGCTATTACAAGAACACATTTAGCTAACTTCTTTTTATTGTTTTTATGCTAATCTCTGCTGTATTGCTATTTTAAAGCTAAACCATTGCTAGCTAACTAATGACAAATTTAAACCGCATTTTTTTCTGTGGCAAATCTGGAATCTTTGTGCCAAGAATAAAGATGATGATGTATCAGCATAAGATTAGTAAATATATTACATAATAATTTACCTCTCAATTAAAAGTAAATTACTTGTTCATTAGCAAACTACAGATTGAAAATATGTTTAGTAAAATATATACCAATATTCTTAAGGTTCATGATCAGTAATCACCATGTGATAATATATACTTAATTTATCCCAAAAGTTGTACAATCTTTAAAATAATTAGATAATCATTATCATTAAAATGATAATGTTCAACAGATACAGTGGAGAAGCCTGCTGCTCTTCTTTTCATCATTTAAGTATGATGTGAAAATGTGATCATCATTATGAGCAGGGTGCATTTTTGCATTTTGACTCATTTGACATGAAGTATTATATGTTTTGCACTAAATTAAATTACTTCTATTCAAAAAATGTAAATGCCCCAAAAATGTTTTTTGTTTATAAATCAAATTTCAGTATAGTTAATAAGCAACCAAAATTTTAAAAATCTGAAAATGTTATGTGTGTCATATTGTAGTACTATGAGAAACATTAACAGGAATTTAGAACGTCTCTATTGTATAATTGATTTTTTTTCCTTCAGCAGAGAGATTTAAAAAGACAGCTATACACAGCTTACAAATCCAAGGTCCGGCTTTGATGATAAATTTTAAAGGGGCAAAGTCTTTGCTGTGTCTCTGTGTCATTATTTCTAGTTGCTACTACACAGTCCTATTTTCAATTATACTTCAAATGTGCTTTCCAGGTAATCTACTTATCGAGGAGACGATAAAGTTGGAGAAAGGTTACAATGAACAGAGTTTTCCTTTTTTATGTCAAGGGTAAGCAAGCCCAAAATGTGAGGGATCCATAAATGGGCTCGCTAGATTCGAAACAGACCTTTTCATGATGGTAGAAAAGTAGTTGCAACAATACAAAGCCCATTACACAAATCAAGAAAGACACTCCAACAAAATGGCAGGAAGACACAAGGGGGACTGAGACACACTCAGACAAAGGACAAAGAAAAACTGGAGCTACATAAACCGGCACACACAGGTAACCAAGGGAAGTCGACACATCAGAGTAATAACAGCTAAAACTAATAAGACAAAAGACAAAGTCAAACTGGACAAAGTCAAACCAACAGCGAAGTATGAAAACAATTTAACTCTACTGACAACAAGTGGAATGAGAACTAGCCCCGTCTCTGACTGTGACCTGTAAGTGAGAAGTTATAAGCTGTTTCTGTTCAACAAACTCATTTGTCATCAAGTGTCAAGAAATAAATACTGCAAGGAAGAAGAAATGAGTCATTTCCTGGATGTTGTGCTGATTAAGTCATTATTTTGTGGTCTTCCTGATCCAAATTAAAGCCCCGCCTTTTTACCAGAGGTGCGGCCCAACTTAGAAGAACTTAGTGCATCTTGATCCAGATCTGTATCTAGAAATGTTGTACTTTACAAGTGCAAACTTTGATGTTTTGCATCGTGTTTTCACAAATACACATCAAACTGAAATAAGAGAAACCTGTCTCAATGAAATACTGCTGATCCATAGACTGAGTTCATGCAGATGTACTGAGATGTTTCACATTGGCAGAGGTATGAAGTCTTGGGCTGCCCTTGATTTATGTAATCCATTCATCCATCCATCTATCAGTCATCCTGGCTATTTTCAACCAGGATTAGCTGACGGTGAGTAACAGGAGGGATCTTAGACAGGTCACCAGTTCATTAATCTATACGGTGGCTACACAGAAAGAACTTTTTGGGTTTGAAACTGCTTCTAGGCTTGAGTCTTGCTGTGAGATGTTACTGTGTTCTTCATGCACCTGTTTAGGTTCTTTGTGGGTACTCCAGCTCCCATTTACTGCCCAAAGGCATGTGCATAAGAGTAACTACATTAGAAAAAGGTGTAGGTGTTAAAGTCAGCGGTTGTAGAAAAATAAATGAAATTCTAGAGGTGTGAAGAAAATTTTACTTTAATTCGTGTGTCAGAAGATACTGTTGCAGAATCTTTATATGATAAATAGAGCTGAGATGAGAAAAAGCCGAGCAAAGTTTGCAGAAATGTTGCCAGATGTAGTTTTACCTGCATACATACATATTGTAAATAAATAATAGGTTCATTAATTAAGCTCAAACAAACAGATCGTTTAATTGCTTGATATATTTTCTAAATAAGAAGTCAGTAATAGCTGACAGCTGCTGACTTCCTTTAAATATCAGTGAGACTTCACAGTACTTATAAATCCATTTGTGAAGGACTAAAAAAAATCTTTTCAGAACAAAATCCAAACAGGTCACTGAATATCCATGCTGACAGGGAGATGAGCTTTGCACAGTCAGATGTGTGCTCTTGTTTAATGCATTTACAATGACATTAAGTTTATTTCACGGCAGCCCAAGTCTGGCTTAGATATTTCACAGAGGATTAAAGAGTCTGCTCTCAAGAGAACTGGCAGACTGTCAGCTTCAAACGACTTTGCCTCATCTACAGTTTGCTAAAAATGTATCAATATCACTGGAGAATCACCGCAGCTACTATCAGAGTATTTATAGTCTGTCCCTCTCTGAGCAACTTTACACACTGTTTTGATGACATTGCAAATGTAGTGTGTGCCTCCAGATTTCTTTGGACAAACACTGCTTCCCTCAGTGATGGATTAAGGTGTCCAAGATGATAAATAATATGAATATCTGATTTTTACGCTGGAGAACCTTCTTTTGTTTTCTCATCTCATATAATTTCCCATGTTAAATATTGCCTCTCTTCAGTCTGGCTTCAATCCACAGTAATAACACAAATATGTCCCTTAGCAATAACCCTCAGTGCAAATAATGTTTAAATGTCCTAAATTTCAAGCAGTGGCAACATTTTTCCAATGAGATGAACAGAAAGATAAGAGACAATCCTGGTGAAATTCCACTTTTTTCTTGTCGTCAGTGATAATGAATGAAAACATTAAAACAATAAAAACAATAAAATGTTTCTGGATGAGGCTGGAAACTCCCAGACATACGTAAACACATTTAGGTAGTTATTTTGGAGCATTTATCAAAACTAAAAGATTTTTTTTTTTTTACTTCGACCTTAAGCAAGGGTTTAAAAAAAGTTTCCTCCCCTGGAAGTTTTACTTTTATCACCATCTTTAAAGTTGTGGCATTCCCCCATAAATTTTCATTCAGGCTTCTTTGAGTGTCCATGATCACCATAATTCTCCCATAATGTGTCTGCCTAAACCAATTTAAAAACAGATCTGGTGAAGAATTATTTTATGGAGCTAAAGCCTGATTTAGAGCCCTCATAGAGCTCCATTCTCACCGAAAAACGATTAAAAACACATCAGTGGGTTCCACTGTGGCACAATTTGTCATGTTCCTTCATTATGATGAACATGGGCACTGTGGTTTGTTTTGAGTCAGTCCTACATATGTCCTGATGCTTTAAATGCTCAACAGACTATCTAATGTGTGCTAATCCATCACTGGAAATAAGCCCCAGCTGATTCACTATTTACTTCTGTTTGAGTAATGTTTGCTGGAAAACTACTGTGCTTAGCTGCTCTGCGAAATTTAAAAAAAAAACAACTATTTGTAATCTTTTTTTTCCTTCTTTTTTTGATTAGTGGAGGTAGAAGCTTTTTTAATACTGCAAACCATAATTTTGTCTCTCTGATCTTTAAAAAAAAAAAAAAACCCTGTTAAAATATTTCCACAGACAAAGTTTTTATCACAAGTTCATTGAACTTTTTCAATATTTAATTAGGAACACCATATTTCCCATATTTCTAAACAAGTGCTTTGAGAATCTATTAACATAGCCATTAAAAAAGCACTTATAATCAGAATCAGAATCAGAATACTTTATTGATCCCTGGGGGAAATTATTTTTTGTTACAGTGCTCCATTTTAAACCAACATTAAGACAAGACAGACAATACGCTAACTAAGAATAGTACAATATATACATATATATACATACATACATACATAAGTCACTCATAAATAAATAGTTGGAAAAGAAACATGTGTAGTTGTAGCAGCAAACAGTGTGTTAAGTGGATGCGTTGTACAGGGAGATGGCCACAGGCAGGAATGATTTCCTGTGTCGTTCAGTGGTGCTTTTCGGTAATCTCAGTCTCTCACTGAACGAGCTCCTGTGACTTACCAGCATGTCATGGAGTGGGTGGGAGGTGTTATCCAACATTGTCTTTATCTTGGACAGCATCCGCCTCCCCGACACCACCTTGAGGGAGTCCAGCTCCATCCCCACAACATTGCTGGCCTTACGGATTAGTTTATTAAGTCTGTTGGCATCTGCGACCCTCAGCCTGCTCCCCCAGCATGCAACAGCATAGAGGATCGCACTGGCCACAACAGACTCATAGAAAATCCTCAGCATTTTCTGGCAGATGTTGAAGGACCTCAGTCGCCTCAAAAAATAGAGACGACTCTGGCCCTTCCTGTAAAGTGCTGTGGTGTTTTTAGCCCAGTCCAGTTTATTGTCAATGTGTACTCCAAGGTATTTATAGTCCTCCACAATGTCAACACTGACCCCCTGGATTGAAACAGGGGTCAAGTGTTTCCTGGTCTTCCTGAAGTCCACGATCAGTTCCTTGGTCTTTGCCACGTTGAGCTGCAGATGATTCTGCTCACACCACGTGACAAAGGAGTCGACCACAGCCCGGTACTCTGTCTCATCATCCCTGCTGATGCATCCAACCACCGCAGAGTCATAATGCTACACTCACTACAATAAGCAGGGCCTGCATTGCTAATGGATATTGTTGGAAAGAAAAAACAAAATATCTTCTATCCTAGCAATTCACATTCAGCATGAGGATTCTGCAAATTTTATTGTGTAATGTTATGAATAAAAATGGCATTTAAGGAGCATTTTTGTTTGTTTGCTTGTTAAGTTACTTACAGAAACGTATAAATCATTCAAGCTTAAAGAGACTTTTAGTAGACTTTTGTGTCTACACATAACAAACACTTTTGCACACGACCAATTTTAAAATGTGTCTTTGGCACTACAGCATCCCATCTCAAAAATACACCATTTGTTCCCATTTCTTTAGTTGAAGCTACAATAAAATACCAACGATAACACAGTTTGACAGGCATGAAAAAGTATTTTTGCACCAACAAGGTGATTCAGAGCTTTTAGCTGGAAACTTGGCGTATCTCGGCACGGCGTGCAGTGTGTCCTTAAACAATTGGGGACCAGTGAAGGACAAAAGAAGTGGCAGGCCTAAAAACTATGAAAGAAAAAACAACAATTTGAATGTCATGTCCTTAAGAAATAGAAAAAAACCCTAGCCAAAGCCTGACAAAGGACTAAAGAGAAGCATCTGGCCCTTGAAATGATCTATCCTCTGTTCAACAAAGCCTCATCAGAAGTGGTCTCAGTGGAAGCATGGCAGACAAGAAGCCATTCTCAAGTAAGGGAAACAGGGAAAAGAGGCTTAGGTATGTAAATATACAAGAACTGTACTGAAAATCGGAGCTAACAGGACTTAAAGAATGATCCAAAATAGACTTTTGGTTCAGACTGCCATCAATATGTAGTTAAGCCAAGAGTTTTGGAGATAATGTTCAAAATTGACTGAATTATGAATGTATTAAAGTGACACCAGGTTTTATATAACATGCAATACCATCTGAAAAACACCTGATTAGCAATGACTTCATTTTTGTGGATTGAAGCAGTGTGGGATCATCTTAGAAAAGCAGCCAACATCCAAAAAAGAACCTGGTTTTGCCATGTAATGCTTTTCCATTTTTGTTTGCTTGTGTTTTAATAAATCCCTCCACCTACACCCCATTTTCTCTGCAAATGATTAAGAAACGTGGCGTGGATCAAGACTTTTGCACAAGACCCCTGCAGAGTCCTGTGTGATGATCTGCTATCAAAGTCTTATTTAATATTTACTTTTAGTTACCGTATAAATAAAGCATGCTAATTTATATACTAATAATTTCTGTAGGGCTGCGTTGGATAACAAGCCTTAGTGCTTCCTGGTGCCTTTGATCAAGTGACTGAATTTTATACAGATTCAAAGTTCTGTCCTCATTTCCATACGGAGAGCAATGTAGAAAAAGATTGGATTTTTCTTCTGAGATATAACAAACTTGTTGTTTTTTAACTCATCTGTGTTTTTGGTCACATTTGGCCAAAACATCACGCTTGAGCGTAATCGAGAAGAAAAATAAAAAAAACCTTGAGCTGGGCAAATACCCCCCAAATTTATACAAGGCCACATTAACTATGTAAACTTTGTACCCAGGTTATTTGTCCGTGTTAAAGTCTCCACCACTCATGGCCAATGTAATTTACTGCTGAAAATGTACTGATATAGAAAAACCCATGTTGCTGATTTGGAGAGCAAAGGTATAAACAGCATCATCCACTTTCTCTCAATTTACTGCTCTTTTTGTCAGCTCGCCTCCCTGTTTCAAAGCGCACAGAACAAAAAAATATGCCTTTTCAAAAGAGCTCCCTGCATTAGAAATGCTGTCTCCTTTGTATAATGCCTAAGCCTGCTGATTTGAACTCCAAGCTCAACCCTTCCCATTGATTGTTTCTGAATTGTTTTAGCGTATTGTCAGAACCGGAGCTATTTTCAGGCAACTATTAGAAATGTAAACCACCTCTACCCTGTGGATTCATATATAGAAACCTTTCCATTTTTTTTTTATTTTTTTATCTTTTGCAGTGATTTATGCAACAGCAGCTTGCTTTCGGTTGCCTTCATTTGATATTGCTATTTCCAGTAACCTCCTCACTCCATCAAAAAGGGAGTCTTACCAAACAAAAAAAATATTCCTCGTCAACAAGCCAGAGCTATCCATTACCACCTGGTAAGATGAGGCTTTGCATTAACAGCAGAGCTAAAGACAGATCTTCATATCCATCATCGTTACAGCTCATCAGCACAGCCGTCAGAGAAGATCACCATTGAAATGATTAATGAAAAAAGGCCCATAAGCAGAGAAGTGCCACGTGTTTCTTTCAATGCTCTTTAAGCAGAGATAATAAGAAAAGGATAGTCTGCTTTGGGAATTAAACTGTGAAAATGAGACCCGTAATTGGCAATATCCCCAACATCAGCTACTGCGAGTTTTCCTTTTATGGCTTCTATCTGGGATGTTGGTTCTATTTCTGACTTGCAGTGTTGCACTACTTCAGAGACAATTTCAAAGTATTTTTTGAGTCCTCCACAGTTTTTCTCTTAGTTCTGCGAGTAATAGTAATAGTGCACAGGTGAATGTGTGCCATTTAAAGATGTTAAAATACAGATCAACCAACTTCAAAATCAGTTGCTCTGTGATCTGCTGCAGCAATAATGGGATTCGATATCCATTCAGCTGCAAGGCAAGTTTTTTTTCTTTCCCCCAGAGGCAGAGCGTTTGCCCTGTACATCCGATCTCAGAAGAAGATGAGAATATTGATGTCACATAAAGCACCCATTAGGGAACTGTGCTTTGGCAGTCTTTACCCGCTTTGTGTGATATTATTGTCTAAAAATTTCACCATGATTGCATGCTTTGTTATGCCTTGCTCACATCAGCTGCTCCCTCCCCTCTTTCCCCTCGTTAGGTATTTAAGATCCAGACAGAGGAGCGATAGAAAAAATGAGCTGTGTTCTGAGGAGCCATTTTCAAATAAATATACTCTAAGTGTAAGTGGAAATAGATTATTAGCTGTTTTTCACCAGTTATTTTTCATCTCATTTTGCTGTCCGGAGCAGGCTGCAGGTTGGGCTAAACAAGGAAGGATCAATAATCCTGGTAGTATTATTTTCTTTGTAGAAAATGAGACAAAGGTACAGCTGCATACCAAGCCTCGTGGCAAACTCCTAATAGCTTTGCAAGGTGGAGAAATGGCCACTCGTGAATCACTGAAAAATGGAGGGTTAGGGCACAGCGACAGCAGCAGAAATACAATGCCAAGCAGATGTGATGGAGGGATAAACAACACCATAAACCTCTATCCAGCCCGCAGACATCTTAAATTTGTGTCACAATCAGTCTTACTCCATAAGCTTGCATCTTAGTGATGCAACTCTGTCACATGGTGGAGTCATTGTCATTATCAGCTGCTTTCAGTTCTGTTTTTCTTTTACCGTTTAACTGAATTTTTTAAGTAGAGCATTAAGAGCAAGAATAAGATGAGGAAGTGACCACAAATTTAATGCTACTGTGTTTTCTAAATCTCCTACAAAATGTGACATTGCTATAATCAAAGTTTTATAATTTATGTTTAGGCTGAAGAATGACTTGATTATAAGTTGATGCTTTGGAATAAAACAAGTTGAGCGTTATGTTCATGCTGATGAACCACTAAAGATGACCTTTGTAGCTCTTTGTAGCTCTCACTATCCTCCCTTCTTTGAAACTAACTTACTTTTCCTTACTTTAGTCGGCTTTGTAAAGCGGATTATGAAATCTTTTTCAATTGGAGCATACTCCTTTTATCCCCATGGTTCTAACAAAAGATCATCTGCTTGCTACTTCTCTTTCATTATTGACGGCCGGCATTCATTGATTTGTAGATTTCTCAAAACAGGCTGAACACCATCCTCAGCCATCCTAAGCCTTAGGTATATTTTTTATTCTCTCAAGTTCTAAAGTTCAAGTGCAAAGTTGTTGTTTTTTTTAACAGTTGCTCCAAGTCACCAAATTTCATTGACAGTCGATGAATTGCTTTGGAAAATGTGAACATTTCAAAGGAGGACGGCATGAATTTTGAACCTTCAATTAGCTTTAGTCGTCTTACTGACAAAAACATAATTTATGCTATTGAGTTTAATAACAGAAAAGTTCCTTCCTATTTGCTATTTACAAAAGTTTTTTTTTTCAAAAGTAAATAATGGAACATTTTCTGTGAATTCACAGATAATTTCTGTCACAGGACAACGTCTTTCATTTCTTTATTTCCTTTACAGCGTGAGCCCAGTGAGCCTTGCTGACAGCTTTCCTTCATTTACTACAGCAGCAGCATTTTTCTGCTGAAAAACTGAGAAGTACTGTTGAAAGTGCACTTTTTTTTCTCCTTAAGATATCTCAGACATTAACTGTGAAATTTACTCTTTTTACACTGAAACCAACAATTTGGAGATCTTGTTTTTTGGGAGTCTTTTTTTCAGCCAATAACTGTATTGGTCCGTTCCACTTAAAAGATGAAGTTAAGCTGTGTGTGTCCTGTTTTATAAAATGATTTGAGGATTTCCTTACCTGGATGACTGAGCATGCATCATGTTGGACCTGTTGAAATACACTATATGTCATTTCGGGGCATTCACTGAAACCATTTATGAAGCATCTTGTGCTGTAGCAGCCATTAACAACAAGGAATGAAAAGCTCCAGCTTATTTTGTTATTGTCAAGAAAATTGTCAGACTATTTGTCTTTCCTTCTTCCAGGTAGTTTTTCTAATTGCGCAAAATATAAAGAGTTGTGTATACACTGCATGCGGGCGTTAAGATGAGTTTTCAAGTGGCCATGAATCGTAATAATGGATGAAGTAACTATTTGGTTTCCACCAGTTATTTTCCATCTCAGATCATCTTCACTGAGGTGTGATAAGAAGAACCTCTGAAGTAAAACAGGCTGTTTTCCATTGCGTTACATTTACAATAAATAAACTGCGTTACAATAAAGCTTTGAGGTCTGTCTTTGTAACTCAGTGTCATTTCAGTTTCAGGAGGAACTGTTGTGAGTACGGCGAATTGCGGAATATGCATTATAGTGTGCATGACACATACAGTCAATGCTCTAAAGTGTTCCTACAATAAATTAAGTTAAGTTTATAAAGTTTTTGGATATCAAATTTTCCACAGCAAATCCAAGCTGAGGCAATTTTATGCTCTCCCAGGATCCTCTTGGAAGGTGCTGGTGATAAACTGTTTTCAATTATTTAGGTAAATGATTTTTTTCTTGGGTTTGTACTTTGACACATGACCACAGATGCTATTATCCAGTTCACCTGAGCTGTCAGAGTGGTACAGAATCATATATTTCTTAGTTCAGATCTGCGCAAAGGTTCCCCGCATCATTCAGTATACAAGAAGCTGAAAAACAGCCAGTTCTCCCTACTGACGTGTCTCACATAAATTGTAATTACGTTCCCCTCTTTGTGTTTTATGAAACAATAGAAATTTACAGTCATCTCAAAAACTCTAAAAAAAAAAAGTGAAAAAAAGAAAACTAGAGAAATGACATTTGGAGCCGAACTAAAAAGCTTTGACGATGAAAGCCTTGTAGCCTCAAGCTACTCAGACCCAAAGGGCAGATACAAGTAAATCAAATTCCTATTACTGGGTTGAAGAGTCCATGTGCTGCAGATGTTATTACCTTCATTATTGTACTCCTTAGTGGAACACAAAAGAGAAAATGCTGGAGCCTTGTGGGCCTTATTTTTAGTCTGACGTATAGACCTGGAACAATATAGATGAGCTGGGGTAAACCTGCTTGAATGGAGCAGGAAAAAATGGCTGTTCTGCAACCAAAATAGACAAAAGCGAATGACTCAGAAATCATAAGCAGATGTCCCACCTCCACTGTTCTAATTATACCTCACCTTTTTAGTGCATGTTTTAATGGATATCAAAGAGGCATACAGGTGCTACCTCCTCATTCTTTTCCTCTTTGTATGCGTGCCATTTTTCTGCCAGTCTAAACGATGGACATGTCCCCGATCATACTTTATAGTGTTCTTCACTAAACACAGGCTTAGTTACTCCTTAGATGACAGATTATATGTACACAAATGAGTCCTCATCCTTGCACATTCCACAAAAGCTATCAGTTGAATTATAAGCCATCTCTAGAGGGTGATTTAGAATACTCGTCGCTTTATTTTTAATTGACTGCCTTTAAAGAAATTGCCAATTTGTTTGCTTGTTATCAGGGGCCTGCAGGCCTGAGAATTCCCTCTGCAATGAAAAAACATCCTCCATCAGTCAAGCTGATAATCCTGGGAATAAAAGCATGCATTAGTAAATAAGTATACGTAAATCTACAATCATCCCAGACATGCTTGACACTTAGAGCAGAAATTACATCGCTGTATGGAAAACATAAAACCCCCCCATGTGTGCTACAACGCCAAATGGAAACAAAAGCAGACGCCGATTAATTATGATGATATAAAATCTTAACGTCTAGCTTTTAGGATCTTACACAGTGTATTGTATTAGATATAAAACATTTTGTGATCTCTGTATTATTACATAAAGCTTTACATAAACACTGAGCATACATATAAAATGGATAGTTTACCGTTTAATGTTCACAAAGCTTTCACTGAAAACGTTGCATATCTAAACATTCCTGGAGCCGGTTTCTCCCCTTTTGTATCGCATTATGATAATAGAATGTATGCTGTCGATTTCAGCCATTTGGCTACTGTGCCTGCTGAATCAGGTGTTCTGGCGAGCGGTGCACCTCTGCTAAAAGCAGGCAAGTTGCCTTGAGCAGAGGTGGATTAGAGCAGCGGATTAGAGGAGCTCACTGTCAGTTTGCTTCAGTGCATGCACCAGGTTCAGTTCTTGATCCCAGAAAGAACAGCTTGGAGTCCCTGCAGTTCTGTGTTCTCAGGTGACGCCATTCAGCCAAACCAGAACTAAAGCATAGAGCTGTGACCGAAGCCTTTTTGGCGAGGAGAAAACTTTTCTTTTTATGAGCCATTCTCCAGGGGACACAATATCAGCTAATTGCTGCAGTCTGTATTAAAAAAAAACAGAGGTGAGGAAATCTGTTGTTAGTTGACAAACTTGCGGCACGCTAATTGAAGTGCTTATTAAATATGCTTCTCAGTGCCTGTGGTAATATTGATGTAGATACTACAAATTAAGAACTACCAGCCACAAATTGTATGTGCATGTTAAACGCTATCCCTTTTGGTTTGTGGACTCACTCATCAGCTTGAGCTTTTTTGGCCATCTTGGGTTTTCTTCTAAGCTGAGTGTGACAAGCAAGGACCTGCCTGAGAAACTGAGGATGCTGCATTCCTCCTGAAGTGACTCAATCCTGCTCATCATTTTAAAAATGAACGTCGTGATGTAGTAAACAAAATTTGCTTTACTGCCAAGTCTGTGATGGATTTGTAAAAAGAGGAAACACCCCCTGCTGACCATAAGCAAGAATGCAGAGTTAAGACACTTGGATTCAGTTTTCACATCTCAAGGCTATGTTCATTTGCTTAAATCAGGGGTGGGTGAACTCCAGGCCTCGAGGGCCGGTGTCCTGCTGGTTTTAAATGTGTTCTTGATCGAACACAGCCGACTCAAATGGCTAAATTACCTCCTCAACATGTCTCGAAGTTCTCCAGAGACCTGGTAATGAACTAATCATTTGATTCAGGTGTCTTGACCCAGGGTTATATCTAAAACCTGCAGGACACCGGCCCTTGAGGCCTGGAGTTCCCCACCATGGCCTTAAATAGTCTCTATCCTACTAACACAATGAATGCTCCGTTTTTAACACTTTTATGCCATCTTCTGCATTTGAAACTACCATATTAAAAGATGTCTTCCACTAATCTGTCTGCTTCATTTAACAGCGCAAACTCACTTTTAAAGAAAGATTACTGACAGGCCATGAACCTGAAGCAATAACAGGCACATCAGAAGATCTTACTCAGATCCTCAGTTGTTGGTGCTAGTAAGGTGCTATGAAGATATAATACCTGAGCCTGGCCAATAAAATGAAAGAATAAGATTATCTATTTTCTTCAGGGTCATGGTAAGGCTGGGACCCGGGGCACACCTTGAACAGGTCTCCAGTCTGTTGCAAACCAGGAAGGCAGAAAACCAAGAGAGAACCCGAGCAGGCACAGCGACAACATGACATCCTGAAAACTAGCTCAACAGAGCAACAAAGCTAACCACCTCCAGTTGTTAACAATATGCTGCAGAGTAATCAGAATGGAAAGAACAGGAAAAAACAAAACATGAATATGTTGAGTGTACAAGGTGATTTTCTCTAGTACCACTCCTGCAGTCACATCAGGGCCCTGTGCTTCGTACGTCGCTTACTACATCCAAGATCAAATGAAACATCCAAGACCAAACCATCGCGCTAACCGTGAGCGCGCTAATCCGGTTCCCCGAACACACCTGCTGTTGACGATTAGTACAGCTGGACGCAGTAATGTGACATCACTGGGTGTCGTAAAAGGGGCTACGCATCGATAGTAGAAACATTGATCGGCAACCCTCAGATTGGTCGGCGAAAATGTCGACGGAGCGCGCTCGGCTCGGTATTTTTCGGCAGCAGAGCAAGAACTCTTGAGTGAGGGATTTCAGGAGTTTCAGAGTTTAATCAGAACGCAAGGGAACACTGCAAAGGCTGCAAAAGCAAGGAGCGAGGGCTGGCAGGAAGTTGCTGACAAATTAAACTCGTAAGTAATTTAATAATAACAATAATAATGGAGTGGATTGATATAGCGCTTTTCAAGGCAACCAAAGCGCTTTACAATGCCACTATTCAGTCACTCTCACATTCACACACTGGTGGAGGCAGCTACAGTTGTAGCCACAGCTGCCCTGGGGCAGACTGACAGAAGCCAGGCTGCCATATCGCGCCATCGGCCCCTCTGGCCAACACCAGTAGGCGGTAGGGTAGATTTATTATATTACACTATATTATCCAATATTATATTACATTATATTATATTATAATATGTTATATTTTATCCTCTTTCACATTAGAGCCACGACAGGACCCACTAGAACATGGGAACAGGTAAAAGTGAAATATAAGAATGTTCTACAGAATGGTAATATTTATCACTTATATTGCTTTTAGTCTCTTGGAAAGAGACCCTGGAATAATCTGTTTGTTTATAACAGCAACCAAGAAAAGGGCAGAGCAAAAAAAGACAGGTGGTGGTCCTGCACCCCCTCGTCAACAAGTTGGTTAAGTAAATAATACCCTCACGGGAAAATCGATATCTCTCTATGAGCACACTGTCGCGCTGAGCTAAAGGATCCTGTCTGTCCCGCAATATACGCTGAATTCTGAGGACTCTCCTTATCAATCTTGCACCTTCCGCAATGGGTGGCTCGCGTATACGGACAGGACATGGCTGCGACAGACTTCCCAAATCCACCTTCGCTTTTATAGCCGTGGTCTCTCATCTTGATTACACGAAGTAATTTACAATTGCTACTCTGAAATATGAATTAAATCTGTAATAATCACATACATGTAATAGAATGTTAATAGTACATTTCCCTTTTTTAGGAAATGACCTGTGTGAAATCAATAAATGGATCAGGTGCTGCATTGTCTTTAGTTACATTGATGTTATTTATTTATGGTGAAACAGTGGTGGAATATCGCTGTTGCTTTCGTATGAATGACGCGGGCATACCTGCGTGGCCGCGATCTAATCCTGTTTACATAAAGTAAACCTGCTCCCCAGCAGGTTTACGCTTACGGCTCTGTTGCTATGACAGCAAGTCCCGGATGGGCTTCGGGGAACCGAACGATCCAGGATCACGCGAAATCGTCAACAATCTCATCCAGCTAACGAAGAACAGGCCCCAGATGAGTAGACCTAATTTAGATACTTTTGTTATTTGAAGCAGTTTGTTACTAAATGTAACCAGATAGGCTGACTAACAAAGAGTGTCTTATTCAAGTAAAACTTTTTTTTAGGCTTAATTTGGTCAAATTTAGCAACACAATAAACAAATGTAAAACAAGAAGCACTCCGAGAGCGCAAACCTCCGCAGGCAGCTCGTGTGTCAGCATTTACTTTTAAGGGGATTGTATTTTGTTTATATTCATTTTGTTTTCTTTGTTCTTTCTAAACAAGAAAATTGTAGTGCAGGGGCCCGTTCTTCGTACCTCGCTAAGTAAGTTAGCTGGATTTGATTGTTGACGATTTCGCGTGATCCTGGATCGTTCGGTTCCCCGAAGCTCATCCGGGACTTGCTGTCATAGCAACAGAGCCATACGTTCTATTACATGTATGTGATTATTACAGATGTAATTCATATTTCAGAGTAGTAATTGTAAATTACTTCGTGTAATCAAGATGAGAGACCACGGCTATAAAAGCGAAGGTGGATTTGGGAAGCCTGTTGCAGCCATGTCCTGTCCGTTTACGCGAGCCACCCATTGCCAGCTGTACTAATCGTCAACAGCAGGTGTGTTCGGAGAACCGGATTAGCGAGCTCATGGTTAGCGCGATGATTTGGTCTTGGATGTGTCATTTGATCTTGGATGTAGTAAGCGACGTACGAAGAATGGGCCCCAGATGTTTACTTTGATTACACAAACATAATGATTAGTTATTAACCCAGCATGAATAACTTAAACTTATTATGTAGTATTGTACTACAATATATTTTTACCTACCCAGGCTGCTCATTCTCTTTCTCTTGACAATTAAAAATAAGAAACACATTTCTGAGTCAACTTGAAAGAATGGCAGATGTGAAATGTAAAAGTAAGGTCAGAGGTCAAATGTCACATGATATTTAGAAGCAAACTAGGATATGATATTTAGAATCCCCATATATCATTCCCTAAATGTTGTTAACACAAACAATAGCTCTGTATAGCGCTAAGATCAATCTATTGAGCTTGAAGGAGAGGTCAGAGGTCAAATCTGACATATTTTAAATCTTTATAATAAAATATCTATTATTATTATTATTATTAATAATAATAAAACTAAAGCTAAAACTATTGAAAATTCCAAAAGATGCAATGTTAACCTACTAACACGAGAGTGATATTCACTGAAAGAAAATGAATAATAAAGGAAATAAATTCTTAATGTTTACGATTTCTTAAGGAATGTCTTGTATGTAAAGTTTTAGTTATAAAGTTAAAAATGGGGTCAGAAACTCCATCTGAAATACAGAAGTGTAAAATCTTTAAAAAATATATGCATGTCGGGGTTTGTGTAGACAGGAATATATTCATCTGCACCGTTCTTGATTTTCTTGTCAGCCGTGGCTGATTGCCCACTCATGACAACCTGTCCCTTGTCATATTCAGCAGTGAACTGTTTGATTTCCTTTGATTCTCAGTGTGACAATGAAAGTCAGGTTGCATGCCAGTGTTTTTTTTAATAACAGCGGCAGTCGGAGGCATTAAAGTCAAATCTTGCTCAGACCCTTTGGAGGCTTTGAGTTAACTTAAACAAAACAAGGTCAAGGCTGCAGTCGGGAGATCCTTAATTAATCTGAAAAAGTATTGTGCAAATCTTGCAGAATTCAGCTTCTCTTTTGATTAACACAGCTCTCCAAGGACTTGCTATATATTTAAATGCCTTGAAGGAACTGTGGATATTTCCAGTTTTACCCATGCTTGAGTTAACTGAAAAGATGTATAGGATAAAGACATTATTATATTTTAGCACTGCCACTCCAGCATAACCCTACACTTTGCTATATTGTGCTACTTCCAGTACTATACTTCCAAAGCCATAGAATAATTATCTCCGCTTGGATCACCATAAAGGGCATTATGGTTCATTGGCTTATAACAGCCTATGAGCTACCCGGGTACAGTTCAGTATTTCAGTATCCACTTAATGATCTCTTCCAAGGTACACAGCTACTTTACTACTAGAGTGACTCGGACCATTTGGGTAAACTGAATTATCTTGATCGTAGTGTATAAAAGTGGTTTCTGCATGGCTCGATTCCACTAACAAGGTCACATGAGGGACAAAGGACTGACTTTGAAGGTGATTTATACACATACGAGGTGCAGTCATGTCCCCATTGCTCAAAAACAATTATCTCAGTAGCTGCGGCAGCTTGTTGTTGTCCATGTGTCGAATACGTGTGTGCTTTGAAACAGTTACTGAATCTATGTAGGTGCATTATTCAAAATCGTTGTTGCTGTTTCATTATCCACCTCCGTGAACCAACAGCATGTAGAGAAAGAGAAGATCAAAGGCCACAGTTAGATTACGTTTCATCTGGATAATGGGGAGTAGCTGCCACAGAACCTTTTTCATGTCCATTTGTATATGTGGGTGTTTGTTTACACGGATTTCTACATGGTATATATTTGCCCTGGATACACTTAAATAAAATATAAGTGCAGGAACTAAACAGACATTGGTATCAATGATTTAAAAGGGAGCATTTAGCATAGTCTAAAACAGGGGTTTCTAAAAGGTGCATTGAGGTGAGTGCATGTATGTGTGACGCCCACAAGTGTATGGTCACAATTGTAATTTTGTTGTGAATTGTTTTTGATGTAAAAGACCTGATTTTATGGTGGTATTGCACTTTTCATTTAGCGTTATGGACAATGTAATTGCGTGGCATTGCCACAAGGGGGAGATAGTGGTGAGTGCGATAGGCTGTTGCAACGCGTCTCGGCCTCAGACGAGGAAGAGCCTGCAGACCGAACGCAACTGATGTCTCCTGTCTCTGCTTTTCTGTTAAAAAAACAGGTCAGTAGTTCAAGTTTGCTCACCACAATGTACATATAAAGGCAAGAAACCTTTTTCTGTCTTAGTTTAAAGACCGCAAATGTTGTGAGAGAGTGTGTTTTCACTGATTGAGAGAAAGCTAACTATACCGCCATTTGTAATGGCAGCCGCCATTTCACTCTTAGTCTAAATAGGCAGCTGGTCTTATTACCTGTTTTATTTTGTGACAAATGGAGCTCTTAGACACTTCTTTTATCCTGGCATTATTGGAAGTTACAGTTGATTAGGACCTACCCAGTTCTTATGTGTCAAATGTAAATAGTCTGATGTATACTGTTTGTGGATGATTGTGAACTGTTTGTGAGCAATGGAAGAATATTTTTGTTTATTGGTTACAAATGTAATATATTGTTTGAATCTGTTAAAGTATAAGAAAAGTATAAAGGTGACATAAGCGGGTTAATTGCAGTGTTAGTGGTGCTGCACAGAAATGTTTTGATGCTGAAATGCAGTAAAATTGGTTACAGATTTATTGTAAATAAGGACGTTCATATACAATGATTATTTTGTAAGTTTATTCTTGTGAGAGTGCAAGGTAACCAAAAGGGTTTGAGCTATGGACCTAATTGAATGTTTGTGTTGTTAAAAGCGAAATGTGTGTGTCTAAATGAAAAGAAAAGGACGTTGTTAAACTCTGTTAATAAATGAGACGAGGAAGAGCCTGCAGACCGAACGCAACTGATGTCTCCTGTCTCTGCTTTTCTGTTAAAAAAACAGTTTAAAAACAGACCCCATCGAAGGCCTGTAACATATGCCTGGGGATTTTATGGCAAGCATACGCTGTTATAGTGATGCAGAAGTAAAACTAACCATCACTGTATCCATAGCTTTACTTTTTAGGCACACAAGTTATATATCTTTAGAAATCGTAACAAAAATTCTTTCAAAGGTAACACCAGCGAATTAACACAAATGCCCTGACTGACAGCGAGGGTGATACTGAGATTAAAAATATGGGAAGCAAACCAGGTGATCTGGTAAATAGAGAAAAGAAATCAAATGTTCTGTGGATAGTATTGTGAAACTATCTCTCTTAAGGCTTGAGGTGGACAGCATCATCTATCTGGAGAAGTTGGATAATGCTATCACTTTGCCAAGCAAGCTAAAAAGGCACCAAACATCCTTTGTGAAAGAAACTTGGCCGGCTTCAAAAGAGTGCTGGACCTGAACCAGAGGGAGCACGACCATTAGTTGGACAGTGTCAAAGTCTGGTAAAGTGAGGGAGGAGACGAAGTACATGACAAAGGATTTATATTGTAGATATGTGATAACCAGTGGGCCTTGAATGTTTGTCTTGGCTAAAAGTTTGAAAGTCACTTGTCTGATTTATAACACAAAATAAAAGGTTACATGTGTATGTCCATGCCTGTTACTGTGTGGTGCTTTTTATTAGCATGATTAAACATTGGTATACATTTATACGAAATATACAAACTAATAATCCTTGTTACAATACGGGGATGTGTGTAGTGAAAACACAGATTCATTATGACCTTATTCTACCATCCATTTAGTTAATCAAACGGAAGCAAAAACAATTATACTGGAAGGGTTCCTTTGAATAGCAAAAGAATTATGGGCATCGCCACAGCAAAGTGAGCACAGTTTATGAACCCTTGTACCACCGCAGCCTTTTTTCTGCTGTACTATTGTGAATAATTGTTATGGCTTTCATGGCAAAGTTACATCATCCACCTCTGATCTAGTGTGTAGTCTGTGTTTAAAGTAGATTTTTAAGGTAACATAAAATCCATGTGTGTTGATGAGAATACCTGTAATATATTCCTTGCTTTAAACTGCATATTTTGTTTGCATTCTCAGTCAAGATGATACCACACTGCTTCAATAATATTGAGGTCTGTGCTGTGGGGAGGTCAGTCCATGACTTATAGTGTTTCATTATGTGTTTTTCTTTCCAGGCATGCTTTTACTGCACTGGCACTGTGTTAGGGATTATTGCTACGCTGGAAAATCAAGCTGTTGCCAATCAAACACTTTCTAGATGGGACTGCAAATTAGGGATGGGCGATATGACCCAAAATTCATATCTCGATATTTTTTAGCTGGATGGCAATATAAGATATATATCTCGATATTTTTTTAAAGCCATAAAGTAAGAACAAAAAGAGAGTTCTTAGTCAAAGCTGTGTCCCAGATGTCACACAGGCACTTTTATTAACATACAGCATGAAAAAATAAATTATAAGCATTTATTAAATAATAATGCTCCATAAATAAAATAAAACAATGTTGTTTTTGTGCATAACAAAGAGCTCACAATTGTGCAGTCAAAATGTAAACTAAAAGACGCTGAGCATAATAACAAAGACAGATTTCACAGCTGCTCTATTCCCAACTTCTACTGCGTGACTGACAGCCTGGAGTTTGAAATCTGCTTCGTAACCATGTCTCTGAGCAGGTGCCATCTACACACACAATACGGTAATATTACGTTGAAGCACAGTACGTATCACTCCGCGAGGCTCCTCGGTAGCCGTAATGCTCCGACAATCCATCAAGCGGTGCAGCTCCGTAGCTTACCAAAGTCGTATTAAAACATTTTTTTGACAGATTGCTGCACGCCTTGTACCACTTCAAATCGGTTCACGGTCATCAAGCACAACCAGAATTCATACATAAGGCGCGCTGTCAACTTTTGAGAGAATGAAAGGATTTTAGGCCGTGCAGCCCCTCTGGCGTTAGCGTGGTTAGCTCGTTAGCGTGGTTAGCTTGTTAACACGTTAACGCCGTCCAGCCCCACACATGGGGCGATGCGCAGTAACTCGTTAACGGAGATTTGCCGTGTCCATCTTGTCGCTGCCTGTAGGTAAAGCGATGGGGGAGGAGGGGGAGTTGTGTTCAGTGAAGGAGAGAGGAGAGGCGAAGTAACGTTGCGTAGAGACAAAAGTGGACGAAAGAGAGGCAAACTTGTGGCTACACAAGTATAATTATAACGTGGCATAGACTATATCGATATAAAGGATATTGTCACATCTTATATCTCGTATAAAAATATATCGATATTTTTAAAAAACTCGATATATCGCCCAGCCCTACTGCAAATGCTGTTTTCATAATTCCAAAATACCCAACACCACCAGTTTAAATGTAGCTCAAAACCATGACAGTGCCTCTCTCCTGACTTGCTCTGTACATAAAAATGTCAAATTTGTATAAATCACTCCACAAAATCTGTCTTATTTTATTTGTCGTGACAGCCACCCTTCCACAAGACCTTTTATGATCAAGCTTTGGCAAACAGGTGTGTCAATCGAAGGGTCAAATGCTTTTTTATTTTCTTAAAATTACGGTAGTCCCTGTTATTTAGTAACTATTCGGTCTGTGTTCCAAGCTATCCAAGGTGATCTGAAAATGTGATTTCAGCAGACTGCACCAATTGGCTAGTCAGTGGTGTAACTCGATGAGTCATGAGAGCATATCTTTCACGAAAATCAACACTGCTGTTTTTGAAGCCTGACAACAGATATTGCCTTTGTTTACACTGTCTTTAATAAAAAAAAAATCTGATTATCCCTTAATAATAAATGACAAGTATGCATTTAAACCTTAAAGCAATTTATTAGAGGTGTGGATGTATGTAATTCTATGTGTGTGTGTGTGTGTGCGCGTGTGTGTTCACTGAGCCTTTTTTATGTTTTAGCTAGTTATACGTGTATAACCATAAGGCAATATGAATATGATGCTCTTTGCGAGCCTAAAATCAGACTCTCTCAGTGAGGGATGACCAAACGCGTTTACCACACAAGAAGGCGCCCACAACCACAGAACATGGATTTGGAAATCCCATTAAAAATGGGTCAGCTGATAAGAGCGATGAGTATACAGCGCTCCAAGTGACTCCCAATTTCACACCTCAGCATTTTTCTCTATTTAGCGCAAGGGCTAGGGATGCAGCTAGAAAGTGAATACAAGTGCATATGCACAAAATAATAAAAACCTGTTTGGTTTGAAAAACAAAATGCATGTCCTCAAAGTGCACAGATGACTGCAAAACTATCTGGGCAGTATAAAATATTAAAAAGATTCAACCTCCTGCCTCCTGGCTTTTTGTTTCAGGTCTGTGAACTCTGCATTGGGAAAGGATTGCAGATGGTTTGTTCCTACATCATCATTTTTCCCAGCATAATGTCCCAACTGCTCTGTCTGTCCAAGAAAGTCACCAATAGCCATAAATTGCTCCTTGCTGTGCTGCAGGTCATGCAGCCTCCTGTTTTTGCCTCTGTACTCTGGACAGACAGTGTGCTAAATGATCCATATTCTAAATGATGGTGATTTCCTTCAAAAAGAGTAGAGTCGTCACTCGTCGGTGGGACTTACTCTCTCTACTTGAGGCACTAAGTGTTTCTCAGGGTGTTGCTCTCAAGTGGTGGAAGAGTGAAGGCGAGTATTGACATCCTGTCTATTGAGTGTCATGACTTCCCAAGACTTACTGTTTGTGGTTATAGCAATTTACATCTTACTGTGCCTTATTTTCATTTTTATGCAGTTTCTCAAAGAAAACAGCTGTTTTCTTTAGCATGCATGTTTCTTCTGTTTGGAGAGAACAATCTCATCTCACAGCACATGCTTTACTGATACCTCACCTCGTAGTTAGCACAGACAGTATAGAAGATGAACGTCGTCACTGTGACTTCACCCAGTGGGTTTCACAATCTTGATTTTCAGTGTTGGTGAGCCAAAAGTCACTCTTGACAGGCCAGATTTATAAATACATATATAAACAGATGACTCACAAAAATTTTTCAGTTTGTTTTTTAAACAGAGGCACAGTCAGTTCAGTTCACTTCGTTTGGTCCAATTAGCAGTAGAGTGTGTTGCAAACATTAGCAAATGAGTTTGTGTACTTGCTTTAAATATGTTTTACTCTATACTTTGTGCCAATTCTTTCACTTCTTTCTAAAAAATGCTTAACACTACTCTTTTTTTTATGCATCTAAACTCAGTTTGTGCTCTTGCAAATCACCAGCAAATCTGGGCTTATGAATTAAAAAGTTGGAGTACTTTTGGATTTCTTTTTATAAGCTAATGCTAGCTAGCTAGGTTAGCAAGCTACTTTCAAAAACTGCACATACGCTACATTCAGACACACAAATCACACAGATACCAAAACGGTGAAGTTGTAGATTTTAACAAGAGGGTCTTTGGGGATTGATTTCGATTTGGAGACAACCTCAAGTTGCACGTAGAGGAACAGCAGTTTTTACTGTGTTGGCTTCATTTTTCAGATCTGGAAGTTTCCCTTTGGCACTTATGCTGCATTCCATTTGAACAGAGAAATCAGTACTCCTGAGTTTCAAATCTGATTTTTAAACTGGAATGCCCCCTCAAGTCAAATTTCCAGCTCAGAAAGTCAGAGGAGCCCCACGAGCTCTAACTTCATAATCCAAGATGGCAGCATTGCATATAAACAATAGTAAAACTGTCAAAATTGCCATCGGTGCTATCGCTGTTATGGATTAGAGACTCATACACAGAGCACTGATGGGGCACTATGAAGTGCAAAAAAAAAACAGGAATTGTGATGGATGAATGGCTCTACCTTGCAAAGGACCAAAACAAACTTGTTTTTCCAACTTCTTCTCCTGGAACTGACATCACTCCGACATCCAACTTCCAGGGTAAAAGGAATGCAGCATTAGTAGCATTCTTCTTGGTCACTGGTCAACAGCTTGCTGGGGTATTGTCACCATTGTCTGGAGGTTGTCACCTATTACATCCTAGCAGGCGCTGGGGAGAACAAGAGAAAATTAAATGAACAGAAAAAGCTACTTAAACTCTCTTATTTTTCATAACTTGTCCACTATTCAAAAACTATGCTCATATCCATTTCTATGTGAATACAATGAAATGCTGTAAATGCTGGAGCAGCAATAGGAGACATCCTTACCTAAAGCAACACCAGCTGCTTTGCGATGTGGATTAAAATGACCCATCTACCTTGAATCATTGATATCAATGAGTTGATGTGTCTCAAGAGAGCCCAGAGGATACTAAAGGATATACCTACCTCAGGCTGTTCACCCTGCTGCCATTATTGGAAATAATACAAAAGTAACCGCTGCTGTACCTCCAGACGTCAGAGCAGTTTGTGTCCTCAGGCTGCTAGACTTCATGAATAATAGGTTTATTTTTTAATTATTATTCAGTTTGCTTATCAATTTAAATTTGTATTTATTTTCTTGTGAGTTGCATAAAAGAACTACATCTGCAATTTTGTTATACAACCCTGTGTTGCATAATGAGAATTAAAATGAATCGTGAATCTTGAACGACGCTGTTGCCTCCCAACAGCAGTTAGACCGCGAGGCGGTAACACTTTATAATAAGTGCACACTATTAAACATTAGTTAATGGTTACTTAATTATCTCTACAGCATCTACAAAGTATTTCTCATAATCAGTTAATAGTTTACAAGCACTGCTTTAAACCCTTTGTTAGTGATGAATAAGCTGATGTATAACACTTTTGATTAATCATGTTTTCATGTTCTAAAACTCATTGATTAATCATTTATAAACACTACTCTGCATCATTTACAAACCAGTCATTTCAGGATGTTCAATGGTATACAAAATCATTGATAAAAGCAGGGGCGATTCTAGGATCAGAGCTTTGGAGGTGCTGAGCACCCAGAGAGCTGCCCAGCCAGGCAAAATACACTTTACACGTCACGATGAGACTTCTTCCCTGTCTCTGTCAGTCCCTGCATCCTTAAATGTCTCCAGTTGTCCCGAGTTCCCTCTGACTGTCTCCTTGGTGCATTTAAATCCCTGTTCCTCCCTGTTCTCGTCATCTGTTGTCTTCGTCTCTGTTATCAGTCATCATAATTTTACCATCTCTATGCAAGTCTGCAAATCTCTTTATTAAATCATACGATACTTAAAATCATCAAGTCTCTCTGTGCCTGGGTCCTCGTCACAAAACATGACATCACTGTTTTGTACATTTTAACACAACTTAATCCCCACATTTGTGAAAGAAAAGCACTTTTTTTGAAAAGGACAGAAACTTTCATTGTTTGCTACACAGTGTGCTGCAGCAATCAGTGCAGATCCAGAAATAGAGGAAAAATTCAAAGCGTGTAAGTCTTCAGGGAAGTTGCTTTCTTTTAAAACAAAGAAAGATTAGATTTTTGTTGTTATTTTATATGGTGAAATGTGGTGAGAGGCCACCATTGTTAACAGCTTAAAAAACAAGGAAACAAGACAAGTTATATATTCCAGTTGATTGGTCAATTGTTTTTTGTTTTTTTTAAATGACACTTGATTTTTGGTTTGTATGTTTTTTGTTATTATTTTACTGTTATAAATTCTGTAGTTTTATTTTAATGATCACACATGTGATAAACTTTATGTAAAGAGCTACAGGTCATATAGTTTGCATCCAGCCGAGTTCTGTATTTCAAATATTGGCGGATTGTTTATGACACTGTTTTTATTTTTGTCAACATTTGTGTGTCAAATCTATAAGCATTGTCCTGATGTTTTTGTGATTGGCATCTTATAAATACAGTGTGTTCTACATCTACCCTGTGTGTTGTCATTTAGTTTTTTGTTACAATGTATTTTAAAAACTTTCACACCTATAAATAGGTTGTAAGGTATATATGGTCCCCACTTTAGATGAGCTCACTCAAAATACTTTACTAACAAGTAGCAAATGGTTTGCAACTTCCTAAATAAGTTTATTAAGGTATTTATAGATAATCTATCGCAAAAGAAGTTGGTCGATAGTGAGTTACAGCTTTGGCAGCCTTTAAGTGACAGTTATAAATGTACTGTAAGACATCTGTTAAGATATAGCAGCTGACTGATTTATAAAACATCTAGTATGAAACTAGCATGTGTAGTACATGTAGAGTTTATAGTATTATATGGGGTATGTTAACCATCTACTTACCTTTTACCAATGATTTTGTATACCATTGAACATCCTGAAATGACTGGTTTGTAACTGATGCAGAGTAGTGTTTATAAATGATTAATCAATGAGTTTTAGAACATGAAAACATGATTAATCAAAAGTGTTATACATTAGCTTATTTATCATGAACAAAGTGTATAAAGCAGTGCTCGTAAGCTATTAACTGATTATGAGAAATACTTTGTAGATGCTGTAGAGATAATTAAGTAACCATTAACTAATGTTTAATAGTGTGCATTTATTATAAAGTGTTACCAGCGAGGCAAACAGACTTCATGCTTTAACGGCACGATGACAAAATTCAGCCGAGCAATTTCTTACTTTGCATCTCTCTCCTGAAAATCAGTGGAAATTAAACAAGGCAAGAGAACAAGGAAGTTGAAGATCTCTTCCTCTTGTCAGTTATAACGCTTTTTGCCTCTCAACTGCAGAGGAAATGATGAATTGTTCTGTAAGTCAAATTAATTTGTGCCGAGCCAGGAAGGGGTAGCCGTGGGGAGGGGAAAGCACGCTGTATTGATAAGGGCGCCGTGGTAAGAGTGGTTACTAAAGGGTGAATTATGGCTCATCCTTGAGAAGTAAAATTGCTTTGCAGCACATTATTTGGAGACCCTCACTAGGATGCACAGCTGGCAGTGCCACAGTGCTCACTGCTGCAGGCCAGTAGGAAGTCATTACTTTGCTTAGCCATTGATTTTCCTCCCGCTTAAAAAGATGCGCCACAGAAAATATGAACAGCTTTCAAGATAGATTGCCAGGATTTGGAGGAAACTTGAAGGACATTTTATCATAATATTTTGTGCCTAGAAATAAAGTTGTTGCTTTCCTGTTTTCAAACACTGCTGGTGCTTTCAGTCTACTTTAAGCCGAGAGAACGTGCTGGTTCTCCTTGCTAACAGTTTTAATAAATACCTTGACATTTCTTTAAATAATTGAGGTCTCAAATCATATGCAACTTGGAATATATCCAGCAACCAAAAGTGTGAGATTCCCAAAAAATATTCCGCTTTAATCAAAACCAAGACTTTGCAGAATTTAGAGGAGCTGTATCAGGACTCCAGTAGGAGCTATTATTTAACTAGGTGGGAGGCAATGCGGTCCACATTTGCACGCATTAACACTATCTTGAGCATGATTTTACAGCAGGGCGCTGGCAGATTGGCTCATTAAGAGTAATCACACCATATAAGACTTCATCAAAAAGATATTTGCACTCACACCATTAAGATTCCCGAAGGGTGGAAGAGTGTACAGAAACACAAAGCAGATTTCCATCGAAGCCTGTTTACAGTCGAATCTTCTCCCCTGCAGAAGTGCAAATAGAAAGTGAAATATGCGTAATAAAATCACTTCATATTTCCCACCTGCCACCCAGTCTATGAAGTGTGATGAAGCAGCCAAAATGTTCATTTGATGCATATTAATTCAGGTCAACGAGCGTGGCGTATGTATGCTGCTGTGTGGTTGTGTGTGTGGTAATTAATTACTCCGGGAGATTCATGAAGCGAAGGAGCGTCCACTCTGGAAAAATAGGTTGTTTTCTTTGCCAAATGTTGTTGAAATATAAATGCTTTGAAAAATGAGCACAGAGTAACTGCTTTGTTGGCTACACAACACACTGGTCAGCTGTAGCTCCATTATAGTGACAACGTCCTGACAGCTCATCAAGCCCTTGGAAAGCCACCCCAAGCTGTTCATTGTGTGCACAAATGGCCTGTGGCTGTATCGCGCTGGCCAGCAGAAACTCATCTTTGGGGAAATGAAATGACAATACAGTGGATGAAGAATGCATCAACAGATATTTTTTGACTTATTTATACTTTGAGGCTTTTTCGACCTATGGTTGTTTTTATTCCAAATGCCAGCCAAAAAAATAAAAAGCTACCGATCATAACTGTCATTCATGATTTCAGATTCTCGGCGAATCTTTCCTGTTTGGCCCTTTGCTTACCACCTCAAATACCCCAAGTCTGGATGCATTAAAGGTTGTTTTTTTTTATTTTTTATCAGAAGGCAAAGGCTGAGGTTAGTAGGAAGCCCCAAGAGGAATGGTTGATACCTGCCCAGTGTCGTAAGCTGCTAAGTGGAGCCTCTGTGGCAGCTGCAGAGGTATATCACCATGGCTATCTAATTTCCCAGCGTCGCTTAAGGGACCAACAAGGGCAATTTTCTGCTCTATCAACACTTCTTT
Organism: Mchenga conophoros; assembly: GCF_057382185.1. Taxonomy (NCBI): domain Eukaryota; kingdom Metazoa; phylum Chordata; class Actinopteri; order Cichliformes; family Cichlidae; genus Mchenga; species Mchenga conophoros. The sequence goes on from NC_140541.1 coordinate 34,231,665, forward strand.
CATTTTTCGATGTGGTGAGACGGCATCCTTTAGACTTGGTGTCACACAACATGTCAGCTCAGAGAAAGAGCCCAGAGAGGAAGACATAAAAGTGCAAATCAGAAAAAACAACAAAGCCGCTCATGTCCAAAAGACTATTCAAGAATGTGGAGCAAGGCTTTAATGAGTCTTGGCAATCAACCAGCAGCTCATGTCCCCAGTGGAACAACCCACTAAGAAAACAAAAGAGTCATGATTTGTCTGTTTCCGTCTCTCCAAAGCCAACTGAAGGCCTGATTTTGAGGCCACCGTGGTTGGGGGGTGAATGAAGCATTCAGTGTTTCAGCGTGAGACAACAATCAGCCTCGCTTCAAGACTCAGGAAAAAAGTACAGTTCTTATTATTAGTGTGCAAGGCTGTAAAAGGTACACAGTACATGGATTCTCATCTTTTGCTTTGCAAAGCATGATTAATGCAATTCATATTCCATAATCCTTTTTTATCACATTGCTTGATTGAATCTAAGCTTCAGTGCCATCAAAGAAGACATCCAAATTTATCTTACAGAGAAAATTTAATAAACCATAATGTTAAGGATGATGTAGATAATGTATCTAACCACGAATGTAGTGCATGCTACAAAACATGAGATCTCTTTTTTCCAACCTGCCATACATATTTGCATAACAAAGCCATAATTGTGTTTTTTTAATGAATATGCTATTTACATTTACATATTTATATTTGAAGCTTGTGCAGATTAATGCATTTAATCGAAGAAATATGGGGCTGAGCACCACAGATGGGCTCAGAGATTTTCATTTATATTGGAGCACATTGCTGCTCAGTAACACAGTGTGCAAAATGCAGTTGTTACAGCATAAAACTAACTTTTATCAATCTTCTTCTTAGCAGGGTCAGTGAAACTGAATTCTCTGCCCCCCTTTCAACCTCTATAAAATAGCATCATTATGAGATATTTTGCTCGTTGACCCTAACAACTGTGGGAGCAGTTGCTGAGCTAAGTAAAGAAGCAGAACACTTGCTGACCCACTCTTTTCCTGTGAAAACATAATTACAGTCCTCAGGGTAGCTGATAACCAAATTATTTTGGGAAGTGAGATGAATAGAAAATTGCTATATCATTGCTTATGCTAACGAGAACCAATTTTGTGCCATTACACAGCATTTCCTGTCGTTTACATGGCTAAAGGCCAGAGGCAGCCTTTGGTTCCACAAGGCACTGGCCTCATGGTTCTTGGGATATTCCAGCTGGAGACAAAGTAAACATGAGTGTTTGTTAGCTATCTAACATTAATTCAGTAGTTTGATAGTCACTGTAATTAGTGTTGGGTATTAGTGACAAGACCACATTATTTTTCTTAGGTTGAAAAAATATGATCTAAAGTGAACTGAAGCTTATTTCCAGCGTCACTTTAAATGAGCTCCAAAACCTGGGCGGGTCTGCAGAATGAATGACACGTGTGATTGGTCCACTGTAGGAGAAATGCTCTCCCATACAGTGGGGTAATATTGAACAATATAAATACATTTAACAGTGATATGCATCACTGAGTTGTTGCTCGCATCAGTCACAGTGCAAGTTTACATGACAAAATATTAGACTGACCTGCCTCCTTGCACATCTCCATCCCCCCTGTTTTTATTCAAATAAAATAGCTTTGCTTTCCATGACCACTTCCTGCGACTATTTCACATTAAAAGCCTTAATAAGAAATGCTAGAGGCTGTTAAATCTGAAATGAACACACCACAGTGCAGTGCATTAGAGTGGGAGTAGAGCAAAAGTAGTAAAATGTTGCAGCTTATGCTAATTAACCAGAAAGAATAAGAATAGGCCAGAAGAGGTGAATAAAGGTTAATCTTTGTAAGATCAAATTCAGTGTTGATGTAAATGAAGAAGAAACAAATAGTTTGGCTCAGCTTTTACAGGTTTGGCTGTTCTAAAAAAATAAAAGCATCGCATCATCCATTGCAGTCTTAACTCTGGAAGTGCAGCCAAAATAAAGAAATAAAAATGTACTGTGTTGCTTCAAGGCAACCTTCAGCTACCAGCAAATCTTAAGGGATAATGTTTTCTTACATCTAACTCAGTGCATGGGTTGAGAATGTGAGTCAAGCAAACAAGTTTGTCTTAATGGTTCTTGTGCCTTAAAAGAAAACTGCATTTCAATAAGTTGAATCTATACATTTAATTTTCTCACATCACGAAGAGCTATTCTTATACTGAGAAAAATCTCATCCAGCCCAGTGATTAATACTTAAAGCTAGACTCTACTCCTATGCACCTGATAAGCCCTCATATAAATAAGTATGTCTATACAAAACAAAACCTCCTTGACAAATGCACACAGTGTTAAAGCATCTCATTTGATTTCCATGCCAAGTCTCCTCCTGCATCTCTGTCTTGCCTTGGGCAGCAGGTATCTCGTTGTGCTGTACTAAACACAAAGATGTCTGCTGTGACGTCTTCTATTGTTCTTCCCTGTGACAAGAGTGAATTGAGCAGGCATTGAAATTGTTCTAGGGAAACAATTGGGTGCACTCATGGTACTAAACAGATTCTTCTGAGGGAATGAAGTCTGCTTTGTTCTTACCCAAAAGCCTGAGACTGCAAACACAGCAAAGTGACGTCTGTTTGATAAATAAATGACAAATGCTACAGATGGCTTAAATAGATTCAAGGTAAGTTTCATCTTTTATAGATTACTGAACTATATTGAACTGCATTCCTGTGTGTTTTAAAAGCTGTTCAGACTTAAGTTTGCATCTAAAAACTTGCAGTTCAAAGGCACTGCCAAGAAACTGGCCTGAGTGTGTGGGCTGGGCGGACACATAGGGATTTAATAATTGAACTAAGAGACTCTGCTGGCTGCAAACAGTTGGTGATGGTCTCTGTAGTGAGTCCACTCTCCTCCAGCGCCCACACACACAAACAGCACAGCTGTGTTACCATGCCTTCCGTCCGAGGAGATTACAATGACATACATTCATTCCCTGGAAATAAAAAAAATAACTGTACTCGCGACTAAGCCATCATACTAAAATTTATCGATATACATTATGGAGATTTGCATTTTGCTCTCCACAGTTTGACTCAGTAAAGAGATTTAAGTGCACACAAAATGAACAATACAAACACACACACATACAAACAAACACCAAAACAAAAGCTGAGCAATGTCCGTGGACTATCCCAGGTTTGTGTGCTGGTTCAGAGTGAGATTTGTTGGGGGAAAGGCTGCATTTCTAGCTTTACAAGATAAAAAGAAATGAAAGAGACAAAATGCTTCAATTTGAAATGTTTTGTTTGAAATGTGGATAAATAAACACACAAATCTAATTTGGATTTTTGCATTTTTAACTTTGGCACCTCCCAGTGGCAGTGTCAAAAAAACCACACTGGACACTGAAACACTGCTGCCACTTTTAATTAAAACAAGTTAATATTCTACACATAATAGTTTTCAGTAAATATTAATCAATCCAAGAAACAACTTTACGAAATTGAAACAAGGCTTTGTGCAACAAGTCCAAAATCTCCACATGTTGCATTTCTATGTTAAGTTTGGGAGAACATAGTGGACGAAAAAGAAGCCAGCTTATAAACATGCAAAAAATACTCTTTAAAAGGAGAACTGAAGGTTACCTGGGGGTCACATTCTTCTGCTTTTTTACAGGCTGCCTGCATCCTCCCACTTAGCTGTTTGCTCTGCTTTCAGTCTTCAGTCTTTGTGTCAGCCTAGGTAAATATCCTCCCAGGTCCAGCTCTATATCTAACACATAAATATGGGAGTGGAATCAATCTTCTCATCTACCACTCGGAGACAAAGTAAATAAGCGCATCCCCCCCAAATGCTTCTAAAATACACATGAGGACACCTTTGAAACAGCTTGTCAGCAATAGAAGGCCACAAGTGTTTTCTTTGTAATCAAAACCTGACTGCTTTTGACCGGTTGTTGCTACATCTGTGTCAGTGTCTTTGCAGAGTCGAGTTTGAACTAATTATTCACACTGCTCCTCTGCTGAGTGTTGGGGTGATTGGTTACAATCGCACGTCGAATCCCTCATTACAAAACACTGCTTTGAGGGAGGCTCAGCATGCCCGATGGTTCTCAACGATGCCCTCCTTATCACTGGAATCCATCAGCTGTAAATCACATCAGCACTGCTGATTGGACCACTGTGTTGTAGAGAGTGATGCAAATTTGACCTTTTTATGTGTACTGCAATTGAGCAAATAGGCCGTTCATGTCCTTTATCTTGACCTTAATCTGTTATTGCATTTGTCATTTTTGAAGGTCAAACTGTGAGGGAGGGAGTGATTGAGCGAGCCAGGGAGATACTCGTTTCACCAATTAAGCCTCAAATCAAGCATCGCACCTAATGAATCAAAAGGAATGAGACTCCATCGAGGAATTGAATGAATAAAATGATCAAACAGGAACGCTGAATTTCTTCGGGGAGAGCATCAGGAATGATTCACAGAGTAAGGGAGGCATGCAGTACGACTGTGTTTCATTTCCATTTTAATTTGCAGTTTGTGCACCTTTTGGAATCACAATGATTTCTGTGGTCATTCTGCATAAAATGCGGTCTGATGTTCGTCTGATCTCAACTGATCTAAACTAAACTTCACAGCCCACCTGGGAAAAGTAAATAAAGTCTTTACTTTAGGAACTGTCATTTAGCAGCAACAGTCCCCGTGTCTGCTTATAAGACTCTTGCAGCTGTGAAGGGCAATTTTGGACCAAATCTGCCCTTCCCACCCTTAATTTCCTGATATTATTTTGAATGCATTTAAGGGTTTGGTGTGGCTTGGCAGTGCTGTTTTCCTTCCAAACTTAGGATTGTGCATTGTTGCTAGAAGGTTAGGCTTTTGTCTCAACTGTTCACTGAACATTGTTCCAGAATTATTATGGAACCTCCAGGCGGTCGGATAGAATGATAAAAGACCATGTAGATGGTGCTTCTGAATACAAATGTGATCCATTTGTATGGATTTCTGCAGGTGTTTGTTCTTTTACCTCTGTCTGAATCAGAATATTTTATTAATCCAAGGGGAGAAATTATTTTGTTACAGACATACAAATAAAATGCAAATATGTATGAATGAAAATATAAACTCTTTCTTTAAAAAAGTGAAAGTAAATAAACTGCAATGTTAAACATTCCAAAGTCCAAGCAGTGGAAGGATCACCGAGGATCTCCTCAGTCCTGGTAGTTCCTCTGTAAAAGAAGGGTAGCCAGACTCTTTAGCCTCACTGAGTAAGTCTATGCCATAGTACTGGAGAGGACAGTCCATCTGTTAGTAGAATCCTGTCTTAGTCATGGGACATTGGACCAGCTTTTCATCCTATCGAGGATATCTCCAGGTGTTTGAGAGCTTGCAAAACTTGTCTGCGTGTGTTTTGTGGACCTCCTGTGGGAGCTGCGTTGGCAGTATAGAGTATCTGGCCGATTGTATGGGCTATTCAGATGATGCTGTAAGGAGATAAAGACCTCAACAAATTTCTGCTTCAAAATTGGTCTCCAGTAACAGTGTGAGGTATGTTGGAGTTGTTTTTGACCAGCACGTATCCTTCAGTATGCATATTAAACAAAGATGTAGGACTGCTTTCTTGCATTTGCCCAATATCTCTAAAATTATACATCTTGTCTTAGAGTGATGCTGAGAAACTGGTTCATGCATTTATTAACTATTATAATTCATCATTACCACCTGTCCAAAATGGTGCAGCGATAGTACTGACAGGGACTAGAAAGAGAGAGCACATTTTCCCATACTGGTTCCCTGTTAAATCCAGAATCTAATTTAAAATCCTTCTCCTCACATACAAGAATATCAGGCTCCATTTTATTTTAAAGACCTTATGGTACCATACCACCCCAATAGAGCACATCACTCTCAGACGTCTAGCTTATTTGTAGTTCCAAGGTTTTAAAAAAAAAAAAAAAAAAAAAAAGTAGATTGTCAGCCAGAGACTTTAGCTTTTAGGCCCCTCTTTGATGGAACAGCTCAGACTTTGGATTTGGGAGACAGACACCCTCTCTCCTGATGCTGATAAAACATAAAGTTAGGGCTGGATCGGGTGATTTTGAATCCTTCCATAGTTAAGTTGCAATAGTCCGGGACTTCCCATGATGCACTGAGTGTTTCTCCTTCAGTTTATGACTTGTGTCATGAACTGCCTGTGTGCAGGCAGGTGAGGACCCAAACGCAAAACTCACGGAAACAGAACTGAACTCAAAAATCATTACTTTATTACAGGCTTAAAGACAGTACTGTGCTGGGCGCAATCAAACCTGAAGAGACTGAGGGAAGCAAAACAGAATACATAACCTGAGACACTGACCTTCAAAGTAAAACAGGAAATGCACAGACAGAACTTACAGACGCAGACTCAGGGGAAACACACCTCTGCTAGAGGTTTTGTCCTGTTAAAAGGGAGTATTTTCTTCCCACTGTCACCAAGTGCTTGCTCGAGGGATCGTTTGATTGTTGGGGTTTCCTCTTTATTATTGTAGTGTCTTTACTGTACCTTTACCACAATATAAAGCACGTTTGGGCAACTGTTGATGTGATTTGGTGCTACATAAATAAAGCTGAATTGAACCGAGTTGAATTCAGTTGAATGGCCCTAATGCTAACAGTATGTTGGACTCATTTCCTGTGGACATTGGCCTCCGTCAGGACTGCCCTTTGTCACTGATTCTGTTCACAGATTTTACAGACAGAACGTTGAGGTTGTGAAGGGTTTCCAGTTTGGTGGCCTCAATATTTCAACTTTGCATCTTGTGTTTCATGCTGATTTAAATTCCTGTGATTTTGTTTCATTCGCGTTTTCAGGTTTTTGAGTATTTTTTGGAAACCCATATTTTTTCTGTTTGCAGGACACAGTTTGGTTTTCTGTCATTTCTCTCTCTCTCTCCTTACGTGTGTGTGTGTGTGTGTGTGTGTGTGTGTGTGTGTGTGTGTATGTGACATGTGTTCAGTATTCGGAATATACATATTTCTTTTCTTTTTGGATCAAAAAATTAGCTGCTTTGTGGTTCTAATTGTATTTATTAATTTAATTTGGTAAAATAAAATCTTTTTTCACAATTTTTATTTATTTATTTTTTAATATCATAGAACCTTGTATTTTTTGTTATTTTAAAAAATTAAATCTATTTTTATTTTATGTATTTCATATGTACGCACTTTTACTGACATCTAAATGACATTATTGTTTTTCTTGAAATATATATTTTTGAATTTACACATTATACTTATTTCATGAAACAGTTTGGTTTGTTGAGACCAGTTGGCTGCATTTTATTTACTTTAGATATTTAGAGTTTTTCTTCCTGTTTCTCTTAGTAACTTCTGAATTTGATTTGAAACAGTTTCATTTTATTTTATAAAATTAAATAATTAAATAAAATTATACAAATAAATAAATAAAATAAAAAATAAAATCAGCCACACAAACGGTGTATTGTTTATTCCTAACCAGTCACTGCTCATCAGTTACAGTGGGGCAAAAAAGTATTTAGTCAGCCACCTATAAAAGACACCTGTCCACAGCCTCAAACAGTCAGACTCCAAACTCCGCCATGGCCAAGACCAAAGAGCTTTTGAAGGACACCAGGAAAATTATTGTAGACCTGCACCAGACTGGGAAGAGTGAATCTACAATAGGCAAGCAGCTTGGTGTGAAAAAATCAACTGTGGGAGCAATCATCAGAAAATGGAAGACATACAAGACCACTGATGATCTCCCTCGATCTGGGGCTCCACGCAAGATCTCATCCCGTGGGGTCAAAATGATCATGAGAACGGTGAGCAAAGATCCCAGAACCACACGGGGGGACCTGGTGAATGACCTGCAGAGAGCTGGAACCAAAGTAACAAAGGTCACCATCAGTAACACACTACAATGGCAGGGAATCAAATCCCGCAGTGCCAGACGTGTTCCGCTGCTGAAGCCAGTGCATGTCCAGGCCCGTCTGAAGTTTGCCAGAGAGCACATGGATGATACAGCAGAGGATTGGGAGAATGTCATATGGTCAGATGAAACCAAAGTAGAACGTTTTGGTATAAACTCAACTCGTCGTGTTTGGAGGAAGAAGAATACTGAGTTGCATCCCAAGAACACCATACCTACTGTGAAGCATGGGGGTGGAAACATCATGCTATGGGGCTGTTTTTCTGCCAAGGGGACAGGACGACTGATCCGTGTTAAGGACAGAATGAATGGGGCCATGTATCGTGAGATTTTGAGCCAAAACCTCCTTCCATCAGTGAGAACTTTGAAGATGAAACGAGGCTGGGTCTTCCAACATGACAATGATCCAAAACACACCGCCCGGGCAACAAAGGAGTGGCTCCGTAAGAAGCATTTGAAAGTCCTGGAGTGGCCTAGCCAGTCTCCAGACCTCAACCCCATAGAAAATCTGTGGCGGGAGTTGAAAGTCCGTGTTGCTCGGCGACAGCCCCAAAGCATCACTGCTCTCGAGAAGATCTGCATGGAGGAATGGGCCAAAATACCAGCTACTGTGTGTGCAAACCTGGTAAAGACCTATAGTAAATGTTTGACCTCTGTTATTGCCAACAAAGGTTATGTTACAAAGTATTGAGTTGTATTTTTGTTATTGACCAAATACTTATTTTCCACCCTGATTTACGAATAAATTCTTTACAAATCCTACCATGTGGATTCATGGATTTTTTTTTCACATTCTGTCTCTCACAGTTGAAGTGTACCTCTGGTGCAAATTACTGACCTCTGTCATCATTTTAAGTGGGGGAACTTGCACAATCGGTGGCTGACTATATACTTTTTTGCCCCACTGTAAATATGACAACCACTACATTGTGCAGCTACAGCTCAAAAGAAATGAAGATGACAGGATCAGCGAAGCTACCAAAGTGCATTTTTTGCTGCATTTACATGGCATGAAATAACAAAAAAGGGGAAAAAAACCCCCAAAATTGTGAAAAAACAAGAACTCCACACCATAATAAAACCAAATCAAATTAAGTCCACATGAAACATTTTTATGACAATGTCTGCGATGAAGATGACAAGAAAGTGGAGGGATGCTGAGAGAAGGCAGAAAAATAAATTTTATTTTGAAATCCCTAAAGAGATTTCAAAATAAATACTGCTACAACAATAAAATGAAGCATGTGTAAGTTCAATAAGGAAGATCTGTAGTCACACATCTGTCTTCCTTCCAGGTGTCTGGTGGCTAATCTAAGCTTTACATCATTTCCACTTTCTCACAATGTCAAGCTCATTGTGACATCACTGGTCTGGTCCAATCATCTTTCTGCCCGCCTTCTTCAGGCCAATCAGCCTCCACTCTGCGTACTTTAAATCATACTGCTCATCCCTTGCAGGCAACTTATTGCAACCCAGCTCCTTCCCATCTCCGTTTCTCTCAAGTTACTCAGTCTCCTTCCAAGCCTCCATGTTCATCTCCACCACCAGCATCTAGACTCTGAGGGGGTACTGCCTTAATTCCTATCACCGCTTGGAATCCTGTGATGGACCATTGGAGAATAATTGCCAAAAAAAGCTTAATTGAATTCTCTATATCAATAAATCTTGTTCAGTTCCTTCTAATGATCTCTCCTTATTGAAATCAATGAGACAGACAATCCTACATCTCCCAACCAATTAAGAATAATCAGTCTAACTCTGCTTTTTTGTTCTCATCCATAGATTAAATTATTTAATCTGTCCAAACCCATCAAATGAATTTCTTTCAATAAATAAATGTCCTGAAGTTGCTTCTTTCTTCCAGAGCAAGGTTTATAATATTAGCGTTAATATCAAATTAGCTATCACTGCATCACATTCTGATCAAATCACTGCCAAAAGCTAAATTTCCACATTCACACTTGTAAAACATCTGGCAGAAGTTATTCATCAGTTCAAATCTTTCCCCTGGGCGATCTTGGCTCAAGAGTTGGCATTTTGTCTTGTAATCGGAAGGTTGCCGGTTTCAGCCCCGGCTCTGACAGTCTTGGTCGTTGTGTCCTTGGGGAAGACACTTCACCCGTTGCCTACTGGTGGTGGTCAAAGGGCCCGGTGGTGCCAGTGTCTGGCAGCTTCCTGTCTGTCAGTGTGCCCTGGGGCAGCTGTGGCTACAATGTAGCTTGCCATCACCAGTGTGTGGATGACTGAATGTAGTGTAAAGCGCTTTGGGGTCCGTAGGGACTAAGTAAAGCACTATACAAATAGAGGCCATTTACCTCTTTACTCGACCCCATCCCCACCAAACTACTCAAATCTGTATCTCAGTGTTTTAGAAATAAATACTAGCAGCAGCACTCTACAGTCTGGTATTTTCCCCGTTTCTCTTAATAAAAGAAATTAGCTTAGATTCATTGTTAATTAATAATTATATACCTATTTCAAATCTTTTCTAATCTCAGCAGCACATTTGAAAAAAAAAAAAAGGTTTCCAAACAACTGAATGAATACCTGAATGATCTCACAGTCTTTATGATAAGGACCAATCAGGGCTGTGTAGCAATCAAGGCATAGAAACTGTTATTAAAGTCATCAATGACCTGAAGATCAATAGTGACTCACAGAGAGTTTCAGCTTTGGTCTTCTTGATCTCACTGCTGCCTTCACAGTATTGATCGTGACATTCTAATTCAAAGATTTCATGACTCACTTGATTTAACCAGCCAGATTTTGATTGGCTTTTGTTGTATCTAAAGGGCAGACATTTTTATGTTTTAGTTAGCAGTTTTATATCTGCATAAATAAAAATTCAGTCAGGGGTTCCTCAACGGTCAGTCCTCCGTCCGCTACTCTTTAACCTCCACATGCTCCTGCTTGGTGGTAGCATAAAGAAGCCTTTCATATCCTACCATTCTACCCAGATGACGCACAGTTGAGCTTATCACTTTCCTCTAATGATCTAACCTCTGCTTACCAACTAATGAGCTGCACTGATAAAATCAACTGCTGGATGGAACTTTTAGAACAGAGAAAAGACAGAAATATTAGTTATTGGTCCAAAAGTTATAAAATGTTCTCATATTTATGATCGCATCTGGCCCACTACATCGTTTTATGTGGTCTGCAAGAGCTTAAGAGGTGTAATATTGTAATAAAGTATACTTAAAGTATGCACAAACTACATATTCCATAATACAACTGTTAAGTTATGTTGGCTGTTGGCCCATAGGCTGTCATAATATTTCTTCTTTTTTTTTTTTTTAAATAACAAAAGTCTCAAACTAACAGTGACTTGAGTCCTTGAACCTTGTATCTTGAATTCATCCAGGTACCTTGTATAACCTTTGTTTTGTAATTTTCCACTGCTCAAAATAATCCCCATTTGCTAATTAACTACTATTTGAGTTGCATTTGCTAAATGCTACAGTCTCCAGTTGTGAGGAAATCACTTGCAAATTATTGCACAGGGTTGGTGTTACAGAAAAGGATGCTAGGAATCAGGTGATAGGGTGAGATGGAGGCAGATGATTCATTTCAATTCAATTTTATTTATATAGCACAAAATCACAGGAGCAGTCGCCTCAAGGTGCTTCATATTTATATATATAACTTGATCCACTGTGTCAACTGTGGTGAGTAACAGTTGAAAGTGAGTAGCTGATAGAAAAAGAAGAAGATATATTGACTAATAATATATGACTTGTTATTAGATGTAAAGATTTAGAAGTTAAACTTGACATTCTACTTTTGGTGTATGTATATTTGTTGACTTTAAAAACGTAGATCAATACAAATCTTAGTAGTAGCTACTGCTACTACTGCACATTCACCCAGTGTATATACTATATGTGTATATATATATATAATGTTCTTCCTCTACAACCCCCCCCAATTTTTGCACATGTCGAGGAGCGTGTCAGGCTACATTTCACTGTGTGTTATACTTGTATAACTATGCATGTGACAAATAATAAAGAACCTTTAACCTTGAAATCTTGTTACTTTTAAGCCATAAAACAGCATAACAGGCTGTTAGGAGATCAGTGGCTCAGTAGGTATAAATCTTACACTAAAATATTCAGGTTTTAAGAATAGACTGCACGTTTGTATGACTTTGACAGGTCAAAAACACTTGTGCATAATTTGAGTCTTTCAGTCAGTATCAAAAAGGAAAAATAAGTCCAGGGTCCGCATAAAAAGTGTGGACTGCATTTGGAGAGTCACTCGAGGCATCGACCCTGTCAGACTGCTACTGCTGAGTTACAGCTATAGCTCCCCCGTTGCTCTTAAAAATACAAACAAGCCAAAAATTTGCTTTCAAACATAATACTTTGCAACAGAAGAAACTCCAGTGTCTGAGGGACAAGTGAAGAATTTGCTGTAGGAGATGAAAAACTTATTTTAAATGAAACACATTTAATTCCGTCTTATGTGCGATACCTTTCTGAGTTCAGTCATTCAACCAGCAACTATGAAGACCCCACATTTTTATCTGCAGGCAGTTACTGTCAACACTTTGACAAATTACTTCGGGATCTAGAGTGAATGTTTCCCAAGGTCAAAGCACTTGACAGCATACAGTCACATTGTCAAGGAGCCAGAGAGAAGCAATTTAGACTTAAGCAGACAGCCATCAGTCTGCTGCTATGCTCAAAATTACCTTTGTACTTGGAGGAGAATGAAGCACGACTGAAATGGAGACAAAGGTTTGAGTAGATGAGGGTGGAGACTGAGTGCGAGTAGGTATAGGGCAGTGGCTTCAGTCTCATGAGAGATTGTTAGCGTCAGCGCACAGTGAGACCGGACCTGGGGTTTAACACTCAACAGACCTTGTAAAGCGCACTGTGGCATGGTAACATGTGGAGTGTATAGAGTGTATAATTGGATAACGCTTCAATATAGGGAACAAGCAGTTCGGGCTGAGTGGTGAGGTCAGGATTAAAATGGGTGTCCTGTGGTGTCTGGCTGACATGCAGTAATGTTTTTAAAATTACTTCTGACAAGTCCTCAGCATTTTCCATGAATCATCATCCAGCAGCAGCATGCAGCACTCTGGGAATATTCACCTTAGTTTCATCTCCGCCAAAGTGAACTTTTGGGACAATTTATTCTGAAATGAACACACACATTAGAAATCATATGATCATATAAAACATAGACTGAGGATGTGTACTTCTGTGTTGTGTTTTGCAAATTTAATATAATTTTTTTCCCGCTGTGAAGTTCCTGAGTAATGTACACAGTTGCCCCCATTTCTTGTTAATGACTTATTGAAGCTGCATGATTTTGCAATAGTTTGATGCAAGGAGTCGACTCAGACCAACCATAAAGGTTTACAAGATTTCTTTAGGGAATAGACTGAATTGACAACTGGCAGGAGAACAACTGGGCTGGAAATAATCTCAACTGTTGAGCTCAGGGAGGGTCTGCAGAAAGGTAGTTAATAGCCAGCGAGGAATTGAGATTTACAAGGGTCAGCAATACCTGACTCTTAGACCTTATTAGTTTCTGTGTTTGAGGTGTAGGAGGGATAGCAGGGAAGGCTGGAATCCAGGGAAGGTGAAGAAGGTTCGCTGGTGAGCGGAAAGGTGAAAGGCAGGTAAGTCCTTGTTTCCCCAAAGGCTTACTGACTCAGAGCAGAAAAAGAAAATGGCCAGCGTTGATCTTCAGACTCCTTAAAGGGACACAGGTAAATGCTCCAGGAAGCGAACAGTGAACCTCAGGCAGGGAACTGATAAGCACACACAAGGAAGAACAGTTACTGAGTGTAATACATGAGGCGAGGACAAAAACTGGAATTTTGTTTACCACCAATTTGCCACCATGATGGACTGCCACAACCACTCCTTTCTCCTGGGACAGTGTGCTGCAGGTGTGTGAGTGCAAGCCTGGGAAAGGTGGAGACGAGTAAAAAGCCCACCTCTCCACCTGGGAGAAGGGAGGGGAAAAGAGACAGAGAGAAAACAGAGAAGTACCCAAGCGTGTGCAGACCCTAACAATGTGATCACAGTGTGAGTATTCTGACAATAGTGCAAAAATATTCAAAGTTGTGGATCACAGTCCATAACAATTAGCATTCTTTCTCTGGTCTTCATAGTTTTAAAGGAACTCAGTGGGCTCTGCTGAAGAATGAATCCTTCCCAACAGAGATGCAATCAGAGGGTGGCTTGTTGGTCAGCCTACCTCACTCTTCACCCTCTCCCCACTAGCTCCACGTTACCCCACTCATGCAGTCATCTGCTGTGAAGTGTCTGTGTGGTTTCCTCTCTGTCTGCAGATATCAGAGGACAAGCAATGATCACTAAATCTCTTCTCAAGTCTTCTTTTCCCATGAGTTTTGTTGACTGGAGTCCTACGGTGAGTGCAAATTCTGTATCTTTTGCTTGTATATCTGTCAATGAATACTTATGAACGTATCAGTCTTCTGACAGCACGGTTTACTTTGGTCTATCTGATCGTGCCTTTGACACAACTCATTCAATCCCCTAAAGGTGTGCCTTACTGTGCTGAGTAATCATGTCCTGATGTTCAGAAAGCCTCTTTGACTAAAACTGCTGTCTGATTCGCCATCCAATCTTTGCCTTAGAAAGATTGGGAATGCTGATTTCAGTGGGAGAAAGAGGGGCGTAGCATTTTCACTTGGATGTCTTTCTCCCACTGAATATGTTTAAAGTGAACAGAATCAGCTTTCTGGAATTTCCTTACATGTGTTACTGAGTGTGAATGAAGACATGTTTTATTACATTAAGATATTTTATAAAAATGTAATATAACAGGAGTTAACCCAGATCCTGTGACACACTGCATCGCAGAGCAGCATCTAACCAAAAATTGCCCACTGAAAACAAAAAGGTCATTCTATCAGCAAGGTAAATGAATCCAAAGCAGGGTCAGAAATCCATACCATACAGTATAACCTATGAATCAAGGTCTAAAGGTCCATATGGGATGAACTGTGACTGTTATTATGCACTTTTCTAAAGGTAATTTAAGATTTTAAGGCTAGCTGTTTTAGTGGAATGTGACTGAAAGCAGACTGAAAGCTATTGAGAACACTGTGTCTCCAAATGTTCTCAGCCAATGCTAGCACACCTGGTTAACAAGCTGCAGTCATACACCATGTGGTTGCAAAGCAGAGAAAAATGTTTTGGCTAATGAGTGCTTAGTAATGGACTAATAAAATACTAGAATTAGATTCTCCAAATCAGACTGCAAACAGGTCCAGACAATGATTTAAGGTAGTGGATGAGGCCTAGTAGACGCCAATTAGTTCCAGCCACCTGGTTTGGGACGCTTGTCGGTTAAAAGGGACATGCCCATAAGTCACTTATCCAGGTGGATTACTTAAATGTTCACCCCACTCAGAGTTGTTATAAAGCTTTTTAATGCTGTAAAGTTTAATATGAGGGTCTATGTGGATTGACTCCCTTTTTGAAATTAGCCTCAAATGGCTCATAGAGAAACTGCAGTTGTTGCCAATTCTGTGTTGGCTTCATTTCCAGAAGTTCACCCTTGCAGCCACTTAACCACAGTGTGTTTGATTGAATAGTTGGGATGGTGTAAAAGTATAAAATCAAATTCATAAGATGGCATATTTACACAAAATATCCTGTCAGAGGAAGGTAGGATTTAAAAAAAAAAAAAAAGGGGGGGATAATGATTACTAAAAGGGTTTTGTAGACTATCGTTCACAAAACGTCTAAATGTTAAGCAAACTTTTTTTTTGATGCCTTTCAGTATAACTGTCAGGATGCAGGAGCGTTTTTATTATTTCATCACAATATTGATGTTTAAAGGGAGGGATAGAGAGAAAAAAAATCAGCTGAGGCTTGGCACTGTCAGCTGCAATATTGTTGATGTCACTGTTGGAGCGCTGAAGGGAATCTGGCTTTGTAGGCGCCCAGGTGCTCGTCAGCGTACATGGGATTTTGGTGAGACTCTAGACATGAATTCAGACAAAGCAACTTTTGACTGCACGCTGTTGGTGGTCCTTTAATCCCAGAAAACAGAGGCGAGCGAGCTGCAGGAAGGCATATTCCAGGTCAAGACTGACGTGGTCAAAAATACAGACTCTAGGTCTCCATTTGACTTCATATAAAAGTATTTTCTGACCAAAATAACAATGCTGCCACTCCCAAAGAAAAATAAGTGCCAACCAACAATATCAAAGACGTACAGAGTAACTTATCTGCTGCATCCACCTGATAACACAGGGACAAGCCTTATGAAATCTAAGCATAACAGGAGAAGTGATCCTCTCTATTCTGTTCCCAAGGGTGAGCCGTTTAATTTAAAGTTCAAGCTAAAAGTCGCTTCTTTCGTTTTGTGTCAGATTTTAGCTTCAGGCTGAGTTATGTAAAAAGCAAGAGAAACACTTAAAAAAGAAAAAGAAAAAAAAAGGCTTCTTGTCCTTTCTAAATTTGCTATTTTAACAACAAAAAATCATACTGAGAGAAAGAGGTGTTGCACGATAGCCTGGGGGGGTTGGCACTGACCCGCAGTTAAGAGTTAAGGTGTGGAGTTTTGTAGCACGCTATTCCCCATCTCTGTCCAATACCACAGGCAGAAACACTGCAAATGTAATTGAACACAAATGTTGATGATTACTAAGGCAGTAAAAGTGTGTTTTAAAGATTCCTGAAAAGGCATTTAGGTGGGGGTGATGATGACCTGTGATGTGTAAGAGGTTATGTCTTTTTGAATTACTTTTTTGCCCAGTTTGGAGGAATAACGGACAAAAATCTACATGTGTAGGAAAATGAAGAAGTGAATGGTATAATTACATATGTTTCAGTAATGAAGAGCATCACCTCAGCTCATGGTTTAAGGTCAAATATATCCCTTCAGAACATATAACACCACAGGAAACACTAGGTTGGGTACATGGTGTATTGAAATGTGACCAAATACTGTGTGAGTGAGAACGCTTTATCAAAGAAGTTAATTATGGCCATGTTTTATGTAGTGTGTTATAGACCTTCCGGCATTTTAGCGTGCACAATACAAATGCAATGGCCCACCAATATTAAACAGAGCCATAATTAATGTTGATAATACCTGTGTTTACCCTGCAACAGGACTGTTATCTGCCAACAAGTGAAACACTTTCTGTTGGGCTGCATGACACCAAACCCGACGAGGCTCTGCTAGAAAGAAAGTGTGAAGCCTACCTGTGGTAATGGCTGTCAATCAACCTCTGCAATCACTTTAGCCAATCCAGTAGCACTGCCTGCAAGTTATCAGGTGCGCGCGCGCGCGCACACACACACACACACACACACACACACACACACACACACACACACACACACGAGGCACCATATAAAGCAGCGCTACTGACAATGCTGTAAAAAGCAACATAAACAACAATAATGTATATAATAAATATAATGGTTTCATTTTTCCATTATACCATTATAGAGTCCTAGAAACTACAATATTAAAAATGTCTATTTTGCCAAAACATTAAAAAAAAAGTGTTGAGTGGGCAATGTCCCGATTGGATTCATACATATGGAACAGAATTTCCATGCATACAAATTGTGTTCTTCCCTCAGGGAACAGAATGAGTTCAGGGTAGTGCCGTAGATATAAGAAATCAATACAAGCAAGACATTGCCTCATGCCGATGCCTTGGAAAGGTCTCAATTTACATAATATAAAGCACTGTATGGTTCTTGATATAAATCTTATCTTGTGGTTTTCCGCCTGATACTTGACATCTTTTTGTATCCGTCAAATAATGGGGATTAAAGATAACAGATGGGCTTTAAAAATTAAAAGATAGCAACATTTTGGTCAATTTTCTTTAAAATAGAAAATGAAGAAAACAACTCTTTATGAAATTAGATCAAAGATTTTTGTAGATGACTATGACCAGTTAGTTCCTTAGCTGTCTCACTTAATACCGTCCAAGGACTGACTGTATAAATAACAGTGTCTCATTTTGGATATTACATATCAGTGTAGCATGCTATATATTCTAGCATAGTGTGCATGGACCTTGTATAGAATGGTAAATGGCCTGTATTTATATAGCGCTTTTACTAGTCCCTAAGGACCCCAAAGCGCTTTACATATCCAGTCATCCACCCATTCACACACTGGTGATGGCAAGCTACATTGTAGCCACAGCCACCCTGGGGCGCACTGACAGAGGCGAGGCTGCCGGACACTGGCGCCACCGGGCCCTCTGACCACCACCAGTAGGCAACGGGTGAAGTGTCTTGCCCAAGGACACAACGACCGAGACTATCCAACCTTCCGATTACAAGGCGAACGCCCAACTCTTGAGCCACGATTGCCCCGAAGATGAACATATGCAGCCTCAGTGATAGCTGCTGCCATATTAGTTTTTCTACGTCAAGAATATATCAGATTTGGATGGGACGGATGGGCCACAACTAGTATCCAGTTTACATGTTGCAAAGTTGTTCTTTTTATACCTGGCCATAAATTGTGGATTTTAGAGCTGTAAAGTTGGGCATTTAAAATTGGGAATGTATGGGGTTAGACTGGCAAGGCGGTGCAGCAGTTAGTACTATCACCTCACACCTACAAGGTATTAGGTTTGTATTGGATGACTGATAAGCGCCTCTGCATAGAGTTTGCATGCTCTCCACGTGCCTCTGTGGGTTCTCTCCAGGTGCTCCCACACTCCAAAGTCATGCATGTTAGATTAACTGGTAATTCTAAATTGGTTGCAGGTATGTCTGTCTTTATGCATAAGTAACATGTGGGATACTTCACCACCACCACTCCATTTTAAGAAACTGGATAGAATGGTTTCTGGAGCCATCAGAAGAGCTGCATTTTCAGGCATTTATGTGTAGGTTTTGTTTTTTAAGGCCTGTCTCAGTTTTGAGACTACATTCAGATAAATGTGCAAAACACTAAATGCAAGTATGGAAGGTTAGCACAACTGCCTGAAACCCATCTGCTGTTAATTAATATCATCCATAAACAAATTATGTAAAAGATTCAGTTTTTCTTTAGTGATTAACTTACACTGGAGTTCGTGTTTCCAGGTAAAGCACATCTACATGTATTGCTCTTTATTTGCTGTGATGCAGCAAACAAATAATTTCCAAAACCTCAGATGTTTCTGAGTGTGGCTTGGCCTCAGATTGAAGGGCCAGCGCAAATATGGCGTGACCTAAGGGATTTATGCAATGATGAGAAAGTCTTTTCAACATTTGCCATCGACAATCATATTTGTGGCAGGAAGCGAGAGCGTAGTTGTTATTCAAAGGAAGTACAATATTGGACACAGATGTAAAGCAGTCCTGCATGTGCCTGCCAAGTCCAACACTCAGCATGACACTAAAAGCAACAAAAGAGTCTTATTTTATTTACATAGTGTCATGTGGTGTGGCAAAATGTTTGTGAAGTCAAGAAGCTCACTCATGACTCTAGATAGATTTTCTTCCCTCATAGCAATCCAAAGCCAAACAAATCTGATTCTGATTGAAGAAAAGGTGTATTATTTTCCAAAGACAAACTCTTCACAACAAATTCCTTCATGAGTAATTTATGATCAATTATTGCAAAGCTATATTTCTATGAAACTTAAATGAATGTCCTTCTTTTAAAGCCTTTGTGGGTTTGGATGGGAGCCGTACATCTGGATATCATTTTAAACTATTGAATATATTCATTTTTGTATTTAAGAGATTGTGTTTTAAACCCAGTTCATATGCTCAGCCAACCTTATTTGAGGCACCAAAAACTGAATAAGTGGAATGTGCGTGCTTTAATAAACACTTTAAGCAAAGAAACCATGGAATTGGACATTTGTACACTGCAAATGAATGTGAATATCTGAGACAGGAGTCTCAAAAATATTTGTCAAGGGAGATACAGATACAGACTTTTAGGTTCGATCAAAACATCTCCAGCCTGCTCAAGTATGAAATCTGCAAGATCATGAAGGTGTCCTGGAGTGTCTGGCACAAATACATCTGGCACAGAGATCTGTTCAAGCATTTCCCAACATAACGCCACCACTGTTTCATTCAACACATCTGATTCAAGCACAACATGTTTCTTGAAGTTTGCACTGATCCAATTACCTAGTCAAAGCTTGTCCTTGTCAAAAGGCAACAATTCCTGCCAATCTCAAGTATAGTGGAACAGACACAAGCTTGCAATAATAACCTTAGAAAAAAAAATTCTTAAAATATGTTTTTATTTTCCATCCATTCAGTTAGCCAAACATGCATGTCTTTGGACTGTTAAGGGACCAGGTCATGAAACTGACCGGGGGAAAATTTTAACAAATGTTTTGACCACGCAGGAACAACTGCAGCTTGAAATTCAACTGCAGGATTGCAGAGGTCTGCTAAGCACTGGCTACTAATAACCTCTGACTTAATCTAATAGATTAGATTAACTTTAATACGCTGATGAGACACACTTTTCCTCCTAAGTCATTATAAAATCATTGGCTAAATTTGCTCCTTCTGATCACTGAAGGGCAGTTGTGCAGTTCTTTAGGCCTGTTTGGGGCACTGCAATCAAGGCTTGTTCTTCAGCTATTGGACTAATCAACCCTGAAGACAAGCAAATGGTATTGTTTTTGTTAAGTAAATATCTCTTATTCATTTCTCATTTTAATAATTTTTTGTGCAATTTAGGCAGAACTATTGTTTCAAGTGTGCCCTGCTCCTCCCTGATTCCTACTTAGAAGCTGCCAGCACAGAGCCAGATAACAGCAGACTAGATATTTTCAAGGCTTCAGCTGGGCACCAGTTCAAACCATCACTTATGTCCATCTTTACTACATCCTGTGGTTTTGGCTCATTGGTGTAGGACTCAGCATACTGTATAATATGGCACAGCATATGACCTCAGTCTAGACAGAACTGTTGATGGGGAAAAACCAACAAATAAAGGAACTAAAACTTCAGGGATATTCAGAAGATCATAGTGGTAATAGAAAACTTGAAGGCTGCACAAGAGTAGGTCTAAAAACACTTTATTAAAAGATAACAGCTTTTTTAAAAATGTCATCCAAAAACTGATTCATGGAATGAAAGCATGAAGAAACATGTCAGCGTTGCTGAAAAGAAGTGATGAAGATTGCAAAATCCTGAAGAAGGTCAAAGGAGGAAAAAAAAAAAATATATATCGAAAAAACCTCAGAGAAATAAATGTTATTCACGGTTTCTCTGACAAGCGAGCGCAGTAGTGTTTTATCAGGACTGAAAGTTCAAATGTCACTACATTATTATTCCACAGCCATAAAGTCAGAGGTGTTAGTATTTCCATTAAATTCAGTAAATTTTAATTTCAAACTTTACTTTTCATTTTCCGCATCATCGAAACATTTAACATTTAACATTAAACAAAACTGGTGCTGCATTGTTTATTGTTTACGTTTCTGTGTGTAGCGTGCTTATTTTGCACTATGTATGGATAACGTCGCAACTGGTGTCGGTGTTCGTGCATACAACAGCCAGACACTTTTCAACCTAAATAACCTAGTTGACGACATCCAGGAGGGGCTGCGGGAAACGCTGCGTGAACTCGGCTTGCTCCGCGAACCAGGCCTCGAAGCCTCGGCGTTGCCTGATGCCGGCGGACGGAGGTGGAGACATCGGAAGCATTGCGCGAGGAAGCGGAAGCGCGGCAAGCGCTGTGCTAGGCTAAAAACAAACCCTAGCCGGCCGGCTCTACCGTCCATCATCCATCATCTTATCCAACGTCTGCTCCCTGGATAACAAACTGGATTACATCCGACTCCAGCAGGCCACACAGCGTGAGATTAGAGACTGCTGTGTCTTTGTTTTCACGGAAACATGGCTCAGCGAAAGAGTACCGGACGCCGCTATTCAGCTAAACGGGCTGGCCTCGTTTCGCGCCGACAGAAATGCAGCTCTGTGCGGTAAGACTCGCGGTGGCGGCTTGTGTGTTTACATCAACGAGAAATGGTGCAAGAACTCTGTGCTAGTCTCTAGTTATTGCTCATCGCTGGTGGAGTTTGTGACTGTAAGATGCAGACCTTTTTACTTACCACGGGAATTCACCACTGTTTTCATTATCGGAGTGTACATTCCACCTAGCGCTAATGCTAAGGAAGCGCTATGGGAATTGTATACAAAGATCAGTGAACTGCAAAATACACACCCGGATGGACTGTTTATTGTTGCTGGGGACTTCAACCATGCAAATCTCAAGTCAGTGCTTCCTAGATTCCATCAGTATGTGGACTTTGCAACGAGGGGAGAAAACACGCTAGATCTTGTTTACACAAACATCCCCGGCGCATATCGGGCAGAGCCCCGCCCCCACCTCGGCTACTCAGACCACATCTCTGTTATGCTAATTCCAGCATACAGACCACTCGTCAGGCGATCAAAACCGGTTCTGAAGCAGGTGAAAACCTGGCCAGCAGGAGCCATCTCTGCTCTTCAGGACTGTTTTGAGAGCACTGACTGGAACATGTTTAGAGAGGCTGCAACTTAGGCGACTTCACTGACTTGGAGGAGTACACATCATCAGTGTCCAGCTATATCAACAAGTGCACCGATGACGTCACTGTCTCCAAGATCATCATCTCACGACCCAACCAGAAACCGTGGATTACTGCGGAAGTGCGTGCACTTCTAAGGACCCGAGACTCTGCCTTCAAAGAGGGAGATAAGGTGGCGCTTAGAAGAGCGAGGGCTGAACTTTCTCGGGCCATCAGAGAGGCGAAGCGCGCACACGCCCAGAGAATCCACAACCACTTCAAGGACAGCGGCGACACACGACGCATGTGGCAGGGCTTACAAGCCATCGCTAACTACAGGACGACACCACCTGCCTGTGACAGTGACGGCTCCCTCCCAGATGTGCTTAACAACTTCTATGCTCGGTTCGACAGGCAGAACGACGTGGCGGCGAGGAAGACCACCCCTCCTCCGAACGACCAGGTCCTGTGTCTCACTACAGCTGAGGTGAGGAAAACTCTACGCAGAGTCAATCCACGTAAAGCTGCTGGACCAGACAACATCCCAGGCAGAGTGCTCAGAGAATGTGCTGATCAGCTGGCAAATGTTCTCACCGACATCTTCAACATCTCTCTGAGCAGTGCCGTTGTCCCCACGTGCTTCAAGGCCACCACCATCGTCCCCGTGCCCAAAAAGTCTTCTGTGTCCTGTCTCAATGACTACCGCCCTATCGCACTTACACCCACCATCATGAAGTGCTTCAAACGGCTCGTCATGAGACACATCAAGACCCTGCTGCCCCCCTCACTGGACCCAATGCAATTTGCATACCGCCATAACCGCTCAACGGACGACGCCATCTCCACTGCACTCCATCTTGCCCTGACACACTTGGACAAGAAGGACTCACACGTCCGAATGCTGTACATAGATTTCAGCTCAGCATTTAACACAATCATCCCCCAACAACTGATCGGAAAGCTGAGCCTGTTAGGCCTGAACACCTCCCTCTGCAACTGGATCCTGGACTTTCTGACCGGAAGGCCTCAGTCAGTACGGATCGGGAACTGCACCTCCAGCACCACCACACTGAGCACTGGGGCCCCACAAGGCTGTGTGCTCAGTCCTCTGCTGTTCACACTGCTGACTCATGACTGTGTAACAACACACAGTTCAAATCACATCATTAAATTCGCTGATGACACGACCGTGGTGGGTCTCATTAGCAAGAACGACGAGTCAGCGTACAGAGAGGAAGTGCAGAGACTAACGGACTGGTGTAAGGACAACAACCTGTCTCTGAATGTTGACAAGACAAAAGAGATGGTTGTTGACTTTAGGAGGACACGAGGCGACCACTCACCGCTGAGCATCAACGGCTCCTCTGTGGAGATCGTTGACAGCACCAAATTCCTGGGCGTACACCTGGAGAAGGACCTCGGCTGGTCCCTCAACACCAGCTCCCTGCACAAGAAAGCCCAACAGCGTCTCTTCTTTCTGAGAAGACTGAGAAAGGCCCAACTTCCACCACCGATCCTGACCACCTTCTATAGAGGAACTATTGAGAGCATCCTGAGCGGCTGCATCACTGTCTGGTTTGGGAGCTGTGCCATATCAGACCGCAAGACCCTACAGCGGATAGTGGGAACAGCAGAGAAGATCATCGGGGTCTCTCTACCCTCTATTGAGGACATCTACACCACACGCTGCATTCGCAAAGCCACTAGCATTGTGGCTGATCGGACACACCCCTCTCACACACTCTTTACACTCCTGCCATCTGGAAAAAGGTACCGAAGCATTCGGGCACGCACATCCAGACTGTGCAACAGCTTTTTTCCACAAGCCATCCGTCTCCTCAGCAAAAAGGGACTGACTGATAAACACGCACACACACACATACACTAACATTATCACTCAGCTTAACTCAAATACCTCAAAACATTGAGACTGGACTGACTAACCAACACAAAGCGCAAACACACTGACCTACACCACCAAACCATCGCACACACCAACCTGTAAATGCTCTTTTGCACAATATTATTACTAGATATATTATATATTATTATTTTTTTTGCACTAACTTGTCTTGTAGCACCTTGGTTCCTGGAGGAACGTTGTTTCGCCTCACTGTGTATTTTTAAACTGTATATGGTTGAAGTGACAATAAAGTTGAACTTGAACTTGAACATTGAATTATGCTACAGGTCTCTCGCATAGTTCACCAGCGGGAAAAGTTTGTCTCTATCATCACTTTCAAAGGCTGACAGATGATCTGGAGAGTCTGTCAAACTCCAGAACAGCCGGAGGATGGAACATCGTCAAGGGCTGTCGGCCTGCTGAACTCATGATTGACTGTGTTGCAATAGCTGCCCTAAATATTAATCAGTGTCTGAGTAAAAGCAAGTATTTTGACTGGTATTACTTCAGCATGTCAAATAGTTTAAATGATACCTGCCTTTTATTACACGTGGAGATGAACATCATTAAATATAACTGGACATAAATTGTCAAACTCGTCCATAACAGTGTCCAAAAAAGTAAAATGATTTATTAATTATTATTAACTTTAGTTTACCACCTTACTAGGTGTTCATTCCATTGGATCCAGTCAATATATTTAAATAAACTCTGCTGTTCACCACAAGAGAGACAACATAAAAGAGGAGGAGAAACTTTATGGCAAAAACAAAAGCTTTGAAGAGCACTGCCTCGAAATACAGGAAGTCTTTGAGGCAGAGAGGAGAAAGGGAACCGGACTATCAGAGCAGGACAAAGATATGTTCAGTAGAGAAGTGAAAGATAAACAATAAGTACAGGAAGCCTGTTGCATCACGTTAACCTTATCTGTAGGTAGGACATTATTCACTGCTGTGTCGAAAAGTTTGTGTTTTGATTGCAGTGAATGGATGATGTAGTGCAGCAAGCTAGAAGAGTAATTAGTTTCAAAATACTTCATTGGTACAAATGTTTTCATTCAGGATGAGAAGATATCTGCACAGAAGGGCCTCTGTGAGTCTGACTGTTTGGCTCAAAAGAAGAAATGGTCACAAATGTCAGAGAGGAGCCAAAAACGCACAGGAAACTGGAAGCAGAGCTTTCAACAATACTGATTGAAAGGCCAACAATACAAAGTCCACAACAGAAACGGAGTCCAATAATGTAACATGAACAATAAAGAGAGCAGATCCAAAGCACAGGGAGAAAGACTAATCACACAGATGTCTAAAGGGAAGACTGGGTATTTATATACATGATGAGGCAGAGGGAGCGGAGGCAACTGTTTGATGAGGGACAGATGAGACTAATTAGGGATAATGGGAGAAAGGAAGTAAACTTCAGCATGAAGTACAAGAGACAAAGGACTACCAAAATAATACAGGAAGTGACTAAATATAGATACAAAGGCTCTAACACACTAAAATGAAATATAGCAGAACATGGGGGGGGAAGGAAAAATAACATGAGAAACTATGAGCTATGAAACCCTAACCAAAACTGAAACCTCGGCTCAGGATATAAAGAAGAAATATAAATATAATGAGTAACAATAACCAATAAGAAACCAAATAAAACAAAAACCAAGACTTCACACAAACTGGAAACTCCGGGTCAAAACAAGACCACGACAGAAATAATGTAAAGTTTGAGTGCTATAGTCAGCTAATGAGACTAGACTGACTGCCTACCAGCTATGTAAAGTCAGGACAAGTCTCAAGACACTCTGGAGACAATGTAACCCACTGTGTTAAAGCCTGCTCCCACTGAACATATCATTTTATCACATGAAATCAAACAGCAATTCAAAAACTACTACAGCATGCGTGGCTGTTCGCATTGCACATATTTCCAAAGTTAGAGCATCAAAATCTGCCTTCCTTGGAAGTGAGTTCTTGAGGTCAATTGAATAATCTCTCAGAAAAACATCAGCGGCTCTGCAATGAATCTAAATGCACTAAATCCACTATACTGCAACTTGATCTCTCAAACAACACCAACTGGGAAGAAGAAGAGGCCTTCCAACACGACACATAAATCCATCCATCCGTTTTCTGCTGCTTATATGAGTTAAGATTGTGGAGACAGCAGTCACCTAAATTACATTCTCTCTAACCACATCACCCAGCTTTTCCAGAAGAACAAGATAATACCACGGGGCCTGCTCTCAATACAAGATGCCCTCAACTAGGAGGCACCCAGGAAGAATCCTGGTCAGCCCAAACCACCTCAACTGTCTCATTTCAGTGTGGAGGAGTAGCAGCTCTACTCTGATTACTTCCAAGGTGACTGAATGCATCATCTCTAAGGCTGAACCTAGCCATTCTTTGGAAGACACTCCACCACTTGTGTCTATAAATTTAATTATTAAAATCGGTCATTAACCGAGGTTGTCACGAATACTGTACCCAAAAGCAGACTCAAAAAAATGAAAGTAAAAGTTCAAGTCGGGCCAGAGAAAATGGGAGCAAATATGGAGGTGCTGAGAGAAGCTGTAATCAGGACTGTGGGAACACTGCAACAGAAGAGGAAACAATTACTTAACTGCGGGGAAGCAGAGGTGAGAGGACAAAACAGGATAATGATGCTGCGGGCTTACTGTCAGAGCCAGACCGTGGAGCTCAGAGGGGGAAAACATCCACGGGAGAATCTAGAGGGATGAAGTAACAGAGAGTGTTATCCAGCGTACAGGGCAAGCAGGAGGACAGGCAGGTAGTATTTCCAGCGAGCAGGACGGAGACCTGGGCACAAGGGAGCAGAATTAAACACAAGCCAAAACGGGTACAGAGCACAGGCGAGCCTTAGTTACCACTAAAGGTGACTGAACGGACTGGCGTGGAGCAGCAGACCGTGCTGGGTGAAGTAATCCTTCTGTGATTGCCTGTATATGGAATTCAGGTGCGACCCTGCCCGAGGGCGTAGCCGAAGAGCCATCCCGAAACACTCCCTACACGATTGCCCCCACAGACCATGACAAACTCCCTACACAAAGCTTGCAACCACAGGTAGAAATAGAAACGTAAATTGTACATTGAGAGCTTTGCTTTCACAATCGGATCACTATTCACCACAACAGACCACTACAGCAGCTGCATAGTTGCTGATGCCGCAATAACCCATCTGTCAATCTCCTGCTCCACTCTCCCCTCACTCATGAGAAAAACCACAAGATACTTAAACTGCTTCACTCTGGGGCAGCAACTTGCTCCTGACCCAGAGTGGACTCCCCAGCCCTTTCAAGCTGAGAACCATGACCTCAGACTTTGAGGTGCTAATCTTCTCAGCTGCTTCTCACTCAGCCACAAACTGCCCCAGTGTGAGCTGGAGGTCAGCACTTGATGAAGCCAACGAAATCACATCATTCACAAAAAATTAAAAAAAATAAAATAGGAAATCTAGCACACATAACCCAACATAGTCAGCCAGACACTTACATATGATCATTACCATTTCTCTAACTTTCAGTGACTGCACATAAAATGATCCGGACTTAAAAACTCTGAATGACGAAAGAAGAATTTTACCATGCTGTTTGAATAAAGGATACATTTCAGCATAACTTCATTTGATACTTTTAATGTGTGTTTTTTTTTAATATTTGAGATGTGACATTAACATGATGTCCATGGTATAATAGGATATAACTGATCACACACTGTGCAAGTGTAATAATGTGTAGATTATACTCAGTAAAACTCCAGGCCCCAGGAAATAACTTTTAGACAGATTACCTCTAATAACTCAGTGCCTGATTCATTAAATATATGAGACAAGTCAAATAATTTCCATCTTTAAAGCTTTTGCTAAGTCACATTCTTCGAAATTAGGGAAATGACATGCATCAGGCTTTTGTGTTCATGGGTTAATGTCATGCATTATCCCAGACGCCGCTAATCTGAATCAGATGAATCCCATTACACATGTTGGAGGTGTTACTTTGGTCATGTGTCATCTGTCTGTAGTCAGGCATTTATTATTGAATTTTAACAGAAACCAGTGGACCGACTCATTTCATCATCCCACTCCAGTGGTTTCAGTACCACCAACAAAATGGGTCATGTTAGAGGAATTTTTTTTTAAGTCATAGGCTGACATCATTCATTTGCCACATGTGTTCTGCACTTTTATAACTCAGAGAGGTCTACAGTTAAAAAAGTAAGAAGAAGACAGGGTCAGAATGTTTAAAGCTTAACACAAAATCAGGTTTCCACATGAACACTGAAACAATTTTACTTTGCCATAATCCTTCCCTTTCATCAGGTTGATTTTTTAAGTAATTAAAAAGGGAAGGGACCTTTTTTTCCAAAGACTTCTTTCTTTGCAAAAATACATTCCAGAGTTCAGCTGAAGCCAATATGTGGTTTCAGCAGTATGGGGCAACTCAAGTTATCTTCCAAAGTTAGTCACCTTTCACCACTGCGAGTACATTTCCCCTTTTTTTTTAGCTGTCTGGTTTAAGACACAATGTCTGAACTCTCAAAACTTTGCACTGATCTTAATCCTGATGTAGAGGTTAAGCCTACGCTTGAAGGCACTGAGGTGTTCGATGGCAGGGGTGACGCAATGCCAATGTTATGAATAAAACTTGAGAAAGTCCGATAACTCCAGCTGTACTTATCTTGTCCGTTTAACACGTTTGTCGCTCACCATCCGTTGCATTTGTTGTTCAACAGTACTCTTAGTATTGGACATCATTTAACATGAATCAGAACAGCGCAGCGGTCACAACCCGTTTGCTCCTTCCGACCAACAACACCTGATGCTAATTGAATGTGCCTACCTTAAATACCATCGTTTACAAACAGAAGAGCGAGCCCTAGCGGCACACATGACGTACCAGACACAAAACATAACAGTTCAGATAACACAGATCACAGCTTGTTATATGTCCACCTTTATTAATACTACATTAGATTTAGCAATGTTACAATTTATTTAATTGACGCTCAATTAGTGGCTGAAAGTGTGCCCAAAAAATATCCACCACACCGTTAAACAACCACCACCAGCTTGAACCACTGGTACAAGGAATGCTTTCTTTTTGTTCACACCAACCACAGCAGGAACTGAGCCTGCGGAAACTGAAGCTTCAGCTTCTTCTTAGCTGACAAGTGTGCAGTCTCAGTGTGATCTTCTGCTGCTATAGCACATCTGCCATCCACATTCAGAGACGCTCTCCTGTATACCTTGTCTGTAAGGAGTAACTGTAACTTTGGCTTTAACAGTTGCTTCACAGTCAGCTTAAAGTGGTCCATTCTCCTTCGATCTTTGGCATCAACAAGGTAAATGAAAAAAGAACTGGTACTTACATAGTGCTTTTTTCCACTCTTCCTGAGCACTTAAAGCACTTTATACAACTTCTCTCATTTGCCCATTCTCCCTTATGCTTTGCACACACATTCATACTCTGATGGATGCATCAGACAGCAACATTAGTTAGCCTAAGGATATTTGGCATGCAGACTGGAGCAGCCAGGAATCATCAAACCTTCAGCTTAGTAGATGACCTGCTCTGCCAATTGAGCTTCGTTCACAACACAGAGAAATACTCAAATAAATTAGTGCATTTCTCTTAGTGTACTAACAATTGAACTAACTGAGGCATAAACAAATGAATAAATAAATCAATAAACAAAATGTCTATAAACTGTAATTCTACAATAAAGAAGGTGTCTGAGTCCAACCATTGACAGAGGCTCACATTGACTTTATGTGTTTATTACAGCCAGAACACATGCTCACATACTGAAACCAGCTTGACAGTCTTTGGTAGGTGATGTTAACGATATACCACAGAGTACACATTTATTCACCGTGTATTCCCCATACAGAGTTAGACTTTTTGTGGTCTAGACTTAACCCAGGACCTGAAGTGGGAGCCCACCATCACCTCCGTCATCAAGAAAGCCCAGCAGAGGATGTACTTCCTGAGGCAGCTGAAGAAATTCAACCTGCCAACACGGACGATGATGCAATTCTACACTGCAATCATCGAGTCCATCCTCACCTCCTCCATCACCGTGTGGTACGCTGGAGCCACTATCAGGGACAAACAGAGACTGCAGCGTGTTGTGCGCTCTGCTGAGAAGGTGATTGGCTGCAGACTCCCATCTCTGCAGGACCTGTACACCTCCAGGACACTGCGGCGTGCAGCCCGGATCTCAGCTGACCCTTCTCACCCTGGACACAGTCTGTTTGACCTGCTCCCCTCAGGCAGGAGGCTCCGGTCCATTCGCACCAGAACCTCTCGCCACAAGAACAGTTTCTTCCCCTCTGCTGTTGGACACATGAACAATAACCACATGACTGTCCCCGCCACTAACACATGACCCTACGCTGTGTCACTGCATCATTTCATGTCTGGCACTGATCACCACCTGCACTCATGTATATATCTTTCTACGTAGCACTCATAATTCTTATTCTCATGTATATATGTTTGGCACTGATCACCACCTGCACTCATGTATATATCTTTCTACGTAGCACTCATAATTCTTATTCTCATGTATATATCTCATGTATATCTCATGCACATATCTTTCTTTCTACATAGCACTTTAATTCTTATTGTCTGCACTGAAGCACCGCAGCAATTTCCTAATGTTGTAAACCTCAACATCTGGCAATAAACCCATTCTGATTCTGATTCTGATTCTGATGTGCTGTCAAACACATTAATTACCCACCGCCCACAAAAAGCTCCAGCCCCTCTTGCTTCAGCCTCTGGCAGGTAACATCAGGCTACGAGCAAGGGAACAGCCGAGGGGATCTTGTGTCAGAGATGTGGAGAGGTTAACACAGATTCACTGGCCCTGCATTAATCACTGAAAGGTCATGCGAGGAAAGGCCAAACCAAGCAAATTACTCCTGGCTAGACTTCAGGTGAATACCCATGAAGTAAAGAACGGCAAAAGGCAATCAATGAGACAACCAGTGTGATGCTATGCATTCATTAAGTTGTTCATGTACCGATTTAATGATCTGCAAGTATGATTGGCTTCTCATTGGCTTTCATGTCTCACACAGAATCTACTGGCTAGATAAACAACGCACCCAAGGTCAAAGCTTCACATCTTGGGCAAAATAAACTTTGTAGTCTAACGGCTATGATTGTATGGACTCTTTTTTTATTTTGCACATCATTCCACTGAAGTGTATCTAGAGAATATTTCATAGATTACTGATATTTTTATGAGTGGTGGTTTCATTTTGTAAATGTTGCTAATCCCATGTTAATTTCAATGTTATGCACCAATGTAGATTCTTTTCCTGACTGTGACCTCTTACCCTGCTGAACAATGATGCCATGCACAGCTGTACTTTAAACCAAACTGTGAGCTTCAAACCAAAGAAACAAAAAAGTCAAAAGTTTTCAGTCACTCCAAAACTCTTTCCAGGCTGAAGATTTTCAGAAGCTCAGTTTCTACATTTACATGTGGACACGAAAAAAGTCAAAGGTGTCTTTATGTCTTTTTTATGTTACTCTGTGCACCATGTTATTAGTAGGCTTCTAATTGGCCAGCATTTCTACATGGCTAGGGTTTTATTGCCATCTGTTGCTTGTGCATGCCTGTCTTAGTGCTTTTGATGTGGACAGAGATCTTTTTCAGAGGAAAAGTGGAAAAATCCTGTTTGAAAAAATACCTGTGCACATGTGGATGT
This sequence comes from Mchenga conophoros, assembly GCF_057382185.1. Lineage (NCBI taxonomy): Eukaryota > Metazoa > Chordata > Actinopteri > Cichliformes > Cichlidae > Mchenga > Mchenga conophoros. Next base: position 34,263,730 of record NC_140541.1, read on the forward strand.
GGCCTCATTAACTCCAGACACTCTGAACTTTACCCATAGGTGATCTTTCTCATATGTAGCACACAGCAGGAGATGTGTTCTCACTCGCTTTGATTTAAGGTTACCAGCTGCATAGAACCTGCTGGAAGCATGATATGCGCTGCCCAGATGCTTTCAGTATAGTCCCTTAAAAATGTGTGTGCTTTATTCTCAAATGGGCATGAACCTTATATGAGGACGCTGGCAGTGTAAAGACATTTAACCTCTCGATCTGACTGATCTGGACATTTGCTTTCCCGCATAGAGCTCTCCAAGGTAATGTCAATAAAATTCAGACCTGAAACAGGTCAAGAGCAAAAATCCCCAAAAAGAACAAGTCTTGTTTGACTGTCGTGTGATTTATGCTATCATCGCACATTCTGCCTCACCGTGTAGACTTTTCACTATTTCAAACAGGATCATTTGCCCTTAAGCATATCTCAAGGAGTCCAAAATCCCTGACAAAATGTCATTATCTGATGCTCTAGCTGTTAGGACACAACTATATTTTTGCGGCTCATTTTAGAACAGGTAGAGATATAATTCACAAAAGAAAAGAAAATGATTTGTGTACTTTTTCATAAACAGACATGGTGTGTCTTTAGTATTCTTGTATTGAGGCCTTTCACCCCCCATATTGTAAATAATGGAAGATATTTTCTAAAATGAATATACTCAGGAGGTTGGGTTCCCGTAGGGTGGCTGGAATGACACATTGCTGCAATGAACACCTTTGGATGTGCATCAGGTGATGCAGTCAGGATTGCATTTAACACATGATTTGTAGAAAAGTAGCTGGGTTTGATGGTCAGGCAAAGCAGATTACTTGTAACAGACTGCGACAAGTGCCTCATCTCCTTCCACTGGCTAGTCCTGCTAGTGTGGCCATAATGACTGTGATTTCCCCCTAACCTTGACCAAGCAATTTACCCAACCGGTTGTTTAGATTGTGCTGCCATATGACTCATTTTGTCATTTAGATTTGAATCCCTGTTGGCTTACAGTGCTGCAGGCTGCACTTTAATCCACCCAGAACCTTCACAATGTTTGTAATGTATCTGTGGACCAGTCAGCTTATCTCAGTCACTTATCTGTCTTATAAAAAAGACACCCTATTCAAGCAGCCTTATGAAAAGAAAACTGCACACATTCATCAAAAACACATAGCTGAAGTGGTACCATAATTAGTAGTGTGTACTCCTTTAAGCCCAGAATTGCAGTTTGTGAAGAAAGTTTCTGTTTAAAGTTTATTGTAAAAGTGGAGCTACACAATAAAACATCTGATGGTAATGAGAAAAACACGACCTCATTGACAAGGGAAACGAGTCCTCTGGGAAAGAGAGCAGATGTCCTGATTAAGTCCCTAAAAAAGAAAGCTCAAGTTAATTTTCCCCATAAAAAAACAAACTACAAACTCTGCACCGAGCCTGAGGCAGAGAGGCAGGTAGAGAGATATACAATCAGTAAAATAATCTCCATCATCTTGTATGAATTTACACTCTTTATGAAAAATATTTACAAGCTGAGTGCTCATGTAGGTAATATCTGGCTGTGTGCACTATTGTGAGCTGCTGATGAATAGATCTTTTATCATCATTTTAAAATGTCACAGTCTGTGAAAATGATGAAAAACAACTTGAGGATAATGCTGTGAGCCCAAAAAACATCAGTCCACATCACTTAGGAGCTCCAAATAGGAGCATGCAGCGAAGAAGAATAAAGGCACGATACTTGAAAGGACCTTCAGAGAAGCCTTTTCAATAACTAGCACATTTTAATTTAACATAAATTTGATTTTGTTCTTTTACATGCAAACCTTTTGTGTGAAGAAAAAGTGTAGACTCCAGAGAGGACGTGGCTCACTGCACTGTCCGGCAGGGCTAAGTGAATATTCATCTTTACGTGTATCAAGAAAAAGTGTCACCTGATTTTGCTCCAGGTTTCTTTTACAAAACTGATGCATGAAATGGGGAATCGCTAATCATTCCAGACGAGTGGCAGACACTACCTCCCTAACTGTCTCAGTTTGTGCTCCTCTGTGTTAGCGTCTGTACTGCAGTGGTTGTGCTTTAGTGTGCCTCCTCTGTTTATATTGTTGGCTTTTCTAAAAGCAAACCTGGATTTAAAATGGCCTCTGTCACCCCACGCAACATTAAATGGAAGGCTCAGATGTCAGGTGAGACATCCCATTCAGGGAGATAAATGGATTTCCACTACAGAGAAGAGTTTCCTGCGTGTTCACATTATGGAATCTTTGATCGGCTCAAGGGTGAATCTTGGAGAAAAGCGCGAGCTCACAAGGTGCTGCCTCCCATCAGAAAACTCCTCTGAGGTGACGGCTTTCTAAGTTGTCGTGATTTAAAAACTACCATTACGCCATCAAATGACCGATATCCTCTGTAGAACCTGTAATCTTAGCCAAAATGGCTATTTTCCCACCACATTTGTGTGATAAATTGCAAAAATACAAAACCCAAGCCACCCTATGAACAGCTTGTGCTCATGATGGAGGCATGAGCCCAAACCATTTAGAAATGTTGGCCCATCACAGGCTGAGCGGGGCAGTATCCTGCAGAATTACATTCATATCACATTCTGTAATACACTATATAATCCAGCTCATACACTGACTTTTGTTGCTGTCGCTTTCACTCACCATGTGGTCTGGTCCCATCAGTTTTGGTCTTTTCTTCTAGTTGATTTTGGACGCGAGAAACACCATCTGCAGTATAGCGATGTTTATCAAAGCTACAAATTCAGGCATCCACAGGCCCAGTGCTTGGCAGCAAAAGTTTCTCTCCTCAGTCTGCAGCAGAAGAGTGAGCGCAGTAACACCACCCGTTTCTAACATTATATTATTTGTGCGCCTCTCCCTCCATCTCCTGTGTCTCCTCAGCCATTTGATTTAACTCCTTGTTTGTGTACTCGACTGTGGTGCCCATAAATATGGCTAACCATCCAACTGAAATGACATTCAGTCGTCCTCATAAGGATCCACAGGGTAATCTGCTAATCTGTTCTTCAGTAGACATTATGAACAAACCTCAGACACAAAAAAAACAAAAACAAATCAGTGTGCGACTGAATAGGCAGAACAACTAGGGTTTTTTTTTAAATCATAACAATAGAGGTGGAGAGTGCACAGTTAGCGTAGCCAAAAGAGCCACTTAAACTTTCTATTTAAACTTAAGCTTGAAATGTTACTGAATTACAGGTAGGTTCATATGTATTTGGAGACTGACAAGTTTTAGTTTACTAAAACATACCAATTACAGTTACATAATGGACATGGACATAATGCGTAGACTCCCAGCTTTCATTTGAGGGTATCCACATTCAGATTGGATGAAGGATTTAGGAGTTTTAGCTCCTTAACATATGCCACCATCTTTGTAAAGGGACCAAAAGTAATTGGATGACTTAATTATGGTGTTATCAATTAAGCAGATAAAGGGTCTGGAGATGATCGGAGGTGTGGTGTGGTGCTTGATTTTGCTATGAACGGACAAAATGTCGCAAGCCGTGTGGAGATAAGACAAGGCCCAAGATGCAGGGACTGGTTATGATGCGAGTGAGCTTCATTAACAGGAGCTGAAAACAAACAAAAGCGAGGATGGCGAGGACAGAACTAAGAAATAACCTGAAATGGGAAAACTAGTGAACAAACCTGAAACCATAAAATGCAGGGAGAAACACGGAATGATGAGCAGAGGAACGCAGAGAAACACCAAGAAAGGCAGACGGATCAACAACGAGCACAGGCAAACACACACTATATATACACACGGAGGGAAACAAGGAATGGCAAAACATGAGGGAGGCACAGCTGATCCTAATTAATATGATGAGACAAGAGACACAGACCTTCAAAGTAAAACAGGAAATATACACTGAGAGAACTCAGAGACACGATACTGACTGAGAACAGAAACCAAAAAACTAGAATGTCTTAACCTGAATACATAATCAGAATAAACTAGAACATAAGATCATGATAATAAACACAAAACGCTGGGTCAAAAGACCCAGGATCATGACACATGTGGTCAATCGAGCTCTCCATGCAGGTGAAACAAGCCATCCTTAAGCTGTGAAAACCGCAAAATCTACAGTTTGATACATCCTGAGAAAGAAAGAAAGCACTGGTGAACTCAGCAACACAAAAAGACCTGGACATCCACAGAGTACAAAAGTGGTGGATGATCGCAGAATCATTTCCATGGTGAAGAGAAACCCTTTCACAACAGCTAACCAAGTGAACAACACTCTCCAGGAGGTAGGCGTATCGATGTCCAAGTCTACTGTAAAGAGAAGACTGCATGAACGAAAATACAGAGGGTTCACTGCAAGGTGCAAGCCACTCATAAACCTCAAGAATAGAAAGCCAATAGAAATCTAAAAAAGCTAGCACAGTTCTGGAAAAACATTCTATGGACAGATGAAACCATGATCAACCTCTACTAGAATGATGGCAAGTGTCATGATCCAAGCAGCCAGGAACACACAGGCACAAATGTAATCTTCAAAAAATGGGTTTTATTATACCCCCAAAAAGGACAAGATGATTACAAAAATTCAAGATATCAAAAATAAAGTTTTTAAGAACCAAGTGGGCCCGTAAAAGAGGTTAACATAACATAACGCTACTCAAAAGTCACTTAACAAAAACATAACTCAACAAACTGACCTCCTCAAATGAGAAACAGCTCCAGTTATATAGCAAATGAATAAACCATTATATACACCAAAGGTGAAAACTAAAGAGATAACAGCCAACCATCATTCAAGAAGAACCCCATTCCCCCTGCATGATCACAACAGATGGTTCAGTCCACTTTATTGGCTTCTGCATTTAAACCAGCTCCACCCTCAGCCTCCTCTTTCAGCCAAACCAGGAAGGACTGGAGCGGAGGTCAGGTAACTCAGAAAGAGCAGAAATATAAATCAATATAACATATACCTATATAAAATAACAAACAATGCAAAGCAAAGTCTATGCCACCATTTGGGCTATATAGTGATGGCCAAATGAAGCTTTCCGAAGCACTGAAGCTTGTATTGAAAAACGGTTCATTACTCGAAGCTTTTCAACACAGTCCTCTCCGGTGACATCTGGTGGTGAAAATTTTGAAGAGCAGCTTGAATCTGCAAAATAAAACGGACTGCTCAATTATCACTGCTCACTCAAGAGTGGAGTTCTCTCTGATATTGGGCCACCGTTCCGTTGCTTTGAACATGTAATTGGTTTTGTTTTCTCGATTGGGGGGCTGAAAAAAATGTAATGCGTATTTGCGTAATACATTTTGATCAATAAACTTTCCCTATTTAAACATGCACTATGGTGGCCTTTCTTTGCTCATAACTCCTTGATGTTGGTAAATACAATAAGTGAGCAATATATATAATATACATATGAGAATGCACAGCACATTATGGAGTATGCCCCTGCTGTGAAGTCCTGCCTCCATCTACTTGTCGTTTAATCACTGGACAGCTGGACAGGTTCATACAAAATATTAGATGAGGCCAATTGTCCTATACATATTTTTGACCTAGGGGTGGGATTGATTGTGAACTGGAAAGGGAAAATGCTTAGGGAGCTGAGTACGGCTGCATCGTCACTGATTTGTAGAATCATTTTTGATTCGATACAGGATCCGATTCAATTTGATTGGAATCTGGAAAGTTTTGCCTCAGTCAGAAATATTACAATTCTGATCATTTAACAGTATATATCCATAATTTCGTATCTATTAAAAGAAAGCTGACACATGTGAGACTTAATTAGAGATGTAAACAGAGAGTTATGAAACCTGCAGCTGCAGAAGCCAGCGGAAAAAAAAAGAGCCAAACACAGCGCGACCCGACGACACATCAAAATCTGACTCTGACGCGTCGGGTCCGCGCTCTGCGTTCACGTTTGTATGCAGAATCCGTAAACCTGCTCCCAGTTACTGTTTTAGCTGCATGGTGTTTGACGACATGTTGTGAGGTTTAACCTGAGATGCTGGCGTTTCAGGCATAATAACGTTAATTTACAAATCGACACGGGATTTTAATGAATCAATATCACTTTATTCAATTTAGCATGGATTGTAATCAGAAAAGCGATAATCAAAACCCACCCCTAATCAAGAACTTGCAAAGTAAAAACATGCTCTATGTCAGGTAGCCCTTTTGTTATTTACATTTAAAAAGAGGATTAGTGTTACTGTGCTCTGGCTGAGTCTGTTTCTTTTCTTAGAAATAGTTTCTCCTGCCCTGGAGAAAATCCACTTGCATGGAACAGAAGAGGCTGTGGAGTGCAGGAACTGCACTGCAAGCTGGTAGATATGCAGGTATTCCTGGGTCCTGCAGACTATCACCTAAAAACAATAAACAAAATGATTTTCTAAACTGTAGCAATGTAATGTACGTATAGTGTCAAATACATTTTTGTAGTCTTCATTAGCTTTAATTCACATGGAAGTGTTCCTAAAGTCATATGCTGTAATGATATTTACATTATGAAAACATGATTTTGGACATTTCAAGTTTTTCACTTCGGCAGATAAAATGAATTGAGCAAAATCAACTCAAAATATTCCCACACGCCAGAACGTCCTCTCTTCCTCGCTGGCTCCATATCTGTCAGTGGAATGATCACCTCTTCGCTCTCTGTCACCATCAACACACTCCACGAATCCCGTGGATGATTCACTTCCTTATATCCGTCTGAATCAGGTACCGAAGCAGTTACGTGCGTAATGAAGCTTCGGACGTCACTGGTCACGTGACTTTTGCCAAACGAAGCAAGCCTCGACACAGTGCTTCTGAACCAGTGTGTTGTTTTTTTCGACACACGCTCCGGAGCGTCAGCTTCAAGCGGGCCATCACTAGGGCTATAGCTAGTGCTGTCATGCATTACAGGTAACTCAAAATATCAAATTAGTTAACTTATGATCACAGAAGCTTTAGAGCATAACGTAAACATAATACAAAAGACCACATGAATATTACCTAAGTATCTCAGTTGTGTGGTTGCATGCATCCATCACAGCAAGAAAAGAGAAGGTGTGGAACAGCTTCTGATCCAAAGCATACCACATCATCTGTAAAACATGGCGGAGGCAGTGTGATGGCTTGGGCGTGCATGGCTGCCAGTGGCACTGAGACAGTGTGTTTAGTGTTTACTGATGATGTGACACAGGACAGAAGCAGCTGAATGAATTCTGAGGTGCTCAGAGACTTACTGGCTGCTCAAATCCAGCTAAATGCAGTCAAAATGATTGAGAGTGTTTCATAATACAGGTGAAGCAAAGAAAAGGAATATCTTTGAATGCCCAAGCGAGTCACCTGATCTTAACCCAACTGAGCATGCATTTCACTTGTTCAATACTAAACTTCGAGCAGAAAGGCCCACAAACAAACAGAACTGAAAGTGACTGCAATAAAATGGCTGGCAGAGCATTAAAAAGGAGGAAACCCAGCATCTGATGAGTTCAAGACTTCAGGATATCACTGGCAGCAAAGGGTTCAGACAAGTTTTAAAAATGAACATTTTATTTTCAGGTATTTAATTTGCACAATTACTTTTGAGTACCTAAAATTAAGGCATTATGTTTAAATATTCTTTATTTCCTCAGATTTTTATGCAATGTGTTTGTTCAACCCATTAAGTTAAAGCTGAAAGTCTGCACTTCAACTGCATCTGAGTTGTTTCATTTAAAATTTGTTGTGGTTATGTACAAAACCAAAATTAGATATGGGCCTAACTATATAATTAGATCTTTCACACATTTGTGGAGATGCTATAGCAAGTTACATTAAGGCTGAATAGGTTTCTTCTTTTTGGCAAACTGGGCACTGGATGCTCCCAAAAGCTCCCCAAAAAGGATCTGTGTAAACACACTTTCATAGCCGTAATCTGTCTTCAGTAGTAACTCAATTTTAGTGGGAACATATACATGACATGCCTTCATTATGTGTGATGGATCAGCCGCTTCTCTCCACAGGGTGTCAAACACCGCTGTCATGTGCGCACATGGTGTCCTTTGAAGTTTGTGACTTGACTCACCGAAATTCACGTTACTGAGCGCCAGCAGCAAACGGGCCGGTTTCAAAGAGTGACTGGGAGGGTGGAGAGGTGGTGGTGGAAGCATAGAGACAGAGTTGTGCTTTTCACTTTGATTTCACTCAGTGTTTAGTTTTTACCTCTCAGCCATAAAAGGCTGATGGGGTATCATCTTCACACTGTTGCCTGTGGTGTCAGTGATCTTAACCTTAGCGACCTTAAAAATCTAGTGATAAATCCAGAAAGAAGTCAGTCAGGATTTTCAAAGTTTGGTGTGTATTTACTAGACAGCTGAGAGGTAGCACCAGTGGCTGCCATTATTTTTGTTTACTTAAGTTTTGCAGGGCTAACAATACCTTCTAGAGACTGGTGACCAATCCAATGTGTACCCTACCTCTCACCCTTTAGCAGTTGGGAAACTTTTTATCCTCCCAGGTTCCTGGATGGATGGATTGATGGATGGGCGAAAGGTTTGGAAGCCAGAAAGACTTGGATGTCCTTTGGTTTCAAATGCCTTTTTATAGTATCGAACGCAAAAATGACGCACAGAGTGCATTAAAATCTGATGTGAGGGAAAACTGTTTTTCCCTGATATCTTTGAAAAGAAAGCTGCATTTGACACCATAGGATAGACATAGGGTTCCATGCATGGTTGCACTGTGTTGCTTCTATTGACAGGTAGAGGTTGCCTACTTCTCTAGTATATCTATATTTTTTAATAATCACAACTTAAACCCACTATAAATCAAGTAAAAATCAGTGGAGTGTGTAAATGAGTTATTTTTCTTATATATTTTTTTCCTTTTGGAATTAGAGTTGACAGGACCTGTATGTGGCAAACTTCTAGAGCTTCTTATGAAGGTTAAACCCATAAGCGCTCTAGCAATGACCTTTTCAACAAGAACAGTCTGTCAGCCTGCTCCCAGGAGAGAAAATCGGGGGGGGGAAAGTATGCAGTCTTGTTACATTCATGCACAAAAGACAGTAGTACTCTCTGAATAAATTTTTCTATTTCATTTAGTACCAAAACTCTTACAAAGCACTCTTTATAGGGCATGTTTTTAATCATGTTAATCAAATACCAAGAAAAAAAATTGCTGTAAGACAGATCGACCCCTTTTTAAAGGGCCTATCATCCACAGGCTGCCATGCGAAGAACATTTATAAACATAATCCCCTGCTCACTTCATGCTATTTAGCGCTGCTGGTGTGTATGTGAGACAGAGCACTGAGAATCTCATTACCTTCACTGTCACTTCCCTCAGGTGTTGTGAGTAACGACGCCTACCCACTGACACTGCAGAATCCACTGCTGCCGATTAAAACCGGGCCGAGGCAGAAATTGATTCCGCAGCTCCAGTTTGCGGCCAATCCTGCCTTAATTGAGTTACAGGACGACACATCAGCATCCTGCCTCGTGGCGTCACTGATACATGAACTCGTCAGCTCATTGAAGTTGAAATTTTCCTCTCCTTTGGCAATGAGAAGCAGAGAGGGATCTGCCTGCTCGAGAGCTATCACTGTCGGATAGCTAATGTGTTGACGCACCATTGTGGGTATATTAGTTGGCACAGTGTCATTAAATTAAAATTATTGCCTCAGTGTAATCCAAATGATGAATGAGGTTTTTATTATTAGTTGTCATTTTAATACTATTAACTCAGATGAATAATTCATTACTGTGGGAAGATGTAAATATACTGAGACAAACTCGATTCCCTCTGACATGTCTGTCATTTTGGAATAATTTTTACTTTTTTACAATATTAATAAAGTACAGTTTGCCTTTGTGTGAGCTTTGCCCAGCTTAAATGAAGCCACATCACATGGCCTTTCCATTTACCATCTACATAAAACTTAAATGTAAACTATTTAATTAGTAATGCAAATTCATTAGAAGATAAACCACTGCAAATCTCCCTTTTAAGCTGGTGGATAGAAACAAGGCATGGAAATATATATGCTAAAATATGCTATAAATTACACAAGAACTAGCCAAATAATGCTGCTTTTTCCTTTTCGATATTACAAATGTTTGAATGCTGTGCACTCATAGCATTTTCTCTAACATAACCTCACAGAATAGTGTCAGCAAACTAAATGCACTCTATATAATGTGAGTCATGCATGCCTCTGACAGCAGCTCACATTCATATGTCTATTTCCTTAGCTGCTTACCCAGCTTAGGTTCACAGGGCAACTGGAGCCTATCCCACAGAGAGGCAAGGTAGAGTCTGGATGGCCCCACAACACTGTGGTCCACCTTTCTGAGTAGGCTGGTAAATATTTTACTTTACACACAAAAGTGTTCTAAACTCATTCAAGCAAGCGTTAGGGGGCCACAGACATCTGGATGTGCAGTTCAGCAACAGGATGAACCCGAGTTATTTATTTAAAAATTTGTGTTCCTCACAGGACAATCACTGCAAAACATATTTTATAGAATACAATACATATCTGTAGTTTAAACAGTGTATAAAGTATTTAAAGTGAGCTCTGCCTTAAACATCTGCAGCAGAAAGGGTACGTTTTCTTTGGATAATTTATGTATAATTTCCAGTAATACAGTTTTATGTGCACCAAGATACTTTCACAGTGTTTCATTGCTTCTTTTGCTAAAGAAATGGCTCTGACAAACCCCTGCAGCACATTGTAAGCTAATGGTAAATATTTAGATGATAACTGTAGAAGCAATAACATTTTACAATTATTCAGCCAGTAAATAGTAAAGGATGAATAAAGATGAAGAGGAAACATTATGCAGCAAGAGGCTACCAGCAGGCTAACTTCAATTTGTCTTGTTAAATAGTGGAGGTGGCATCATCTCTGCTTATCTCTCTATAATGTTACCAAATGCCAGTGAATTTCTGTGTATGTAGGCTGCAACATGACGCTGACAATTATTATCAGTTATCACAATAAATAAAATTGTGGTTAATTTATATATTTAAATTAAATAACTGAAAAAGAAGTAAACCTGGCTGTTACATGGTGTTATCCATAGTGACATGTTCTAGATGGCTTCATCCAGTCCCCATGACTCAACAGCTTCCCTGAGGCTGTCATTACTGCTCCTGTATAGTTGTCAGGAAAATAGCCTGTCTGAAAACATCGACTGCAGTGTGTCCGGTTTCTAATGAAGTGCCCGTTAAGCTCATACAGGGATGTATTGTTTGGCTCATTCACATATCTGTTTCTAACTTGCAGATTTCTTTCATTACTTTGGCCCAACATTCATAATATAAACAAGTCTGTATCGTTTTATATGTGTTGTTTGCACAGAACAGTTTCCATGTCCATGCTACAGATGTAAAGTAGCCCCTCATTTAGCAACAAGCTCCTTGTTGCTAAACGAGATGGTCCTTCTGTGGTGACTACTGCAAACTGTTATCTAGAGCCATGAAAAAATACTGCAGTAAAAAGTGTGTTTAGCAACAGCATAAAATTAATGACAGATTTTTTAACATTGTGCTCCGATATATCTCATCATATTGCACAGCTCTACCTGTAAGCTACCATTTCAGAGGCAAAACGATTACAGGTTCATTGCACAAGGTCACAGTAATTTTTAACTTTGTAAAACAGTAGCTTTTCTTGTCCTAAACCACAACCAAGTTACGGTTTAGTGTAAAATACACAACTTTACAATGTTACACACATTACAAAATTTCCATCTGGCTTCCAGGGTGTCATGGTCAGATAATCTTAAAGTAACAAGGCCAGAGCACACTATATGTTTCATGGACCTCATTGCTCTTATTTACCAGTTCTTTAGATGTTTTTGAACTTTAAGCCTTGATAAAAGCTTTTACTAATAGCTTGTTTACTGGGGGAGGAAAATCCCTATTCAACATATCAGACAAAAAGCATCAGCTAAAAAGAAGCTGCATGTCAGGCTGTTCCTGCACACATCAACAATGACAGAAATATTCATTTTAAGAGAAAACTCCACATTATTAAAGGCACAAAGTGAGTCATGGTCAAGAAAATAAAACAAAGAAGTCAAAAGGGTTTTTTGAATGTACCCTGAATGTAAAAATATTTTTTCCTTCAACCTGGTGTCGACCTGGTTTTGTTTTCCCACTGGATAGCAGCTTGGCTGAAGGAAAGCCAAAGGGCTTGGGTTAATCCTTAGTGCCACTGGGGGAGTGTGAAGTGGGTGTTAGCCAGCAAACTGCAGGCCGTCTGCATCTCATACTGGATGCCAACAACTGGCCCCATGAGCAGCATATCAACTCTCTTCCAAGTTGTGCACGGCCACCGACCAGCAGGCACTGATCCCAGTTCTGTCTCTCTGTGTGTATTTCAGTCTTTGTGGGAAACAGACAAACACATGCACGCGATGAAGGAAAAGTATGAAACATTAAGTGTTCTGTCCCTGGAGATACCACCGTATTAGAAAGATGAAAAGAATTCTGTTGCAAATGAGAAATTGCTTTCAGTTAAACATGTTTGCAAAAGCTGACTGAAAAAAAAAGTGTAAAAAGAAATGAAATGGTGCTTTGCATCACATTCTCACGATGCCATGAAATGTGAATAAGTGTGATAATATAGCAAAGCCCAGGCAGCTAATTAGCAAGAACAAAAAAACTATCCAATCAACTTCCCATTTTCAACAGCTCTTTGATGTTCTTACTTGACGGTCCTGGTGTGCTCGTCACGTCATACTCCTTATAAAGAACAAACCTATCTGAAATGGAAATGTGCCTCTTTCATTTTGACTCTGATTTGCTTAGAACTCTGAATGCAAATACAAAGAGAGGGTTCAGTCCCATCCATAGTGCATAGAAGGTGAAGCCAAAAGCCAAACTCAAAAAAGTAAGCTGGATATTTTGCTTTATTTTGTATCTTATCTAGTGATGGTTTGGAGATATTTTTTTTTTCATTTTCAGTTATTAAACAGTTTATAAGACTACCATCCCCAAATATTTGCAATATTAAGGAATTGTTATAAATGTAAATTTGGGTACAAATACAAGTGGATATTTGTCCAGAGCATTTATTTACTATTCATAATCACACTTGGCCTTCTTTTTAATATAATAACAACGATTAGCATTGGGAATTTTAAGGGATTTATTTAATTTTTATTTTTAATTAAAAAGGTTTAACAGCTTGTTTGGGTGTTATAATTTTGCAATTTAAAAAAACAAAACAAAAAGTGTTTTTATCATGATCTCATTATTTTCTACCGGCTATTGTTTCCACAGAATTCTGCAGCAGTTTTCAAAGTCACTCTGTGATTTTGTCCTTAGTGTAAAAATACATTGTTCTTCTCCAGGGCACACGCATGCTGTCTACCTTCATAAATCAGCCAAAGTGGTCACTTTGAAGATATTCCTTATTTGCACCTTAATTGGACCTCTCCATCAAATATGCTAATCATGCTGGGAACGCTAATATCCCCTGCCTGTAGCAATATACCCAAACTTTTTGTGCTAAATCTACCATCCAATTTAAAATGAAGACATAATTCCATATTGGTCGTGACAATCTGCACTGCACATAGTCTTAAGTTTATTAAAAAAAAAAACCCCACAATAATTAATATAAACAGCTTTTCAAAACCTTTAGATAAAAACTTAAATGGTCTTGCTCCTGTTTATGGATCATCCCACGGTGAGAGCTTATTGCACCAAGATTAGAAAGATCTCCCAGGTGACCTCTGAAATGCATAAACTCTGACTGTCTTTAAATCATGTAAACAGTGTGACTGTGTATGGGATGGATTTCAAGTAAGTCTTTTATTTTTCTGTAACAAGAATCTTCAGTTTTAAATGTTCTATATAAACAAAATGTATGAAAATATAAATATGCCGTTAAAAGTACAAAAAATGCATGTAGTAGGATACATGTAGTAACTTCACTGGAATCAAGAGTTCTCAGAAGAACAATTTAGAGCCATTAGCACTCAGCCATTCATCACGTTCCATAGAGATGTCCAGATTATTCCAGGGACAATGAACACATATACTGTATAAACACATGTTTAGTTTCAACAGAAAACTAAGAAGCGCGATTGCTTCTAGCATGTTTTTATTTCATAAGCCAGATTCTTTGACAGAGATACTGTAGGTAGTAGCAAAGGCTACATAACACCAAATGCCTTCTTCATCAGCTGTTGTCCTCTTTTGTGTGTTTACCAGTGTGGATGTCCTGTTGTTCTGTTTACCACACCATGTGGTGATTAGGTGAAATTACTGGCTAAATTATCTGAAGGTGTGGATGTGAGTGGGTTTTTCTCTCTGTGTCAGCTTTGTGACTGACTTATGTTTGCTGATATTTTGCAGGAAACTAACTATACTGTCAGTCACACCAGAGTATGACATAGAGTACATAAAAATATAGGACTGGGACAAACCCTAACCACAGAAGCCTAACACCACAGGACACCTTCAGAGGCCTGGTGTACATGCCGCAAATTATTAGTGCTGTTTTTGGTGACATTAGAGCTGTGAGCCACTGCTGCCACTGTCATCTCATTGGAGGGCCACTTAAGTGTTCAAGTAGTATAAAAAAAAAAAAACCAACCAAAAAAACAAGAAAACACTCACAAATATTTCTGAAAATGTAGTGTTTTGTTAGGTTTTTTTATTTTTTTTTATTTTAAATATTGTATAACAAGACAAAACTGCAAATGTAAACATACATTTTTTTTCTCACTTTTAACTAACTGAAGCCTTTTATTGAACTACCAAATAAACACACTGGTACTCTCATTCTGGCCAGACACGTGGCAGCACTTCTGCTATAACTTTGTTTGTATTTAACAAAATAAAAATGCAGATATAAGCGAACACATTAGTTTTTGAATCTCTCACTGAGCTAACACAGCCAGTCCCTCAACATGTTTATACTCTCTGCTCATCTTTTCTTAATATTACATCGTTTTTTGCTTTTTAAAGAATTTATTTCAACAGTGCACTCAACAACAAACAAATCCTCTCTAACAAAAAAAGTAACTTCAAAGGCCAAATTGCATTATATTTCTTCACATCACTATACTGGCCACAAGCAGGGGTGACGTGGGCCACAAGTGGTCCCCGGGCCACGAGTTTGAGCCCTCCGCATTAGAGGAAGCAAGTTAATAGATGTCAGAATGGCAGAGGAATGCACAGAAAAGCAATAATAAAGATATTATTATTGCTTTTCTGTGCATTCCTCTGCCATTGTGCGAGGTCATGTTCTCCGTAGTTAGTTCAATAACATGATGTGAACAATTAAAAGACTGCTTAGTAACACTGGTTTCATTGTCCCAATCAGAGCCAGAATGTGCATTGCATAATTTGAGTGGGGGTTCAGATTTGAGTTGCATTAACATTAAATCAAAGCTTTGAATGAATCACTAAATCGCATACAGTGTGATAAGGATGCTTCCTCCATGGCTGGCTCAGCCTGGATTGGGTTTGTTATGGCTGTCACGGTCCTGGGTCTCCTGACCCAGCGTTTTTAGTTCTTTGTGATTTTCGTATTATTGTACTTGTGTGATTTATTCCATGGCTTCTAGTTTTGATCCCTTGCCCTTCATGTCTCCCTGTGTGCCCCTCTGTGTATCTGTGAGCCCTCGTCTCTCCTTATGTTTTATTCCATGCTTCCCCTGCCCATCATGTCTAAGTTCTCCCCGTGCTCTCTCTTCCCCCTGTGTGCCCTCTATGTATTTATGAGCCCTCGTCCCCTTTCGTGTTTATTCCGTGTTTCCCCTGCCTGTTACGTTGGTGTTCTACTCGTGCTCTCTCTCCTCCTGTCTGAACCTCTGTGCTCCTTGTTTCACCTCTCCCGTCAGTGTTCAGTTCACCCCGCCCTGTCTCGTTATGGTTATCAGTGTCACCTGTGTTCCCCGTGTGTTCCCACTCCCCTCGTTAACCCTCTGTGTATTTCTGTCTGCGTCTCCCTCTGTTCAGCGTGACGTCGTCCCTCATGTTGTGTGGATCTCCCTGTGTCTCTGCGTATGTTAGTTTACTTTTCCCAGTTTAGTTTTGTATTTCCTATGTTCTGCCACTCCAGCATTAAAGCTGTGATTTTGAGTTCATCTCCGTGTCTGTGAGTTTTGCGTTTGGGTCCTCCTCCTGCCTGCCACACAGCCGCGCCTTGACAATGGCTGCCGTATTAATGTTTAACCACAGTTTGTCCTATGAGCCCTTTCCTCTACTCCCTCTTCACCCACGACTGCAGACCTGCTGATGGTTCCAACACCATCATTAAGTTTGCAGATGACACCACGGTGATTGGCCTCATCAGTGACAACGATGAGGCCGCCTACAGGGAGGAGGTGGATCGTCTGGCTGAGTGGTGCGACACAAACAACCTGCTGCTTAACACCGAGAAGACCAAGGAGCTCATCGTGGACTACAGGAGGAATGCTGACCCACATCCACCCATCTACATTAAGGGGACGGCTGTGGAGCGTGTGAGCAGCTTCAAGTTCCTGGGAGTCCACATCTCCGAGGATCTCACCTGGACGACCAACTGCTCCAAGCTGGTCAAGAAGGCTCACCAGCGCCTCTTCTTCTTGAGGACTCTGAGGAAGAACCACCTGTCCTCAGACATCCTGGTGAACTTCTATCATTGCACCATCGAGAGCATCCTGACCAACTGTATAACAGTCTGGTACGGGAACTGCTCTGCCTCGGACCGGAAGGCGTTGCAGAGGGTCGTGAAAACTGCCCAGCGCATCGCCAGAGCACCACTTCCTGCCATAAAAGACATCTACAGGAAGCGGTGTCTGAAAAGGGCTGGGAAAATCATCAGAGACCCCAGTCACCCATCACATGGACTCTTCACCCTCCTGCCCTCTGGGAGGCGCTACAGGAGCCTCCAGACTAAGACCACCAGGTACCGGAACAGCTTCTTCCCCACAGCTGTCAGACTCCTGAACTCTGCCTCCTGACATCTGACCCACGTTAACTCATGGACTGAACATACACACACCCACAATGGACAACTGTACCCTCAAACACACAATAATAACATGGAGTGAACCACCACTCACAACCACTAGCACTTTATATAGCCTCTGTAGAAATTATCCACACCCTCACTTATCTTAACTGCACTACTGTATAGCCCTGTGTAAACAATCATTCTGTACATACGATAATTTTTAACCCTACAACTGTTTACAACTTGCATAGTTCCCATTTCTGTATAGCTGTATATCTCAGATTCCTGTAAAGTTATTTATTTCATATTCTGTATAGTTTTTCATATTTATATCCTGTCCATATCCTGTACATAGCTTGTACTCACTACAGCCTGTACATACTTATAGTTATAGAATATTCACAACATACTTCATACCGTGTACATTATAACATAATAGACCCATTTCTGTAATATACTTACATATCTATATTATTGCTAATATATATTGTAATATATCTATATCACTAAGCACTTCTGGATGGATGCAAACTGCATTTCGTTGCCCTGTACCTGTGCATGTGCAATGACAATAAAGTTGAATTCTATTCTAATTCTATTCTATTCTAAAAGCGAGTTGCATTGCATGTCCTACATTGATTATTCTGGAATTTTGTCTCTTCCTCTCTAGCACTTCGTTTCCTTGCTAATGCGTCTTGATGAAGCTTGGCAGCTGTATCAAGGAAATGTAACCTCAAAATAGATCTCACAGCGGCTGAGCAGCGTTTCATCAAGTTGAAAGGACATGGAGGAGGGGAAGGGCAGAAAGAGTTTAAAAGGGGATGAGAGAGATTTATTTATTTACTTCATTCGTCATGTTGCTGAAGCCTGTGACAGGTA
Source organism: Mchenga conophoros (assembly GCF_057382185.1). NCBI lineage: Eukaryota > Metazoa > Chordata > Actinopteri > Cichliformes > Cichlidae > Mchenga > Mchenga conophoros. The sequence goes on from NC_140541.1 coordinate 34,281,560, forward strand.
GCAAATGAGAGACGCAGCAGAGTATTGACAGCATGCATGCACAGGTCCCACCAGGAAGCTCTGAGAGCAAAAAGAAGAAAAATATTAAAATGAAAAGAGGATTTAGCCCCAGGCAGATATACATCATTTATTGTGACTACATGAACATGACGAGTATTTTGCAGCTGTAAGTGATAGCTAATAATGTTAAGTAAAAAGTTCTTGCTCAAGTTTTCTTGTTGTGTTGTCTTCTTGTTCCAACATGGTGTCAGTTTTTGCAATTTCCGTAAATTCTGTCATCCCTGGAGAACATTTCCTCTCCACATTTTGTGTGTGTGATTTGTTTTCTGTGTCCCGCTGGTATTAACTGTACCCTGATTCAGGCAGCAGGGAGCAGCAGTTATTATTTCTAGCTTATCATGAGATTACTTAGTGTAGCGATGTCAGAACAAGCTATTGAATGTCTTGTTTGATTTAATAAAAGATAGTCCTCGCAGGCGTCCAATTCCCCAGGACTGAAGCGAGTCGTGTTTCTTCTTGACCACTGGCGGCCTCTTGAGAAAGGCGTTATTAATATATGACAAGTCTGAGCACTCTCCATGCAATATAAGAGGGTTTTTTTCCCCCTGAGTAAGGTCATGTGTGAAACTGGAGGTAGAAAAATGTTTGATTGATTCTCTTAACATGCAGTACTTCTTTCCAAAGCAATACAAGAGAAAGGTATTTATCAAAAAGTGCAACTTGACAGGTTGCTGATACTCAGAAAAAGTCAGCGTGCCAAAACTCTATTTCATGTTTTGAAAAGCACTCACCTTTAAGTCCATCATTTAATCTCTTTAACTCATCAGTTCTCAGTGTTACCATTAACTCATTTTAACAGGCACCTGAAGCAGGCTGCTGCTTTTAGTGAGAAAGCTCTCATTCTGTCCACACAGCAGCAAACAGCAGACAAACGATGGGTACATTTTACTTTGAAGATACATTAATAACACCAAGTCACCATCATGTGTCATTAAAAGCCATAACATCTTTACATGGTGCATAATCTGACACTTTACTTTTTACACTTGTTTATTGCACACAGTGGACATTAAATTTAGCTTTGAAATGCAACATGATTTTAAAGCTTAATCTAGAAGGCTAGCTGTTTTTTCCCCTCACAACAGTCATTTTGGATCCAAAGTACCTCAGCTGCCCTTTACTTATGTGGCACATATGGATTAGTCTAGATCACAGCAAAGAAATTGACTGGTTAGCATATAGCACTTTTACCTAAGCACCCAAATTGCATGCCTCATTTACAGTCACCCTTTAATAAAGCACCAACTTAGCATAATGATCTGCTGGGAGAGCAGAACAGGATTAAACAGAAATCCGAATCATAACATACATAAAATAGAAACAAAATCTCTGAGCAGCACTTCCTTCTGACACACAGACTCAGTGTCTATCTCATGTTAATACAGGAATTATTTGAATGTGACCAGTGCTGACTGGTTAGCTTATAAAATACATTATAGCTGTTACTACGTCAAATTCTCTTTGAGTTTTACAAGATTTTGCAGTAACCATTTTACAAATTGAACTTTTAAAGAAGGTCTTAGTTGAAAGATATAAGCAGTGTAGACTGTATCTTTTCACAGAAGTATGCATGCCCAGAAAAACCCTGACTTGCACCAGATATGGTTACATTCCAGCTCTGATGCAGAGCTTGCAATGTATGAAAGTTCCAGCAGATGCACCACAGGGCATTTCGAGGCAATCCCAAACCAGAGCTAAAAATATATGCCATGCTTACTTTAGAGGAATGCCAAATCTAGCTCTCAGTCTGTATATAAAACATGGATTTAGCCACTGTGATTTTGTCCAGTGGTTTTGCATTTTGAAGCATTTTGTCGAATGCAAAAGCACAGATACCTGCTGATTAGACATAGTTAACACTTTCACTGGAGTTAATCTACAAGTCCCTGTGCCGATGAAAGCAGCCAAGGCCCTAACTTTAAGCTTTCCCAGTATCCAAACATTTGAAAGAATAAAAAATTTAAAGTCACCCCCTACAGTTGTTATGAAGGGAGAAACTATCCCATCACACCAGGCTGTAAACATGCTTTTGGTGCTGTTTGTTTTGGAGTTTTTACACTGGAGTCCATGGGGACTGACTTGCGTTTGCAGCGATGCTCAACAGGCCACAGAAGAACTCTTTTTTTTTTTTTACACGTATGTGCTGGCTTCATTTTTAGACCCCAGAGGTTGCTGCTACATGAAGCTGCACAGCTTTCTGAAGGATGGAACAGAACAGCCTCTGAAATAAGAACTTTATGTGGGTTAAATAAAGCCTCTGTTGTCTCTGTGCTGTGAGAGGCTGCACAGCAGCACCTCTATTATAAAAAAAAAAAACTCATCTCTTATATTCAGTGTTGACAGTGACATTTCTAACTATGCTTCTGTTTAATGTTAACTTAGTAAAAACTGTACTTATTGCTAAACATTCATCCCTGAGTTGCTGTAATTCTAAGTTATCCAAGGCAATATAATTATTACACATGAGTGATAAATGTGTTTCCAGCGAACACTGAGTTATTCCCTTGCTGTGGCATTACAGCTAACTGCAGGTATGGCTGGAAAGCTCTTTGTGCCATAAGTGTGTTTTCAAATAAAATAAAATGTGCTTCCACATGTCCAGTATTTCTCGTCCATTTTTTGCTTTTTTTAAAAAATAAAAAGATTTTAAGATGTTGTCTATTGAATTTTGTCCAGAAGCAGAGGAAGACAGTGGGAACTTGTTTGTCCCTCTGTGAGGTGCTGTTTGTTTGGCTCACTGGTTTCTTCAGCTATTTTAGAGTTTTGTCAGACTGGAATGTCCCCATTACTGACTTTCAAAACACCTCTGGGTTTCAAGAGCTCAGAGTCTGTTATGGCAACACTATTTATGGCTTACAGACTCTAATTGGCAAGGTGTGATGCACAGTCTTCCATAATTTGAGGTGCAGCATGTGCAGCCATCGGTGGCACAAATCTGCGCTGTCACTGATAGATACAGCAAACATATCGACACTGAACTTTTAATTTAAGCTGCAAATCTCACTTTAGCAGATAGGTTGCATGCCACTTCCTCCTCTTACTTTGTCCGTGTAGACAGAGCTTAGAGGGCCAAGATGGAGATGATTAAAACGGGCTTAGTGAGGTGGATTTGCATTGCCTGATGTGATTGCATCACCTCAAAGGAAGCCTATTATTTGTGCAGTGGAGCAGAATAGCTGGTAGAGGGAAATCGCTGCCATTTGGCAAAATTTGTCGAGGGAATGGCTCCTAATTTCAGCCTGTAATGTAATTATTTCAGCACAGCCTTATCGGCACGTCCTCCCCGGCTCAAAGGCAGACTGGTTAATGTTCCCTCTTGGCATTTCTGCGTGAGCTGCCTGGCTTCAGGTTTGAATCCTTTATTGAAGGAATGTGCAAGAATGTTTTAGGATCTTTTTAGCAGGTTCGTAAATGGTTTGTTTAGCCATCAGAATCTTTCAAGTTTTTTCTTTTCCTTTCCCCACATTTGATTTGTACAGAAAACAACTTTTTCTTCCAAAGAGACACTGGTGAATGCATTTCTAATATTTCAGTTTATGAGCTGTGATCAGAGAATTACCGGACACAGACAGGATTTTTTCAAAAGCATTTAAGGGAGACAATGTAGTGTAATCTGTACAGTGTAGCGAGGAATGCCCAGACCTCTACATCAGAGAGACCAAAAAGCCACTTCATAAACACACGGCACAACATAGAAGAGCCACCTCCACGGGAAAAGACTCAGCGGTCCATCTGCATCTAAAGGTCAAAGGTCACTCTTTCAAGGATGCCAATGTTCACATTTTGGACAGAGAAGACAGACAGTTTGAAAGAGCAGTAAAAGAAGCCATTTATGCCCACTGTGAACAGAGGCGGTGGTTTACGACACCAACTGTCTGCCATCTATAATCCAGTTTCGAGATCCTTCCCAGACACCTTAACACCCACTCACACCCTGGGCTATCTGACCTCAGGAAACCACATGATAGGGTGGGGCCAGGTTTCACAATGAGCTCACCCGAAACCTTGGCTGATTGTGACCTACACCTGTTTTTACACCTTGGCTCATATGATTAGGTAGAGGATCATCAGGGGGTCCATTGTCCATTGTCCTGAAGAAGCTTCTTAGATGAGAAGTGAAATGTCTTCAAGCAACTTAAAGAAGTCCAGACGCTTTTCTTTCCAAGCTCCTTAGACTACGTTGACCTGGATGACTGAGAACCTTCACAGACATAAGGGAGACAATATTACCCAATTATCTGTGAACATAAAGTTATATGAGATTAGTGAAAACAAGGAACTGTACAAACAAACTGTACTTACCAGGATAAGTGAAGTTCCCCAAACTGTTTATGCTCAGGTTTGGGTCCTTTTAAACTATTTTCCAAAAAGAACTGCACTTCATTTGTGTCAAATTCTTAATATAATATGCATAATATTAACCTTTTACACTGAAGATATCAAATATATAAAACAAGTGAGGAAGGAAAAAGTAGTGCTGTGCTATAATTATTTATTTGGCATCGATCTGATACCAAGCATGTACAGGGGAAGTTTTGCTGATAACAGTATAAATACTGAAACCTATAAAGGCACCTTATGGAGGGGAAAGCAGTGTGTCATTACTTATGAGCTGAATTCTTACTCTCCAAAATAATTAGTCAACACAAAAAAACACTCTTTAGAACTTTTCGTTTATTTTGAATCTGGGTTTTTTGAGTCCTGAGATGTAGATGTGCCTGTCTATAGTTCTGATACTAATACCAGCATTAATATTGTTTGATATTTGGATCGATCTGCAAACCTCTAGGAAACAGTAGTGGCTGAAAGGGAAGCAAAACTAGTGCAACAAACTAAAGAATTCTGAAGGAGTACTTAAGGTTTTGTGACTCCCATAAACGTTTGGATGCACCTATCTGTTTCCTCAGCACATTTAAGCACTGTGATGAGCACTTAGGTGTTTCTCTTCACTCTCTGACCATAATCATCTCAAACCACGTCAGCTTGGTTGAGGCAAGCTGATCTGATGCAGCATTCCATCTCTCTGTGTCTTGGTCAAAAACACTTTTCAGAGCCTGGAGGAATGTTTCCAGTCGCTGTCTTTTTGAAAAACATGTTTTTTTCCACTGAGCACAAACAGGCGGAGTGTACCTGCACACTAAATCAGCTCTTTAATTTAGTGAGCAAATCTCACATTGTCTGTTCAGAGCCATATGTATGCAAAATGTATGAGGTTCAAAGAGGAAGGAAAAGACATAATGAAAAAAAGAGGATGCACTGTGCCAGAGTTGCAGGGAGAGAGAGAAACAAACTGAGAAAGCCTGGGTTTCACGCTCATCCTCTCAGGTAAAAAAACAAAACAAAACAAAAAAACAGACACCAATCAAGGCATTACCTCACAGCAAACTGGAAGCTGGCCCAGCGAGCCAAAAGAACGGGATCAGCACAGCATGTGTCGGGCACAGCACCTATAACAGAAAACAGAGAGCCAGCTCGCCTTCACACGGCTCTAATCTCAGGTGCTGCCAATCACTGGTGCTGGTGACTCTGTTGAACTTTTCTTCTGCAGCAGAGGGAACTCTTGCTCTTACTTTCCTGGGGCAGTCCTCATTAGAGCCAGTTTCATCATAATGTTTGAAAGTTTCTTCAAGTCCAGTTTTAAAGAAATGATCAAAGTTCTTGAAACTTTTTGGAGGGATTGGCCTTCATGTTTTACAGTAGTGATGGACCTACCTCAGCTAGTCTTTGCTTAACTGGGAGGTTTAGTGGGTTTTGCCATTATGCACTTAATTTAATCCATTCAATGCATTACTGAAAGAGGCATTCCTGTAAACAGTAACTTTTAGAAACTGGAAATGTTAAAAACACAACTTTTGCTTACTGTGCATTATTCTACATGAGTTATTTCATGATTCTTGATGTCTTAAGTACTGTAGGAAGCATTATAATGAAAAAAATATCTTTGCATGGTGTGTCACACAGTGACACACTGTGTGTAATCAAAGCTTGGCAGTTGTTATCAACAGCAAACGTCTCCCATAAAGATATGAGGCTGATATAAAATACTGTCACGGTCAAAGGCCAGTGTGTTTTATTTGAGGCTTTGTTTTGAATTAATATTTACATCTATGAATAATATTCATATTATTTCTATATGACATATTAATTATATTTATCTAGTAATGCAAAGTTTTCTTTCTTGTATTTTTTTGAGTTGTAGTTTTAACTCATTAGTTTGAGTTTTGGTGTCAGTTTGCATTACTGTACTGATGTAGTGTCTGAGATTTCGAATTCTGTTTTTTATTGAGTGCCAGTTCTTATTTTAAGTTCATTATTGTGTGTGTGTGTGTGTGTGTGTGTGTGTGTGTGTGTGTGTGTGTGTGTGTGTGTGTGTGTGTGTGTGTGTGTGTGTGTGTGTGTGTGTGTGGTAGGACCTCAGGAGAACTGCACATATAAATAAATGCCTGCAAACCTTAATTGAAGCAACATTCAGGATTGGTTCACAATTATTTAAAAAGTAGGGGTAGTGTCTGTGTCCTGAATCCAAACTGGGAGCTGGTTCCACAGAACAGAGGCCTGAACACCGAAGGCTCTGCCTCCCATTCTAAAAAGGGAACCAAGGGAACTAATACGAACCACAAGTAAGGCCGAAGTCTGAGAGCAAAGTGCTCTAATGGGTCGATATGGTACTATAAGGTCATTAAGATAAGATGGGTCCTGATTATTCAAGACCTTGTATGTGAGGAGCAGGATTTTAAATTCAATTCTGGATTCAGCCCAGAATCTAGTCCCTGTCAGGACTCTTGCTGCAGTATTTTGGATCAACTGAAGGCTTTTCGGGGAGTTTTTAGGACATCCTGATAATAATGAAGTCCAGCCAAGTAATAAATGCATGAACTAGTTTTTCAGTGTCACTCTGAGACAGGAATATACATAACTACAAACAGCTACGCCAAACCCATATACATTACACATACCCATGTTTCTGCATATTATTATTTGGTCTTATACAGTTCTACACAAAACACAAATGTGGAAATCCAGAAACTTCTCGTGTATCTCTTCAGTTCCAGTCTGTGATCATTGCAGCTTTAAGGTGACTCTTTGTCACTTTTAATTATATATGCTGTCCAATTTGCTGTTGTTCTTTTTTCTTTTCCATTTAGCTTTTCTTTCTGTTCTTCTTTTACTGAAAATTATGTTATTACATGTACAGCAATGCTGTTAATTGAATATTTGATGAAATTTTCTCAAATTTATGTTTATTCCTTGAGAAATATGGAAAAAGAACATAACCTGTTACCGTGACACGCTCAATACTCTCAGCACTGAGAGTGTCCTTCAAAAATGTTATCGTTTTAGCCTTGCAGAATAAAAAATTATGAATTATTAAAAATTTAAGAAACCTCTCAAGTGGAAACAGGTGTTCATAGAAAATGTTTCCCATGTTTCCAGAGAGCAGACATAAAAATGTTCTCTTCAGTTTTAAACAGACAGGCATTATTATTAGTCACTGAGCTTGTAGTGCGCTTTGGTCTGCAGGCCTGTAATGATTGTATCAAATATGGAATTAAGTGTATCTTTTGGGGGGTAAAATGTGCTTAATTATCAGTTCTGGGTGAGCAGAGTGTGAGAAAAACCTGCAGTTTAAGTTCATTTTGTGCAAGTATGATTGATCTTGAGCGGGTACACACATGAAAGTTCCTCAGTCTCCCAGGTAAAAAAAACAAAAAGAGAATTCTTCTCAAGAACAGATGCCTGCAAGTAAAACAGAAACATTGATGCGTGCGTGGGAAATTTTCTGCATCTAGCTTGGAAGCTGTGCTTTGGATATTAGAGTTTCTTCAAAGTGAGCCTGCTGCATCATCTGAAAAGCCAGAATAAGCAAATTACTGACTTTATGAATGCTTCTGTCATGTCTCATATTCAGTCTGCTGCTTTTTCTTTTGCCCTGTAACCACAATCAGATACTCATAACTTGGGACAGAACAAGGACCTTAATTGTGCAGCAAAGCCTTTGTAGACCTATTTCTTTATGAAGTAATTGCATGAGCTTGAAATCCCCGTAGGGTCCTTTGTTTGACATTAGCCTAGTACGTAAATCCATTTTAATCAAGTTCCCGTGGGCTCTTGCTTTAATGTGAGTGTGCAATCTAAAATGTTCATGCTGAGAGAAATATATTTTTCTTCACGAAGTGAAAGAGTCCTTCTGGCACACTTGTTCTTGGAGGTGACCTCAACCTTGGACTAAATGAAGACATGGATAGGCTCAATACAGCGGGAACTCAGCGTAATTGGCAGTCCACAAATATAATCAAACAGTATATGAGCGACTTTGGTCTTTGCGATGCATGGCGCTCCCTTCACCCCACCAGTAAGGAATATACTTTTTTCTCACATGTCCATCACTCCTACTCTCGTCTGGATTATTTTTTGGTCAGCAGCTCACTGCTGAACGACATTTCAGACACTGAGATTCACCCTATAGCTGTCAGCGATCATGGTCCTGTATCTTTAACACTAATGCACAAGAATAATACTACGCCAAGAAAAAACTGGAGATTTAATATATCACTACTTAAAGATGAAGACTTTATTAAATATTTAAAAAAAGAGTGGACTTCATATTTGAACTATAATGACACTCCCGAAACATCAGCTTCTGTTCTATGGGAAGCATGGAAAGCTGTGATGAGAGGTAAAATAATTTCTTTCTCATCACATAAAAAGAAAAAAGAAAACAAAAATATTCAGGAATTAGAAAAAAACATCAAATCACTAGAAGAAGCCTACGCGTCCCACCAAGATCAGGAAACATTGAACAAAATACGCAAAACAAAACTAGAATTAAATGAGATAATTGATAAAAAAACAAAATTCTTAGTACAAAGACTACGCCTACAAAATTATGAACATGGTAATAAATCCGGTCAATTTCTAGCAAACCAGCTAAAAATAAATAAAGAAAAAACAACTATATGTGCTGTTCAAGATTCATCTGGGAACACAATATATGATCCGATACAAATAAACAACATTTTCAGGGATTTCTATAAAACGTTGTATTCACCACAAATAAACCCATCTAAAAAAGAAATTGATCAGTTTTTGGACAACATAACTCTTCCAAAATTATTGGACACTCAAGCAATGGCACTGGATTCACCACTGACACCAGGTGAACTCCAGGAAGCCCTGATAAGTATGCACAATAATAAGGCTCCAGGTCCAGATGGCTTTCCTGCAGAATTCTACAAAGAATTCTGGTCGATTCTAGCACCAGTTTTCTACAGAACGTTGTTGGAAATTAAAGAAAAGGGCAGACTTCCATCAAATATGAATTCTGCAAACATTAATCTCCTGCTAAAACCAGGCAAAGACCCTGTATATCCCTCAAGCTATCGTCCAATATCCCTTATAAATGTAGACTTTAAAATAATCTGCAAAGCTCTCTCAAAGAGACTGGAGAAAATAACCCCCCTCTTAATTCATCCTGACCAAACTGGTTTCATAAAAGGTAGGCACTCATCAACAAATACACGTAGATTACTTAATTTGATAGACTACTCATACAGTAAAAACCTAGAAACTACAATATTCTCTTTAGACGCAGAAAAAGCATTTGACAGAGTTAACTGGAAATTTCTATTTGCAACTTTACACAAATTTGGTTTTGGATCCTCTTTCATAAACTGGTTAAAAATATTATATAATTCCCCAACAGCTTGTGTCAGAACAAATGACCAGACATCCTCCAGCTTCTGTCTCTTGAGGGGCACCAGGCAGGGATGCCCACTCTCCCCTTCACTGTTTGCAATTTTTATTGAACCACTAGCAGCAGCAATTAGACAGAATTCAGTAATTAAGGGCATAAAATGCAAGAACGTGGAACATAAAATCAGCCTTTATGCGGATGATGTGTTACTCTTTCTCCAAAATTCACAAACCAATATCTCTGGGGTGATTGAATTGATAAACTCTTTTGCAAGAATATCAGATTACTCAATTAACTGGTCAAAATCTACAGTTCTACCGATTAATTGCTCCTTCCATAATTCCTCTTCTACACCACTGCAATCGGGAAATATAAAATATTTAGGTATTAATGTTTCTCCCAAGCTTGCAGATCTAACTAAATTAAACCATATCCCACTTTTAAAGAAGGTAGAAGATGATCTGGCTAGATGGAAATGTCTACCCATATCACTCATGGGAAGGGTTGCCGCTATAAAAATGATGGTCTTACCAAAAATAAATTATTTATTCTCAATGATCCCAACTAAACCGCCACAAGATTGGTTCAGATCTCTAGATTCATGTATGTCCAAATTCCTTTGGAAAAATAAACCCCCACGTATAAGCTTAAAAACACTACAAAAGACAAAGGATAGAGGAGGACTAGAACTGCCTAACTTTCAGCACTACTTCTTAGCCAACAGGCTTCAGTTTATCTCAGGATGGCTAAAACACACCCTCTTAGATGAACCTTGGCCAGATGTAGAACAAGCACTCTGCAATAATCTAGAGATCTCAGACCTACCATTTATCAGCTCAAACATCCAACGACATGAATGCTTTAAAAGCATCAACATCAGCTCTTCTCTGACAGCATGGTGGGAGTTTCTAAAATTGACGGCGTCTTCATTAATCCCATGCAAACGTACACCTATCTGGAACAACCCTGACATATTACAAAACAATAATATGATAAACTTTTCAGATTGGAGTGATAAAGGAATCAAATATTTAGAACATATACTAGAAGGAACAGAATTTATTTCATTTGACGGACTAGTTACACAATATGGGATCAACAAGAAAAGATTTTTAGAATATCAACAAATTAAATCCATAGTAAAAAAGAAATTTAAACCGGGTCAAGTTGAACTACAAACACCACCAAGTGTGGTTCAATTTCTTACTCTTAAAACCCCCAAATTACTATCCAAAATATACAGAATGCTTTCTAAAACAGATGAATCAATATCACTTCCTATTGCAAAATGGGAAGCGGATTTATCAGTTAACTTAGACCTAAACTTCTGGTCTCAGATTTGCTTAAAAACCTTTCATCTAATTAGAAATCCCAGTCTTCAATTAATTCAATACAAAATATTACATAGAGTACACTATACAGGTCATCGGATGTTCAAGATGGGCTTTACGTCTACCAACAACTGCTCACACTGCCAAACCAATTCACCGGACAATTATATCCACGCTCTTTGGTTCTGTCCACCAGTTCAGAAGTTTTGGCGCGAGATATGTGAAGACTTATCGAAGTGTCTGAAATGTAACATTCCAACTTCCCCCTTAGTGTGTTTGTTGGGCAGCTTAGATAATGTCACTTCAGAAAAGAATATCGCCCATATGGTTTTCACTGCCCTATGCATAGCCAAGAAAACAGTCCTCATGAACTGGAAAAATAAAAATAATCTTAATTCTAACCAATATAGAAATTATCTATTAGATTACATTAGTCTTGATACAGCCTCTGCCACCACATCAGATCAATTGCTCTGGGCTCCTTTGATCAGCTCCATCACCTAGTGGGGGTGGGGGGTCATAGTTTGGTCCCGCCTTCACTGTTGTGATTGGTGTGGGGGTAGGGACAGGCTTAGGGCGTCGGGGGGTTCCCCGGAGGCATCTTCCTTGGGGGGCTCAACCCGGGGTAGCGGTCATGTCCGGTTAGGGGCTCTGTTGGCTCTCCGGTGACTGTTTCCTCGCGGCTGCGTGCAGCGGGGCTAGGGGAGGGTCTGTGCTGACGGACGTGGGTTACTGACCTGGTAGCCTGGCTGGCCCTGGGTGGGTCCGGGATGGGCGTGAGGTTCTGGGGGCGCTCCGTCTCTGGGCTGGGACCCGGACCGGGCCTCGGGGGCTTGGGTCCTGGTTGGTGTGTTGCCGGGGTTGTGGGCGGGTGGGTGCATGGGGGCCCAGCCCTGGAGCAGGGTGCCGCCGGTGCGTCGAGCCACCTGGGGGGCTCTTCAACTGGTGGGGGAGATTGTCACATCTTGCAGGAGCTTTCCTCTCCTCAGGAGCTGCCTCTGCAGGAGGGGGAGATACAGGAGAGGTGGAGGAAGATCTCAGCCTGGGTGTTTATTGTCTTATGTAGTCTGGAAGATGAGTGGATGGTGGGGTGGGTGCAGTTTTCTCTGTGGTGGGGTTGGGTGGACTGTCCCGGGCTCTGTGGGGCCGGGCGGCGCTGCTGCACTGGGCCCGGTCTGGATGGGCCTGGGCCCCCTTTCCCTGGCGGGTCGCGGAGTATGGGGGTGCCTACTGGGGTCAGCGGGGGAGCTGGCCCCAGGGAGGGGTTACCTGCCCCTCCCTTCCTTCCCTCCCCATCTCCAGCTGCCTCCCTCTTCCCGCTCCACCACAACCACCCACACATGCAGGGCCTTGGAGTAGGGGTATGTCACCAGGGTGCAGAGGAGGCTACCCCCCCCCCCCCCCCCCCCGCCCCTCTGTCCCCTTCTGGCTGCCTCTGCCTCAATTTTATCCCACAACTTAGACATTCACATTACTCACACTCTCATTACACATACATATAGGATCTTGGGGGTGGGCACGATACACGGAGTCCAAAGTACCATCAGGGTGTACACCCCACCCCTGGCATCGTTGCCCACCTCTCAATTTTAAATACACGTAGACATTGAGGGCTAGCAGGAGGGACCATGCGCTTACCTGCTGCTCTCTGGCAGGTAGCTCCAAGCCCTCCTGGGTTTTAAATGCACCTTAGAACACACATGCATCAACATTACAATGAGCGGGTGGAGGGAGGTTCGGAGTCTTCTCTCACCCCCGTTCTCTGCGACCTGCTGGAGCAGGGGGGCTAGGACTAGGAGGAGGAGTTGGCCGTCCAACTGCGGTCTGGAGTGTGGAGCCTTCCTGCTGCTGCGGAGTCGGGGCGGTCTGCCTCCCCCCACCGCAGGAAAAAGGGAAACACCACCTGGGTCTGGGTGCAGTTCCCCCCTCCAGGGGCGGGGGCACCTAGACCCGGTTTGTAGAGTACGCTTGGGGAGTGTGATCGTGTGTACAACGTCTCTTTATGTCTGTCTCCACGTTGGTTGAGTGTGGAGTAAGTGCATATGAGAGCATGAGGGTGGGAATGGATGTTTGTATCTGTGTGTGCCTGTATGTCTGTGTCTATATGTCAGGTTGGGTGTCAGGCGCCACCTCTCTGGGGACATCTCAGGCCCTCCAAGGTTTGGAGGCCTATCTCCCCCTACCACCACTTCCCCTGCCAGTGGCGGACCCCTCAGACATCGGTGCGTTGGTGGTTCTTTGTGTCCGGGGATGGGCGTCCAGGTACACACCGGCTCACTCCTTGGCGGCCGCTTATCGGGGCCTGGAGCCTGGGGCTCGCTCGGGCCACTTCGGAGGTGGGGTGCCCCCGGCCTCTCGGCCTGGGGCTCGGTCACTCAGGCGCAGCTGGCTGCCGGCGGAGCTCACGGGCGCGTCACTGCAACTCCCCCTGGCTTCTGCTCCGCGGCTGCTGAGTGAGCCCTCATCTGGGACTCTCCTCAGCTCTTTCCGGGACAGTGGCGCAGCTGCCCCTCTGTTGGTCTTCCTTGGTCTCTTGTGTTCTGGGGGCCTCTGGATGTCTGGAGTTTTGATCTCCTCCACACCTGCTTCACGCCCTGGAGGACGGGGCTGTGGCCCCCCCACACCCTCTAGCAGATTATTACATGAAGGAACCTTTTAAAAAAACAAAAAACAAGCGCGTCCATGCTCACAGGTGTACACACGGGTGATCACACCCACAAACTACACCCTTTTTGGCTCCTACCTCAAAGCACACTGTGTTCTGTTGATCTTATGTGCTGCACAATAATGTTTAACATTTAGTATTTACTGTCATATTCCCATATATCATTGTGATGTTGTTTATTCTATTACTCTTGTTCTCTTCTGCTTGTTTTCTTTTTTCTTTCTCAGCAGGTGATCCAGGTGATTGATATATGCATTTTTTTTTTCTCTGCCCGTTCTGTTGGTTTTTGTCTTTTGCCCTTCTCCCCCGTCCCTCTTCTCAGCTGTTTCTCTTTCCCTCTTTCTTTCTCCCTTTCTTTCCCCCAGTCAAGTCTGTCCCGTATTCAGTAAGTGAAAATAAAATAAACAATAAAAGGTGAATCAAATGGACCATTACGGCAAGGCTGGGATGGTCAGTTTGGTAAAGTAAATCCGTTGGGCATCTTTCTTTGCCTTTAGACAACAATTCTGATGGCAAAAGAGCCAAACAGGACAGGCACAAAAAAAAAAAAAAAAAAGAAAAAAAAAGAAAGAGTCCTTCTTTGAACTCCTTTCAGATACAACAAAAGATATCATTTGTAGGAACTACAATTAGAGCAGTGATGTTTTCAGGGTAACTTCCGCAGTCGCCACACAGCACAAGGAAATTGGAAAAGTTCAACTAACGGAAAACGATAAATTAAAAATAGATAATCATGTGTATTTGTGTGTTTTAACTGTAACCTGTGTGTGTGGCACATGCAGTTTTGAGCTTCCATTTCCAACATTGTTTTGTGTCTTTTGTTTGGCAGGAAATACGAGTGAAAGTTGACCGCTTCACATCACCTTCACTGCAATACAAGTGTTTAACATATACATGACTAAGGGGATACTTGAGATTGAAAACTACTGATTCTGATGATTACACAAAAAAAAATGTGTTTCATCACACACTGAATTTGAACATTTACTACTTTCATCACCTTTTACAAAATCTGACAGAAAGATTCTGACCTGTACATTTTAGTGAACATGCGCAGTGCTCAGGTACAGTTAAGTGTGAGGCTCACTTGAATAGATTTACTTGGTTTGGTTCACTTGGATTTCAAGTCTTCTTCTTTAACATCAGCTCAAGTTAAAGTGTTGAACAGAATAATTCTGTAAGGCATGCAGAGGACCCTGTGCTGCAAAAACTACTAAAATAGCTTAACATAACAATACTTCCAAAAGTCTTCTCTTCACTTTTAAATGAAGGGTGTAGTTTGGAGAACAGGCAGACCTATCAAACTATCTTGTCCGATGTTTGGGACAATAGAAAAACCATGTGTGGATACATGATTAAGGCCCCATTGAGTGACGAGTGAATGTCACTCGATACAATGTTCTTTGATCAAATGTTTTGAGTTTTTGTATCCTTTATTTATTTATTTGCATCTGGTTCATTCTTTGTTTCAGTTTAACTTCCATAGTGTTCCATTGTGTTTTACTGTCAATTCTCCATTTCTGTGTTGTTTCCGTGTTAACTTGCTTCCTGTTTTATTCTGACAGTGATGTATGCAACAATTTGTAATTACTTTTACTTCCCTTGCCTCGGACCTGATCTTTTTTTTGTGTGCCCTCAATTTGTGTACCCTGAGATATGTGATCTTTTTTATTTAGTCCTACGTTCAGATCTGCAAAACTTTAAGACACACAGTGTTTCTTGACCCATACGAGCAGCACCTCAGCCAACCTGAATCGCATAAACTGATCTCTCAAATATGTCTGTTGTGATCGTACCACATATATTAAACCTTTTAGTTTTGAAACATATAATGGCGCTGGCACGGCTGGCAGCCTTAACCCAATTTCCCTCGGGATGAATAAAGTATGATCAATCAATCAATTTAGCTGTGTAGTATAAAATGAGTTATAATTTGGAGTAAAACTGTCACTCAGCAGTAAGAATATAATAGCGAAACTACATCCAAAAGAGTCTCCATGCTGACTATTTGTTTTTGCCTTCAAGTCCAATAAGCCTTTGCAACAAGCATTTCAATAACGCTCTTTCGCAACAATGAGACTGGGTTTTGTGGTGGCAGTGGGGATGGTATGCTTAGTGAATTGTTCTTGTTACACTTGTATAACTTCAATTATATTTATAGACAGGAAAGAAAATCTAATTAAAATGCATTTATCCATTAATACGCTTTAATCCATTACTGCCCTAACTTGATATCTATGTCAAAAAAAAATGAAGCAACAGTTTTTCCTGCGTTTGTTTTTTCAAATGTCTCTCACTTGTTGCAAAATGACTCATCAACTCCTGGAGGTGCAATTAAAGTACCCCACATTTTTAGCTGAGACTTGAGGTGTGACCTGGGTTTAGATGGTACTCAGGGAACAGATATACTAGGCTATAAACAGTAATATACAATACGATGATGTGTTATTTCCTTTTGACATACAATAAACAGAAGCTTGTATTTCAGCCCCAGGTAAGGAAGCTATTTCATACCCCCCTGTATCAGTGCTGACAACCATTTCATAGTTTCACACATATCAGTAGGTGGGTCAGATATTTTCTCATGCTGCTGGGGGTGATTTTTATTTTTTTTTAATAATCCTAAAGCCGCCTTGCGACAGACTGGTGACCTGTCCAGGGTGTACCCCGCCTCTCGCCCTATGACAGCTGGGATAGGCTCCAGCGCCCCCCGTGACCCTGAAAAGGAGAAGCGGAAGTGAATGGATGGATGGAATCCTAAAGCCCTTTTACAACAAAGAGACCTTCTTTTTCTTTGGCCCCTATACTGAGAAAGAATGAAGTGCACCAGGTGGTTACAGTATCCTGTGGAGGGGGCTTCACATCAAAGCCAGCAGGTTCTGTAGCTTTGACTCATACTCTGTACTTCGATGAGTGACCACATATTTCAGTCCATCTAAGTCTGTGCTTACAGCAGTTCTGTCCTCTCTTATTCACCGCCAACAGGGCCTTCCTTTGTCAAATGATGACTTCTACTGACTCATAAAATTAATTATTGATCTCAGAGTTAACTCAGCGTGGATACGAGGTAATTGTTGGCTGCTTTTAGCTGAACTTTGTGGGCATAGTGTGGTATTGAAGCAAATATAATAACACTTTAATGAATATTTGACCAGATCAAAGCTTTATTATTTGCTAAATCACCCATCCTGAACTGTCATTACCTAAGTTACATTTTTTAGGTCACAAACTCGAGAACTTGTGACGTTTGAATCCAGCAGAAAAAATCCCATCTGAGCTGAACTTTGATCCAAACTGGATCTGACAGAATGAAGTGGTTTTGAGTAAGCCTTTATCCAAGTCCTCTGCAGAGAATGGCAGCAAGAAAATGAAAAGGAATGATGGTTTTAAAAACTCAGACTTCAGCCCACTGAACACCCACAGATGCTGAGCAAACATGTTGGTTAACTATATGTATCACATCCTCTAACCCAAAAGCACACGCTTAATGTTTAGAAGCATACAAAGTGTCTTCAGGGGAAGGTGCTTCAGTATTTCGGCAATACATAATAAAATATATTAAAAAATACACATATCCACCCGTGACATTATCCATTTATCTATGTTGTTTCTAGTTTCCTGCTGTGAAACCTCAAGCTGAGGTCATTGCCATAATGACTTTTCAGTCGAGGCATTAAAGAATATGCTTTTTGGCTATACTAAATGGAAGTCTTCATAATAAATAAGACTTGAAAGTAGTGGCCATGAACTCTACGAGAAAGCAGTGGAGACATTTTTTTTAAATTGATTTTTATTCTTTTCTTTCCATTTTGGATTACAGGAATAACCTCCTGCTGACCATAGGAGAGAAATCAGGCAGAACTGATGACATCAACCAACCTACGGCTCCTATTGTGTTTTATTGTAGTTTTATAATACTTTTAATAGCACTAGTCATGTGCAGCAAGTTTTTAAAAGCTTACAATTTAACTATAGTTCATGGGCTCACCTTTTTCCAGACGCCATATATTTGAATGCTTCAGAAAAGAATCACTCCGGGACTAACTATACAAACAAATTCAGCGGGTGCACTGTTCAGGACTTTTTTTATAGCGAGTCATCGAAGCCAGAGGGCAGCGTATTAATGACTAACCTCGTGTAATAAATGAATCATCTCAGGGGTTTTCTCACTGAAGTTTGGTCCATTTGCAGTATCTTTTTCCTGCCAATGATTGCTTTAATCCCTGTCCTCACATTTTTATTGAGGGGAAACAATTATGTTTATCCTCCATCTTCCCTCATCTGTTTATACATTATCCTAATCATTGGTAGCCACCAGTTAGCACGCCATTATATGCTAGCTAGCCCAACTTCAGTGACCCTACAAACATCGCTGCTATTTAGTTTTCTCTCTTCATTTATGTCCAAAAAGCAGATAGCAGAACCGTACGTCCTGGTTCCTAAGAAATCCCTGAGTCAGAACATGGTGTATCATCTTTAGACAGAAACTAGAACGCTAACTTCCTGCTACATCTTTGTCTGTCTTTTTCATGGATGCCTGGATGTTAAGCAGGATTGTAATACCTGGGAGAGCGGCCACTCTGATTATTTTATTGGAGATTTTAACTCTCAGTGATACCACAGTGTTTGTTTGAGTTTGGGAATCGAAGAAGAGTTTGGACTGGAAATGGCTAATGATGTTAGACTCAACCACTGTACATTGTACCTGAAATATCAAACATAGCTACACAAGGAACTGGGATGGAATGGTATGTGTATCAGTATAAAAAAATCCTAGTTGAGGCAGATTTAAGAACTTAATGTAGACATGAATAATTTAAATAAAAGATTTAACTTTATACAAAATCTGTCACTTCTGGGTACTTTAATTCTACTCACTCCTCATTAAGTCTGCAAAATGTTTTTTTACGAGCAGCCCCTCAGATATATCATATGGACCTTGATTTTCAACCTCCTGTCTGGGAAGTTGTATTCTAAAGGATGACAAAACCGTATGAGTAAAAAATTATGACAGCTGCACTGGTTGCTGTAAAGCTGTGTCTTGTGTTTTATACCATGAATCATCTTTTAGCTAACTTCAGCAATCCAGTGGGAAGAGGAACCAAAAGCAGGACAAAAGAGGGTGAGTAAGAGTTCAAAATCCAAGTCTTAAAGTTGAGGTCAT
The DNA here is from genome assembly GCF_057382185.1 of Mchenga conophoros. NCBI lineage: Eukaryota > Metazoa > Chordata > Actinopteri > Cichliformes > Cichlidae > Mchenga > Mchenga conophoros. The sequence goes on from NC_140541.1 coordinate 34,300,474, forward strand.
ACGCAGGCGGTCGGGCGGTCTAGCAAAGAAAGCCAGCAGTGTCATGGCCGTGGTTTAAAACCTTGTTTCCTGTTTTGAATCCTTAGTTAATATAGGAGTTACTATTTGGGTTTTCCTGTCACTCCTCTGTGTAAAGTTTCGGTTTTTGTGTTCATTGTAATGTTTGGATTCCTGATTTGACTTTTCTGTTACTGTAGTCAAAGCTCTGGTTATACTGTGCCTCCTTTTTTTTTTTTTTTTTTTTTTGCCTGTCCCGTTTGGCTCTTTTGCCATCAGAATTATTGTCTAAAGGCAAAGAAAGATGCCCAACGGATTTACTTTACCAAATTGACCATCCCAGCCTTGCCATAATGGTCCATTTGATTCACCTTTTATTGTTTCTTTTATTTTCACTTGCTGAATACGGGACAGACTTGACTGGAGGAAAGAAGGGGAGAAAGAAAGAGGGAAAGAGAAACAGCTGAGAAGAGGGACGGGGGAGAAGGGCAAAAGACAAAAACCAACAGAACGGGCAGAGAAAAAAAAAAAAAAGAAAAGAAAAAAAATGCATATATCAATCACCTGGATCACCTGCTGAGAAAGAAAAAAGAAAACAAGCAGAAGAGAACAAGAGTAATAGAATAAACAACATCACAATGATATATGGGAATATGACAGTAAATACTAAATATTAAACATTATTGTGCAGCGCATAAGATCAACAGAACACAGTGTGCTTTGAGGTAGGAGCCAAAAAGGGTGTAGTTTGTGGGTGTGATCACCCGTGTGTACACCTGTGAGCATGGACGCGCTTGTTTTGTTTTTTTTTCATGTAATGATCTGCTAGAGGGTGTGGGGGGGCCACAGCCCCGTCCTCCAGGGCATGAAGCAGGTATGGAGGAGATCAAAACTCCAGACATCCAGAGGCCCCCAGAACACAAGAGACCAAGGAAGACCAACAGAGGGGCAGCCGCGCCACTGTCCCAGAAAGAGCTGAGGAGAGTCCCAGATGAGGGTTCACTCAGCAGCCGCGGAGCAGAAGCCAGGGGGAGTTGCAGTGACGCGCCCGTGAGCTCCGCCGGCAGCCAGCTGTGCCTGAGTGACTGAGCCCCAGGCCGAGAGGAGGGAGATAGACCTCTAAAAAAGATCACATATCTCAGGGTACACAAATTGAGGGCACACAAAAAAAAAGATCAGGTCCGAGGCAAGGGAAGTAAAAGTAATTACAAATTGTTGCATACATCACTGTCAGAATAAAACAGGAAGCAAGTTAACACGGAAACAACACAGAAATGGAGAATTGACAGTAAAACACAATGGAACACTATGGAAGTTAAACTGAAACAAAGAATGAACCAGATGCAAATAAATAAATAAAGGATACAAAAACTCAAAACATTTGATCAAAGAACATTGTATCGAGTGACATTCACTCGTCACTCAATGGGGCCTTAATCATGTATCCACACATGGTTTTTCTATTGTCCCAAACATCGGACAAGATAGTTTGATAGGTCTGCCTGTTCTCCAAACTACACCCTTCATTTAAAAGTGAAGAGAAGACTTTTGGAAGTATTGTTATGTTAAGCTATTTTAGTAGTTTTTGCAGCACAGGGTCCTCTGCATGCCTTACAGAATTATTCTGTTCAACACTTTAACTTGAGCTGATGTTAAAGAAGAAGACTTGAAATCCAAGTGAACCAAACCAAGTAAATCTATTCAAGTGAGCCTCACACTTAACTGTACCTGAGCACTGCGCATGTTCACTAAAATGTACAGGTCAGAATCTTTCTGTCAGATTTTGTAAAAGGTGATGAAAGTAGTAAATGTTCAAATTCAGTGTGTGATGAAACACATTTTTTTTTTTGTGTAATCATCAGAATCAGTAGTTTTCAATCTCAAGTATCCCCTTAGTCATGTATATGTTAAACACTTGTATTGCAGTGAAGGTGATGTGAAGCGGTCAACTTTCACTCGTATTTCCTGCCAAACAAAAGACACAAAACAATGTTGGAAATGGAAGCTCAAAACTGCATGTGCCACACACACAGGTTACAGTTAAAACACACAAATACACATGATTATCTATTTTTAATTAATCGTTTTCCGTTAGTTGAACTTTTCCAATTTCCTTGTGCTGTGTGGCGACTGCGGAAGTTACCCTGAAAACATCACTGCTCTAATTGTAGTTCCTACAAATGATATCTTTTGTTGTATCTGAAAGGAGTTCAAAGAAGGACTCTTTCTTTTTTTTTCTTTTTTTTTTTTTTTTTGCCTGTCCCGTTTGGCTCTTTTGCCATCAGAATTGTTGTCTAAAGGCAAAGAAAGATGCCCAACGGATTTACTTTACCAAACTGACCATCCCAGCCTTGCCGTAATGGTCCATTTGATTCACCTTTTATTGTTTATTTTATTTTCACTTACTGAATACGGGACAGACTTGACTGGGGGAAAGAAGGGGAGAAAGAAAGAGGGAAAGAGAAACAGCTGAGAAGAGGGACGGGGGAGAAGGGCAAAAGACAAAAACCAACAGAACGGGCAGAGAAAAAAAATGCATATATCAATCACCTGGATCACCTGCTGAGAAAGAAAAAAGAAAGCAAGCAGAAGAGAACAAGAGTAATAGAATAAACAACATCACAATGATATATGGGAATATGACAGTAAATACTAAATGTTAAACATTATTGTGCAGCACATAAGATCAACAGAACACAGTGTGCTTTGAGGTAGGAGCCAAAAAGGGTGTAGTTTGTGGGTGTGATCACCCGTGTGTACACCTGTGAGCATGGATGCGCTTGTTTTTTGTTTTTTTAAAAGGTTCCTTCATGTAATAATCTGCTAGAGGGTGTGGGGGGGCCACAGCCCCGTCCTCCAGGGCGTGAAGCAGGTGTGGAGGAGATCAAAACTCCAGACATCCAGAGGCCCCCAGAACACAAGAGACCAAGGAAGACCAACAGAGGGGCAGCTGCGCCACTGTCCCGGAAAGAGCTGAGGAGAGTCCCAGATGAGGGCTCACTCAGCAGCCGCGGAGCAGAAGCCAGGGGGAGTTGCAGTGACGCGCCCGTGAGCTCCGCCGGCAGCCAGCTGCGCCTGAGTGACCGAGCCCCAGGCCGAGAGGCCGGGGGCACCCCACCTCCGAAGTGGCCCGAGCGAGCCCCAGGCTCCAGGCCCCGATAAGCGGCCGCCAAGGAGTGAGCCGGTGTGTACCTGGACGCCCATCCCCGGACACAAAGAACCACCAACGCACCGATGTCTGAGGGGGTCCGCCACTGGCAGGGGAAGTGGTGGTAGGGGGAGATAGGCCTCCAAACCTTGGAGGGCCTGAGATGTCCCCAGAGAGGTGGCGTCTGATACCCAACCTGACATATAGACACAGACATACAGGCACACACAGATACAAACATCCATTCCCACCCTCATGCTCTCATATGCACTTACTCCACACTCAACCAACGTGGAGACAGACATAAAGAGACGCTGTACACACGATCACACTCCCCAAGCGTACTCTACAAACCGGGTCTAGGTACCCTTGCCCCTGGAGGGGGAACTGCACCCAGACCCAGGTGGTGTTACCCTTTTCCCTGCTGTGCCTCCTGCTGTTTTACTTTATAGTTTCTAGTTATGAGTTTTAGTATTTGTGTTCTGGTTCATGACTATTTTTAGTATTTAGCAGGACCTGCCTCTCCGGTATTTGCATCTTGGTCTCCTTTTATTTTCTTGTCTTGTACTTGTTATGTATGCTCTGTATTCATGTCTCCTTTAGTTATTTCCTGATTTCTTTGAGGATTTGTTTTATTTCAGGTCCTGTGTTTCCTTTTTTCCTGTTGAGTTGTCTAATTTTGCTCCTTTTATTTTCTTCTTTTTGTATCCACTTTTACTTCGTGTTTTCGACTTTGTTACTTTCCGTACTTTTACATGAGCCACATTAAAGATTTATGTTTGTTAAGTTCTCATATAAATACTTTAACATTGTTATCCATCCCTTATTTATTCCATAATTATTCCAGCATCTTGTTGTCTACACTATTAAACAATCTGGAAACATGCTATACATGCTGTTATTGTTCATAGTATCTGTCTATTCTGTTAAGTACATTGAGGGTCATTTCTGTATTCATATACTTGGTGAATAAAGTTTATTCTTATTATGCAGACAGATACAGCAAAATAAACAACTGTACATTTAATTTTTGTAAAATGTTACTTCATCACTTAATTCCTTTTGTAAATATACTCTAAACAAAGTATAAAAAATGTGAAATCCTGAAATTATATTCATCTTCAGACAGATATCCAGACAGTCCTTGAGAACAAAGCACAATGTCAGCCTTTCATCCTTTCATCTGCTAATGTCAGAGTTCTTCTTTGACACATTGTTCCAAGTGAGAAATATTGAGGTCATGATATCGTGGGAAAATTAGCATAAAGAAAATTCCATCAGAGCTTTCCTCCAGATTTGACCATGTGACTTTTACTTTCTTTCATTCTTAAACTTTCCACACAGAACGTGGGGGACTACAGAGACATTGCTTCCCCGAACAGAGTGAGTAATGGCTCTGCATGATTAGTCTCAGAGACAGACACATTCTTGTCCACTGACATCCCACACATGTGAACAAATGCACAAAGCAACCACCACACTGGCTACGTACCAAGACTGTGGACTGTTCACTCGGGTTTTTCTGCCTTCAGGGCTCATTTTCTAAAAACAAGAGTGTATCTGCCAATGGCTTAAGATAACTCGCCTTTTATTTTCCCAGTGTGGTTTCTTTTGTTTCGGGAACCTTAGAAGTGAATATCATCATCAAGACTGAATGGGCGTCTCTTTATTGCATCTTCACTACAATAAATCCGACTGTTTGTTTGTGTGGTCTCCAAAGTAAGTCAACAAATGTATCGTATTTCTGACAGTAAAGAATTGTCTACTGTAGGTTAGGAGATACGGCTAAACTGTAACAAAACATTGAATATATGTAGTTCTTCTGAAATACGAGGCTTTAATAATAGTACTGACATTATAATATGTTTTAAAACTTATATATGTGCAAAATACTGCACTGGCACATGTTGATTGCAGAAATGAAAACACAGAAATGATAAAAAAAAAAGTTTAAGGAAATGATGTGGCATTGTGGCTGGAATATCATTCAACAGACATGGAACCATGTGAGTCATTCATCACTGGGGAAACTATTTTGAAAGCACAGAAGTGTAAATATAGTTTCCCGGTCTTTCTGACTGGAAGAAACTGGACGTCAGCAACTCTGTCCACTGGGAAAAGTGAGATCGATTAGCTAAATCCACAGAGAAAAATTAAAAAATGTAAAAATGACTATGTAAGAAACATGAAATATTTTAACAAAACAGTCACAGCCGAGCTCAACAAACTAAACTGAAATTGAAACCCCACTTTTCATGGGAAAATGCAGCTTTAGCTTTGGTTTTGTAATCAATTTCCATCAACCGATCTGAAACAAGAGTAGAGGCGGGTATATTGCTCCATATGGGATTACTCAGCCAGGCAACTTCTAAAACAACGTGCAACAACTTCTCTGAACATTTGTTAATAAAGGTCAAGTGATGGTGGTGATAGCTGTCTGATTATATATATATATATATATCTGATTATATAGATAGCTGTCTGATATATATATATATATATATATATATATTCGGAATATATATATATATATATATATATATTCGGAATATATATATATATATATATATATATTAGCAGCTGGATAGCGTAGTGGTTAAACTACACGCCTTTGGAACAGAGGATCGCAAGTTCGATTCCTGCCTGGGGCGTCTGTATCCAGTAAGGGTCCTAAGGCTAGACCCCCTATGCTAAGCAAGCCTACCGCAGACATGAGCGAGACAGATAAATATGAAGGCATGCCGGCTCGGACGTCGCCCGGATCAACAAGGTCCGCGTCAGGTGTTGAGGAACCAGGGCACCCTGACGAAAAGTGGGCTACTGGAACAAGAAGGCATCGGTGGGCAAGGGACGAAAACAGGGCGTTGTTGGAATGCTACTACGCAAGTAACCCCGGCGGAAGGGGCTACATGAATAGGATGAGGGACCTATGGATTCTTCGATACCCAACATCCACAATGACGGCGAAACAACTAGTAGCTCAGTGTTCCAACATTCGAAAGAAGGGACTGCTCTCACAGCTAGAGATTGACGAGGTACAACACAAATGCTACGGCAAGGAGGAGTCAGGACGCCAGGTCAGGGGGGAGATATCATCACCCCCACCCGAGATTGGGTACATAGCCCCAAGTGCGATAGGAGAAGGATCGTTGAGTGCGAGAGGAACTGACCTGAAAAATAGGATCATGGCCAAGCTTGAAACCTGGATCCCCCGTAGCCGGTTACCAAGATTACGCGAAGTACCCTCAGAAGGTCTGCTAGATGATGTTAATGCAGCACTACGGACAATACCTACAACCACGGTTACCGACACTAACAAGCTGATCTACAATACGGCAGCAGTGATCAGTGAGATGCTTGGCTACAAGTTGAACAGCCACAAGGGGCAGTACCCTCCATGGAGAAGGAGGCTAGAGGGCAAGATCAAAGTAGCACGGAGGGAGGTTAGCCAACTAACGGAGTTGCAGAAAGGTGCGACAAAGAAGGTGCATAAGAAATACAGCAAGCTGTCCATACCTGAGGCCTTGGAAACTGCCAAGCAAAGACTCACAGCCTTGGCCAGCCGCTTGAGGAGGTACACCAGAGAGATAGAAGGCAGGAGAATAAACCAGCTGTTCTCCACAGAACCAGCAAAGGTGTACTCTCAGTGGCAAGGGAACAATAAGAGAACAGCACCACCAAGGCTGGAGACGGAGCAATACTGGAAGAGCATATGGGAGAAGGATGCAACCCATAACGGCAATGCTCAGTGGCTAGAGGATCTGAGGGCAGACCACAGCGACCTCCCTGAACAGGGTCCAGTAACCATCACAGTGGCAGATATCCAAGAAAGGGTCTCCAGTATGAAGAGTTGGACAGCACCAGGGCCCGACATGGTTCACACCTACTGGCTGAAGAAGCTGACTGCACTCCACGAGCGTCTGGCAGCACAAATGAACCAGCTGCTAGTTAACGAAAGACACCCGGAATGGCTAACTGAAGGCCGGACGGTCCTGATCCCCAAGGACCCCAAGAAGGGACCGGTCCCCTCCAACTACCGACCAATAACCTGCCTCAGTACTACATGGAAGCTCCTGTCAGGTATCATATCGGCTAAGATGAACAGGCACATGGGTCAATACATGAGCGGGACACAGAAAGGAATTGGCAAGAATACCAGAGGTGCAAAACACCAGCTACTGGTAGACAGAACAGTCAGCCGAGACTGCAAGACCAGACTGACCAACCTGTGCACTGCCTGGATTGATTACAAGAAGGCCTATGACTCAATGCCCCACAGCTGGATACTGGAATGCCTAGAATTGTACAAGATCAATGGGACCCTAAGAGCCTTCATCAGGAACTCAATGGGGATGTGGCGTACAACACTAGAGGCCAACTCCAAGCCCATAGCACAAGTTACCATCAAGTGCGGGATCTACCAAGGAGATGCTCTGTCCCCACTGCTGTTCTGCATAGGCCTGAACCCCCTCAGTGAGATCATTAACAAGACTGGCTACGGATACCGACTACGGAACGGAGCAGTTGTCAGCCACCTCCTGTACATGGATGACATCAAGCTGTATGCCAAGAGTGAACGAGACATCGATTCACTGATCCACACTACCAGGCTATACAGCAATGACATTGGAATGTCGTTCGGACTGGAGAAGTGTAGTCGGATGGTATCAAAGAGAGGCAAGGTAGTCAGAACTGAGGGGATTGAACTACCAGAAGGCAACATTGCAGACATAGAGGACAGTTACAAGTACCTGGGGATCCCGCAGGCAAATGGGAACCATGAAGAGGCCGCTAGAAAGGCTGCAACCACCAAGTACCTGCAGAGGGTCAGGCAAGTCCTGAGGAGTCAGCTGAATGGTAAGAACAAGATCCGGGCCATCAACACGTACGCCCTGCCCGTGATCAGGTACCCTGCTGGGGTAATAGGCTGGCCAAAGGAGGAGATAGAAGCCACTGACATAAAGACAAGAAAGCTCCTTACCATGCATGGAGGGTTTCACCCCAAGTCCAGCACCCTGAGGCTGTACGCTAAGCGGAAGGAAGGGGGCCGGGGACTGGTGAGTGTCAGCACCACAGTCCAGGATGAGACAACGAACATCCAAGAATACATTGGGAAGATGGCCCCAACTGACCGAGTGCTCAGTGAATACCTCAGGCAGCAGAAACCCAAGAAAGAGGATGGAGACGAGGAACCATCATGGAAGGACAGGCCCCTGCACGGTATGTACCACCGGCAGATAGAGGAGGTGGCTGATATCCAGAAATCCTTCCAGTGGCTGGACAAAGCTGGACTGAAAGACAGCACAGAGGCACTAATCATGGCAGCACAAGAACAAGCTCTGAGCACAAGATCCATAGAGGCTGCTGGGGTCTATCACACCAGGCAAGACCCCAGGTGCAGGCTGTGTAAAGATGCCCCAGAGACAATCCAGCACATAACAGCAGGGTGCAAGATGCTAGCAGGCAAGGCATACATGGAACGCCATAACCAAGTAGCCGGCATAGTGTACAGGAACATCTGTGCTGAGTACAACCTGGAAGTCCCGAGGTCAAAATGGGAGATGCCCCCAAGGGTGGTGGAGAATGACCGAGCTAAGATCCTGTGGGACTTCCAGATACAGACGGACAAAATGGTGGTGGCTAACCAACCGGACATAGTGGTGGTAGACAAACAGAAGAAGGCGGCCGTAGTGATCGATGTAGCGGTTCCGAATGACAGCAATATCAGGAAGAAGGAACACGAGAAGCTGGAGAAATACCAAGGGCTCAGAGAAGAGCTCGAGAGGATGTGGAGGGTGAAGGTAACGGTGGTCCCCGTGGTAATCGGAGCACTAGGTGCGGTGACTCCCAAGCTAGGCGAGTGGCTCCAGCAGATCCCGGGAACAACATCGGAAATCTCTGTCCAGAAGAGCGCAGTCCTGGGAACAGCTAAGATACTGCGCAGGACCCTCAAGCTCCCAGGCCTCTGGTAGAGGACCCGAGCTTGAAGGATAAACCGCCCGCAGGGGCGTGCTGGGTGTTTTTTATATATATATATATATATATATATATATATATCGAAGGCCTGAACCCCCTCAGTGAGATCATTAACAAGACTGGCTACGGATACCGACTACGGAACGGAGCAGTTGTCAGCCACCTCCTGTACATGGATGACATCAAGCTGTATGCCAAGAGTGAACGAGACATCGATTCACTGATCCACACTACCAGGCTATACAGCAATGACATTGGAATGTCGTTCGGACTGGAGAAGTGTAGTCGGATGGTAACAAAGAGAGGGAAGGTAGTCAGAACTGAGGGGATTGAACTACCAGAAGGCAACATTGCAGACATAGAGGACAGTTACAAGTACTTGGGGATCCCACAGGCGAATGGGAACCATGAAGAGGCCGCTAGAAAAGCTGCAACCACCAAGTACCTGCAGAGGGTCAGGCAAGTCCTGAGGAGTCAGCTGAATGGTAAGAACAAGATCCAGGCCATCAACACGTACGCCCTGCCCGTGATCAGGTACCCTGCTGGGGTAATAGGCTGGCCAAAGGAGGAGATAGAAGCCACTGACATAAAGACAAGAAAGCTCCTTACCATGCATGGAGGGTTTCACCCCAAGTCCAGCACCCTGAGGCTGTACGCTAAGCGGAAGGAAGGGGGCCGGGGACTGGTGAGTGTCAGCACCACAGTCCAGGATGAGACAACGAACATCCAAGAATACATTGGGAAGATGGCCCCAACTGACCGAGTGCTCAGTGAATACCTCAGGCAGCAGAAACCCAAGAAAGAGGAGGGAGACGAGGAACCATCATGGAAGGACAGGCCCCTGCACGGTATGTACCACCGGCAGATAGAGGAGGTGGCTGATATCCAGAAATCCTACCAGTGGCTGGACAAAGCTGGACTGAAAGACAGCACAGAAGCACTAATCATGGCAGCACAAGAACAAGCTCTGAGCACAAGATCCATAGAGGCTGCTGGGGTCTATCACACCAGGCAAGACCCCAGGTGCAGGCTGTGTAAAGATGCCCCAGAGACAATCCAGCACATAACAGCAGGGTGCAAGATGCTAGCAGGCAAGGCATACATGGAACGCCATAACCAAGTGGCCGGCATAGTGTACAGGAACATCTGTGCCGAGTATAACCTGGAAGTCCCGAGGTCAAAATGGGAGATGCCCCCAAGGGTGGTGGAGAATGACCGAGCTAAGATCCTGTGGGACTTCCAGATACAGACGGACAAAATGGTGGTGGCTAACCAACCGGACATAGTGGTGGTAGACAAACAGAAGAAGACGGCCGTAGTGATCGATGTAGCGGTTCCGAATGACAGCAATATCAGGAAGAAGGAACACGAGAAGCTGGAGAAATACCAAGGGCTCAGAGAAGAGCTCGAGAGGATGTGGAGGGTGAAGGTAACGGTGGTCCCCGTGGTAATCGGAGCACTAGGTGCGGTGACTCCCAAGATAGGCGAGTGGCTCCAGCAGATCCCGGGAATAACATCGGAGATCTCTGTCCAGAAGAGCGCAGTCCTGGGAACAGCTAAGATACTGCGCAGGACCCTCAAGCTCCCAGGCCTCTGGTAGAGGACCCGAGCTTGAAGGATAAACCGCCCGCAGGGGCGTGCTGGGTGTTATATATATATATATATATATATATATATATATATATATATATATATATATAATTATTATTTATTTATTAATTTTTTAACTTTAAAGTTGGGATTTATTTCATATATCCTAACTAACAGATCTATTCAGTGTATCCCAATGTACAACTGGAGCAGACAGGGAGGCCGCTTACGCACAACGTTTGAAGCCCAGTTTACTGATACTATCTCACTGGCACCGATTTCTGTGTGAATGAACAGCTGGCAGCTTTCACAGGCACATGCTGGTATGTCTTGTAAACCAGCCAAGTATGACATAAAGATCTGGTGTGATTGCAACATTCCTGTTGCATATACGCAACTGAAATATATTATACACACTCTTTTAGTGTGGTTGGTTCACGTGCTGTGCCAAAATAAATAAATAAATAATCAGTATTTACATTTTTTTTTACTGTTGTGCAGACCAGCAGATGAACATTGGGCTCTACATTTGGTTCACTAGCTAGTTCCTCACTTGATCTGTCTGCTATTGTTGCTGGTTGTTGTGTATAGTTGGTTTGTGGATATTCTTCTGGTTGGATAGACCTGAGGTCTGTAATCTGAATATCGACTTATCCAGGTAACTTTAGGATTAACCTTGGCTTTTGTATAAAGAAGGTGGTGCACTACTTATAAGGTTACATTGCCATGGTAACATGCTGCAAAACTAACCTCTTTTTTGAACAGGTTATATTCCAGATTAGAGATCAGCAGGTATGAAATCACCATCAACTCACTAACCATGAAAATAGTATCACCGCGCCTGGATGATCCCTCAGTGTCTGTTTTTGAAATATTGTCTAAAGTCTCTGTGTTTCCTCAATGAGCATAATTTTTTTTTATTGTCCTGTTTGCTGAAAACTGTTCTACAGCATTTTCATTGAGCTATAAGCATTAATACAAAACAGGGTACCTACTTGTAGGCTATTTGTGGCTAGGCTAATTTGTGCATGGCCTGTTGTAAGCCTGCATTTATTGATATATTTATTCTTTGCTCTCAAACCACAGAGCGCCACAGAGGCTCCAGCTGAAGGAAGCAAAAATAAAACTGTCTTATGTACATTTAAAAATTAATTTTAATAATGGGTGATAGAGTAATGGGTGATGATAGATCAGGTTCTGAAATAGGACAAACTTTCTTATGACACTAGCTCTTTTTCAGTCTTAAGAGCTTAAAGCAAACACACATTCATACAGCACTTTTTATACTAAACTGCAGTGCTTTTCCTCTTACACACACACAAACACACACACTCTTGTAGCTACCTTGACTGCAGCTGCTGTGGTGCTTTCAGTCTGCATTATGTGCTTAACCTCTTCACCCCCGCCCCCCATGAAATAGTTTTATCTTCCTTTGTGCCGTCGCCGATACAGTTGCCTATAATTGTGACTGGTCAGACACTGCTGGCACCTCCCCATTCATGTGTGTTAACTTACAGAGTTGACAACCACCTTCAAGTGACACTTATCCTGAGTCCAGATAATGGAAAGATACCCGGAGCATGCTGAGCTCTCTTCATAGTAGAAGCCTCAGGGAATAAACCATAAGAATGAGGGTGGGGTTCTAAAAACAAACAAAATGGGGAGGATGCAAACACACTCCTAGTTGCTAAGGAAAAATAAAAGAGCACATGAATGATTCATTTAATGCAACACATCAATCTTTCAATCGATATTAATGAAAATGCATTCACTTGAACCACATGCACAATATGTTTTGAATCTATGTGAAAACACAATGACATTGGTCTATGAAAAAGGAAATAGTCACAGTTTACTAAGGGTGTGTTAATGTCACATAGTCATACAGTTAATAGCATCTCCATAGGGGTTTCACCCTCAACTATCTTGGTTTGTTTTATTTTCATCATTTTATTGTGAAATAAAAAAAATCTTCCACTTTTCCCATTTTGCATCACACACATAAACTTCCACGCAGTCCCTCCAGGGAGCTGACCAAGTCTGACCACGATCCTGCTGCCGGCTGTTTACGAGCTCCATGGGAGCAACTGGGGTTTAGGAGGCTGGCTTGATGGCACCTCAGAGAACCTTTGGGGAGAAGAAACAAATATTAACTTTCCCTGCAAAGATTTTTCCAGCTGTTCTGAGGACTTGAACTATGACCCGCTGTCAAAGTCTTGTTCGGAAAAAAAAGTTTGTCTTGGCGACTGGAGAGAGCTCATAAAGTTTTAGTGGATCAGTCAGTTATGGAACAATGACAATTTACTTTTTGCTTCCTGCTTTCTAAACACTAATGTAATTCAGTTGATCAACTGCAAAATTTACAACACATATTTGTCTAAAAGCCCAACTCTCTAGTCAAGCCTTTGGGTAGTATGAAGTGTTTATGGTTGTAGCATTCAAGTAAATGTCTCCTATGCACAGATTAGTCATTAACACCAGTTTCTCAGGCTTCAGTATTTTCACAAACCATTTCCTTGTTAACAGTTTCCTGAAAGAAAAGCCAGAGAAAGAGTCATGCTGAATCACCTGAGCTCTACATTTGTTCTTTCAGCGATTCAAACTCATTGGTCAGACTTCTGTTCTGATCAAAATCACACCAGTTGCCACCACATTTAAAATAACAGAGTATGTTTTGTCAGTGTTCATGTTTCATGGCATGTTTGAACCTGAATCACAATCATTTCCTGAACCTAATCTAAATAGTTTTACAGTGTAAACCTCACCTGAAAAACAACTGGTGCCTAAACATCCAACGAAAAGCAAGAGTAAGGGGAGGGGGGGGGGGGGGGGAATCAGTGAATCAAAAAGTCACAACAAAGCAAAATAAAAAAGCAAACATAAAACTCATAAACAGGACACAAAGTGTAATCTCCTGGCTGACAAATACACTCTGCTGTCACCTCTCTGTCAACCCTAATATGGATTTTATCACCTCTTTAGAGAAGACCATTTCTCTGTAACCAGTATCGCCATGAGTGGTGCATTAAGGCACCAATACCAAAGAACACCTTGTGCTTATCTATAATGGCCCTGAGGGTGTAAACTATAACAACAAAAAGGAAAAACATAATAGCATTCCAGAAAACACCAAGACATAAAAACACAACATTATTCACTTTACTTGAGAATTAGTTAAAAAAAATAAAAAATTCTTGTTTTTGGCTATTTCTGTTCCTGTGCTACTCTGAGCTATGCCCTGTGAAAGGATGGAAGAGTAAAGGGAATATTTTAACAAAAGACATTAAACAAACTAATGTCTGCAGAAAAAATATTTTTAAACCTGAAAAGAATATTCCATAGCTTAAAAGAAATGTTTCCAGTTTACAGCAGATGAGATGTGGTGTGCAGCAGAGTTCGACTCTCCTTTTGGCCCGAGCCTTTCTGTGTGGGGTTTGTGTGTTCTCCCTGTGTTTGTGTGGGTTCTCTCTGAGGACTCCGGCTTCCTCCCACAGTCCAAAGACATGCTAGACACATGTCAACGTGTTAACTGGTGATTTTAAATTGGGCATAAGTGTGAATGGTTGCCTGTCTCTCTGCGTTAGTTGTACAGTACAGTGCTGTACTGTCTCCCTATAGTAGCTGGGATACGCTCCAGCCCCCCTGCAACCCTGATAAGGATAAGCTGAAGAGAATGGATGGATCCTAAAACAACATAGCATCTTAAGTGTTCACAGCACGGGGCAAACACCTTTAATCTCTGACAGATAAAGAACATCTCCACCAAAGTGTTCTATGTGACAGTCAAAGCACTGATTTTTTATTGTTGTTGACCCCCCAACTGTGACTCAAATCCTCAGCCTTGGCAGCAGTGCAGCCACCTGCATTTAACAAAGTGTGCTTTGTACATAAATCCACTGGGGTATTTAATGCAGTGTAATGAATCCATCCAAGTTATGAACATTTGTGGGGAAAAGAGGCTTGCAGACTGTAATTTCAGGCTATATGAGCCAACTCAAAGCTCAATTACAGCTTGTGTCACCAGAAGAGGCCTGGAGGCGCTGGAAAAAGAAGTGTTTCAGAATCTTTTCAAAGGCTCAGGTACACATTTTCTGCATGAAGCAGACAGCTGAGGCTCTGTAATGCACTTCAGATGAAAATTTCTCATCACAGGGAGATGAATATGTGTCGCATCTTTGCAGCCCTTGAGGAGCTGCAAAGATGCAACCGGCTTGATGCAAGTTCATGATTCCCGAGCGTGTGTGTGAGATGGATTTTCTCCCGCTGTAAAGTTTCTGGCCAACCCTCTTATTACTCTTGTTATGATTACATTTATGTAACATTATTTACTTGAAAAACATGATAAGAGACATAATCAAATATTCCCATCTTCATACAATCCATTTCAATTCTTTGTAAGTGTTATGAGTCAGAGTTTATTCCCTTCTATCGATATATCCCAGGAAATTATTGGGAGTTTCAGTGACGTAGGCAGTGTCTACGGTCTCAGTGTTATCAAACGGAAGTACTCACCCTCCCATACACGTGCACAATCGTGAGCGCGCGCTACAGCACTTCAACTTGTTGAAGTTTCCCCCTGAACTTTACATTCCGCGCGGACCTGCCCCCCGTTCAGCAGCATGCCTCTCTCCAACAAGTGGTGGATTTTGTGCGCAGTTTTGCTCTCCTGCCTGGTCCGTTTTGGGTCTTGCAGAAAAGGTAAGACGAATAAGACAAAGTTTGTATGTGTATATGCATGCGGGTTCTTTTTTAAACTGGCTTTAGTTAGTTCGCAACTTGTTTTTGTTGCTATACGACCGTGCTTTAGGAGAAAGTTCTCCTCGCGAACCTCGTGCGTAAAATACGACTACGCTCAGGGTTTATACATATTCACTTTCTTATATTTATCACTTAAGTTTTATTCCTGTTGAAATACTGCATGGATGTGTTAGGCATTAATGCGTGTTATTGTGTACAGCAGTACAGTCCTGTCCTATATTCATATATTCGTAAAGATTGCAACAAAAAACATTTTAGAAATTACGCGTAAATGTTCAAATGTACTCAATAGAAACTATTGTCATTTTTTTTTATTTACTTTTTTGCTTAAGAAGTATTACGTGTAAAAATCCAGAAAATGTTGAGACGTGACCCCATACTTTAATCAATGTCTTTACTGAGGTCCTGGCAACAACGTTTGTTTTGCTGTGTGTGACCTTTTAAAGTCGAGATGTGGCGTCTGGAGAGGCCAAAGTCCAGAACAAATGCAGTTCTCATACTGGCCACGACCCACACCTGAACCGCTTGGCACCTCCTCTCGTTCTGTCACGTCGCAACAACAGCCTTGCGAGCTGTAATGAGACCGATGAGATTGGATGTCAGATACCCAACAAGCTGTGAAAGGTCTGAGTTGTGGCAGGTCTGGTCCAAAGTGGTGAAGAAAATGTAGCCTAATATTCTGCTTTCACTTCTCCTTTCCTGAAAGCAAATACCGGTTTGGGTGAACTGTAACATTCACTGTATATCTTTAATGTCAGTGTCTGCTTTCTTCCTATCTCTCAAAGACACACAGCTCCTTTTTGCATCATTTCCAAGCATGGAAGGGACATTTTAAAGCTATAGTTAGAATTTGTAAGCCAGACACTTTGTTATGTTGACAAACTTGATATTTCCCCTGATAAATACACGTGTACATTTAATATCCAAGCATTTTCCTGGCTTCTTGTAAGATTTACATTTTAGTGAAACCCATGGAACAGTTTGAAGATGAGGGACTGCCAGCAAAGTTGATAGACCTTAATTGCAAATAGACTACGATAAAATTTTTCTTTGTAAAGATTGAATAACAACAAACTTAAAAACTGCTCTTAATGGGTGGCAACTTTCTAGTCCTTTGTCCAGAGGTGATTCAAAGGACTAGAAAGTTGCCACTTAAAATGCACATACATGGAAGAATGCATTGTTCTATTCCGTAACCAGAAACTAAGTCCTATTCCTGCAATATAGTTTATTAACTTACACTCAATGTTGGTATTATAAAAAGCCCTGTACACTCTCAAGACTGTATTCATGAGATGTGCCGTAATCTGTGAAAAATACTTTGTTATTGAGGCTGATGAATATGTAGTGGGTCTGTAGCTCGACTACAAATAATTACAAAACAAACTGAGGAAGGAGAAAATTTTGACTGACTGGACTTTATTTAGTTGGAAATGTGTTAAAGCCCAGTAATTTATTTTGTCAGCCTTCAATTTTTTAGGTCTGTGGGATATAGAGTGGAACTCGGTTGCCACTCCCTGTGGGTTTGAATGAGAAATACAGTCATGTATCATCTGCATATAAATGGAAAACAACTTTAAATTACATTGCAGAGGGGCAGATTTAGACACGTTTTAAAACTCCAGAGTTGACAAAACACCAGAATCATAACCTCTGTAATGATATAATCAGAGCAAAACACCACTGATATGTTCCCGAGTGACCCAAAACATAATCTTTCCAATATAAGCTGCGAGAGAATACATTTCCCTCCAATGGTAATTGAGAAACTAATTTCACTTGTACAGAAGAATATTGTGGAAGCAAGACTTCTTATTTTTCAGATATACTTTTGAAATTTTAGCGTTTACTGGACTGGATAGTAAAGAAAGTTTTCAGAAAAACGGGGAGAGAGTGTTTGGCATTGCCACAAAGGAAATGGTCTTGGGTTGGCTCAAACCAGTCACTCCAGTAGCTTTCAGCATATAGGTCACCTGCTTATCCAAGCGTCCTATATCAGTACCCATGACTTTTTTTTTTTTTAAGCATCTAAGAGACATTATTTTCCCTAAACCATCATTTTCTATTTATTGATGATTAACATTGTAAACATACAGGTCTTTTTAACCTTAAGGCAAAAACTTTAAAAATACTAAATGTTTTCTTAAAGCCATACAGATATTGTTATAGCAAACACGACCAGGGGCATTTTTATTTTTTAGCCACCCAGTAGTATGAGAAAGAAAATCTTCAGTAAATACAGAGAGACAATTTGTGTCTATTGCCCTATAGTGGCCTTCAATGTTTTGCTCACAGAAGAACGTTAGCTTTTACTATTTGCATATCATTTAGGTGCTCTTGAGAGGTAATGCAATAAGGGATTCACTGAGCCAGTTTGGGACTAAACATCGGTATCATTGGAGCACAGTTCTGGTCGTATCACTAATCGTCTCATGAAGGCGTAAACACTGTCTCATTAATTTGTGGAGGAATTTAATTAGAAGCTCGCTAGCTGTTTGAAGTGGCCCTTTTATTAGAGAGCCTCAGGCCATAGAAAGAAAACACTGTAGCATGTGCCATCTTAATTAGCGTCTGCAGTAAGGAGCAGACTTGAGAAAACTACGAGCCTTAGAATGTCACTAAAAACATTTTACCACAAGATCATTTCACCTATAACTGGAAAGTCTTCTCTGCACTGACTATTATTAGCTACAGACTAATGTTTCATGCTGGCAGTTTCTTTAATAAGGAATGTTAGTTTTGTCTCGACATGAAGCTCACCAAAAAGTGGCTCCACTGCAACATAACCAGCAGCCTTTCCTCAGGGTCATATAAGCATTAAAATGCAAGAGGCACGAAATCTCTCTCAGTGACGTAATTCATTGTTTTGCCTCTGTTCTCCATTTGTGGATGTACCAACTCCTAGTTTTTCAAACTTTATACTTTCGAGAGAGAATTTTTTGTTCTGTTTTTTTATGCCTAACTTTTATGTAATTTCACTTTGCCATGCAGACTTCGTTATTTCTTCTTCATAACTGACCCTTGTGGTCTTCAATGTCCCCACATACCAAATGCGTAATGGAAAAAGTAAACAAACTTACAAATTTTCTGCATCCGAACTTGCCGTGTACTATATGTGCACACTGTATGTGTTGTATTTTTGCAGGAAATTTGGCCTCAAAAAACACACTGTGAAAAGAAAAAAGTGAAGTTGGCATCAAGACATGATTAGCTGGTCCTGTAAGAACGTGAGATTCTGGGTACATTCAGTTCTCATGAGAAAGCAGCAGCAGGAAGAATTTCATGGTTTGATCCATGTTGAAGCTGTATCACGACCACTTTTATACGTTTTCAGAATGTCAGTCAAGCAATTTGAGGTCTTGTTGGCAGATTTGGGAGCAGATCTTAGGAGGTAGAAAAATGATTTCAGAGAGCCAGTTGACCCGGAGCATGGTCTAGCTTTGTGTTTGAGGTAAAACATTATTGTTTTACTATTTCCAAATCACTGTATATTTAGTACTGGTGTGCGATTTGAGTTACGAATGTGCTTGATGCCAAATGTAGTGGTCTGATTGGTTAGATCTTTTTGTGCAGATCCAAAAAAATCAACCGTGTTTCTAAAAATTCTAAAATGCCGCAAATTCGTCCAGTGAAATTATGTGGTTGGTATGTGTGGCTGCATTAAGAAAGGTGAGTCTGAAAAATGTTTTTAATGCACAAATTATTCACACAGGTTTTAGATGTTTTTACAGATGTAACTGAAGCCAAAAAGTGAAAATCCTAAAGGGAACATTTCTTGTAGACCTGCAGGTAGTGAAGAAAGGCATTGCAAACTTTTGTTAACTTGGAAATTGCTGCAAGGCATGAATATTTAATAACATAAATGGGACTTTAAGAACATCTAAATTGCCTCCTAAAAACATGGAACTGTATCACCAACAGAAAAAAAAAAGATAGAGCTTAAAAGTTCAGATTTGGAAAGCTTAGCACTCTGAGGATGCACTGTAAAAACTTTATGGAAGGACATTTATATAGCACTTTTCCAGGCTTACTGATAACCTAAAGGCACATTCTATAATAGAGCCAAGTCTCCGTAAAGATGTGGGCACAACAGACTCTGATTTCCTGTGTCTGGGTCTTATTTCATCCATTTTATTTTCCTGTGATGTTTCCTGTAGGCTGGGCAGAGGAACAGCTTTAGGTCCAAGCTGACTTAGCTTAATTCTTATCCCTCTCTTTCTGGGTCGATCACACTGCCTGCAGGGATTTTTGGACTGCATCCTCTGCCTGGCTGGTCAGATGATAAAGAGGTCAGCGATGGGCTCAAAGTCTCTTAATCCAGTCTCTGAGGAAAATTTTCAGGTATCTAGTAGAGATGGACCGATCCGATATTACGTATCGGTATCGGTCCGATACTGACCTAAATTACTGGATCGGATATCGGAGAAAAATAAAAAATTTAATCCGATCCATTAAATATCACGAAAGCATCTCACAAAACTTGCAACACACCGTAACTCACCTCAGAACGTTAGCACTCGGAGCAGTATGCATCACGTGATAGAGTGGCTGTGGCATGCGGGACCTGTCGGTGGTCTGGATAGCATTTGGAGCTTCGCTAGCAACCCGGCATTTCATCTCCGACAAAGTTATCCCGAGAGAAGTAAAGCAAGTGTGTAAGTCCATCTCTGAATGTTTGTAAAGCATTCCTGCGTTAAGCTTAACAAACGATATATGGAGCGACTGCCTCTTCTTGCTGCTACTTCAATCATGAAACTGCTTAACGATCAGCTGATCGGCTTTTCTGTCGCGAGTCCGTCTCTCTGGTTTGCTTTTGGCCCACTTTGCACCAGAAAGAGGAAACCAGCGGCTGAACAACAGCAGCACGTTTAAGCTTGATCAGCTGTTGTTAGAATTTATTTAATATTACTTTCTACTCCAGGATCTTTTTCTATGTAGCTGACGACTGGTAACTGTGCAGGGGCGGATCTAGCAAAGTTTAGCCAGAGGGGCCGATAGGGCATTAACAGGGAAAAGGGGGCACAAAGACATACTTTTCTTTCTTATTCTCATTTAAAATGTCAAGCTTTTAATAAATAATTATCTGACACCCAAAGTTTTAATTTGATGCAAAATGAATAGAAGTCCATTACTGTATATAGTAACTATTAAGTCTAATATATATACCCTAGTAAGCTATAGTACTTTTTCCTTTGGGAAGGTACCATCTGTGCAGTCTGCAATTCTGTTGAAGAAAGATGTTGAATCTATTTAATATTTCTTGAAAAATAATTGATTTCTGTGCATTTTTTTTCACACTGCATCAAATTAAGGTTGATTACGTTGATTAAGCATCATGAGGTGGAGCGTGAGGGGTGGTTCCCTATTTTTTATTTATTTATTTTTGTTGTTGCTGGGAGTTGGAACCCTATTAGTTAGGTTGCTTAATATTTATGCTAAGTACTCTTTAAAATACCAGAATAGGGAGGATGGTGTAGGTTTAAGTTTATTAGATTGATCAGTATTGCTGAAATATGAAATTTTTTTTTTGCATACAGGTATAACAGAATAGCTTTAGTGTAGTTGTTGTTTTAAACTTGAGTATGAACTTATACAAAATGCAGCAAGATATTTAAAAAACAGTTTTGTTGATTAAAAAACACTATATCGGATTCATATCGGTATCGGCAGATATCCAAATTTATGATATCGGTATCGGTATCGGACATAAAAAAGTGGTATCGTGCCATCTCTAGTATCTAGTGCATTGACTGTATCTACGTTTTGTTGAGTTCGTAACTTTAGTGATACCTACACAACACTACAAAAGACACCCAGTACTGCTGTTTTAAAGCCTTTTCATCATTGAGAGGGAGTAACAAGATAATTTCGAGCCCATTATTCGCAGCCCTTGAGTGTCTTTCCGGTTTTGTTACTTCAGCTTTCTGAGCGTTGCTGCCCTGTGCGACACCAAAAACATAAATATGTGACAATGTTCTGAAGTGGAAGCATATTTAATTAAATACGATTGTTTTATGTGGCCTACATTTTCAGCTTTCGCCCACCACAGTATCACTTTAAGTTAGACAGAGTGTTAAAATTCTGCTTGAGGTAATGCCTCTAGCTTTGCTGGTTGACTAATTAAAATGTGTGCCTCATCTTTTTCTGTGAATATACAGTGCATATCGCTAAGAAATATAGCATGTGTAATTGTAGCCTACACACCTGCTTGAGCGGGAACCATAAACTCATTGTGATACACAGTTACATAATTTAATTGGCTGGGAACAGCTTCTTATTTTATTTGACCTCATGAACTTTAGAAAGTCAGAAATTTCAGAGTTCAAAGGTCCTTGCTGATTCATCTGCTGCAGAATATAAAACACCTCAGCCTACATCAGAGCAGCAGGAACGCTAGTCGAGAGCCTATATAACACCCGCTTAATCTCTGAGCTTATTTTATATCTATGTGACAAACACCTTAATGAACACTTAAGGTTGGGTTACTTAGGCCTTGATCTATAAAAAATGAGGACACAATGAGACAACTCAGTCACTGAGGAAGATTTCATATATCCATGCAATTTATTATTTTTGAACAATCGTTTGAATTTTTGTATTGATGTACTTGTCTTGATTTCATCTGTGCAGGTGTTCCACACACTAACTCCTCTGACTGTAATGCTATGATATTTTACATTTGTACTTACTACTGGCTTGCTGAACATAAGGATTCCTCTCAGGTATGAGTATTTGGTCTTATTTGGAACAAGTTCTGGATGTTGTGGGGCAAAGATTTATTCGCAGCCTTGTACATTGTTCGCGCAGTTCTGAGGTCAACCAAATCTTTAAATTTGAGAATATTTAATTTGATAAAAAGTGGTTTTGATGGTTCTCTTGAAGTAGCTTTATTTAAACACCGAACTCCAATAAATTTTCCGTACACTAAGAGTAAGTAACAGTAACACAACATTTCCACTTTTGATTTATGATGTGCAAAATACAGATACTTGGAAACCCAGAAACATTCCAGTGCAAAGTTGTTCTGGGCATCAGATCTTTGTGCCGCTATTACCCTATTTTCAGATAAAAAGCTGACTGCAGTGCGTTTGGTGAATATACGTGTCCTTTGAGAGAAAATACCTGTCCACTCCAGTTTGACAGAGCTGGGGGGAGATGATAAATGTACTCTAAGGAGCATCCAGCGCAGGTTAATCGGTGAGTCCTGTGCACTGTCACCTGTAGAAGCTGGCAAACTACACTACCTTGGCTCTGTATTTAGAGGGAAGATGCTGTCTCTATAATCATTTCTCAACTCACCTGACAATATTTTGCTAGTGTGTTCTTTCACAGCTACAGAGGCATAGCCAGAACATCTGGAAATGCATGTACCAATTGCTCAATAGGAAGAAAAAGTGGCTCACCAAGGGATAGAAACATTACTTTCAGTGTACTAGCTTCCCATTATAGGCGTCAGTGAACACATGGATGTACTTTTTATTTAAAACTGTGTTGTTAAGTAATTTTAGGGCCACCCAGAAAAGGTTTGTAAAGAGACTCAAAGTCAGAAAGTCTTTTTTCCATTACTGAATATTCACTACCTGAAAAAAGGAATTCGTAATGTCTTTATGGTAAACAACAAGCAAAAATTTAGGTCTTAAATTGACTCTGAAGACTGGGATAATATTCTCAACCTGGGTCAGATTCCTTAAAAAAAGACCTGTTGCTATTCATAATTTTCAGTGACTGGCACAGATACATGAAGGGAAAAATGTGTGCAAAAGTACAGATATTTATCTGGAACATGGACTTGGTTATACTAATAATTTTGTAGTTTTGGGATGTGAAAGACAAAAAAAGGATATTAATATTTTAATAATATATTAATAATAATTTAAAAAAAAGAGCGTCCTAATTAGCTAACCTTACTTAGGGTCGCTGTACTCAGTAGGTTGATGACGTGAATTTGAATCAAAACAAATCATTTCAGTCGAAATGATCAAAACTGACTGTCTGCTATTATTTGTGAACAGACAGAGTAGCAAGTTGTTACTGGCCTGGATTTAACAACCATCTGGCAAACCTGATAAAAATAACTGGAACACGTTGGAGAAAAAGCTTTGTTTTGTCCTCCTGGCTGACGCTCCTATAATGACGTGACGTAACATCACAGCTCCGAATTCCACTGGTGTCACTCTGATGAATAAAGACCATCTGTAGTTACGTAGGTTGTTAAAAGAGGCCCATTTGTGCCTTTTTTTTTTTTTTTAACAAGACATGTTTAATTTCTGCCTTTTGTGTTGTTGATGGTGTTGTGTCATTCCAGGTACAAAACCAAACAAAGCTGGCCTTTTGTTCAAAGCTTTTCGTCCCTTTATCTGTCCCTGCACAGTGCGCTCTATCTTGAAGGAGTCTGCGGCTGACGGAGCTTCCTGCAAGCAGTAGCAACATTATTAACGTTGCTGTAGCTTGCAGGAAGCTTTAATCTCGCAAATGTTGAGTCATAATTGCCATTTTGCACAGGGGGTGAATGACACCGACATGGGAACTAATTAGGTCTGTAGCCTTATGCCTTCGTGAATGACTCACATTTGTTTGCTGAAAAAGATAGTGCTATCCTTTTTCCTTGACTCTGGAAAGTTTTTGTAGCCGAGCTCAACTGGCTGTCTGCAAGTGGATAAGGCTATGGTAGCATTTCCTGTTGGTGGAACTGACAATAAATGTAAGGTTTGTTTAAGGGGGAGTGTTTCGGAAGTTATGCATCTCACAGGATGCTGAACTTGTGGGAGATAATGGAAGTGGAAATATGGCTTGAGATATGGGAATGGTGGTAAATAACTTGTGCTATTGCATTATAGTAAATGGCCTGTATTTATATAGCGCTTTACGAGTCCCTAAGGACCCCAAAGCGCTTTACATATCCAGTCATCCACCCATTCACACACAGGTGAGGGCAAGCCACATTGTAGCCACAGCCACCCTGGGGCGCACTGACAGAGGCAAGGCTGCCGGACACTGGCGCCACCGGGCCCTCTGACCACCATCAGTAGGCAATGGGTGAAGTGTCTTGCCCAAGGACACAACGACCGAGACTGTCCAAGCCGGGGCTCGAACCGGCAACCTTCCGATTACAAGGCGAACTCTTAACTCTTGAGCCATGATCGCTTGCATTATTTCATTTTATATATAAATGCTGTATTTGTGTATGTTGGATTTATGTTGCTGGGGGAAAAAAGAAAAAAGAAGAAGAATCTCTTTTCTTAAGAAGGTGTGCTGACTTAACTGTGCTCTAGCATAGCAGCAAATATCAGCAGAGTGGACAAAAGGTTTGGGGAATAAAAGACAGAGGTGAACCAAGTCTGAACCTGTTGGAGGAGCAGTCAAGCAGAATGTCTGATGAAAGGCCAATCACTTCTTCTGGTTTGTACCAGTTCAGACAAGGCACATGTGGATGATGGGTTTCTTGTTTTTGACTGCTTGAGGTTGATAGTCACTGAAATTGAGCTTACGCCTCTTTCGCAGTCCCATGCTGCTCAGACTGATCTGATCTACTGAAACAACTCAAATGAAAGACCCGAATGAAATGTGAAAAACAACAGAGTGAGGTTGAGCTTATACCAACGTTTAAGGCAAACGAAGGCGTCAGCTGTCCAGGCTCCGGGCTGCAGTTGGGTCTGTTTTTGTTTACCTTCAGCCGTGCAACCTTTAACTTAAATATTGCACACATATCAACACGCAGAGCAGTGTCAGGTTCAGAGCAAGTCCGTCAAATGCAAGTCCATCACAAAAATGAAAACACAGCACACTCTGCACGAGTACACCGTCTTTAAATGCCACCTGCGATCTTGGCTTTGCCCCAGTGGTACTTTCAAATCAAGTGCAAAATCTTTACACAAAAACACAAGCAAACTGTAACAAATCTCGATACTGCTACTCGTTGATATTTCAAACATTGTTGAATGTATGAACTGGGAGAGTTAAAAACATGCAATAAAAGGCAATGTTTTATTATGAGAAATGTGGTATTTATAACTCCACACTGAGATTTGTGAATATGTGCTCAGATGAACAGCAGGATATTGGTATTTCTGGGCTTCTGAGCATATTGAAATATAACAAATAATAAATTATCAAGTTGTATCTGAACACACTGTTTCTTAAGCCTCCCACTGTGTCTTTCTGTCTGCCATTTCTCTAAAAAATGAGTTTTCCATTTTACGCATAGTGCAAAGTCAGACACAATCAGTTTTTCCTTTGTATTTGTAACACCTCTGACTTATTCCCTACAGCTTCTTTCTTTTCCATGCACTGTAATGTGAACAGATTGGTACTGCTCAATTTTGAGGAACAAAACATTGTTTATTTCTCTTGTTTGTGGTTTTGTTATTCGGTTTTAGTCATGGCAAAGCCATGACCGGGTCAGCCTGCTGGGCGCTCCGGACTGAAACATTTCATTGTCGTCTTGGTTGTTCCCACGATTGCATTATTTATTTATTTTTCCACCTGCAGTCTCACCATTGTTTTGATTTTCTAGTTGATTTTGTGAGTAAATTATTTGCAAACAAAACTGAATTATTGTGGTTTAACAATGATGCAAATACATAAATAGTCATTTCAACTGATGAAAACTCCACTAGGTTTAGAAATCATTGAACAGTCACAGCTGACAAAGCATCATAGCCACAGATTAAACATGTAAAAGCGACTAGCATCACTGGCACTGCGCAGGGGTTCGAGGCAAAACAGCACCAGAAAATGTTCAGTGAGCTACATTTTCATTCAATTTGTGTCTTTGGTGGACTTTTTCATGTCTTGCATCATATTTATGGCGAATTCTTGCAGCTGTAATGATGTTTAGAGATAATAATACTTGAATAGGAAAAAAAATACTTTATACGTTAACTATGGTGACAACTATGAAAGTCCATTTCCACCACCAAAAGAAAAAAAAACAATTATCCATAACTCGAAATTTCGAGTTAGTGCTGCCAATCAGTTATCTATGTGAATGACATCATTTCCTTGTTACCCAGAAGTAGAAGTTACCCTCCGCTACAATTGCTACAGCTAACCAGTATTACAGCCAGTCATGAATGCACAAATTGCTGAGTATTTTCAGCATGGCTTCACAAATGACGAAATCCTTGTGTTATTAGCTGAATCGTTACTATCGTGGCGTTACTATCAGCAAATGTACTTTCAAAAGCGCCAAATTGTTGCCAACCCGGTTTTGAGTGCGCATTCCTCTGCGCCATATCCTTCCGGGTAACAAGAAAATGACGTCATTATCGTAGATTACTGATTAGCAGAGCTAACTTGAAATTTCAAGTTACTTTTCTCAAAATTTTGAGTTAATAGGTCGAAATTTCGAGAAAGATAATGAGTTATGGATTGTGGTGTTTTTTTTTTGTTTGTTTTTTTTGCTTTTTTCCTTAGTGGCGTAAACAGACTTCCATGCAAAACAGTACCGTGCTAAGTAGCTTGCAATGCTGTATAATCTCAAGGTGTGTTCACATAGAAACTGAAGTTAAATTGAATTCGCTGTAATGTTTGTATTGTGTTGCCCTTGAAAGTCATAAAGCTGATTCATTGGAGCCTAACTGTCACAGGGTGAGAGGCTAGTTACACCCTGGACAGGTCATCAGCCTGTCACAGGGCGAACACGGAGACATGCAACCATTGCTCACATTCACACTCATTGTAATTATAGAATAACCAGTTATCCTAACCTTATGCACTCAGTTCGCTGTATTCAACATATTTGAATAAAAAAAGAAATTCTGTCACAGTTTTTTCTGTGGAGCTTTAAAAAGACATCATGTCATTTGTTAACCTCCAGGTCATGACCAAACCACTTAGGTGCAAAGTTGGGTTCAGGTTGCATTTCAGCCACCTGCTAACCAAGCATGTGTTAATTTTGATTACTGTTAGAGAGACTTAACCAAACCCAAATCATGTAATGCAGCAGTCCCCAACCCCCGGGCCTCGGACCGGTACCGGTCAATGAGTCGTTTGGTACCGGGCCGCGAGAGTTGAGGCTCAGGTGTGAAATGTGTGGTTTTCAGGGTTTTTATTGGTTTTCAGCGTTATTTTGTTATCATTTTTATCGTTAACTCTGTTTTCCTGGGTCTTTTCACGTGTGTTATGAATAAATCTTCTTTTTTTTCAGTACCGGTACTAGTTTTATTTTGTCCGCAACACCTTAAAGGCCGGTCCGTGAAAATCTTGTCGGGCATAAACCGGTCCGTGGCGCAAAAAAGGTTGGACCGCTGATGTAATGGAATAATAGTGTTTCACAAAGGGGACAGTTTGGATAGATGTGAACCTAAACATACAGGTCAATGGAGACCAGCTGGCTGTGAAGAGATTAAAAAATAAATTAGTAAATGATCTCATTTTTCAAGCTTAAAATGTCTCTTTGTACTGGTTATATTTTATTTTCTATAAAACTGGTCTGCCCATGCTGCCATCCATCTTGCTAATCTTTTCAGTTGATAACATAATGGCGGTGACCATGAAACCGTGGATTGAAATGGTTGCTGCTGATGTGAACAAAGTGGAAATAAAACAAAAGTGAACTTTCAGTGCCATTCGGCTGCGTTACCCTCAGGTGTCAGTGCAGGAGCAGCAGGCATAATCCTTCATATGAGAGCATGCTTTCAAACTTAACTTTTAGTCTCACTTTGGCTCTCCAATCAGCAATAGAAGAAGGACTTCCTTTTCTCTCATCTGTTTGTCTGAATTATAACCTGCACTGTAGAAAAAGGCTGCTGTATTGATCTCCTAATCTAATGAGTGTATCTACTGTACAATCGGTTGAGGATGGCATTTGCACAGATGGGGAATGAGCCACTTTCTCTCTGACCCATTGATTCAGCTGCACCATCACAACCACATCAAAGCCAAAAACATTAATGACCGTAGTCCTTAGAATCCTTCAGGTTCTTTTCAGTGCTTCATTGTACCTGGAATATTGATGCATCTGGAAAAAAACAAAACAAAAACTTTTAGCTAAGTTACTTAAAACAGCCAGTATAGCAAACTGTGAACCTGCGTCATGATTGTGATGTGCAGGCCAGCATTGTTTTTCTTCAGTCATTTACACCTTCAGCAGCTATGGGTTGTCCTGTCTAAATTATGAGCTGTTTTTATCTTTCTTTAGAACAATAAATCCTCATATTAAAAAATGTAAATATTTCACTTGTACCAAATATGACATTTATGAAATTTTACCTTCTTGAATGATGGATGTGAGCGTGATCAGGGCTTATAGCTATGAACCAACAAATCCTGTAGCGAAGCCTCTGTACCTCTTTTTCTCTTTAACCTATGTTAGAGTCATCTGATGTTGCCTCTGGTTCAGCTTTGATATTAGCAAAGACATCTGCATTTGGGGGCTCTTGATGCACTGACACTACCCTGTAAAATATGCCTGGCTTTCATTGTACGCACTCTGAGATAATCAGGTGTGTTTTTTTTGTTTTTTTTTGTGTTACCCTGAAATAAATAAATGAACTGATTTATTCAGATATATAGTTCTAATTGGTTAAAGACAGCAGTTACAAGTTTTAATCCAATCCGAATGTGTTATATCAGCGTGCCTTGTAATGAAAGTTTTCCATTACTGGTCTCAACGCTGCCATTTCTGAGAATGATTTGGTTGTCATTGCCAGTGATGTGATGAATAATTGTGAGTCTTTTTGTAGCTGGGACTTCCTCACTATGGCAGATGGTGCTGTTGTATTTTCTCCCCCAGCGGCTTTTGCAACTTATGTCGAACTTATGCCTGCATCATTGTCTGCCATATGCTCCTTCTGGACTGAGAAGTCACAGTCTTCTCTCGAATTAAAGGGACCAGACTATAATTTTGCTCGTACTGATGTAAACTTAATTTCTTGCAGTGGCACACACAGGTGTGCAGATAACTGTCACTAACCTGCGGTTCAGCTAATCACACACATCCTATTAAAGTGGCATCCAGGAAACCTGGTTTGTCCGGTTGATTGGCTGAGGACCGGCTGAACCAGACTCTAATTGGCACTGAGTGGGATTTTTTTGGGGTCGGCAGTGTTTTGGCTTTGCAAATGTCACAGCACGGAATTGGAAGAATCACTGAAGCGAGAGGGATTTGTGGTTCCCACTATTGTTTTATTATCAAGACCAAGTGGGAAACAGGTAGAGGCTCAACTTAGATATTGCCAGGAATAGATAATGCCTTTGCAACGTGGAGTGATTTCCACCACTGAACTGAAATAGGAGAAAAAGTCTCTTCAGGTTTGCAAGATATATGAAAAAGAGTTAAAATCATAAAGAAAAGGCAGACAAAGTTTTTGGGTTTATCTCACCAGGCTCTCAGAGAAAGAGAAGAACAAGCTAACAAAGAAAAAGTGGCCCTGGGTTAAAAAAAACAACAAAAAAACAAGGTAAGTGGAGATAAGTGTTAAATCTGGCTTGGCATGGACAAATGAGTCCACAAAAGCTATCGAGTTGTGGAGCAACAATTATCTTGCTCATTTCATCTCTCCTCCCTCCCCACCTGCCACGCCATTACAGAGGTTCTGATTAAAAATGCATGGATCCCACAAGCCTTTTGGATAATTAAGCAGGTTTTCTTGCAGCCTAAAGCAAAGCTCTGTTGCAATCTTTTTTAGCAACACCAGATAAAACATACTATACACCGAGATAAACAGAGCTCTGCATGATAACTTTGGTGTAAGTTTGGCGGTTTTGTAAGTTTTAACTTGGGTATCTCCAGCAGCAGTCAAGCCACCAGTTGTGGCAGGGTTTTGTCTATTCTCTGTGAACTGAGCGATACAGGGACCCAACCCATGGCTGCCCAAACATGAACTGGTTCACTACTCACTCTGGCTTCAGGGTAGCCCCCGGTTTGTTTCCCGACCACACAACCTGAACTTTCAAAGCTTTTATTGTTTGTAGAAATGGCAACACATTTGCCCTGGAGGCATGAACGTGTCAGTGTTTCAGGGGGATTCCTTTGATCTGCTGGCGAAAATACTTTAAAAGGTGATTGAGGCCATCTTTGATCTCTCAGCATGAAGAGCCATTGGAGGAACTTCCTCCTGCTTCCACGATTGATGCAGGAATCAGGTCATCTTTCTGTGGCAAAGACCCAGGTCTGTTGCTTTAATGAGCTGAATGTGGAATGATGTGCAGAATGATTTTTCCTGTGCAACCCTCTTTTTTTTTTTTTTTTTTTTTTTTTTTTTTTTGCTGACCCACCCAGTATCCTGCCGTTTGTAGCCTCAACCACACTAAGCATTAATTGTGTACACTTGCTAAAGTGAGCTCTGCTCTGTTAATAGATTAACCGAAAACAATGGTTCAAACCTGTTTGTGAGAGTGTAATTCAAAATGACATCATCTGCAGAACCACCAAATCCACCAGTTTGAGTCTGCAAAAAAAGCAATGCGGGTGTGTGTCAACTAGATGTCCTTCCCTGATTTGTCCCTTTTTGCCAGAGCTGACAAAGACTGTTAAAGACCTCGTGTGTTGATGCCAAAGCATTCAGGGAGCAGAGATGTATCCTTCTGTGCTCTAAAAAGAGAACGAAACTCTCCTGAAACCAAGTTACAAAACAAATGCATGTTTGGAAGTGTGTATGTACGTGCGCACACACAGAGGCAGAAACGCATACGCAGTGAGGGTGGCCTTATTTGCTCTGAGGTCAGCTGTAAAATCTTGGGACACACTGTGACTCACTGACTCGCCCTCAGCCCTTTGTCCACTGGCCTCAGGGCAGGGCTCTGATAAACACACAGCATTTCTTAAGTCTCGGGCCTATCTACACTGGCACGCTGATGCATCCTTTTGATTTCTTCATAAATGTTTAAGCATATTGACCCAAGTGTTGCAATCCAATATCAGTTTTATTTATTGGAATTTGCACTTGTTAAATATTTACTGAGACGAGTTAGTAAAGAAATGAATTTTCCATAAGCAGCTTTTTCAAGCAATGTTCACCATTTTTTTCCTGTCTTAAATAAACTCACCAACTAAGTAATGATTATTTTATCTCATCAAGCCTTAAAGGAATGGACATAAAAAAAAAACCTCCTTTAAACTCGTGGATCATGTCACTGATTGCAGATTGGGTCCTCGGGCAGTGAACAGAGACATGAGTGAATCTGTAGTTTGTCAGGCTTTCTATGAAGACTGTCAGGGATGTTTCCTAAATCATTACTTCCACAGTTTGACGTACTGTTTTGAGTGCATAAGTAAGTAAACACATGGAGTACTCTATGAATACCTGAACTGTGTGCACACAGTTGTCAAATAGCTGAGCGTGGATTAGTGCAGACGTCTTGCACTCGTGCGTGAAATAAGATAAAGAACTTAAAACATATAGACTGAGCACGATGTTGGCTACATAGGAATATGAAAGCCTCTTCAGCCAGTAGAAGGCGGACTCTTTATCAGCACGCGCCATGATGTCAGTGCTACTTAGCTTGGCACTAATAAAATCAGACATTGTGTTGTTTAGTATATGTGCCTGATAAGTGTTGTTTTCAGTGCACTGGAGGCATTTCTTATTGTATTGATACTGTGGTCATTTATTCAGCTTAGTGAGTAAATGTTCTCTTTCTGCTGTTTCTTTTCAAATCTCAACGCATGGGGAAATGTTAAAACCAGACTATTTCCCTTCCTGCAGTGAACATTCATACAGTTGATGCTATAGATGACAAATGCACTGGGAGCTGTCAAAACTGTGGCATTACTCTGCTCTTTATCTTTGTTTTCCATCTTTATTTGTCTCACTTTCCCAAGCTTGTCTTTTAGCACATCATGTTTAACTGTCATCCTGATGATGGTGCGTGCTCTTTCGTATTTTCTCTTCGACTCTTTCATGGGTTGCCTGTTTTTGTTTGCTGCTTTGTGGTAATTCAATCCTCTTTGCAAAGGGCCCTAGAAATGAAGACATGGGATAATCTTCTGTTACACCGAACAAGCTGGGACTGGGTTTCAATCAGACTCAACCTGCCCAGGGAATTACAGAGGTGCTCAGCACAGCGCACATGTTGAGCAACTCAGATCTTTATCCATCCATATGTGTACGTACAAATCTTGGCCAAGCTGAACTTGTCAGCAGTATTCAGAAGAGTAGCCATCAATAGAAATATGACGTGCCTGAAATCTGCTTCCTGATTCATTACGCTCCATATTTCATATTTCAAGAAGCATGCTAATAGGTCCAAGGATTTTTCTGATGCCTTTTGTGAACAATATTTACTTACCCTCTGTTCAACTCTGTAGAGGATTCCTGATGACAGATCCAGAGCTTTGGATGGATTTGTAGATTGCTCAGGGGTGTGTGTGAAAGTGTGTGTTTTTTATTGAATTTTACCCCGGCATACTTTAAAGATTTAATTTTAGTTTGCAAATTGCATCATGTAAAATACAGCTTATAGCTTTTTACATACATTTATAAATTTTTTGATCATAATATATAATTTTCCACCAAGAAAAACAGCTTGGGATTGACAAAAATAAAAACAATATTATTGCTGTTCATTCAGAATTATTTAATGTTGAATCTCTTTGGCATTTAGCTGCAGTTCTATGATGCTGCTCAAGAAAACCTGAGCTGGAATGAGGGTGACTAGAAGATTGCTCATGTCACGCCAACCACTCAAAAACTCTCAGCATTTCTTTCTTTAATGCCATCTATGTAATTAATTTCAGCCTTTTCTTCTTTGCGGCGCTCCTGATTGTACTTGATTGCACTGATGGGTTTTCCATTAAAAGGGTGCATAAAAAAAATAAAGGAGGACTTCTTAATTGTAAAATACTGGAGGCAGTGGCAAATTTCATTTATGCTAGCCTACCATTGTTCAGAGGAAAAGCTACTGGGAATACCTGACATGACTCATTATCTGCATCCATAAAAGGAATGCTTTGGAAATGATCTTTATTCTAACTTTATTCTGAACCTATCAAGAAAAAAATCTGATCGTTGCAGGTCTGGTCATTTTTTCCAATTAAAAAAACAAACAAAAAAAAAAACAAAAAAAACAAAAAAAAAACAAAACCAAAACATTAAATGAAAATGCAGGATTGGGCAGGGGTCAGGCTTCAAATCAAAGGAACCGCTGTTGGCTGGCATCTCATGTAAGGTTTAATTATTAGATTTATTTATAACAGTCACCTCAAGGTATAAGGTAAAGATGCTGCAATAATAGAGAGAAAACCCCAACAATCAGATGACCCACTCTGAGCAAGCACTTGTCAACAGTGGGAAGGAAGGCTCAGGGAGGGGTGGCCATCTGCTGCGATCAGTTTAGGGTGAGGGGAGGGAGATAGAAAAAAGACATGCTGTGGAAGAGAGCCAGAGATAAATAATTACTGATGAATAAATAGAAAATGGTGTATGAACACATAGAAAGGGAAATGAGGCACGTGAGGAAGAAACACTCATCATGGGAAGTCCCCAGCAGCCTAGGACAGTGTAATTACTTGAAGGTTCAGGGTCACCTGAAGCCGTAACTATTTGCTTTATCAAAAAGGAAAGCTTTAAGCCTGAAATTAAAAACAGAAGGTGTCTGTCTCCTGAATCCAAACAAATTCTTTAAAGGAAGTTTTGAGTCACCACATGGAAGTGGCTGGAATTTTTTTGGTTTCCCTGCAGAGAAAATGTCTTCAGTTGTGTTTCTTTTACACTGCCTCCCAATGCTTCTGTCTGAATAATGAACATGAGTGATAGAAGAAAAGAGTCCTTATTGCTTTGGTCTGGCTTAGACAGGAGGAGCAGAAATCAATAGGAGGAACCTGTTTCCTTTCCGTCTCCTTGGAAAGTCAAATTCTGGCTTATTGACCATTCCTATTTGCAAGACACTGTGTAACACAAAGCCCAGTCTGCACCATGTCTGCACTTTTATTTTTAAAGAATTTTTTGTGCTGTAACCATGGTAGCCCGAGGCATTCGATCTCAAAGAAGAGAGCAAACAATTGTGACTTGCCATCTTTCTCTTTAAAGTTTGTTCAGTGTGTTTCAGCACTAAGGTGCGTCCACATAGGCTGTGTGGGGTACCAGACAGACTCACTTCACCTATGTCAATGTGAAATTCCTCCCTGTCTGCTACTGCTTATCAGCCTCGGCAAGAGGAGCATGAACAAAAATACCACAAGACTCTTCAGGGAAACTCTGCTGGCCTCACCACATGCATTAGTAGTAACACAGGTCGGCTGGAAAGAAGGAGATTGGGAATATCTGATTGGTATCCCCAATGGCTGGTTGCAAGCTAGAATTGGACAGGTAAAGGAGGAGGACAGGCTGAAAGGATGAGCTGCTGCCCTCATTACCTTTCCTGGCAGAGTGACTGTTTGTTGACTGCTGTGCTGATAGGAGAGGGGTTAGGGTAGGTCCCATTAGAGGACCTGTTTTGATGAAACTCTGTAGCTTTCAGAAAACAAACCTTGTTTTTTCATCCCAGCTGCAAAACTCTAAAGTGGGTGATTTTTAAAACATCAATATATATATTACTAGATACATTATATAGCCTTGAAATCTTGTTAATTCAGTTCTGTTCCTTGTGTATGCTGGTACGGTAATGCAGGAGTTAACAGTGTCACTTTACTGGAAGAAGGTTCCTGGTTTAAGCCCTCCAGTCAGGAGAGGCCTTTCTATAATTCCACTCTGATTCCACCCCCCATTTGCTTGTTAAGTTATCTGGTGAATTTGTAGTTGTCTGACTGTGTTCTTCCTGTGATGGACCGGTGATCTATCCTGCTTCTACCATGCCTCTTTGCCTGCAGCCCGCAGGAGATGGCCCTCAGTTTGATAAGCTGTAAAACAAATTGATCTGTCTTGTGCATTTTTGGTTGTTTTAACACTTGTCTTCACTTTACTTAGGATTTCCTTTTGTCTTATTTTAAGTAAGCCATTAATACAGTGGTTGCCTTAAGCATCTGAGTAAATGGAGGAAGACTGGGACTTTACCCCAGAAGCAGAGGCAGAAGTGAAAATGGCATAGGCACTGGAAATTTTGAGTGCTCACATGCAGCTCCAGCAGGAAATAGTTTTGGGTTGCATTGCATGTGTGAAAATGTCTCTAGAGAGCTCAGAACTTAACCAGTATTCTTGGAATTTTTGCCTCACAATGTGACTTGCTAATCAGATCTAGGACAAGTCCTGAGAGTGACAGTGAAAATAACAAAGAGTGACAAACGTGGCTATATTTACCTCAGACCTTCTCTGCAGAATAGGCAGCATAGGTGGAAATTGTCATGCATTCTTTAAGAATCAGAATCAGAATCAGAAAGGGGTTTATTGCC
The DNA here is from genome assembly GCF_057382185.1 of Mchenga conophoros. Lineage (NCBI taxonomy): Eukaryota > Metazoa > Chordata > Actinopteri > Cichliformes > Cichlidae > Mchenga > Mchenga conophoros. Next base: position 34,336,212 of record NC_140541.1, read on the forward strand.
AAATGTTGAGCAGGTTTACAACATTAGGAAATTGCTGCGGTGCTTCAGTGCAAACATAGTGTCATAAATAGCACTTAAATAGACATGAAAAAATAAAAGTAGGGATAAGAATTAAAAGTGCTACGTAGAAAGATATGTGCATGAGCTATACATGAGATATATACATGAGAATAAGAATTAAGAGTGCTACGTTGAAAGATATATACATGAGTGCAGGTGGTGGTCAGTGCCAATCATGGAATGATGCAGTGAACACAGCGTACAAAAACAAAACAAAAGTAACGCACTGAAGCACCAGGGCGACCATACGCGGCGCCATCTTGGTTGAAGACAGTTGAGCACCACCACTTAATGGGGATCCATAGCAAAAGCAATCAATTTTTGTGTCCGTGTGCATTTGTGTTATTATATTTTTTTCATTGTGCAGGATTGCGCGAGTATTGATTCACACTCCCAGGTTTCAAAAGTCACTCCTCTCTGTGCTCGTACGTGAAAAAAGCAGGGAAGGTAGGAAACACTGAGTGAGAGATTGCAACACATCGATTTATTTATTACATTAGCATGCGCAGAATCCATAAAGACATTTTTAAATGCTGTGGTTCAAGCTCTGTAAACCCCTTTTGGACAGATATCCAACAAACCAAAGAGATCTCAGTGGGTTTTGAAGTAACTGCACTGCTGCAGGCGAGCATAACAGAGACCTGACCTAAAAACAGCAGGGATGAGGACATAGAAAGCTATTTCCCAGCAGCACACAGAGACAGTGATTTAACATTCGCAACGGTGGTTAGTAGAGCTCAGAGGATTTCGTGTCACCTTTTTTTTTCATGGATCTGACAAAGCCAGCTTTTATAAATATTAATGACATTAGAGAACGCTGTCTGTGCAAAGCTCCATTGTCCACTGATCTTAAAAGTTGTGACCTCAACCGCCTAGTGATCAAGAAAGTTCACCTCAACAGGCCCGGTTATTTAACACTCTAATGATCCGGTCTCGCAGTTTGTGCAATAAATAATTTGATGTGCTGCAGTCCAAGCCATCGCTGTGTGCAGCATGCTGGGAAATTTGTGCTGCCTTCACTCAATCTTTTCCTTCCAGCTGCCACCTACCTGGATCTGATCTGCTTTTATGTCGCAGGGGAGTTTTGCTGGTTGCTGGTGCTTCCTTATTTTCAGTGCAAGTCCAAAAAAGAAGTATGCCAAAAGTAGAAGTTTTCTTTTAAGTTATTGCATAAAAATAAAATATGTGAGTAGCTTTTCTGACTAAATATTTGCATATTTCTAATTATTTTGTCAGGTCACACGGCGTGCTGTTCTTGTGTCTAAAGTGTAAACGGCTGAAAGCTGACTGTCAGCCGTTTACACGAAAGTCTTTTAAAAATTATACTGCCATGCAACTTTACCTTATCTCAAAGCCTGAGGTTAGAGTTTGATGCTGTGACCTAATTTCTTTCCTCACAAAAAAAAAAAAAATCCATTTTACTGGATGCCAAAAGAAGCTGAGCACTAAAAGTTGTGTTCTTGTCCCACCACAGCACATGGAGTGCCAGCTGAACCCGTCATCTTCAGTGAGTTATGTGCCCTGAAGGACGAGCCGGGGCCGTGCAGGGCCATAAAGGACAGATACTTCTTCAATGTCGACTCCGGACGCTGTGAACTCTTCGAATATGGAGGCTGTGGGGGAAACCAGAACAATTTTGAGACTTTGGAAGAATGCGAGGAAACATGCCTCGTCTCGGGTGAGTCTAACTTTTTTGGCTGACTAAATGATTTTTTTTGACGTTTTTTTTGAAAACTCACTTGAGCAGTGAACACATCAATCAATCAATCAAGGCTTTATTCACCACGTGCAGGTTGCCCTGCAGTGAAATGGGACCCCCACCCCTCCCCCGACCTTACACACACAACACAGACATCACATGGGGATACAGGTCGGAGATTGGTAGCGTTACAGAAAAACACTGAAATATACACTACAATGGGAAAGTACAAGAGGAAAAAAGAGACCTCTACTCATGCTGGGCTCCTGGGAGGACAGCATGAGAACAGGAAACAAAAAAACTCCTCTGAACAAAAAAGCACATAAATGTCCAAAGCACAACATTATGGAACACGTGACAAGCCACAGGGTTGGGTGGGGGGTGAGGAGTAATCCGAAGCAAACACAGCAGCCATCCTGCCCAGCGCTACCATTCCACCACGGGCTCAGACCCGCCGTGTTCCCAGGAGGGAACAAGCATCGAAGGCGTTCGGAAAGGGAGGGGTGATGCGTGTGTGCATATCAGTGTATATGTATGTGTGTGCGTGTCCAGAGTTCAGCTGAGACAATGTCCTTCGCCCTGCTAGGCTAAGTAAACAGTCTTCCAGCCAACCTAGGTGGCCTTGCATGGAATTGGAAGGAACAGACTAGCCCATCGTTATCAGGGAGTTTTTATTCGGCTCCAGCCTTGCGACCGCAGCTGGCACCGAAAGGGTATCCGCATGAAGTGATGGTGCTTTTTACTTTAGTGCGAACAGCTCATATAAATTTCAAAGCTGTTCTAACAGTCCAACACTGGTCTCTCAATCTCCCGTTGGAGAGCCGTGAGCTTCTCCATGATGTTATCAAACTTGCGCTCCGTGATGTTGTCATTCTTGTGCTCAAAGAGCCGATTCTGAGAACTCACGACCACAGTGAGCTGCTCCAAGATGTGATACAGTTTGCACTCAGAGGTCTTATTCTGAGTATTCATGGCAGCCGTGCGTTCTCCAAGATCTTCTCTGTGCTGCGCTCAATGAGCCCATTTTGAGAAACTCATACCTCGTCCCATCGTTTCAATCCCAGCGGGCAGCCTTGTGGGGGTTTGAACAGCCAGTTCCGCTTCCTTAATTCTTCGATAAGTCAGGGCCAAGCCAGCTCCGATCAGCAAGAACCCTGTTATGTCTGTGAAGGTTCTCAGTCATCCAGGTCATCGTAGTCAAAGGAGCTTGCAAAGAAAAGCGTCTGGACTTCTTTAAGTTACTTGAAGACGTTTCACCTCTCATCCGAGAAGCTTCTTCAGTTCTAAGGTCAAATGGTGGAGAGTCCCAGATATAAACCTAGTGGGAGTGACCCCCCACAGAGGGACAAAAGGACCCCCTGATGATCCTCTAATCGCCTGAGCCAAGGTGTGAAACTGGGTGTGGGTCCCAATCAGCCAGAGTTTCGGGTGTGTTCATTGTGAAACCTGGCCCCACCTTATCTTGCGAATTCCTGAGAACCCTGTTACCATGGTTCCGAATAGGTAGATATCTTCAGCACTCAGGCTCACCCAAGCCCAAACTTCTCATTGAGAAAAGGGTGTCAGTTGCATTTAGGGACCAGATGATCAAATCCATAATTCCTCTTTTAGGTTTTAGAGAACAGACTGTGAGAGAGTGTTCCAGGGAAAAGTAATATAAAAAACACGAGACTAGACAAGGACACAAGAGTCTAAGGAGGGAAGCTAAGGGAGAAGAGGAGGAGGAGAAAAGTGCGACCGCCTTCGTCAAGAGCAAGAGCAGAAAAAAAGGACACCTATGACACACAGATAATTTTTCATAGTGAGCACGCTCAGACCGAGGATCGTGGCACTGTTGTTGTTAGCAAAGGATCATTTTTGTTTTCAAGGACTGCTGTTCCTCATTAGGCTTTATTGCCTCCTTGGGCATAAAATCCTATTATAAAGTCATTCTGTTGTTATGTTGCTAACACGGAACATTGCCAGCACATTAATTCTGAACAGTTTTGCAGAAGCCATCTGCTTAATGTATAAAAGAAAACTTGGAAGTTTCTGGGTCATAATTATGTATAATTTGACCTTTTTTAATGAAAACTACCCAGCTTGACCCTGAAAAGGTCACTTAAAAAATTCACAACTGTCACCTTTTTTACTAGAGGGTAAAGATCTTACAGATATTTGAGAGAAATCCCCAACAGTCAAATTACTATGGGTGACTGCTCGGGGATGGTGGGAAGGAAGAACTTCCTTTTAACAAGAAGAGACCTCCAGCAGAGCCAGGCTCAGGAAGGGCCTGAAGCCAGCTGGGAGGTCTTGGGAAAACATAAAATGTAATGACATTCAGAATTACTATATGAAGATACTGTTAATGCTGAAGTGTATGGAGGATGACCCAAATGCTGCACAAGCCTGCATACAAACTAGAAAAAATAAAACACAACAAAACAAGACTATTTGGGTGAATTTTAATAACAAACAATACCCAGCATAAACAAAGTATGGCTCAGTCCAAAAAACAAACAAAAAAACATTAAAAACATTTAGGAGGAGTAAAATAAGACCCGTAGACATGGCTGTTTATACACACTGGGGTTGATAAGGAAGGTGGAGACAGGTGGGGAATGAGGCATAACTAAGCGTAATCATGATCCAGGAACTAGTTATCCGAATAAATCAGAAAATCACCGACAACCATTATTGATAAAAACACTGTGACACACAGAGGTAGTGGAAAGATGTGATTTTAGTGGGTCATGGGAAGTCCAGCAAAGCAAAGTCTGTAGTAGCATAATCAAGGAGGGCTCAAAGTCACGTGGCCCAGCCCGAACTATAAGCTTTATCAAAAAGAACAGTTTTCAATTCAATTCAATTTTATTTATATAGCGCCAAATCACAACAAAAGTCGCCTCAAGGCGCTTCATAGATACAGAGAAAAACCCAACAATCATATGACCCCCTATGAGCAAGCACTTTGGTGACAGTGGGAAGGAAAAACTCCCTTTTAACAGGAAGAAACCTCCGGCAGAACCAGACTCAGGGAGGGGCGGGGCCATCTGCTGCGACTGGTTGGGTTTTAAACCTAATCTTAAAAACAGGCGAGAGACTGAAGCCAAACAAGGAAACGGCTCCTTAGAAAATTTTAGCATGGTACACTGATATCCTCGTCAGATATGACATTTGAAATTGGTTGTAATTTTTAGGCAGGAGACAAAGCTATCTTGCAAGTAGCTTTTATCACTAAATGGTAATTACATTAATAACAGAAAATCAGGATTTTTTTTTTTTTTCAAATTGAGAGAGCTGCAAAATATTAGTCAGTATGCATTTAATAACTCCAAATGTGCTATTATTCACATGCTGAAGCATGAATTTGCATCATTAGCCTGTCTATTGTGTGTAAAGGACATGAAAATGAAGGAGCAGCATTGTTCTTGGCTTTAGAAACTAAAAACTGTGCTTGTTTTTCCAAGGATTATAGCAAGAAACATGACTAGGATTAGCAAGGTATTTAGCTCCATGGGTGCTAAGGTATCGGTACTTGTGCCAGCCACAGAAATCTCTAAAGTATTCGTTATTATCAATGCTGAAATATATGTGCCATATTTCACTTTTGCATTCAGGATGTGATGCAAAAAATGTATTGAGGGAAAGCTAACAGAATATATAAGAATCTGTCTATCCTTCAAGCTCGGGTCCTCTACCCGAGGCCTGGGATCTTAAGGGTCCTGCGCAATATCTTAGCTGTTCCTAGGACTGCGCTCTTACCTTCACCCTCCACATCTTCTAAAGCTCTTCGCTGAGCCCTTGGTATTTCTCCAGCTTCTTGTGTTCCTTCTTCCTGATGTTGTTGCATATTGATTCTTTCAGTGCAAAATATTAGTGTTCAAAAACAACTCTCTGTCACACTAAACAGTTATTTCTATAAAAATAAATGCAGTGTATAATTTAACCTTAAGCTAGAAAGCAACATGGGAACACTCAAGTAAAGTACCTTTAAATTGTGCTCCTGAATAGTAAGTAAAAGTGTTTACTGACATTTCCTTATGAGACCACAAAAGGATCTTGTGGAATAAAATAGTGGCTTCCTGCTGTTGCAAGAAGCCACTTTTAGTTGTTTTAGTCTTGAATGGCCTGTGAGCCTGCAGGATAGCTGTTTGTCTTATGCTGGAGCTCGGGATTACCAGTTACCTGTAGACACAAAGCTAGTTAGTCCCCTATGCTGGTGTCACAAGTTTGCATTTCAACAGACAAACACCCATTTTTTTATCCTCTTTATATCCCTGCTGTCTGGAAATAATATTCCAGAGCCACACCTCTGAAATCTCTGGAGCACTTTAAAGCCTTACAGGCCTCGTGTACATAGTTAAGGTTTCTAAGCCCAAAAATAGTTTAATTCCCCAAACTGCCAAAGCTGTGTTCAACATCTAAAAGTGAAAGCAAACAGGAATCTGCTTACATCATGCAGTCACGCACCACAAACTGCCGGTAATAGGTTCGTCAGAGGCAATATAGTCATTTTAAATTGCATTTAGATTAGATAAAAACTATTACTGGGAAACGCATGCATCAACCATATATACAGCAATCAAGATTGTACAGAAGGAAGAGGGCAAGAAGGAATGGCTTTTATAATTCAATTCAATTCAATTTTATTTATATAGCGCCAAATCACAACATAAGTCGCCTCAAGGCAAGCAGTGTGCACATAGGCAGTGCTTGTTTATCTGTCTGAGTTGCTCGAATAATTTTAAGATGGGTACAGATTCACCTCCGTCTTGCCGTAAAAGATTTGGGATGACTTTTTCTGGCTCAATTAGAGTGAAATCAACAATCTAGCTAAAAATACTTTTTGTCCCACTGGGTTCTGACTAGGAGGGAAGATTTTCTCTATGGTAGCGTTCCCAGGTAAAATCAAAATGCAGATGTAAAATTGTGGATATTTATAACACTGCTGCGGCTATTTCTCTCTCACTCCTCCCTGAAACATTGTGTGAGATGCCTGCTGCATATAGAGAAGATTGCAGATACTTCTATAAATTCCCATTAGGCTGTTGATAGCATGCAATCAGTGTTGCCATAAAGCACACCTGCTATTGTGCGCCAACTGTCAGATTGCAAAACAGACAAGTCGAGATGAGTTGCTTTTTTTCAACTCCCTTTTTTCTTGATGAGATGGAAAATTTTATAATCTTCATTATTGCTAAACTTCGCTTAACCTCCACGCTGCAAGACGCAAGTTCAAACACGTTATGCGGTAGCTGTTTTTCTGTAGTGTGGCGTGACTGGGCTTAACGGATATACACACACGCACATACAAAAAAAGCTCAGAACTAAATCCTGAGTGTACTAAAAGTAAAGGTAGAAAGGCCACTCTGTGTGTGTGTGTGTGTGTGTGTGTGTGTGTGTGTGTGTGTGTGTGTGTGTGTGTGTGTGAGAAACTATGAGTAAAGATGGACTAAATAAAAGGAGTGACAGGACCCCTTCATTGATCAATGCTGTATCCTCCCAAATCAATTGGTGACGGTGAAAGCACCGTGACACCTGCTAAGTGCAGCCTTGACAGCACAGCAATACATCCTGCCACTCATTGCACTGCACTTAGCTTTTGTTAAGTGGGACGAGGGTAATATATCATAAAACTGTCGCACTTGAAAAGCAATCAAAGCCGCGATAATTAGACCCGTTCACAATTGGAAGTTCAATTTATCCACAGTCAGGTTGTGCCGCAGCGCCTCACTCCAGAAGCACTTCAGGTGAAATCTGAAGTATGTGTTGTGAAAAACACTTGAAGTCGACAAAAGCAAATTTGGGAATGGGTGAGGAGCAGTTTTGTCTCGGTTCTGGAGCTGCGTGCAGAATGTATAGCATATAAATAATACACTTTTAATACTGAAGCATGTCTGATCAACGTGGAATATGTTTCTCTCACAGTAAGAAACCTTTACTTTTAGCATGTTATGGGATGCTTAATGCAGTCAAACAAGAGGATCATGAATGGATTTGCATCCTCCAACCATTGTTACATACAGGAAATGCCTCCATTTGATCCACACTATTGCGTGAGGCCACAGGATAACTGGTCTGTGTCTAAAGTCTCACACAAGTTTGAAACTTGCAGCCTTTTGGTTATAAAGAAAATATCACTGCATTAAATGCAGCTATAAATGTAACTTATCTGTATGATGGCATTTAAAGGGCACTTCCAGGACGGCCTTTATTGGTTTTTGGTTGAACAAATAAAAACATGTTAGAGCGCACTACAAGCAAGGGACAGCGTGTAGTGGTGGCTTTTATCTAAATTGAATCGCACTTTCAGGAGTGTATCCTTTTTTCCAGCGCTGGGTGATGACTTTGGTTTAAACTCAAAGTCGAAACTACAATGAAAGGAAATAAGCCAACAAGTTCCTGTTTCATTTGTGTTGATTCACAGCAGGCTTTAAATGCTTACACACACAAATATAAAGGAATCTGGTGCGTGTATCATTCAAGAGCTTTAACTTGGTAACTATGTTAACTCAATACTTTTCACTTACGTATTTCTTTCACATACTGTATAGGTAAGATTGCTTTAAACAACTCAAGCCATTCATAACATAGTCAAAGGAGCTTGCAAAGAAAAGCGTCTGGACTTCTTTAAGTTGCTTGAAGACCTGAAAGACAAAACGCCAAAACACAGACTTAACAATGTGGTGTATGCTGTACAGTGCAGCGAGGAATGCTCAGACCTCTACATTGGAGAGACCAAACAGCCACTTCACAAGCGCATGGCACAACACAGAAGAGCCACCTCCACAGGACAAGACTCAGCAGTCCATCTGCATCTTAAGGATAAAGGACACTCTTTCGAGGATGCCAATGTTCACATTTTGGACAGAGAGGACAGATGGTTTGAAAGAGGAGTGAAAGAAGCCATCTATGTCCACTGTGAGCGACCATCTTTGAACAGAGGCGGGGGTTTACGACACCAACTCTCTGCCATCTATAATCCAGTTTTGAGATCCCTTCCCAGACGCCTTAACGCCCACTCACATCCTGGGCCATCTGACCTCAGGAATTCGCATGATAAGGTGGGGCCAGGTTTCACAATGAGCTCACCCGAAACTCTGGCTGATTGGGACCCACGCCCAGTTTTCCACCTTGGCTCAGACGATTAGAGGATCATCAGGGGGTCCTTTTGTCCCTCTGTGGGGGGGTCACTCCCACTAGGTTTATATCTGGGACTCTCCACCATTTGACCTTAGAACTGAAGAAGCTTCTCGGATGAGAGGTGAAACGTCTTCAAGCAACTTAAAGAAGTCCAGACGCTTTTCTTTGCAAGCTCCTTTGACTACGATGACCTGGATGACTGAGAACCTTCACAGACATTCATAACATAATTAAGTTGCTTTCAGGTCCACATTAGTAAAACGAATATCACATTTGTGTTATTCAGTCTGATGGGTTTGTAAATTAATTTGAAATTAACCTAAATTAGCATCAAAATTTCATTAGCACTACCTGTTAGTGTGCTCTCCACTATCCAGTTGGCCTTTTACAGGATATGTTTGTTTGTATGATGGAACACATTAAATCCTTCACTCAGCAACTCTGTATGGTTTTGCCAACAGGAATACAAAGCTAGACTTTTTCACAATGAAACCTTGAAAATGTCATCACTAAATCTCAGGAATCAGATCTTTAAGATCCAATGTCTTCCTCTGTGTTTTGACTCATTCTGTGCAACAGGCCTGTCAAATCAGCAACTGTTTATTTCTCACAAACACTGCACACGGCAAAAAGTCTGCACACTCTGATTTGATTTATGCCACCTGTCCCTTCTAAACTTCGTTATACCAGATGACAAAGACATAGACAGCTTGTTGAGAATCTTCTTGTAAAGGTCAGAAACCGATGTGAGGAACATTGTGGCTTACCCCAAAAAATCACCAGGTCCAAAACTCTTCTTTTAGTTTGCTTTGCCTTTTATAGCTAAGCCCGCAGAGGTCAGGGAGACAAACAAGGGTTTCTCTGTCACTGATGTGCTTATTTGTACTTACCCCTTACATTCAGCGTGTGAGCACAGCTTTTTATACACCAAAGTGAAAAAAGAGATAGCAGCAAACCTGTAACTACACAAACGGTATTATATTGCTGGAGGTCTTTGAAATGTCAAATTTGTTAAGGGTGTGGAAAAGGCCTGTGTACTAAACAACATCATTATACAAGGGTAAGCTGTTTTTACATTGTTTTGCAGTGACTATTTGGGGACTGAATTATGTTTTGGAGGTGGTTAAGTAAACCAGTAAATAATCTTACCCCCGAAATCCATCATTTTTGTTGATTTGTTTATTCCTCATACTCCAGCGGTGTTTATGTATGAAATCTCAAAATCATAGAAATGTATTGTTTTTATTAATGTTTTACAAATATGTTGTGACATTATTATGCTAGATGAAAATTAGCAAAGGCAATGTTGTAATTTCCAGATTTGCCCTCTCACTGCTGCTGGACACAGTGGTACAGAGGTGTGTTATTTGGGCTGTGACATAATGATGTTTGACAGGTTAAAGGTTTAGTTCGTTTAGTAACAGCATTTTCTTAAAGGATTTTTATACCACCTCATCTGTACTGTACCTGAGGCTGTGGATAATCTGGAATTCAGTTATAGTTTATGTAATTTTGTGTCAGATGTTACATTTAAGAGCAGCAGAAAGCTATTTAGAGCACATATTAGGCAATATTTGCAATACTTTAAATCAGAATCAGGATACTTTATTGATCCCTGGGGGAAATTATTTTTTGTTACAGTGCTCCATTATAAACCAACATTAAGACAAGACAGACAATACGCTAACTAAGAATAGCACTAATATATATATATATATATATATATATATATATATATATATATATATATATATATATATATATAAAAACACACCCAGCACGCCCCCGCGGGCGGTTTATCCTTCAAGCTCGGGTCCTCTACCAGAGGCCTGGGAGCTTGAGGGTCCTGCGCAGTATCTTAGCTGTTCCCAGGACTGCGCTCTTCTGGACAGAGATCTCCGATGTTGTTCCCGGGATCTGCTGGAGCCACTCGCCTAGCTTGGGAGTCACCGCACCTAGTGCTCCGATTACCACGGGGACCACCGTTACCTTCACCCTCCACATCCTCTCGAGCTCTTCTCTGAGCCCTTGGTATTTCTCCAGCTTCTCGTGTTCCTTCTTCCTGATATTGCTGTCATTCGGAACCGCTACATCGATCACTACGGCCGTCTTCTTCTGTTTGTCTACCACCACTATGTCCGGTTGGTTAGCCACCACCATTTTGTCCGTCTGTATCTGGAAGTCCCACAGGATCTTAGCTCGGTCATTCTCCACCACCCTTGGGGGCATCTCCCATTTTGACCTCGGGACTTCCAGGTTATACTCGGCACAGATGTTCCTGTACACTATGCCGGCCACTTGGTTATGGCGTTCCATGTATGCCTTGCCTGCTAGCATCTTGCACCCTGCTGTTATGTGCTGGATTGTCTCTGGGGCATCTTTACACAGCCTGCACCTGGGGTCTTGCCTGGTGTGATAGACCCCAGCCTCTATGGATCTTGTGCTCAGAGCTTGTTCTTGTGCTGCCATGATTAGTGCCTCTGTGCTGTCTTTCAGTCCAGCTTTGTCCAGCCACTGGTAGGATTTCTGGATATCAGCCACCTCCTCTATCTGCCGGTGGTACATACCGTGCATATATATATATATATATATATATTCGTTCAGTGGTGCTTTTCGGTAATCTCAGTCTCTCACTGAACGTGCTCCTGTGACTGACCAACATGTCATGGAGTGGGTGGGAGGTGTTATCCAACATTGTCTTTATCTTGGACAGCATCCGCCTCTCCGACACCACCTTGAGGGAGTCCAGCTCCATCCCCACAACATTGCTGGCCTTACGGATTAGTTTATTAAGAGTGTTGGCATCTGCGACCCTCAGCCTGCTCCCCCAGCATGCAACAGCATAGAGGATCGCACTGGCCACAACAGACTCATAGAAAATCCTCAGCGTTTTCTGGCAGATGTTGAAGGACCTCAGTCGCCTCAAAAAATAGAGACGACTCTGGCCCTTCCTGTAAAGTGCTGTGGTGTTTTTAGCCCAGTCCAGTTTATTGTCAATGTGTACTCCAAGGTATTTATAGTCCTCCACAATGTCAACACTGACCCCCTGGATTGAAACAGGGGTCAAGTGTTTCCTGGTCTTCCTGAAGTCCACGATCAGTTCCTTGGTCTTTGCCATGTTGAGCTGCAGATGATTCTGCTCACACCACGTGACAAAGGAGTCGACCACAGCCCGGTACTCTGTCTCATCATCCCTGCTGATGCATCCAACCACCGCAGAGTCATCAGAAAACTTCTGAAGATGACAGGTCTCTGTGCAGTGGCTGAAGTCTGTGGTGTAGAGGGTGAAGAGGAAGGGGGAGAGGACAGTCCCCTGTGGTGCCCCTGTGTTGCTGATCACCTTGTCAGACACACACTGTGGGAGACGTACATATTGTGGTCTTCCTGTCAGGTAATCAACAATCCAGGACACCAGAGAAGCATCCACCTGCATCGCTGCTAACTTATCACCCAGGAGGGTCGGCCTGATGGTGTTGAAAGCACTGGAAAAGTCAAAAAATATGACCCTCACAGTGCTCGCCGGCTGGTCCAGATGGGTGTAGACACGATTGAGCAGGTAGATGATGCCGTCCTCAGTTCCGAGACGAGGCTGATAAGCGAACTGAAGGGGATCCAGGTGTGGTCTTACTATGGGTCGCAGCTGGTCCAGGATGAGCCTTTCCAGGGTCTTCATGATGTGGGAGGTCAGTGCCACGGGCCTGTAATCCTGGGGGCCACTGGGACGTGGCGTCTTTGGTACAGGGATGAGGCGTGATGTCTTCCACATCACTGGGACCCTCTGCAGACTCAGACTCAGCATAAACAGTTTATGAAAGACTCCACACAGCTGGGGGGCACAGGCCTTGAGGACGAGGGGACTCACTCCGTCTGGTCCAGCAGACTTGCCTGAGTGAAGTCTCCTCATTTGCATCTCAACCTGGTATTGAGTGAAGGTGATGGGTGGGGGAGGGGTGTCAGGAATCTCACAGGAGGCAACAGCGCCATGTGAAGAGAGAGGCTGGCACAGTGGTGTGGCTCTGGATTCCAGGCTGACTACAGGTGAGGTTGTGGGAGCATAAATGCAAAAGCACATCCAATTAGGTGGCCCAATAGATGTATGTAATATCAGTTTCATGTACTAGAGTTAAATCAGCTGCCCTGATTCTGTACAAGTAGTCTTTTGTTTTCCCTAATCTGAAGGGTTTCCAATGAACCAGTAACCACAACGATGAGCATGACTGTGATTAGTTCCCATCTAATTTGGGTTTCGTATGTTTCAATTAGAAGCTTCAATGTGGAGTTAAGGAAAATAAAACATATGCAGTAAGCAAAAACGCCAAACAATTTCTAGTTAGAGCTTCTTATTTAATTTCTTTATACCAGTGAATTAATATATTGAAGCAGCCCTACAGTTGGTGAGGGAAATTCCCCACTGAAATCCATCCATTTAGTCTTATGGGAAACTGTTATGAGCCTTTCCACTGTTCACTGAGTCGGTCGGCCTGAGTCACTGGCAGATGAATTGCTAATGAAAAGAAAATGTTTTCAATAATAATTAGTTGCATTCTTGCTTAACTAACAGGCATGTGCAATTTTAGAAAGTAATTCGGGCCTTCCAATTATTGAGTTTTTTGACATTCTTTTTTTCTGCTGAGATAAGACAGACACTCATATAATTTTCTTCTCCTCGCAGCTCAGCCTGCAAGTGCTGACCTTTATCAGTGCTTATAGGCTGGAAGCTGCATTTATTTATTACTTTTCAATCACAAAAATAGCATAATGACAATTTAATCAGAAGCATATCGCAATATATATTAAATGAAAAAGTTGCTGTTGAGATCTGTGTCTGTCATTATCAACTGGAATTCACAGGCTTCAATTATTTTTCCACCCTGAGTTTGTTTATTTTTCTTTATTTACTCTTCCATTACAGATCAGCTGTCTTTTCTTTCCACATGAGGCTTCACTGAGAATGTGTAAGCACAATAAAGACCTTTCAAAATACGGTGACGTGTACTGACAAAAAAAATATGAAGGAAGAAGCAGAAAGAAAGTAAATGAGCAAGCGAAGAGATAAAGAAGCGATGGGCTGATCTGAAAGGTAGTCTAAATATTCAGCTCGTCCCATCAAAAGAGTCATTGTACATTGTTCCAAAATCTCATCTGTCTCCTCGTTCTGCAGATAACATTTAGGCAAAATATGAAAACATACATGTTTTTCTTTTTTTCTCCACACGTAATCCAGCTCAGCCCTCAGAATCTTTCACAGCTATCTTAAATATTAAAGTGTGCTTTGCTGAATGATGGGATGCTCTGTATGATTCATACCCAGTATTTGAGAAAAAAAATAAAAATAAAAAGCTGACCGATAATTCTCAAAACACAAATCATCTCTGCCACCTTCACGGCTTTAATAGAGAATTGTGCATTTGAATTATTCATCGCCGCTTTGCTCTGGTGAGTACGCAAGCCTGGCCCTTTGGCACAACTCTTTGCCCAAGCTTTTAAGTCAAAGTCACCTCATGAAATGTATTTAGATGTTACAATGATAGCTTTTTAATCACAGTCAGCCTTCAGTGGAGAGTGATTATTCAAAGACTTAACAGATAAACCGAACAGACAGTGTGCGGCTTTAAGATATCACTTGGCAACCATATTAGTCCTCAGATGCTTGACCACAGTGACTTTAGACAGGTAGCAGCATTTATTTACGCACAGGTCAGAAGTCCCAGGAGAATTCTCATTTGGCTTCGAACAAGAGTGATTGATTTTGTGTTTTCTTGGCTTGTTAGCCAGTAAATCACACTCTCTGGGCGGCTAATTGTCGCAGTCTTGATGGAAACCAGTGATGGTTCAGTCTGTCCATTTAACTGTTGATGAGCTATTTCAAAGAGTGCTGAAGTTTTTAAGCTCAGACTGTGTGTTTTACTTTATCTGTGCAATTATGTTTCCACGCAGCTAAAATATCACTTGAAGTAAACATTTATAAGCATACAGCTGAATACTAATGGATCAGTAGTGTGCTGATGACATGGCGTGCTTCCACCGATATAACTGCTGATAACTTTATGGATTGGTCATCAGGGTGCTTGGTTAAGGTCAGGGAAAGACCAGAGGAGAAACAAACAATGCTCACGTTACTTGAGAAACAAAGTGTTATTTACTTTTGTTTAAAACCACAGTCCGTTCGTAACCTTAGCCAAAGTTGATTCTGTTCATCTGGACGTAGCGTGGGAAAAACGTTTCTCGTCTAAGAGACTTCTTCAGTCTCCAAAGTGTTTTCGTTGCCTAACCTGAACCATAGATTGGTATTGTGAGCTGAGTGACCACCATCCACTCAGACCACCTTGATGCAGTTCATCATTGCAACTTCATTATTAAAACAAACAAACATGTCTCTGCATACATGGATAAAATCTTGCCTGGTTATCTACTAGACTCACAGGAAGCAGGCAGGCTGATGGTTCCCAGATTGCACCAAACGTACTGGAAAAACAGTTTGATGTAAATTCTTAGAGATTGGATCGACTTGTTTTTGTAATTGAGGTTTACTAACTGAAATGAAAGTGCCACGATCAAATTTGTTTACAATCTTTTGCTGAAACATGTCATTTTTTTGTCCATTCTTTAGACAGTGCAGTTACATTTCTGCTTTTGGATAAGCTTTGCACAGGGTTTTTTTAAAGTTAATAACAATATAATATAGTTTGCTTTTCACATATTCTAACCTATTAAAATCCTTCTCCAGGTTGTCATGTTGTTATTCAAGTAACACGAACACAAAATCTGATCTGAACATCCTAGTGTGTGACTAAAGTACCATTCAAACAGTGTCTTCACCGGTCCATGTAATGAACACATTTGACTGTTTTGTGCATAATTTACTCAGAAAATTAGTCTGGCATATTAAGTATGTTTTTGGAGACTGTGAGATCTCCACTAGAATGTAAAACAATAATTTGTGGGTTTGATGACAGCAGATGTTTGCACTTATCAATCCACTGATGTGAGGCTTAAGATGTTTACTTAATTTCTTTCACTGCCTTAACAATCTTTGGAATAAATATTCATTGAATAAAATGCACCACAAGTGTCATTTTAGATGTGAGGATAAAGATAATGATTACACTTTGATGATTATGCTTTTGCACCACGACAGGCATTTAGAGGATCCCATTACAATTTGATGTAATTGCAGAAGTATTTTGATAAGTGAATCACACACACACACTGTGTGTCATGGACTGAATGACTGAGGGGGCTTAGAGGCACATGTTCTACTCTGTGAAGAGCCACGCTGATCAGTATATTGACAGCTTGTCGAGTTGCACCTGTATTAGTTGACAATGCCTGTCTAATGCAAGCAGTGCATTTCATAGTATAGCCATGATTGGATTTCAGACTGAAATCAAGCTTTAGTCTGTTGCTTGTAATGATTTGAAGTTTTGTGACGGCTCATTCAGTTAATCAGCAGGGTTCCCACATCCTCCCATCTCTGCAGTGGTCCATACTGCAGATGTTGGGAATTTCAGATTAAAGACATGGTGACTGCTGAGTGCATGCATAAGCATCCTTAGCTGGATTACCGAGTAATAAGCTTTCAGTTAAAGGCATAAAGCATAAAACAAATCTGAGATACTGTGAGTAAAAAAAGACACACCGGAGCAGATTCAGAATTTAGATGAGCATCTAACTGTAGCTCAGAGGTGTAAGACCCTGGGCTCAGTACTCCGACACTCGAGGGTGATATTATACGCAACAAAAAGTGGAGAAGGGTAGAGCTGAAGTAAGAAGTAGAAAAGATATGATAGAAAAGAAAGCAGAGCCTTGGCAGGAGGAGGGAATGTGGGTCACCAGGGACAAGGGAACATAAGGAAGTTCTTGCTGGAAATGTTGACTCTTTGCCTTCTGTTGGATTGTATCTGAAACTTGACTGGAGAAGAAATGTCACTGTACCACTGGGGAGGCAAAAAGTGGGACAGACTGCCCGGTGATTGCAAAGTGCTTCATGGCATGCAGTCAATTTACTGCACCTTGTACCACGTACTGTTTTGAATAGGTTTATCTTCCCTCCCTGTGTCTTTGGTGTTGTGCCTGCTCCTTTTTTCTGTTTGGCAATTCTCATAAAGACATGTTTAATTGGATAGCACTGAACCTTTCTGCTCAAGGCATTGCTTCGTACGCATATAAGGAAAAAGCCATCACTGGCTTTATCGGATGGTATTGCATACTTTTGAAAATAATTTGCCACTCAGTTAAACTACATTCATAGCAAATGAAAACCCAACTGAAGCAGCAAAGTTAATTGTGTTTCTTTTTAGTTTCAGTTGGCTTTTTTTTTTTTTTTTTTTTTTTTTTTTTTTAAGGAAATCAATTTCAGAGTCATTGAAGCTTTATGTTCTGAATAAAAATGAAAGAAAGTGAAGTACCATTGATCCTACCAAACAAAGTGATGGTGGCTCTATATGTTGTGGAATACTGAACACAGTTTGGCTCTTCTTTGGGACTTTCTTTAATGAAGAATGAACGAATGAAGTTTCATTGTCATGCATTTTATATTTCAGATAGGAGTCAAATATGGAACAAAACTATGGACTTTCATGACTCAGAAAATGAACTGAAATGTCCAAAACCATTTTTAAGAGCTTGAAAAAAAAAGGTGTCTCACGTATTTAAACCCTAGTGGGGTTTGTCCGTCGAGAGGCGGTTGCTGACCTACTATTAATCATGTGTGCTGTCACATGATCCAAGGTGTGAAAAAAGGTGTATGTCGTTACACCAGAGGGTTTGGGTGAAACCTCTGTGACACCTTGCCTCACCCTATCATACGACATAAGTCATATGCTATTATTATTACTATTTAGCAGCAAATTAATAATTACACGTTTCAAGAGAATTTATTGTAACTCTTCCCTCTTTTACTTTCTTAGATAAGAAGAACCCATGTCATTTACCCCAGGCTCCCGGTCCCTGTCGAGGGCTCGTGTCACGCTTCTTCTTTGACAGCTCGAGTCAGGAGTGCAAGCAGTTCTATTATGGAGGATGTTTTGGCAATGCCAACAATTTCAGGACCATGGCTGAGTGTCAGGCAAAGTGTCTAAATCCAGGTAGGGATGCACTTGCATTCACTAATGCAGTTCACTGACTGTTGTTTTGAAGCGTTCTCTGATTTCTTCCATAGTCATATCTGCTTTTGATGAAGTCCTACATGAGGACCCAAAGATCACAGCCTTTCATTACAGCTTAATGGTCTTTATCCTCTGTATACAGAGAGTTCTCTAATCTTTTCATAATGTTAGAATCTGTAAAATTGCATGTAAAGAAACATTATTTTTTCTCCCTCACAGAGTGGAGAATCCTTTATTTTCTTTGCTTACTTTATCAATCATTTTCTTTTGAAAGGTTCCGCTGGCATCAAATTGTATATCAGCACGTTATTTTAAGCATGTTATATGTTGTCTTTGTACTGATTTTGATTAAACACATGGTTTGAATAACTTGTAAATCATTTGGATTTTGTGTATATTTTACACACAATAGCTTTCTTTTATTGGAAACATGGCCAGTTGCTGTGCATCAACAGAAAACCCATTTCAGTGAGGTGACATAATCAAAATAATTCTACCTCTGAAAATTAACTTTGTGATGACTTTTAGCTGACCGTGAAATCACATTCCACCTTGATTTAGCATTTAAATGGTTTTAAAGTGACCAAAGCATACTCAATTATACCAGACTTTAGGCATAAGTCGTTTAAATATTGAAATTTTAGGAAAATAACGAGCAAGTCGCTCGGCTGTGACCAGTTCTGCCAAAAGACCATGTTGTAGAGAGAATCGATTTTAATTCCACACAGACGAATGTTTAGTTTCATTTATAGACAAAATGTTTGCAAAACAACACCTTTTCCCAGCTGATGCTAATGTAATTAAACGTGCTTTAATTATGATTGATCAGGGGGATATACACTGAACAAAAATATAAACGCAACACTATTGTTTTTGCTCCCATTCCCCATGGGATGGACGTAGAGACCTAAAATTCATTCCAGATACACAATATAACCATCCCTCCCAAACAGTGGTCACAAATCAGTCCAAATGTGTGGTAGTGGGCACATCTGCTATATTGAGATAATCCATCCCACCTCACAGGTGTGCCACATCAGGATGCTGATCTGACATCATGAGTACACAGCAAATTCAAAAGTGTTACATTTTTTGGTGTTAATAGTCTCCTTGCAAAAGTAGAGTTAATTTTACTCTAAGTAGAGTCACATTCTTTTAATGTAACTCTGAGGTGTAAAATGATAGTAGTTAAAATCGAGTGTTAAAAATGAGTGTTTCTCTGTCAAATCTGGAGGTGTTACAATGGAAACATTAACTCCTGACCTCTTAACTCTGAACTCCTAGAGGGGCTGTGACACCAACCGAGTAAATTCACAGACTCCGCCCCCAGCACGGCTCCAATCGAAGCTGAAGTGAAGCAGTTTCAGAACATTTTGCTCTACATATTTGAGTTGTTTGCCATGCTTGGTAAGTCATTTTTTCAAAGATTGTTTCAATTGTTATTAGCTTTTACTTCTGTGGCTCTTTGGAGTTGAGACAAAGCTGTGTGAAAGACATTAGCCATGTTGCTCGCTGATAGCATAATATTCTGTTTTAGCTAGCTGAAAGGTATTGTTTGCGGGCAAATACCACAGCCTTGAAAAAAGCTTGCATGTGAATTTTCAGTCAAATCTTTGGTCAAATACACCTAAAACAATGCCTAGAATGTGAAATGTTGGTATAATGGTGCTACTTGAAGCCTGAAAACGATCGCCCATAAAAAACAAACAAACGAGCAAACAGCAGTAGCTGACGTCCTGACTGGATTCTACGTTAGCATATTCCCTCCAGAGTTTTGTGCACACGGTTTAGGTAAAAATGAAAAAGGTTGAGGTTTTACATTTAGTTCAGTATTACCTGTTGCCTGTGTCCTTGTCTTTTGGGAAAATACTTTACACAAGTAATGGCTCAAAGAGGATTCCTTTTTACTGTGCTGCAATTGTTTACTGGATTATTTGTGCCATTAATTAGTGTCAACTAATTTTTATTCAATCTCCGCACAGGATATGCTTGTGAAGATGGAATATGGGGGAGAGCAGAAGTGCGTTGAAGTTCCACAAAGTGATGAATGAAGGACATGCATATTGTATTGAAGAAATAAGTGATGAGAATGCTGTTATTTGCATTTACCATGTCAGACCTTTTGATAAACAAAATTCTAATGAAAGTGAGAACATGTATACTGTTACATCTTTCAGAAAATGTTTTGAAATTGTGGTGCACAGTTCAGAATAAATGTTTTTCAAAAACCATTGCATCTTTTTAGTAAATGTTTATTTCCAAAAGAAATTTCTAGAAGATCAGAACAGTAAAATTCCCACTTTTTAGAATGAATTAGAAGATAACTCTTACGTAGTTAAACTAAAATACTCTTTGAGAGTTAATATATAAACTCTTAACACCAAGTGTTAAATTATCAACTCCAGACAGATTTGGTGTTTAACACTAAATCAGAGTTAACGTACCAACTCTCCAAAAAGAGTTAAATTAACACTCTCTGGTGTGGACCCATATAGACACTTTAATAGTGTTGAAATCAAATCCGACAGTGTTAATTTGGACATGCTGGATTTGCTGTGTAGTGCACAGGTGTACCTCAGACTGCCCACAACAAAAGGCCACCCTGGAATGTGCAGTTTTTTGCACTATTGGGGGTCTGGGGACCCAGAACCGGTCAGTATCTGGTGTGACCACCATTTGCCTCATGCAGTGCAACACATCGTCGCATGGAGTCTATCAGATTGTCAATTGTGGCCTGTGGAATGTTGGTCCACTCCACTTCAATGGCTGTGCGAGGTTGTTGGATATTCGTGGGAACTGGTACACGCTGTCGTATACGCCGGTCAAGCACATCCCGAACATGCTCAATGGGTGACATGTCCGGTGAGTATGCTGGCCATGCAAGAACTGGGACATTCTCAGCTGCCATCTGCCCTGAACAATGTGAACCATGATTCATCCGTGAAGCGCACACCTCTCCAACGTGCCAGACGCCATCGAATGTGAGCATTTGCCCACACAAGTCTGTTACGGCGACGAGCTGGAGTCAGGTCAAGACCCCGATGAGGACGACGGGCATGCAGTTGAGCGTCCCTGAGACGGTTTCTGACAGTCTGTGCAGAAATTGTTTGGTTGTGCAAACCAATTGTTCCAGCAGCTGTCAGGGTGGCTGGTCTCAGACGATCTTGGAGGTGAACCTGCTGGATGTGGAGGTCCTGGGCTGGTGTGGTTACACGAGGTCTGCGGTTGTGAGGCCGGTTGGATGTGCTGCCATGTTCTCTGAAACGCCTGTGGAGACGGCTTATGGTTGAGAAATGAACATTCAATGCACGGGCGACAGATCTGGTTGACATTCCTGCTGTCAGCATGCCAATTGCACGCTCCCTCATTGCTTGTGGCATCTGTGGCATTTTGCTGTGAGTCAAAACTGCACATTCCAGGGTGGCCTTTTGTTGTGGGCAGTCTGAGGTACACCTGTGCACTACTCATGATGTCAGATCAGCATCCTGATGTGGCACACCTGTGAGGTGGGATGGATTCTCTCAATATAGCAGATGTGCCCACTACCACACATTTGGACTGATTTGTGACCACTGTTTGGGAGGGATGGTTATATTGTGTATCTGGAATGAATTTTAGGTCTCTACGTCCATCCCATGGGGAATGGGAGCAAAAACAAAAGTGTTGCGTTTATATTTTTGTTCAGTGTAATTAAATTTGTTCCAACTATAGTAGGTCTTGATGCTCAAACATCCAGGTAAAAAAAATCCCCAAAGGTTGATTCTGTTCATCTGGATGTAGCGTTTTCAGGAGGAGAAACATCATGTCCAGATGAACAGAATCAACTTTTCGAGATAAATACAGCAGGACTGATGTTCTGTGGATGGCAGTCGAGACACATGTTCTCAGATGTTGCTTTTCTCTTTTGTCCGTGTCAATATGGTGAACCCTACCACAGCACCAGAATCTCCTTCTCCAAGAAAAGACGATGTTCAGCCAATCATCGAGACTGGTAACGATGACTGTACACTGCACTCTGCCTATCTTCTTCTTCTTTCACCTGTTCCCTTTTAGTGTCATCACATCAGGTCATCTTCCTCCATCTCACCCTATCCCTAGCATCCTCCTCTGCCACACCAGCCTTCTGCATGTCCTCCTTTACCACATCCTTGAATCCTCTTTGTGGTCTTCCTCTTCTCCTCCTGCCTGGCAACTTCAGTATATCCACTATCTCCCACCTGCGCATATATTCAAACCATCTCAACATTGCCTTTCTCTGTAATATTCTGTGTCTTAAGTAACTGATAAATATAATTATTACTGATGGCATCATTCCCCTTGCAACTGGGATTAAAAAAAAAAAAAAAGAAAACAGTAAAAACCAGAATGAGATGGGCGATTGATGGAGGCATTCAGCCTATGTTGGCATGACTGGAAGCAGAAGGAAACAACATGTCCAAAAATCAGTAAATACTGCACAGATGGACAAATTGCTATTTAGTAATAAGTAGTTACATATGCATGTCATTAGTTAATTAAAGCTTTAGAGTACCAATTTTTTAATTTCATAAAGACGCAAGTAAGCTAATTCCAGTCTTTATGTAATCACTTTCCTGTCGCAATTCTCTGTTTTATGCACAGGTGCAAAATTTGCATTAATGATCACAACTGAGTCTGACAAAGGAAGCAAATTTATTCACTGACTGATTGATGGCTTCCCATATTGTTGCATTTCAGGGGAACAAATTGCAGGGGAACAAATCGCAAATGCACCGTTGGTGCAAGGGAATGACACAAATCCAGAGACAAACGGTAAGAAAATTCCACATTTTCAAGGAGAACTCAATGAGAAATCTTGGATGTAGCATTTAGAATTAAGGCTAATTTGATTTTATTCATGCAAATTGGTTGTTAGGTTACTATTCTTCATAACTCCATAAACACAGAGGCTACATTTCTGAGAACAGCCAGGATTTCACTCAATGTTAGTCTCATAAAGCCAAGTAACACGAGTCAAGAATGTGATATCAATAAAATCAGCCGGCTGTGTAGCTGATTGATGAAGTAAACTTGATCAGTGAGAAAACTGTGAAAAGCTCTGCGACTAAGATACAGTCAGACAATGAAGCACAAAGCTAGAAGCAGTACACGTAGTTTTCATTTATTACACAGAGTATTAGACATGTGGGATAGATTAATGGTCACAAGGCATGATTAAATCACTCATCTTGTCCTCAGTCATTGTTAAATTCTGAAATATGCTCAGACCTGAAAGTAAGCAATTCCAAGCCATTTATTAACTAGAGCAGTTTGTGCTGCCAAAAACTTTTTTGTTATAAAAAGAAGAAAAGAAATTGTCAAGGTGCAGTGATGCATAGATGGTAGACAGCTTTCAGAATTGCTTTTGTTGTGAAAAGCAAAGGGCAGAAACGGAGTGCATCAGTGTCCTCTTCCCACAACTCGTTTGTTACTTTCCCACTCACTAATTTTCGGTGTATTCGCAGTGTGGGAGCATAAATCACAGCTGTCCTGTTGCAAGGCTGTTTTGTACAGCTTGCAGGAAAGAACTGGGAGACCCTGGCTCGTCTCCCATCGCCCTCAACTCATTCAAAGAGTTATAATTCTAAGAATTCAATTTCACTGTTGTCAAAAATATTGAGTAGAAGAGATTCAGGATAAGTTAGCCTCTGTAGTTCCACCATGGAATCAATCTTTTTCTTTTTGAGGGTAATTCTTTGATTAAAAAAAACAAAACAAAAAACCCAAAGAACTCGTTGATGTAATAAAGTGTCTCTGAGAAGTAAAGTTGGTATGAATGTTGATTTCAATTCATTAATCAGGTCTTTAAAAGACAGATTTAGAAAATAGGTTTTGGTGATATTTGATGTCACAGTTCACTACTACGATGAACCGAGTTTGACTCTCAAAGTTACAAAAGCCAGAAATGAGCATGAGAGAACGTGGTGTGCATGCTGACGTCTGTCTGCCAAGCAGATGTTGCCATGTTGAAATCAAAGAAATCAAATCAAAGACTGACATCTTGTGGCTGCTCAGTGAAGCACACACTTTGGCTCTGTGGATCTCAGACTTTTTCAGGCATGAAACAGTTCTGGGCAGCTCCTCCGCCCAGAAAGTCATTAAAATCATCTCATCAATAACAATAATAAAAAAGGGAATATAAACTTGAAATTTAGCTAAATAAAATAAAACACAATAGCATCATGAAAACCCTTTATATATTTGCCAGGTTGCCTGCACCCAGTTATGTGCTGTGACTAGTTATAGTTTCTCTGTTTTTGTAACACGGGACATGACAAGTAACAGAAGACCACAGTTTTTCCAGCAAAGCATGTTTATAAAAAGCAGCTGTAGAACTCACTGAATTATCTAATTAATTATTTTTATCAAAGAGAATTTGCAATGCAAACAGTGGCATGACTGGCATGAAACAACACTTTGCGCACCTCACAGCTGTGTATGAGAACTCAAAAGTCGGTCTGATGGGAGCTTAAATGAGCTTTAATCTGCCAGCTCCAGAATACAAAGTCTGTGTGATGTGTGTTTGTGCCCATCTGGACATATTGTTGCAGATAACGGATTCATAGGCAGTGCGGGGGTGTCATTTGTGCTGTGTTTTGCACACTCCCAGGAGCATCTTTTGTGTCCTACATGTGAGAAAGGACAATATGAACAATGCCCTGACCTGGTTCTACCAACATGATCTATTTATGTGTGAGAACTTGTCATACTATATTATGTTTGGAAGTTTAACACAGTGGTGGAATAATTCTTATATATTAACTGTTTGCCTAAAAGACTGAGGCTTTGTGGTGATTTAGGGGTTTGAATTCCTAGCCAGTATATCTGAGTTTGGGTTTCAGACCCAGTGTCAGAAGTTCTTATTGTTAGGCTGATTTCTTTATCAAATGAGTCATTTTTGAGTATTAGCTCTGATTATTATTATTTATTGTATAGAATTATTGCTTTTTCGTGTGTTTAATTCTCTCGGTGTAAGCAATTCCAGGCCATTCTTATCCTCTATCTTGTCTTTCTGTTTATTCCTTTGTCCTGTAGTGTTCTCCTATATCCATCTTCATGCATAATGTGAGTCTCATCTCTGTGTTTAGGATAGGTCTTTGAGGTTTAAAGGTTATTATTATTATTATTATTATTATTATTATTAATATTGTACGCTGAGATCATTTTAATTTTTGTCTTACCTGACCCTGGATTCTCACCTGTGTTAACTGTGTCACCTATGCCTTGTTCCCCACCTGTGTGTGTATAAATAGTCCTGCCCCTGTGTATATATTGTCCTATCGTCTTTTGTCATTGTTTCCTGCAAGCCCTCCTGTGCTCTCTTGTGCTTCTGCGGTTTAATTTCAGATTTTGGGCTTTGTTCATTTGCGATGTAGTTTCACCCTGAACAAAATCACTTTTTGTTGTTGATCCTGGATTTCTCTGCAGTGTGACATTATTTTTGGTGACCTTAGCTGAGCCTAGCAAGTTAAATACTGAGATAAATGCTGAACTGTTAAGGTCACTGTTTGTCAGTGAAAATAAGTGTGCATCAGTAGTGAAAAAGAGTCATTGCTCATGGGTCTCCAGTCAGAATATGGAATATGGCCCTACTCTCACCCAGCAGAAAACTACAGAAAAAACAAAGAGGATGGCTTACACAGCAACTTCCACTCTCAGAATCTGTTACTCCAAGACTCAGCCTGAATATGCCAGTCAAAATCACTTTCAGGTGGATGAAGCCTAATGCAACAGTACACAAACAGGAATCATTCATCTTCCTCACCTTCAGGCTTGTGGTATCTTCAGCTTATGTCTTAGCTCTCTAATAAAACTAACATAGATCTAATTTAATCAAAGAATTATGTAACATTTTAAGGATGAAATGAAATAAAGTTGGCTGTTTGCTGTTTCTTGTGATTAACAGACTTCACTCTTTCAGAGCTGTGCTTCAGACCTGTGGACAAGGGGACATGTAGTGGTTCAGAGAGCAGATATGCATACATTCCAGAAAAAAAGCGATGCCAGTCATTTTCCTACAGCGGCTGTGGAGGGAATGAAAACAACTTCATAACCCGGAGACACTGCTTCCACAAATGCATCAGAAAGGGTAGGATTATTTTAAGAGATTCACTTTAATCCAATTCTGTTCAGTTTAGTTGATTTATATACTGCCAAATCACAACAGCAGTCACCTGAAGGCACTTATGTTGGTAATAAACCTACAATAATACAAAGAAAACCCCCAACAATCAAACATCCTCCTATGAGCAAGTACTTGGTGACAGTGGGAAGGAAAACCTCCCCTTTAACAGGAAGAAACCTCAAGCAGAACCAGGTTAAGACCCAGGATGACCCAAGGAAGACAGGACAATCTGGAACTGATCAGTTCCAAAGTTTGGCGTACCATGGCATGCTCATTCAGTTAATTTCTTTTTCATTTGTTGTCTTTAATTATTCCATTTTAAAAATCTAATATGAAGACATTTTGTGGTTTATGTTGCAGGTCATGGGAAGAGGATGATGATCCGAGTAAGGAGGAAAAACTTACACAACATTCTTAATTACTCAAGAAGAACACTCGACTCTGCGTGAGATTCTACTCTGCTGTCAGCTGTATTTATGCCAATATATGTTTTGTTTGGGCTTTTTTTTTTTTTTTTAGCTTTATGCATGTTTTTTTTTCTGCTCTGCAGCCAAGTCTGCCACAACCCCTTGACATCATTGGTCTGCCTCTGTGTTTATAGCAATATGATTTTCTTGACTTGTTGAAACATGTTTATTCATCTCAGGAATAATTTGAGCTTTATGTCATTTAAAAACTCTGTTAATTTTATTTTTGGTCAGACACATGAAAGTAATGCTGTGCTGCACTGTGCAGTTTGGAGTCATTGTTTAGAATCTGCATCTAAATGATGTTCATTAACTGAGATCGTTAGAAGAAAAGACTGCGGGATCCCCCTGTGGTCTAGATACTGGTGGCGGTAGAGGAGAATAAGCAGATGATGATGACGCTGATAGAGAATTTGGATCAAGCTCAAGGACAACCCACACTGGTGGACATGGGGAGGAGCAGGAGTAGATTACAATATGTTGTAATGGAACTAGAGGAGAAGCTGGAGATGGAGAAGCAAGGATATCAACAAGAGGAATGTCACAGATTGGCTCTTTCTTACTGAAATGAAACACATTTTGAAATAAGGGGGGGGGGGTCACTTTTTGAAGGAAAAAGTGTGACAAATGAAGCTAAAAGTGACACCAAAGAGGGATGATGTCCTTTCGTCCTAGATGAAGGTGAAGAATAATGATTGGACCCTGAAAAGAAACAAATGAGGGCAGACATTTCAGAGGATTTATTTTTTGAAAAGAAAAAAGCTTCATAAAAACAAACAGAGTTAGCCACTGAGAAATATCATAAAGAGCCTTGTCCTGTTTGCTTGTCTGTGTGCGTCCCTTTGCCGCTCAGACTGCTGCTGCCATGACCTTTAATAAAGAGCTGCCATACATGAATGAAACATATACTGAACAGCTATAGCGTATACATGATGATCATGTCTTTGTCTTTTCAATAATAACTTGCTCAGAAAAGGGCAAGCATAGTATCAAAGAATAATATTTCTGCCTTTCATTACAAAACATTAAAATTTATGACGCCTGAGTGACATACAGAGCCTGAGTGACATACAGAGACAGATGAGCTTTGATATCGCAGCAGGATAGTCGTGTTTTCGATTTACATCAGAATTTATGGAAAAAAAAATAACATCGTACAAGCAGACTTTGAAATAATTGCTACACCGTGCTGCTGAGGACTGTGCTCTCTGTTGGTGTCGTTGTACGTCAGGCAGCATCTCATATTCTTCTGTAGCACACTTGGCTTGGGATAACAGATCTTGTGTAAAAATGATTTTTTAATTACATAAATTTGATTTTTAATGAATTAAACTTGTTATTCGCATTGTTTCTATGGCTTATTGACAAAAAACATTTGTTTGGCTGATGTTTATGCTCTGGGCACTAATGCTTTGCACTGCAGTTATTATATGTATACATATTTTATGTCTTTCTATTTTTACGATCAGATATTATCGTTTCGATATAAACTTCTCACTATAGCCTTAATGGGAATACATCTAATGCATATTTACTGTGTATGTACAGCAGCTGATGCTATTCTACTGTGGTATTGGCATAGTTTCTCTTCAGTGTGAACGGCAGCATTAAAGTTGTGCACAATTCTTCGTCCAGAATTGAATTTTTTTTAAGCAACTCCACAATCAAGAAACCATCACAGCTGTAAATCATTGTGAACAGGATAATGACTGTATTGTTGTTTGTTGTTGATTTTTTTTATGACTTTAAATCAATGTTTTCAAGCTTTGGAATGTTGTTGGTAAGAAAAGCCAGAAGGGGGCAGTGTTGTGTAAAGAAAGACGTTTGTGAGCAGCAGACGAACAGTGCTGTTTACTGTACATGGCTGTAATGGATGGGACTGAAAGTTTATATAATACATTTCAACAATCCTATTGTGTTTCGTGTTTATTTACTCTCTTTCCATCTCTTTTAGTTTGAGTGACAAGTCCAGAGTTTTACACTGGAAAACAAAGAATAGCAAAATGGCCTTCAGAACTCTAAATAAGACAACAGAAATCGTGTAGAGTTGCAAGAATTGTCAACTGAACTATCAGCTTTATAACAACATAAAGCTGACAATTTACACCCTGCACAACAGTCCGTTATTGTTGTGCAGGGTGGGGGTGAATTTTTTTAAGCATCCTTCTAGGTTACCTCTGTTGTAGGCTAGTGCAGAATCCACAGCCTGCATATTTTCAGTGGAATCTGGGTAATTTTCAAGACTTGATCTCTGTTTTGTTATTGATTACTTTATTACGCTATTTTTATTCAAGTCTGTAGAAAATGCTTTCATAAAGCTGCACAAGACAATAATTTCAGAATGTCAAATCAATGCATCTCATGTGAAAGACATTCTCTATACTGACAAACCCACTGAGACGTATCACCTGATATAGTTCTAGTTTTATAGGATGGAACTTTCTCCTGTTTTGAGTGAAGAAACACTCTTGAACCCATACACAATCATCATTTAATAGTTAGCTGGTAAGCTGCTGGAATATATCTCTCTCATCTACAATAGAAATATAAGAGTGGTGCAAGAACTTTGTAAGTCTTTTTCCTCTAAAATGAAAAGTGGATCCAAATCATGCTAGCTAAGTGAGTCCAACAGCATAACAGAGACACAACATCCCATCAGTGCAGGATCAAGGGTTCAGATATTTCCTTCAGTCTGTTACGCCTCTGTTTGTGTGCTTTACCAGCTGGCGGTAACCCTCGTTGTGGCTGAAATCACTCAATATCAACTGAATTCTGAGTGTGTAAATCCACTTTGACACCGTGTTCAAATCATAATCTCACAGAGCAATTCCTTATAGTTTACAGAAAATGCAGCCTCCTACAGAAACACATCTATAAGTAAATGCTAATGAGATTATGTTTTTACCTGTATTTCTAGCTTATAATACAATAAATCCTCATCATATGTCAGATCCCACAGTGGAATAATGTTTGTCTGTATCTTACTTTACTAGAAAGTGTCGATGTATATATGTGGCCTGTCAAGAAAACACATTCCCCTGGCAGTAGACTCATTTTATCGGTGCATATATGTTTATGGCTTTAGAAAGCATCCAGTACTTTCATATCAGCAGTTTGGTTTGAAACTGCAGCTGGTTTGAAACAGAGAAGGTCAGAGAAGCAAAAGGGATTCAAAAGCTACAAAAAGTGCTTTTACCTGTGTGTGATCAGTAATGACCCATCCACCAAATAACGAAGAATCCATTTATAAGAAATGTATGAATGCGTGGTAGGCTAGATGCACAAATATAGATCACGGGTAGAAGTAAAATAAAATATAAGCCGATGTCTTAACCCAGCCATAAAGGAAGAAAATTAACGAAAATGGAGGCTTAGACGTATGCTTTAAATGTCCCCGTGTTTAAAATGATCCATTTCATTGTTTCTGCAGGCTTGGAACGAAAAGATCACTCAAAATGCACAAAACAGTTTCCCCGGTGAAGTGCCCGTGAGCAAAAACACTCTTTGATAACACAAACTGTGGATACACGCCTGCATTAGCGTGTAGGAGTGAAAGGGGCACATCATCCTGCACTGTGCCGAGCTCGCCACAGATCGCAGGTCCTCAGCTGGAGCCTACAGTGTGATGTAACAGGAAGTAGTGGGTTGCCTTCCAACGTCAACCTGACAGCCGTCTGAGCTGCGCTCATTGAGCGCCGGAGGTCCACCGTGTCCAGTTCTCTGCGCTGAAGCCGAGGAGGAAAAGACGCTTTGGGGGACTGCTCTGAGAGTTTATTGCGGTTCCTGCCTCTGCGCTCCGGGTGGATTTTACTCTGTGGTAGGACGTGCTACAGTGAAGTGTGAATTGCGGTCTACGCGCTGTGTCTCTTCCATGTTTTGTAGGCAATTTGAGCCGCAGTCACGTCGAATGCAATTAGCGCAGAGTTGACAGGGCATTCTGTTGCTTTATCCAGGGCATTTCAACTGTATGTGCACTGAGGGAGCCGGGGAACATGCACTTATAGAATGGCTGAGCCCACTCTGAACGATGAGCATCCGCTTGAGCCGCATTGTCCCTCTGTCAGGAGCTGAATGCAAGAAATGTCGAGGTGTAGGAAGAAAATAAAGAAACGGCTTTGTTTGTGCGCTTTGGACACCGTTAGACCAACAAAGCGCGTTGTGCGTGATTATTTGTATCAAATTTATATATTAGTTCCGTCTAATGAGACATTCGCACTCACCCCTGTCCCGTTTTCAGGTGGTTTTAGGATCTTTTCACACGCGCAGAAATGATAACACTGTTGGTAAATGAATTCAGAGGTTACATTTTAAGATGCATGCATGGTCAATTTAGATTTTACATGTAATCTATACACCTACTAATGACTGATACCTCATAGGAAGGGATGAGACGCAGTCAGGCGTTTGTTTAGATTTTTTACATTAATTAAACGGAATAAGAAAAAGAATCAGCTCCATTCAGCACCGAGGCTTTGATGTAAGCGACGGCCACTGGTTGCTAAATCATCTGCATGGTTACATAAGGGGCAGATTTGGACATGTTGGAAGTTTGTGGGCTGGACAGTGAAAGGGATCATGATGATGATGATGAATGATGGTTGTGATGATGGTGGTGTGTAGGAGGAGGATGTGATGACGATGGCCACAATTGGCGGACTATATTCTGCTGAGGAAAGATGCATTCGAGTCATTACAAGGGAGGTGACAGAGCAGAGGTAACTCCCAATCTGAAGCTGACTGGGTTTTTAACAGATGAGTTTCTAGATATGTTTGAACTCCGTGGGTTTTGCAATGTCGAGGTGGAGTATTCTCAGATGACTTCTTGTGTTTATTAAATGTTGTTTAGCCTAATTTAGCACTTTTGTTATGGTGATTGGGAAATATCAGCAGTTGAATTCATTCAAAAGGTTGAGCCAAAAGATTTTATGTGCCGCTTTTATTTGCTGCTCTGCTTTTAAACGTGCAATTTCAACTCATGCCTTAAGTATTTGAACTCTCCACGACCAATGAAAGAGGATGTTTGGAAAACTAAAAGAATTCTGTTAAATATTAAGTAAGTTGCTTTGGTCACTTCAGATCATTTAAAATGTGATAAGTTTAAGATGCAGAAAAATTCGTTTCAAAGCACATGTTTGGCCCAAAGTTAACTTCTTCTTCTTGGAATAAACACATTTTTAGATCTCATTTCAAGATGAACACTGATTAATATTTCATAAAAGGGCTAACATAAACAACAGAAACAGACATTTCTAATTAAAAATGACTAAAAAGTGCTTTAACTTTGGATTATTTTGTACAAAACCAGCAACTTTGAAGGAGCTTCTTTTACTAGTTGCATGTCAGAAATCACTTTAATGAAAGTATATTAACATTATTTAACAGTTTTCAAGAAAAATCAGAGAAATATTAAGCAGAAATATAGCAGCACTAGTTAATTTCTGCTTTGCTGTCTCTGTGATGATCTCACAGATGTTCAGATTTGTCACGCACACCTCAAAAACAAAAACAGCCCATTACTGCAGTGCTCCACCCTGAATGTCACACCTAGTTAAATGTTAAATGTTCAAGTTTACATTATATGCACATGTTTATTCTTAAGTATGGGAAAGGTAAAATAACGTTGAGAAATGCCAGAAAGTAAGCCTAGTAAAACAGTGGATCTGCTTTCCTGCCCATGCATGTCGGCCGTCAAGACACTTTGGACAGTGAACGTATCGAAGCTGCCAGTTGGCAGGGCTGTCTGATGAGTCTTTGAGGCCATTTCGCTCTGACATCTTCCAGCGGCTCAGGCCTACACCAAATTCATGAGCCGATTGTGCAATGGGAGTGTCGTGCAGCTCATCACATTTAACCCATGCTGAGTGTTTACTGCCCACGTCTAGAAAGCAACTATTAAATGTGGGTGAGACAAAGATCTTGGCAGCAAAGCTCCCCAAACCTTTGCAGTCTTCATGATATAGCAGAGCTTCTCCTACAGCCATGGCATTTAGAAAGCTGTGCTAGTGGCAGCTCATTTGCAGTGTAGCCGATTCATATGGAGAACCGTGAAAAATAAATTTCTTCAGGCCTTAGAAGAAGCTCTCGTGTGGCTTTTTTGTAGTGATAATACGTGTGTTGAAACTGGAGCTTTTTGTGAAGAATTTATCCTGTAAACTCCAGGTGACCTTCTCTGGTGAGTGCAAAGGCCATCCGATTCACAGTCACAAGCGTAATGATGTTTCTCGTAAAGCGTCACCCCTCATAAATCACCAGGACACAGCTCCTGATCGATTCCTCTGTTTACTTCCTCATCCTGTTGGGGACACTGCAGACCTCTCAGACCTCTATAAAAACCTTCATGACCACAGGTTTCTTGCAGCACCTTTCACTGTCTGTCAGATGTATTTAAATTGATTTCCTATCATGTTTCAAACTGAGTCTCCACCTCTTTTATATATTATATATTTTCTTCCCTGCTCACTCAAGACTGAAGCTATCGTATTACACAAAAGCACATATGCAGCACTCCCCTCAGCTTCTGGATTCAGTTTCAGGGATATGAAACCTTTTGAGGTAATTTTTCCACTCATACATTATGATGGGTAAATGTATTTCTCATCTCCAGTTTAAATTGAGGTGCCTGATGGGACGTGTCGCAGCCTAATGTCGTCGGGAGCAGCTTCAGGACGGCTTTGTTGCTGTGTAGTGATTGGCATTTTGAACTGCAGCGCTCTGCGAAGGATAGAAGGAAAAGGCTGCATGGTTTCTAAGGGTCTTCCATGTTTGTGTGAGCTAAACAAACTGAGTGATACAAGCTTCTTGATTTAGTGTGTGGGAGGGGGCTTCTGGCATACACAATAGAGGAAATGGTCCCTGGGAAGAGCTGCATGTTTGTCTTCCAAAGGTGAACCTGGAGTACTAGCAGATGAGTATAGAGCAATTTTGTTTGTTTTTTTCGCCATATAAACTCATAATAAATTCTTGGGGCTTTGATGGAAGATCATTAATAAATAATCTGGTACATTAAGTGCAGAGATTTCTTGTTTGAGAGAGCTTGTTTCCAACCACTTAACACTGCTTCACATTCCTCTTCCACCCTGCGTTTTCTGCAGCTCTGAGCAAATGTCTGCAGCAGCCATTTCTGTTGGATTTCCAATTAGCTAACTTACTCTAGCGTGAAAATACGACTATTATTACTTTCAAGCCCAGGCTGCCGTAAGCTGTGCCAAAAATCTCTCCATTTTATTGTAGTTAATTGGTTTTCAAGGTTAATAAAAGTCTCAAATTGCTTGTTTCCCCATTGAAAAACACAATATGTTATTGTCTGTAGTCTGTGTAATGGTCAATATCATAACGTTGCTTTGGTTAAACATATAGGGAACTATAGCCACTGGGAAAAAGCTCTGTTTGCTGTAAGGGATTATTTGTGCATTGCAATACCATGAGTGGCCACTAGGAAAGATTAGCAGGAAGGATGACTAGAAGCAACTAAGGGTAATATTTAAAATTCATTACATTACAAGATTACGGATGTTAAAATGGTCTGCAAGACAATTCTCTACAAAAGTCTTGAGCCACCTCTCATTTTTAAATATTTTGTTTCCAAAGAGTCAGACTGTTGTATTTTTTTAAGTGATCTGGAGCAATGGTTGGCTCAAGACCTTTGCAGCCTATGGTCTAAATATACTGACTAGCCAATCTCAAAGCTAGATTTGGAGGTGTAGTACTGACATGACTCTCCTCCTTGTTATGGAGCTAGGATTCAAAATGTATTATAGAGCCTCTTAGCAGCTCACATGCAATTATTAACACCCCAGGACAGGAAAATACCTTATAAAAGCCTTAGCATGTGCACTGACAACCGTAAAACTGCCCCAAATATTGCAAATGTGTCTGAGCTTTCTTTTTTGTGGCAATGAAAGGAAGTGCTGTAACATTTTAACTGTATATTTTTGTCATTAACATTAGAACAAAAAGGTAATCTGAGAACTCTTAACATTTTATTTTGTAAAAAGTTACACCCAATACTACTAGTGACACAGTATCCATGTAACCATCAGACATGCATGAGACTGATGCTCTGCGTAGCGTTGAAGCCAGACAGAGCCACAGACCGTATAATGCACTAGATTTCCTGCTAATGCTGCTTTACTGTCCAGCTTACAGACAGGATCTTGTCTTGCTCTGGATCCTTATCTTGCTGACCTCTCTAGTGACTAAGCAGACATCTACTGGGGAGGTTTGCATGCTAGTTACTCCTCAGCCTTACCAAACAAACACTGTCTGCCTTCAACCTCTTGTAGCATGCAATAATTCTTTTACTTGTTAATTTTTTGTGGTTTGAATAGTTTGTCTTATTTTCTCCGATTAACACTTAATTTTCTCAATCTTTTTACAGGTAAAAGTTTTTTGTTTTTTTTTACTGATAACAAGCGGTCCGTTATAAATTTAAAATAACTTTGCACCCTTTGTGACAGCAATAAGGGACAATGTCATGTAAAACTAACTGTAAATGACCGTTATTCAGATATTCTCCACAAAAACAAATATATTTATTGAAGCTCTCATGTGTGGGCTAAGCTGTTAAAATGTTTTCGTTACACAAACACAAGGCACGCAGAGAAACTTGAACCGCTTAGTAGTGACGTGAATAGCACTTTCAGAGGTCAAGTCTAGGGCCCACAGCAAGCATACAGAGGATATTCCTTGGCTTCCTTTGGGCTGTTAATTTTGAGCTCCAGTGTTATTTTTGTCGTGGCACTACCCACAGGGAACCACTCATACAGGTCCCTGAGCAGCCTGTGCTCACTGTTGACTGTTGTTAAATGCTAAAAGAGGTTTTCAGCCAGAGATTAAATAATGCATCACAGAACAACCTTACTGCTTTTCTGCATTCAGTGTGTGTGTGTGGTGTGTGTGGGGGGGTGTTATGTGCTCCCTCTGGAATTCAAGAATTCATTTTCTTAATGGAGAATAAGAGTGTGATCTGAAGCTTTGGAAATGGTTGGATCTATGTAAATGAAATCGAACACAGAGGGGATTAAAGAATGGTGCTTGACTCGCTTGGAGAGAGATCCCAAAGGACATTTTTCTGGGTTTATAATATTTCAACAGTACAAAGAAAAACAGCCAATAAGTGAGTGGAGGCTTCATTGATAAAATCCACAGAAATGAAGAAAGAAAGAAAGAAACTGGGAGAACACATAAACACTGATTTAAAGGCAGTGTTTGGCCTGAAAATCCTCTGCTGGTTGCCATTTTAATGACCAAGAATCCCCTAAACAAACAGTTATGGAAATAAATTTGGTGAAAAGCAGCAGGATGTAGAAATGTCACCCAGAAATGCGGGAACAATTCTGCTGAGGAAGTTTAAGCTATTGTATAAATCTGTCAAGCTGTCAGTGCATTTAAAGCACTTTACAAAGAAAGTCGAGTGACCTGTAAAAATGTGGCTCTATGCAGTGGAGAGAACGGGTGAAATTAACCACACATTCCCACCAGCCTGTGCTGTATGCACCAGGTTACACACTGGGCATGCTCAGGAGGTTATCCATGTGGTTGTATAGCTACTTCAAAACATTTACATCGCAACTGCAAGAGCAGCTATATGGATGCAGTGCAAGACGGAGCCTGATTTATTTTTAACCAGAGTATTTTTATCTAGGTATTTGTACTATTTTTTCCTTTGCGCAGACCAGTGGCCTCTGGAACAGGATCCTTTTCCTATGCGAAGAGCTTTAGTATGCAAAGGTAACTGAAGACAGCCTTGGTGTTTGTTATTTTTTGTTGTTGTCAAGATTAATGAGGACACGCTAATGAAACGAATTCACTTTGACATTTTGAGTAAAATCCAGTATTATCTCTTCAGCAATTCAACGCTTGTCTGTTGGCATGCTGCATCGTGTTCATCATTTCTTTTTTAAATCTCAGAGTTTTGGAAAGAAATGTGATTGTTTTTGTAGGCAGAACTGGATTAGAAGGATTAGTAGAACTGTAAGAAATATATGTAGATGGTTAGATTAGCTTAGTGAAGACAGGGGACAGGTTAAAACCGCTACAATGTAACATGGCTAAAAGATACTGCTATTTGAGCAAATAAAGAAAACTGTGTTGCCAGAATAGATTGGGCAGTCCTTGGATTTGAGTCTTTAGGTTTCTGGAACTCTGTTGAAGTGATGGGACATCATTTTTTTCAGAAAGAAACATTTCATTTGATGTATTAATACTGCTAATTCTATGGATGGGGCAAACGTCATCCTCAATGAGACCACATATGTCATCTAAAGATGATACACAGTGATGCTCACCTCAAAAGGACAAGCAGATCCAAACCACACTAGCAAAAGGTCCTCCAGAGCAAGACGGTCACCATTTTTTTCCCCCCTTTTCTTTCATCACCTATCAGTAACCTCCCTAGAGTGTAACTCCAAAGATCACTAACGGGTTAGGCCATGTCTCATCTGTGTTTTTAAAAAAAAAAAAAAAAAAAAAATCTAGTATTTTATGTTGTCCACACAGAAAACATTTAATAGTTGCTGTGAATTGAATTGAATCCTCTGTGTTGACTCCTGCTTTCTCAGTTGTTAAGTCACTTTGTGATTTAAAAGGTTTGAAAATACAATGAATCAATTTTCAGAAAACCTTCACCTGTGTTTGAAATATTCAATTCATACTGAATCACTGGCACATAAGCAGCATTTTACTGATGTAATTGGCCCACTCATAAGTTTTTTTTTAAGTCATTTATACAGTTTGATAGTTTATTAGCATAGTTACAACAATAAATTTGGGGTGACAGGAGCTGATTACAGGGTAGGAACAAAGGGGAAAAGCTCAGCTGCTGCACACAGGCACTGAATACTTGGCATAATTAGAACTATGCCTCAAAACTCTGCTTGCAGGACTCTTTTAAAGCCAACACATACTTGACATTCAGAACAAAAAATGTCACACGTAACCTTTTACTTTTCTTTTCGTTTAAGTGCGTTTTTGTGATGTTTGTGTGTATTCTTTGTGTGACTATTAATATTTCTAACATAAACTTTATCATCACCACTAAAGGTTATGTCACATGCCAAGAATGTATTTTCAACTAGTTTCACCTCCCCTAGCAGACAAAGAAACACCAACACTAAACAATACTTCATAAAGATTCACCTATGCTCATCCGAAAAACTGCAAACATCCAAGTCTGACAGAAAAATCCTGTAATCCTCTGAACGTAGCCAAGAGTAAAATGGCAAATGGCCCGTATTATTAAAGCGCTTTACTAGTCCTTAAAGACCCCAAAGCGCTTTACATATCCAGTCATCCACCCATTCACACACTGGTGATGGTAGCTACATTGTAGCCACAGCAACCCTGGGGCGCACTGACAGACACTGGTGCCACCGGGCCCTCTGACCACCACCAGTAGGCAACGGGTGAAGTGTCTTGCCCAAGGACACAATGACCAAGACTGTCCAAGCCGGGGCTCGAACCGGCAACCTTCCGATTACAAGGCGAACTCCCAACTCTTCAGCCACGATCGCCCTACTGCTCTGCAAAACTGCAGAAGTACTAGGTGTATCTATATGTGGCAATAACAGAATGGTTGGGATGCATAACACATGGGCCCAGATGCACTGAGCAGCAAGTTCATGGTTTAATCCCTGACCTCAGACCATTTGCTATATGACATTCCCGTAAATGCTTTCCTACAGTTCCCGGCTCAGCTGTTGCTGTCAAAAACATAACAATGCCATAGTCTCCCCCAAAGTGATAGTGGTATAACAGAAGGACACATACTTTCAAATTCCTTGAACAGTCATAATTCCCCAAGATGTTTAGTTGCACATGCATTTCCCTATGCAGGCTCGGAGTCTTCACACTTCCCTAATTGCTGTACAACATCTGGCATCATCCAACCATAAGCCTGTCCTTCCTTAGTTGTGGAGATGAGTTTTAGAATTCACTCTTTTCAACACCGCCGTCATAAATAGATCCACGTGCTTGCCTTAAGGACACTGGCATGCTTGTGAGGGTGTGAATGAAATGACATGAATGTTTTGGTATCTGAGTTGCTGTCTATTTCAAAACCACAAGAACACAGCCCCCCTCCTGCCCTGTTAATGCAAAGAATATTGCATTGCTTTAGTCGGGGTGGGTGGAAGGAGATTTGCAGCAGTCTTTTCATGCAACAAAGAGGACTCCTCCTTCACATTAGTGTGGGAATGCTGTTGTTTTTCCAGACATCTGGTGATGCCCCTGGCAACTGGGAAGTCTGCTCTCATGTCCCAGGCTTGGTAAGATCAGTTGCTGTAAGGCTGAACTCCTATTCAGGCATGTTCACTCACATGGATAAAAGCTACACGTACAGCTGATCCTGTGGAAAACATCCAACAGCTAAATTTGGCCCTGTTAATCAGAAGGGAAGCTCTCAGAGGAACCGTGTTCTCACATCCTCGTGTTTTTTGGGTTTGTCACTCTTGTTTCCCGTATATTCGTGGTCAGCATCATTTAAAGGCATGCAGATTTTTCCTTTCTTAGCATTTCCTCTTTCACAGACCCTCCTCTGTCCTCTAAAATAATAATCAGCCTGCGATAATGCAGTAAAACGGTGTAAAACCAAGCAGGTAGGAACGCTTCCATTACTCCTTGAACACATTAAGTCTTCCTTGTCAGAACGGCTCTGTTTAAATAATCCATTTTGTGTCGGAGGAAATGAAGATTGTGGCTGCAAAGTGTGCACAAACATGATAAAAGAAGGGTTATAAGTAATTGTCAGTCATAATGAGTAATTCTTATTGTATGTAATTGTATGCTAGTTGTTCGTTTGGAATGATGTACTGCACTTGAAGTACTCATTTTCTCAACAAATGTGTACGCTGGCTTATGAAGGCACAGACCAAGGACATGTGCTGCTGTAATACAGACTATGATAATGAGTGTCTAGAGAGAGAGTGGTTTGCTCTCACCAAAAGAATCATTTTTATTTCTGTACTTGCTACAACCTGTTTTCAGGTCTTAAATAGAGAGTCCTTCATGTTTTTAAACAAAAGCCGTGCACTGAATTTCAAATTCAAAAAACACACGGGAAAAGACCCAGGGAAACCGAGTTAATGATAAAAACGCTAAAAAAAAATGATGATAGAAACCCTGCAAACCATACATTTCACACCCGAGCTTGTGGCATGGTACCAAACGACCAGGCCGTTTGGTACTATAGGCTATTGACTACTGAATCTGTGCTTGAAACGTGTGTCCACACACCAAATCTTCCCTGACTCTGTGTGTACTGACATGGTAAATGATGGCATGACTGATATGGAATTAGTTCCAGAAGGCACAACTCTGCTGTTTATCTTGTCTCATCTCTTGTTTACAGAGCAAGCATAGGACACTCAAGACCTCTATACCCCATTGACCAGATTTGTGCGAAGCTCTCAAAGGCCGATAACAGTGTTTTGCAAACATTGCAGTGTAACAGCACAGCATCATTATCATCATTTATCTTTTCATTTTGCACTTCTTTGCTTATCTTTCAGCAGAGAGTAAAACTGATCACTTTACATAATATTTTTGTGATGGATTATTCTTTTCTCTGATTCACTTACTATTGTTTAAAATATGGTCAGCTACTAGTGCAAATATTGTTTGAAGAAGAATTGTTTCATAATTGCGTCTTTTTTTTAATCAAATTTGCCATAGACAGAACAGGAATAAATCTTGGCGGCATCTTTTGCAAGCAGAGGTTTAATCGGCTCCCAGTACCTGCTTCCCGCTCCGTTTAATCCCATATCCATGCTATAGATTGAGACGGTAATGCAGTTACTGGCCTTTACCAGCCTAAAGGTTCTCCGAATGCCACTGAGCCGAACTTGATGGAACTTGGTGTGCAGGGCGCCAAACATCCTGTGAGTACAAAAGGATGTTTACAGTGCAGCATAACATCTCTGCAGGGACAGTGGGAGTTGATAAGTGCAGGCTGGGCTCTGGCACTGGGTGAGAAGACGGCAGATGTTATACATAGGCTGTTTTTTCTGGGTAACTTTCTGCTTGCAGATGTAGTAGGTGATGTCATCTCTTGTGTAAAGTGTACATGACTAACCACTTCAGTGAAACACTCTGAGGTACTACAGATAATAGTGGACCACCTACAGTTTGCACTGGTCTGCTGTTGGATAAAGTTGACCCAAACAGATCAATAATCAAGTGCTGTGCCTCTGTGGAGGCTGCTCTCCTGGTTTTGAGCTGCAATTAGCCGAAACATGTTTATGAAGTTTGCGAAATAGTTGCAAATCAAATGTCCAAAATTTTCCATTTTGTTTGTATCTACACGAATATGGAAAACAAAAAAAGTATTCAGTCTTAGGATGAAGTAAAAGCGAGAAGTTTTCATTTTCTTAAGAACTCTAAAAACAATTCTTTCTTTAAAAAGACTTGTGGGAAGTCTGAGTGCTGTCCTGGACTGTGTCACGATAACGCCAGCCCGCTGCTACAGCTGTTGAGCTCTCATTACCTCCATAATAGCAGCATTAATAGGACATAGAGACATAGTAAAAGTTAAGTACATGAATGTAAACACAGACAAACCACAAGGATTATGTAACAGAGAGTCATCAAGAGGATTATGTGACAGACGTGGCAGATAATCAGAGGGATCCTTTTTTTCTCTGTAGCTAACAGCAGGGACACTACTGGTATTATTATACTAGTAGTATAATAACAGTTTTAGCTGCAAGGCTCTGTAGTTAAGTACACAGTTAAATGGATCGGATTGTTTAATTAACCAAGAGCTTATTTTGTGTCTGTGTAAAACTGTGTGTATAAGCACAGAATTAGGGATGGGAATTAATAAGAAAATAGTGGTTCCAATTCCATTATCAATGTCACTTCATGGATTCCATTCAATTCCTGGCTTTTTTTTTGGCTCTGCTTTAAGAATCACCACCGTTGCTAAACAGCATATCAAAGACATCACGTTCACTCTAATTAATTGCATGCTGTGTGCATAATGTATTACATATTTTACACAGAACACTGTGTAACACACACAAAGTTGTGTTAGCAGCATAATGCACTTGTTTTTGTCCTAGTCATGAATTTATTAATTTTATTTGGAAATGCAATAATAAAAATTTCCGCTGTCCAAAGTTGCTCCAGAAACCCCCACACAGGATTGAACCAGCTGAAGGTGAAATGATGTCCACAAAGCAGGCTGTGATGGGAGCACAGTGAGAGCTGCACGTAGGCTTACACAGAACAGCTGTTCTGATCACACAGTATGTGGCACTGCTGGTGGATCATGCTCTGTTTTCTGTTTACTGCAGAAGTTCAGTAGCATTGTTGCATATTTCTCACAATTGCTTATTTATTAGTTGTGTTGGAGCACACATAATTAACATTTTCTCTCTCAGAATCATTTCAACAAGTAAGCATAGTTTCTGACATCACTGAGATTTCTATGAAGTCTTGTCATAGCTTGTTTAAGACTACTTTTGATAAAAAGGTATTTGTTATGTGTTATGGCTTGAGAGTGAATATTAAATGTGAAATTTCCACCGTGACATGCGGGAAAGTCACCACATGTACTGTTAGTTAAATGGTACAATATTATCAGTTTAAAACAATAACGTACATGCACGCACACATGCGTGCACACACACACTCACACACACACGCACAGGTTGTCTGAAATGATGCATCCTCTGTATCACTGTATTTATATTAAAAAAAAAACTTGCCAAGAAACAGCTGGGGTTCTTGACAGAGTAGGGCTGTGTGTCTGTGTGTGTTTGTGCATTTCTGTGTGTTTGACTGTGTGCGAGCGTGACAGAGCAGCTGATCTTTTCCTGGCTGTTTCTAATTTGCACATCACCATAATGTTTTACAATCCCACTTTCAGTAAGTCCCTCCTCTGTCTCAGCTTAATGCTGTTTTAACTCTGAGCAGACTTGAGGAGCACTGAGCCAGCCAGTCCCTTTGGTGACTGAGCAGTGTGGGGACCTGTGTGGGAATAAAAGCTACTTTCACCTGCTCCTTATTCAGAAGGGTATCGCCACTGCGGGCTTGCCTGCATGTTTGATTTGGCAGTGTTTTTGCACTGGGATGCCCTTTCTGAGCCAACCCCAAAGGGATTTGTGTCTACCTCCAGCATTGAAGTAAGGCTCTTTTGCTTGTTAGGCAAATGTGAAAACCACTATGAGAATAAACAGGGTCAGTTTTCTCTCTGGAATACTGATTGATGGGTGTAGTGTACTGGCCAGTGAAATATCAATATGAAAGCAGGGGGATCCCAGGGGGACTATTCTATTCACACATCATCACAGCTGAGAATTTGTATCTTTTTTATTGTATTGATAAGCCATTGTATCGTATGGATCTTAATGATCTTCTAGAACCATATCACCCCATTACAGCTCTTTGCTCTCGCTCTGCAGGCTTACTTGTTGTTGTTCCTAGAGTATTTAAAAGTAGAATGGGAGGCAGAGCCTTCGGTTTTTAGGCCCTACTTCTGTGGAACCAGTTTCTAGTTTGGATTCAGGAGACCGACACTATCTCTACTTTTAAGATTAGGCTTAAAACTTTCTTTTTGGTAAAGCATATGGTTAAGGCTGGATCAGGTGACCACGAGTCCTCCCTTAGTTACGCTGCAATAGGTGTAGGCTGCTGGGGAATTCCCATGATGCATTAAGTATTTCTGCTTCAGTCACCTCCCTGAGCCTGGTTCTGCTAGAGGTTTCCTCCTGTTAAAATGGAGTTTTTCCTTCCCACTGTCGCCAAAGCACTTACTCATATGGAGTTGTCTGATTGTTGGGGTTTTCTCTGTATTATTGTAGGGTCTTTACCTTACAATGCAAAGTGCCTTGAAGCCACTGTTGTTGTGATTTCATGCTATGTAAAGAAAACTGAATTGAAACTAGTTTGGCATTCTTCTAAAGACTCAGTAACACAGGC
This sequence comes from Mchenga conophoros, assembly GCF_057382185.1. Classification (NCBI taxonomy): domain Eukaryota; kingdom Metazoa; phylum Chordata; class Actinopteri; order Cichliformes; family Cichlidae; genus Mchenga; species Mchenga conophoros. The sequence goes on from NC_140541.1 coordinate 34,379,730, forward strand.
CCAGAGACTGATTAGCAACCACCTGGTACCATAATTACCAGTTACAAGAGAAAAATAAATATTACTTGACCAAAAGTTGTTGCTGGCAGTCGCCGTGGAATCAATTGCTAAAGCCTTATTCACACAGGTCTAAAGACCCGTCAAAGACCCTGGAAACTGCTGCCCACTAGTGACTATTCCACAACTGGTTGGTGAGAGGTTGCTGGAGGTTGGACTGTCACTCGAGTGAAATTGGTTGCAAAGAGTTAAACACTTTCAGTAAACCCCTCTTCTGCCTCCTTTTAAATGTGAGCAGACTTGAGGAGACGCTGCATCAGCATCTTCTGTGACTGAGCTGCAGATAGAGCTGTGAGAATGAAATGGGTCAAATCTCTCTCTAATGTACTGACTGATGTCTGTGCTGCTCCCCCCACTTTTCTTCTTCTTCTTCTTTCTGTGACTGTAAGGTTCAAGTAACTAAGCAGTGAATATTTCAGCTCTTCATCCAGATGCGATGCTCACAGGAAAGGCAGCTGATTATATTGCTGAGTGTATAATTGGTAATTAAAATGTTTCCAAAAGAGAAACTTATAAATGGAATTAGTCTACAACTCATTATAGGTGTGTCCCACAAACGGAATGTGAGTCTGTGGGAAACACTGCTCTGGTTCACATAAAGCGACCCTGCACACCTGTTTCTGATACTTTTGAGAATGTAAAGTGCAGACAAGCAACTTTGGAGGGAGAATGGGGTAGGCGGGGTATGATTATGTCATGTGCTACAATAAAAGTTTAAACATAGGCCTGACTGTTCTGCATGCGATTGATCACAGAAAGTTAAAAACATTCATCTGTAATATATGCAGTGATGGTTGAGATGGTCTTCTAACTACATCACTAGATGCAAATAGCAACATCGTCCCAGTTATCTGGAGCTGAGCTTTACTGCTTGGGATATTGTGGATTTGTTTGCTGGTTAAAGAGAAGAGCACCGGTTGGTCTGCAGCTTCATAACATTTCAGCAAACTTAATCAGACTTCAGATGTTGCAAATAAAAGTGACCTACAGGTGACCTAGTTCCTTTAGGGTATGAAGGATGTTATTAAATTTCACTAACCTATTCCTGCATGCCATATCATTATCCTGGGGATCAGGTTCTCTCTCTGTCTCCCATTCTCAAGCTTGTTACCCACCGAAAGCCTCACTGCCACAAGAACCTATTGATTTGAATTGTTAGCAATGGTAACAACTTATCTCAGGTTATCTTGGTGCCAGTACAGCATTTCTTCCTCATGCTGTGATATATTTGTACATTTGCATCACAGGTTTTAGACGTTTAACTCCAAGTCAAACATAAGCCGCTTAAACTATCTAAAGCTACCCGAGCATTAGTAAACCCACTGTTTTGCAAAGCAAATCTGTAGAACCTGAGGGATATGCTTCTATTTGAATTTTCTCTCATCTGCTATTCCACAGCCTTGTCATGAAATCCCAGTGGCCAGCAGCTTTGCTGCAAACAACCTTATGGGATTCTGCTTTGATGAGGTGCAACTTGCACCCACTAACAGATTTATAAGTGCTGTCAGAATTTATGATGGACTGCAAACCAAAAGAAGTTTGGCTTACAAAACACACGCGGAAGTAGGAACAGGAGATTTTAAGCCTGTACTGTGCTTACAAGACTTTTACCACTTCCTTTGATTGATACGGCTTTGTTGGGTTGATTACAGCTGCTTATTTTTTTCAGCTGTGCGTTCCCTTGAATACTATGCCAAAAAGCTACATCACAGGAGCCTGTAATTCCAAGCTGACCTAACATGGAGAGTGAGGGCACGTTATATTGCTGTTTATTGGGAGAACATACTGTACAGTGCTTTGCTGTAGTTAATCCTCGGTATTAAAACAAACTGATTCGGCCAAGTTCTTGTTACAAAGTTTCTTTTGGTCACAGAATAAATTTGTTGTATTTAATGATTCAGTAAATTTTCTAACTCAGCTGATGTCCTGAACTGGAAAAACAGAAACTTAATGAACATTTAGCAAAGGTCAACTCACTCTTATCCACTTAGACTATTCAGTGTCATTCCAGTGTCATCTTATATATAAGAAGGGCCTTTTTTATGAGGACATTTTATTACATTTTAATGATTATCTAATGTTAATGTTTAATTATTTGCTTTCCATTGCAGGTCTGCAGTTTGTAAATCATCGTCCAGCTCTGAAATGGCTGACAGGAAGTTGGATGGCTTTGGACAGATTTGGATGGTAGCGCTTATACTGCTGTGTAATCCAGCAGCGGTAGGTCAGCCAAAATGCACACAAGACACAGTTTAGTTCTTACTGATCTAAATTTCATAAATACAGCAACCACCTTTAATTCTACCTCAGAGAGTTATGTACTGCTAGGCTGTTTATGTTTGATGTTATCCTTTAAAGGACAAAAAATGCAGCTTCAGGTTGGTGTTTGGACACATCTGTGCACCAATACTAAGGCATAGATGTCATAGTTTCCATGCAGCGCAACTGACTTTAATGAATCACTAAGTATGACTCCCTTTTCCTGCATTTGGTAGTATGTGTTGACTGTTTTAGACTAATGCATCACCAGAGGGTTCGCAAGTACATAACCAAAGATGGCTCAGAGACATCTTTACTCATTTTAAACATAACCAACAGTACTTTTTGTACCCTCTCACTGAGCGAGAATTTATACACTTGTTTCTTTTACTTGGTTTCTGTTGCACTGTACCATAACATATCTCTCATTCTACTTTGTAAAGCTTAAAAAAATGAGTGGATTTCTATTTTTTCTCACCTGTCTTGTAGTTTATGGTGAAGGCAAGTCTGGCGATCAATGAAACCCAGCAGCAGGCTTCAACCAGTGTCTACAATGACATTACGGTCACCAGGAACAAGATAGTCACAGCCCAGTTTGAGTGCTATCAAAAGTTAATGAAAGAAAATACCCACAGCAGACAAGGTAAAGCTGTCTTGATTGAAATTGGTTAAGAGAACCCTACTTTCAAAATTCTATAAATCTATTCTTCAATTCTTAGTTTGCAATGTTCCAAATGTGAAGAGCAAAAAAGCTCTTAAAATGATGTCTGTGTTTTTAGAACCTGTGTGCAATCGCACGTGGGATGGCTGGCTTTGCTGGGATGACACCAAAGCAGGAGTTACATCCGAGCAGCACTGCCCGGACTACTTCCAGGATTTTGATCCATCAGGTGAGATCTGCAGCTTCTAGCAGCCAATTTTCTTCATCCACCTGCAGATTTACAGATGACAACTTACTCTGATGATTATTCCTTGTTGTGGCTTTCAGGTCCTCATTCATAACTTTGAAGGCCTTTAGTAAAAAAACAAAAGCCCAAACCAAGATAACACTTATTATATCACCAAGGTTAAAGCTCTCCAGAACCACAAAAGGTATTATGTAACAGATTTCGCAGGCTGAGGGGAGCTCTTCATGATTAATGACTGTTCTTCATGTATAAATTTGCTTCACCTTTTAGCTTGAATCTTTCTAAGTGAAAAAAGCAAAGACTATACCTCACACTATGCTCACACACTGAATGTAAATACCAATTACAGCAAATGGCCATGAAGCAGAAAAGCTCTGTTCTCAGTATTAACACAGGATTTGTAATTTTTAGTGTATTAAATGTGTATTAAATCACTGACTTCAGCTCCTTCTGTTAATGAGGCAGGGTTTTTGTGTGTGTGATTATTAACTTATGCATGTATGGAGTGGTGTAAATACATCACTGTTTATTACAGTAAATTTGATTTAAGCGTCCGGGAACTTCTTAACCACATTCAGTCAACCGCAACCGTCAACAGGATGTGCAGGCTTATAATTAGATTTCATTCTTCTAATTGACGTTTTCATTAGCTCCATCCATAATGGTGTTTTTCTTTTTCACCTGCCTCTACCTTCTACTGGAAAAATCAGAATAATACATTTAAATTATTTACCACTTTTTGTTCTGCAGAGATGGTCACAAAGATTTGCACTGACAGTGGTCAATGGTTTCTGCATCCGGAGAGCAACAGGACATGGACCAACTACACCCGCTGCAATGAGCACACTGTAGAAGGCAGAATGGTAGGTTGAAAATGGCAGTAGGTAGGACTGAGTTTAAATGTTAGATAATCAACAATAGGAAAAGTATGGCTTTGATGGCCATGTGATGTGGTTGTGAGGGGCTCTGCACGCTCTGAACACCACAGCATGTCTGCTTGGTGACCAAATACAGGCTGGAATTTGTTCTGCTTTGGCCCAATTCCCCCCCCCCCTTTTTTTTTTTTTTTTTGGACACAAGGAGAAACTATATTATAATTGCACTGTACTATAATTTCCTGTAACTGGTTCATAAAAAAACCCATCAGCTTGAAATTATAAATATTAAAAGACAAATGGAACATTTTCAAGAGCCTTTCAGTGCAAATGCTGAGATGTATGTTGATGCTTAGTCAAGTAGCCATTTGGAGAAAGATAATGAGATTACAGCCTGATAACCTAATTTCCATCTGTTGTTTCTTTTCAGACTGCAATGAACCTTTTCTACCTTGCCCTCATAGGACATGGGCTGTCTCTGACTTCCCTCCTCATCTCCCTAGCAATTTTTTTCCATTTCAAGTGAGTCAACTTCTGTTATATGCGCGACTTCCATAGACGGATGCTTCTCAGTCTGTGCATAACATAAAAGCGTTGTGGCATAACTTCAGTTTTCTGTTTTTCCAGGAGTTTGAGCTGTCAAAGGATCACCCTTCATAAGAACCTCTTCTTCTCTTTTGTTCTGAACTCTGTGATCACCATCATTTTGCTGACTGCAGTGGCCAACAACCAGGAGCTCGTGCAGAGGAATCCAGTCAGTTTCTTATTATTTGTATTGATTCACTTGACTGTAGCCTCACAAATGTCTCTATTAGTTTAATGTGCACCATTACACCGGTCATTCTAGTTTAATATTAAACATAAATCAATTGCTATAAATCCACATTTATTATGTCTTTTCCTTCCTCAGACAAGCTGTAAAGTGTCCCAGTTTATTCACCTGTACCTGTTTGGCTGTAATTACTTCTGGATGCTGTGTGAGGGGATATATTTGCACACTCTCATCGTGGTGGCAGTGTTTGCTGAGAAGCAGCATCTGATGTGGTACTATCTCCTAGGATGGGGTAAGAAGAGGATATCAGTCAGCTAATCACTACATTTTTCTAACTGAAGGGTCTTTCTTTACCTAACTTGCTCACTTTGTTTTGCAGGCTTTCCTCTTATCCCAGCCACCATACATGCCGTCGCTCGGAGCTACTACTACAACGACAAGTGAGTTAACGCCAATGCTTGTGCAAGAAGTTCTCCTGTATAATATTTTTTTAAGGAAACCCACAGATTGCTGTGATAGATTTGCTGTTATGTGATGCAACGTTACTGTTGTGTAAACCTTTTTTGTACTGCTCTCCTCTGCAGCTGCTGGATTAGCTCAAAAACATCACTGCTCTACATCATCCACGGCCCCATCTGTGCTGCTCTTTTGGTAAGAATACTACTTCTTTTCTTTCCTAACTCCAATCAGTTTCAACAAGTAATTCACTATATATCTATTTACTAGAATAAACCAGCTGATTTGTTTCATGTTTCTCTTGCCACACTGTTTGTTGCGCAAAGAGTGCAATAAGCTGCTTTTGTCCTCCTCTGAGTGGACTCTGTGGGGGGTCCTGTGAGCAGGACAGTCTCAGAACATGCATAAGTGTGTTTGTCTTGTGAAATCAATGCATCTTCCCCTTTGAGAATCCACCCACTGGTCCCCAAGCTTATGTTGTTTTCTAGGAATTCACCTAATCAGCACATTGGAGCATGCTTCAGAGAACGCTGGTCCCTTAGGACAGTCTGTACTAAATGTTCAGCCTCCAACATCCTTTAAAATGTTATGTGTAGGTTTCCTAACTTTACCGTGTATCAGAAGTAGACTCGGTGTCTTATAATACTGCAGTAACGGAACTGAAGACTTTCTCGGCTTATTAGAAAAAGCAAACATTCCTCTTTGATTTTTTTGTTAACACTTGTCTTGTTAGGATTGACGTGTTTAAAGAAATGATGCCTAAAAGAAGCTTTGTAGTCTCTTAATAATTCAAATACAGTACTGTGCAAAAGTTTTGATTTCTTTATCATTTGCTTCCAATGAACTAGAAGTACTTGTAATATTTTAGAAGTGGTCTTAAGCAATAGTTCTCCGGGCTGAACGTCTTTCAACATTTTCAGTCCAGTCCTTGTACCAGACTATTTTCAGAGGAATCGGCATGATGTGCATTGTGCCCTTAAAAAAATCTGAGGAAACTCCTCAAGAGGAGGACAAAAAAGTATAACCTACAGCAAGTAAACAGTGTCTAACAAGCATGTCACCAATAAAGATTTTCACCTCTTATAAGAAATTGCCATACTGCTCTTTATGCTCTTATACTTGAGGCATTGCTTGTTTTCACATCCTATCAAAATACTAGACTGTAATGCTGATTTATATATGACTTCCCCCTTTAGGTTAATTTGTTCTTTCTACTCAACATCGTGCGAGTTCTCATCACCAAACTGAAGGTGACCCATCAAGCAGAATCAAGTCTGTACATGAAAGCCGTGAGAGCCACGCTCATCCTGGTCCCTCTGCTTGGAATTCAGTACGTCCTGCTTCCCTACAAGCCAGAGGGACGGGTCTCTTCGGAAATATATGACTACATCATGCACATACTCATGCATTACCAGGTGAGACAGCGGTTATTAATCAGTGTGAAGGTTTGAGGGGATTCTCGTCATTTCTACACATTCATATAAAGCATAGAAAGCCGACTGCCTGTGGCATCTACGGCAGTCTTTAACTGTTCTGTTTGTGTAGTTCTGTTGTCATTCGATCATGCATATTTATTTTATTATGAAAATTGATTGCTTTGTCTCCTTCGGTGCTTGAGACATGTATTTTAATAAAATCATTTGTTAAATGGACATTAACCTCATTGTTTTCTAGCTTTTAACAAGAGTCAAACATTCTCATTAGCCAGAGAAAAGACTTTGTTTGTCTAGCCCAGGCAAGAACAGCAGGAAGTAAGGCACAAATTATTTGAGTTGAAAGAGACTGAAATCCGTTGGATGTTGATGAAGCGTTATCTGATCATCTTGAGCTGTCCCAGTGTGCGCAGTGCAGGGAAAATGTCTTGAGTAACAGCCTGAATCAGCTTTCAAAATGTATTCACTTTGACCTCTTAAGTTTCCCTGCTTCACAGCACTTTAGACCCTAAGATGTTGTCTACAAATGACTTTCCTGAGACCAATTAGTAAGCTGTATGTCATCTCTCTTTTAATGTGTTTTTTTTTTTCATTCCAGGGTCTGCTTGTGGCCACCATCTTCTGCTTTTTCAATGGAGAAGTAAGACAGGGTTATGCCCTTTTATTATTCTTTTTTTTTTTTTTTTAGATATTTCAACACGTGTACACACTCTATCCCACACTTGTGCTGACCTCATGGTTGAGAAGGGTCATGCGTTGACAGGGTCATTGCCCTGGTGCTACTCTTCCAATGTTGGGGAAACTAATATGTAGTCATAACATTTCAGGCTACCAGCTTGATTACACTGAATGAAATTACAGCAAAGATACCCTAGAGAATAATCTAGCATGTTAAATTAAAAACTCTTGGAATGGGCTGTCCAAAGTACACCTTTGTTCAAAGGTCTTACTTTTTTGTCAGACCAAAAAAAAAGAAAATGCTGGTGATGCAAAAGTTTAGGAATGTTACCTTTCATTTTCTACAACCCAAGAAACTTCAGTCCAGGTCAGCGAATTACTAAAGTAGCTGACATCATCTTTGGGCATTTAGTAATAAATGGTAAAAATAAATCAACACCTATGATTCTGGATCCTTGCAAATGCATTGTTTCTACTTGCTTTCCCTGTGGTTATACCTAAAAAATGGAGCTTACAGTAGATTAAAGGAAGGTCAATTACAGCAGAGAAGCAATTTTTCAATAAACATTTTAAAATAAAATCAGCTTGTGCTTACAGCTGTTAGGTAAAGACAAAAGTCGGACTACTTCTCCAGCATTGCTCTCCACAGACTGAAAATTATGCTGCTAGCAAGCAGCCATGAGCTACATGCTGATTACTGTCAATTTTGCAGGCAATTGGTCTGCAGAGAACTTGACTTGAAGTGAATGGTTTACAAGATCCACTAAGTAACTTCCCTTTGATATTTATCTTGTGATTTTACTGTCATAGTGTGTCCTAACCCTGTGCTCATTATACGCTCAAAGAAAAAGTGGCATTGTTATTTCTGTACTCAGAAACACTGACTCAGTAAGGCACAATAGAACGACACTTTAATCAAAACACGTTTTTCTCAAAGAGAGCTTCAGAGAGAATTTACAGTGAAAGATAAACAATGCTATGTGAAGAAATGGATCATGCATGTTCCAGGTTTTGCTTTCAGGAGTGCCTCAACTATTCATGAAATAGATACACCAGTGTGCTGGAACCATCACACAGCTGCTGCAGACTTGTTGCTGCACATCCATGATGTGACATGTCCTGCCACATCCGAGAGGTGCTCTGTTAGACATAGATTTGGTCAATGTGGAGGCCATTTCAGTACAGTGAACTCGTGTTTACTTTGCTAGAAGCAGGCATTAGGAGGCGGTACACTGTGGCAATAGAGGGATGGGGATAATCAGCAACAACAGTCTGGCTGTAAAATTAGCACCAAGGGGCCCAAAATGTGACAAGAAAGCATATCTCACTCCATATCTCAGACTACCACCACCAGCCTGAATTGTTTGCATGCTTTCATGTTGTTTACACCAATTTCTGACCTTACCATCCGAATGCTGCAGCAGAAATTGATGCTATTCAATCTTTTTCAATCTTCCATTGTCTGATTTTTGTGAGCCTGTGTGAAACATAGTCAGTTTCCTGTTCTTAGCTACCAAAACTGGTCGTGTGCTGCTGCACTCCATCTGCCTCAAGTTTCGGAGTATTTGCGTTTAGAGATACTGTACTGCATCCCTTAGCTGTAATGAATGGCTATTTGAGTGACTGTTGCCATCAGCTGAAAGCAGTCTGGTCATTGTCCTCTGACATCTGAAGTCAACAAGGCCTTTTCTCCAAGAGAACACCTGCTCAGTCAATATTTTCTCTTTTTGGACCATTCTCTGTAAACTCTAGAGATGGTTGTGTAGGTTGCAGCCCGTCTGGCACCAACAACCATGACCCTTCAGCAGATTGTCAGTCTGAATGCCTACATGCTGTTGCTGCCATATGTTTGACTAATAAGGCATTTTTACAAAATAACAGTTGAATTGATGTCCCTAATAAAGTGTCTCTGTGTCACAAGAATCTAATGAAGAACTAGAAAACAGAAGCACCCCTCCCCTGGTTCTCTGTGTATATATGTGCCCTACTAACCCACAAGCCGTTTGTTCTCCTTTTCGTACCCTCTCTTCCTCCCTCTTTTTCAATTCTTTCACCTCTCATTAGTGCACTGAGATCTGCCTCGCCCAAGTCCCTAAGGCCTTGGCCAAACCCCAACCTCAGTACATGCTTACTGCATCTGCCATTGTCTACTAGAAACGTTGTTCAAATAGTCTCAAGTAGTGAATTACCATCCAAAAAATGAAGACATCAATATTATGCTGTGGTTAGCATAACAGCACACTATTTTAGAGTTAGGTAGACTCTCAAATTGCCCTCGAATTTATTACAGTTGTGCAAAAAATTTCCATGACGCCCTGCCGTTGTTCGTCCAGCAAAAACTAAAGCATCTAAAGCCCTTGTGTTACTTGGTACTTCTAGCTTTAAGCTAGGCTAGCCATGTCTCTGCTGTTTCTTGGTTGCTTACCAACAATGCTCCTGAGACTATCACATCCCAAAGGATGAAGTCATTTTAAGATCACATTTAAAATGTGGGAAATAAACAGATGTGCTTTCTCTCATAGATTAAGGTGATAAGAGGCATATCCCACTGCGCAAAGTGACGTCTTTTAGAAGTCATTTTTGGACGTATAATTTTGGTCCGCTGAAGGGGTTGTTTTGTAACAACAAGCGACGTCTTTTGTCTACATCCATTATACTTGTGTTGATGTCCGTATGACTTCCATGTATGGATTATTTATAGTACAAACAAATAAGTTAATTAAAATTAAAATAATCAATTAATTAAAATAAATAAAACAGTTAAAGCAAAACTGGAACTTTAAAAATAACAAGCAAAACAAAAAAAAAGAGAGACAATAAATCATGTAATCAAGTAATCCATATATTTATATGTATCATGTTGATAACAACAATTTTGATATTTGTAAATAAAAAAAAAAAAAAATGTATTAATCATGTAAATTTCCTGCACCTATCATAGACATCCACATGACCTCCAAAAATATTACCCAGTCTAAAGTTCAAATGTTGAACATCATATTAACGTCCAGGCTGGGTCATGGTTAGATGCCAAAACTGTGGACCTTGTTTGGACATCCAGAATAGATGTCCAGAATCGGTCATGGACCAATGGACCCAATATAGACATTATCTGAACGTCTATCCAACGTCCATTGTTTAGTGGTGTTATCATGTCTATGAGTCATTTTAAAGGTTTCATATCAGCACAGATAAAAGAAGAAATGCAGTCCTTCGCAGGGGAATATTTTCCTATTTTCTTTCCCGAGTATCAGAAAATGTGAAAATGCTTACCAATTTTTATTTCTACCACTGCTTCAACTTTTCAAGTTTCGGATAATATACAATCATCATCTTCATATTTAAGAAATTCATCAATGAATTTCTTATACCGCTTTATCAATTAATTGTCTTTGAGTAAACTATTTCACTGACTATGTGATAATCAGTTGTTTCATGCTTACACAATTGGAGCTAGAAAGCTTTTAGCCTATATAAACATTAAGACAAAAACTTCACCTTAACTTTGGCTCTGTCTAAAGCACAGCTGTCGAATGCCAGTCCTCGAGGTCCGGTGTCCTGACATCTTTACACGTGTCCGTGCTGCAACACACCTGAATAAAATTTAGTAGTTCCTTACCTCTATAGAACTTGACTATAGGCTGATGTGACAATTCAGCCATCTGATTTGTGTTACAGCAGCTTAAGAGTGAATGAACACTGTGCAATAAAAGTAGTTTTAGAATTATTATTTTTTTAAACTTACACTTTTATTAAAATATACTTGAGTAGGGTTGGGGGTTGCCACCTTGGCAAACAGTCAAGTCTTGCTAATGACCTACAAATTTTATTCAGGTGTGTTGCAGCAGGGACACTGCTGTAAATGTTTCAGGATACCGGCCCTTGAAGGGTAAAAGAATTCTGTTAACTGTTGTTTACCAATGTTGTGCTAAGATTTTACAAAAGTGTAATTGTCAGAAAGTCACCCTAGACTTTTCACAGATGTGCATGGAGAAGCTGGTGCCAAAAAATAAACCAAAAACCGAAGCAAAAAACCCCAAAAACATCTAAATATTTATTTTTGTATTTTGTTCTGCCATCTTATGCAAAATTACTTTGGGCTTATCACTTGAACTCTCAGGCTTTATATCACCTTTGAAAGCTTTCCTGTCAGCTAATATCTGATATATGATCCCTCTGGTCAGGTCCAAGCTGTTCTGAGGCGGCACTGGAACCAGTATCATATCCAGTTTGGCAGCAGCATAGGAAACCACTCGGATGCCCTGCGCTCAGCTTCCTACACAGCTTCCTCCATCACTGAGGTACAGGGCTGCTACAGCATCGACGGTCACTCGGAACACATGAACGGCAAAGGCTGCCACGACTCAGATGCCTCCATACTCAAGTCAGACAGCCCCTTCGCCTGACACAAACAGTGCTCTCAGACTCTGTCCATCCCACCATCACCCTTAAAATCTGCCACATGCTTGGAGCTCGCCATCCAGGAAAACTGGCCACTTCCCATAGATACATAGAGGAAAACGAGTGAGGGGGAAAAAGGATTGTCCATCCGGGCTGTCATGCATCTGAAGGAAATTATGACTTCTTATCCACACCAACACAGGTCCTTTAACTGTACTGTACGGTGAGCTTGATACAGCTACTCCTGCGCTGTGCTTTGTCTACAATTTGCATCTGAACTGCTTTACTTGGACTACGATGCTTTCAGATCTTTCAGCCTGACTAAATCATTTTTAAATCAATAATTACTGACTGCTTGATTATCCTCCCGGGTTCATGTTGTGCACAAAAGGCCTTTGGTTACACTGTAAATTCTTTTGACACAGTTAGTGCCAAACCAAGAAATCTTGCCTGCCTCATTTATTTTTTTCATTATCAATAATGAATCAGATAGGACGTCTAACATGTGCATATTGAAGTATTAAACATATCTGTATCTTTCACATGTTAAACTTAATTTATCAACATATTCTTGTTTATTAAATGAAAATGGATTAAATATCATACAGTATTTATGAAAGGTTTATATGTTACATGTTTGTTTTTTTTATTTTCAAAATTAAATACTGATATAACTTGCCAGCAGCACAGAAAACTTTTCTTTGTTTCAGTGTTTGTTCCTGTGTGTGCAGTTCATGCAGGCGATTTTGGTTCGCACCACTAGCTCACGCTCTTCATTTCTAGTCAAGATGTTTGCACCTGCTCAAGTGATCCTTACTAACGTGTGCATCAGTTAGGCCACATGGTTGCAATGTTTACAGAATATTATCAAAGAGAAGCCACATTTGAATGTTGACAGCCAATGGTGTGTTTCATTTGAACTTGGAATTTTCCCAACCAAAAGTTTGTTTTTTGTTTTTTAACTGGAACACCCCCCCTCAAATCTGACTTCCAATTCGCAAGGTTGGAGAATTCCCACCAACAACGATTTTACAATCCAGTATAGCAGTGCATGTAATCTGTAAAGCTTATATTGCTGAATACGCCATATTCAGAGCATTGACCACGTTTTGTGTGTGAACATGCAGCAGTGGTGTTTTCCAGCTTATAAAATAAGCAAAGCGCTATATTGCTAGTCATGCGTGAATGGCTCTACCTTGCGAAGGAGCAGAACGCCGCTAGGACGCACCCGGCTCAGGAGTGACATCACACCCCACTCTGATGTGCAACTTCCAAGGCAAATGAAATGCAGCATTTATTTAAAGACTTGGCTCCTTTAAGCACACATCACATTTACTTTTACTGCTGTCTTTATCCTTACCCCTCATAAAGCATTTAAAAATAATTAAGATGTCAACAGTACTCAGTTTTCAGACAGAATACAGGAAGTTAATTGGATGACGTGCTGCTTTTTCCAGTACCGTAGTAGGAAGAAAATTAAATCAAATTGAAGAAGACCACAATTATTAATGTTCGCATGAAAGAGGAGAAAGATTTAATTCCTCTTGTGTAATGAACAAAGCCATGTTTCTGTTTCTTTATAGTGCAACCGTTAGAAATTACGGTAGATTCACTTCCATCTTCTTTGAAGCCAGTACACATTATTCTTTTCTACCTAAACTGAATCTGTATCTTAATGTTAGCAAGTGTACTATCTGTACTAAAAAGCTTACCGATTTGTAAGAAACTTCAGGCCGCTAAATCCTGATATAGGTGGGATTACTTTTGCATTTTGTCCCCGTCTTTTTACAGGATAGTCATGCTACGAAACAATATCTTAAGGCCAGTATGAACGTTTGAGTTTAGTGATCTTATAATCAGTTTGCACATAAAAAATGGAAAGTGCAATAGAAGCAGGCAAAATCGTGATGCAAAATGAAGCAAGCAACATTAATGTCCACTAACCTGTCCTGCTACACTGAAGAAACTAAAAATGGCAAAAGAGGAGAAGCATTAGATCTGTGTGAAGTGTCAAGGAATAGCGTTCCTTATTTTCATGCATGAGCAAATTATACAAATCTCCAAAACTTCCACTGCCTGTTTGTTTTAGGTCTGACTGGTGCTTTCTCAGTTACTTTGATATGAATCCTACCTGGGGCAAAACCCTTCTTACCTCAGTGAACCAAATCTTTATAGTGATTAGTGGATAAAAATGCATGCATTAATTTAGCCTACTCTTATTCCCAGGGATGAAATACTGATGTTTTGTCAAAGCCTCTGGAGTCTCCAATACTTACAAGCTTGTGGTACTACAACACACCTAGTTTAAGGGGTCTCTTGTCCCCAAATCATCACATATTGACACTTGTAGAGGAGCTCTTGGTGTTGTATTTAACCACACTGGTTTAGAGCATTTTTTATACATGCAGGGTTATGAATTTAAAACTTGGTCCCTTCCTATGCCTGGTAGTTTTACTATTTACTACTATTATTTCTGTATGGGACGCCAGTGACATCTGATAGAATGTCAATATTTTGTGACCAGGGATGAAAACGCACAATTTACTCTTCTTTTTGGAATTTATTTAAAGGCTAAAAGTATTTTATTCCCCGAGAGTGAGGTATAAAGAAGACATTAAGGGTTAAGGTATATGATTTTATTTTTTGGAAAGAGCCCTCTGCTTTAGCACAGTGCTAATGCTAGTCTGCACACAGCCTTATTAAGAAGTGTACATGATAAACTTGTCACATTTTACACCACAAAACACTAAAAATTGTAAAAATGTGTACTGATAAAACAGTTTGAAAGCATTTACTGAGAAATGTGTGTTCTCATTCACATCACAGAACCTTCTTTGAACTTTTGTTTCTTTTTTTTTATTTGTCTTTTTTCTCTTCACTGTAAATCATTTTAACACATTTTCCATAATGCTGGGAACACACGTCACTATCAGTCAATGTAAATATTTTATAAATCTAACATTTCTGCAAAGGGGACAAGTGTGAGTGTGCGTATGCATGATTTATATATACAGTATAAATGAGTACAGTATACTCATGAAAGCATTCAACCACTGTCTGTGTTTTATTTTTTTTAATGGTAGTAACTCTTTCATAAGATTCATTTGTGAAAAATCTCATGGATATCTGAAATAACCACCAATGAAAAGGTCAATACATTTACATTGCTGGCTATTCATTTATGTATGATAACTGTTGTATGTTTCCATTGTCAGTCTTTAATACAGCTGTGACTTAAAGCACTTATTTCTACACTAAACAATGAATTGGCATATTTTTAAGAAACATTATTAGTAAGTGGTTAATGTTTGAGGCAAAACCAATCAGTTTGCGTCATATGTTCTCAGTTTTCATTCTGTATTGATTCTATGTGAGATCAGGCTTTAATATCCAACATACAGTTTGTAGTTTTATCATATCATATCTGCAGGACAGTTTCTTCATTTAAACATAAACAATACAATCTGCATGTATGGTTGACGCTGTACTGCTTTGCAGCACGTGATTCATGTACAATGGGAAAGCTATAAAGTATCCATAAATAGTCATTTATTGTGTAGTAATGCCTCATAATCATTGATGAAAGTAATTTCAGATTTGTGGAAACACCATAGGCTTTTGGTAAATGTAGTAAATCTTGTGTATCATTTAAGTTGTGTATTTATGTGTGAAATGTTTTCATATGACTCTCCAAAGGATTTGTGATGTCCCCGATGACACTTGGTAAAATGTTGTAAAGTATGACAAAAGTATTGAGGACTATGTCTGTAGGTTTTGTTTATACTGTACTGTATCTAACTTTGGTAGTCTTGACACATTGACTTCACACTGCTGTTTGAATGTAAATGGTTTTGTTTTATTCTCTGGATGTGAAGAACGTATATACACATATATTTACGTACAATGTCTCTTTTTTTATTATTTCACTGAATTAGACAATGTCGCTATCTTGTGTGTATCTACATACTAATACAGTATGTAGATACACAATATACTATATTAGTATACAATGCAATGTCTTTGCAATAGTTAAATTGCTGTCCTGCAGCAACTGCATCAGAATTTGTGGAGGAATTTCTGAACTTCTGTTTAAAATCGTTGAGGTTCTGGCTGGACTCTGAATGTAAACAGTGAATTTCTGTGAGATGGCAACAGATATGACAAACTAAGCAGACTGACTTTATGCACTGAGGTTGCTTCAAAGATAGCAACTGACTGCAAGTGGTTGTAGACTAGTCACTGTCTCTCAAAGGCAACAGTAACAATAATTATGGTTGTGCCACAGTCTCTAACCACCAGTTTCCTTAATTTGACTGTATGATTAGCAAAAGATACCCAAGCTAAAGACCTGCATCAAACTGCAGTACAATGTCCATAAAAAGTCCTGTTCAGGTTGCAAACTCTCGCCTGCATCATTCTACAGCCATTCAAGCAAATCTATTCAATTTAATACTTCGGTGTAACATTTCATATCATTCTCACTTGTCCCATCTACTATATACTTGATTTATGAGTTTTGTGTTGAAGTGAAACATCCCAAAAGAACACAGTGTAACTGAATTGTGTAGTTGATTTGACACGTCTGGGACTCTGTAGTGGGGGCTGTTGTAATGAGAAACATCTGCTATGTTGCCAAAGAGTCCCCACTGAAACCGTAAAAGCGAACAAACAAGCTTCATTTTTTTTTATGTTGTTCCGTTCCCGAATCCCTTAAGCGTTGGGTAATTTCTGAAGAGTCTATTAAAAAAATCATGTGATAATGGGAGATTATGACTAACAGCATATTAATACAAATTACTTAATTTAACCTAGTTTATGAGCAACATATTAACAGGTGACTAAGTGCACAAAACTTGAAAGTGTTGCAAAGTACAGAAAGACCATGAGGTGCAATAATATATTTTTTTTATTAACATTGCACAGACAAGTTGAATTTTATAGAGTGAAAAATGATTCATGGTCCCGCACTTTGATAGTTTGATACGTTTTTCACAAATCTATAACCTGTCATGTCTTATGCATTTAGAACTGTCTTAATTCTTCATGGCACCGACTGAACTAAGCGTAGGTTTCCTCACAGATTTTGGTCCATGGCTGCTGGCTGATGGTCAATCCAGCTGGAAGCTGCGGTACCATCAGTATAATGACAGTAGCATGGGTTGCTCTGATCTGTTTAAACACTGACTAGGAAAACTGAGCAATACATACTTTAAAATATGAAAATATGAGTTTTTTAACAGATATTTACCTTGATTATGTATTACAAACATCAGCCATCCATAACCTTAGCATGTTTTTATGTGTATAAGCTCCATTGACAAACCACGTCTCAGTGAATTTACTCTTTAATTTGGAATTAATGTTCATGCAAATCGAGACAATGTAGGGCTTAACACTGAATACAACCCTAATGCTACTAATGCTGTTCTTGGTATAATGTTCATAAATATTTCAAATAAGCAAGGTCTTAATGGAATATTTAGCGGTATAATATTATTTATGAGACTATGAGAGATTATATTGATGCTACTGAGAGTGTGCACTTTAGCAGCACACTATACTTTTAAGCATTAAATTCTGCTAAACAAAGTTGTCTACTCAAATGAGTACAAAACTGTAAAACACTATAAAGGTAAAGAAAATCCAGCCTTCTACAGTATGCATCCTGCTTTGTCCAATTAAGACTCCCGGCACCACACATTTACTGCCCTACTGCTTACAACAGCCCAAGCTGACATATGGAATTTTTTATGACCCTTATCTGGCTCAGCATGTGGCAAGACAGGTTCGCTCAAAGCCACAACATGCCAACTGGGCAAAAGTTTTAAAAATATAATTTTCCCTCAGTGGTGAAGAATTGTTAAGAAACACAATTCCTGTAGTTATATGTCAGCAGACATTTCATGTCTTTTTCTTTGCTGCTTCTGGCTTGTATCCCTCTTACGTGACCTGAATAAGTAACTATGTACACTACTGGCTGAAAAAAGGGGGAGAGACTGCTTTAGGTTCCTGTCACCTGCACTTAGCCTCAAAAGCTGTGGTACAGCTGTACACTCCACACAGTGCACAACAGGGAGTTGTGTTTTTTTTTAATTTTCTTTTTGACATTGTGTACTTTCTTCTGCACCTTCGCCCAAATGAGCTATATTTCATATAAATGGCTCAAAGCATAAATAACAAAAATAAAATTAGGGAACAAGTCTGTTAAACTTCAGGGGATGTCAAGCTGTCCCGTTAGGCAGCACTAGTCATTGTGAATCAATTTGACATCCTTTGGTGCAAAAGAAACAGGTACCAACATGTCTGTCCACTGGAGAGGAAACGACAAGATCAAAAGAAATGGTTTTGCAGTTGGTAGCCTGCTCACTCCTTATCCTGACTAATTGTTTCCTATTTTTACTTTCTACTAATGTATGAGACAAATACTAGCATGAGATGGTACCTGCAGCCCATTGAGATAGCACTGGTACTCCAGTTCCTCTAAAATGATACATCTATACATGCTGTAGAGGAGATAAACCAGGGCCACGGATGAGCATCAACCCGGCAAACAGGACTTGCATCTGTTCCTTTGTGTTTCAGAACAAACTGTCAGAATCAGCCTCCATCAGGGTGACATGAGGTCCTTCCTTGGGACCTGTGTTCAAAGCTCAGCACAGTGCAGCGTGATTTGCTTTTCCCAGAGAACATTAAAACTGGCAGGTCCACTGCTGGCACCTCATTTACTTCACAGATGAGAGAAGGTTCCCACTGAGCACACGTAACAGATGTCAAGAAGTTTGTAGGTACAAACTTGTTATTGCACTGTCATGGTCCTGGGTCGAGTGACCCAGTGTTTGAGTTTTATGTATCTTTTGTATTAATTTGTGCCCTAGTTTAGCTCATCTAGTTTATTTTGAGATTGCTGTTTAGTCCTTTGTTCCTTAGTTGTTTATGTCATCTCCCCCTGTACTAAGTCTCCCTGGTTCATGCGTCATGTCTGCGTGGTTATGTTTAGTTCATGTCATGTCTAATCTCCATGTTTCCTGTTTTACTTTGAAAGTCTGTATTCAATGTCAGTGTATTCAGTTTCACTTCTCCCGTCCTGTCGTTAGGTTCATGTGTGTCAGCTGTGCTCCCATGTGTGGCCACTTCCCCTGATCATCCCTCATGTGTATTTAGTCTCTGTGTTTCATACGGTCTGTGTCATGTCGTCTGTGTTCCTACCCTCCATGTCCTCACGGCCAGTCTGTACAATCATCGTCATGGTTTTCTGAGTCTCCTTGGTTTATCAGTATCTGTTTCCCAGTTTAGTTTAGGTTCAGTTTAGTCACGGTGTTTCTGCTTTGTGTTGAGACCTGTCATCAGCCACAATAAAGGCTCGCTTTCAGTTTAAGTTTACTGAATGAAATGAATGGCTGTTAAATGGAGTAAATTCTGAAATCAGTGGATGAATGTAAATAGTCCAGATTCAGTCTGTAACAAGCTCAATAGGATATAGCTGAACAACAAATGATGTTGTTAGCAAAGGGTTGTTTTTAAATTAGATGTGCTCTTACTGCTCCTTTACATTAAAAAACTAGACATTATTGGTGTTCTTGGCAACTTTTGCCGGTTGCTGCTCCAATAACCTTTCTTTTCACAAGACAGCTTTTGCTAGCTGAAAGATCCACCATATGCTACCTACTCAGCACCAACATCATACATAACTGTCACCGCTGCACCAAAATGACACTGTCACGCTTTTGGTTTAAACTGAACTGAAACCATAAAATGAGTGAGAATTTCATTTTGAAACAGCCGTTGCCTCATTACACCAAAATGTACTTCGGCTTTGCATAGCAAGAATGGCAACAACATGAGCTTCCCATTAAGGAAAACCAGTTACCCTCTTCATTCATTTCACCACAACAATACAGTCCACACCCCGAAACTGCACATCACTGACAAAACTGCAAAGGATGTGGAGGGGCGCCGATGTGTGCGCTCGTCACTATCTAATCGCCCCCCAACATGCACCCCTTCATGACAGCAGAGGAAATGGGAACAACAGGAGGTCTTTGGCTTAATGGAAACATTTACCCTGACTGATACTGATAGCTGCTGTATATACACACAGCAGAAGAGACACTGGAAAGAGGCCAAAGAAGTTTGTTTACGTTAGGGGGAACTCACAATTTAATATTTGCAGGTCACACAGGCGAGATTTTAAAGAATGTAGGCTGAGTGTAGGGTGAGTCTGTGTCATAGAAGCACGGATAACTCCCACACCTACCATATATCAACACGATCTGCATTGTTCCTCAAATATTTATACGGAGATGCAGGGAGATTCATCAATGTCAAAGAAAGGACAATTTTTTAATAAGAACACTTTCGTTTGATTTACTCTTTTAGGAATGCAGATAAAAATAAAGAAGAGAAATAAAGACAAACTGTATTAGTTTTGTTTTGTGGCTTCACCTTTAATCCATCCATCGCTTTTGTAATTTTCCATGCATCCGTAGAGTCATTTGACTCACTTATCCTGGGAAGGAGGATCAGAGACACAGCCTAAACATCCTTTTCTTCAGCTTCCCTCTGGGGCTTTCACAGGGATCCCATATAGCCAAATCTGAACGTTTTATGTCTGACATGGGGTTAGATAATACACATTGAAACAGATGATGTGACCATATATTTTTAGCAATCATGGGAAACTCGTGCCTTTAGATATATGATGGAATAAATGCATGGAGTTTTTAACCCCAAGAGACCGTTTCCTATATAAAGACTGAAATGTTCATCAGTACAGTAGCAGCATTTAAAACAGTTACTCGGTTTGTCAATCTTTGACCTTCATTTCATCAGTGTAGCAATTAATATGCCTCAAGGATGGTCTGAGTGAGGCAATTAAAGGCTTAGCTGCACTTCGGACTCCTGGATTGAGCAGTTCAGTAACATGCCAACATGCTAATTTTAGCTGCTTTACATTCTTGCTAATTCATTCTAAACCATTTCTTTTAGCCATGTTAGTCGTGTGGGTGATTGGTCACTTTGTTGAAGACTAAAATGTGAATAGATTTGCATTAAACAGGGTTCAGGTAGACTTGTTTCCTATTAGACACTTGTGCAAAACTGAGATGGTAGGCAGGGTGAGTATTGTGTTTGACAGCATTTTAGCATTCTAGCATTTTATTATGATGGCATGGGCATGCTACATTAGCTTAAAGCTATTGTGATCAAATATTCTGTCTAGTGCTTCAAACGATAAGTCAGTCTGCGGTTCATTTTAAGTTCACGTTGGGAAATATTCATCCTACTGTATTTAATAAATGAGTTTATCCTCCTGTGGCTAGTCAAATTGGTTTTAATAGGACACTATCTGGGAAATCTGACTTATTACTTTAGCACTATAATATACCAGGAAATTGAGCCTGACTCTGTCTGACCCCCCACCCCCTTCCTTCATGCACTCCTCCCTTGTGCTGTGATTATCTCCCCAGGCTTCTCTTTATATCCTGCAGCGTACATGTTGGGGCTACTTTGCTTCACGGTATAGACAGGTGCAGATATCTGAGAATCTTGGGGTCGCTTCTCTCTCTGGCCATGTGACATGAGGGGTTCATCAAGCCTCCACATTCCTTGGGAAACACTCAAAGGGGGTACTTTGGTGTGCAAGGACACCGTGACATTGTGACGGTATAAGGGGAGGAAATGTTTGAGAGACATAATTAATGTCAGTGAGTTAGAGTTTGTGAGAGGAGTTAAATATCAACTGAGAAATAACTATATTGTATAATAGTTGGTGCCACCACACATCTATTGGTTTATCTTTAGAGTCAGCTATTTCAGGTTTCAACATTCAAAAAATTGTTGCTGTTTCATTCATATTAAATTCAAATTAAGTTGAGGTGAAAACTGGCAATGAACTTGCACAAATTAAAGTATCAGAAGCACAAGAAACAAACAAAGAAATACTATAGTACTACAGTACAGTGATGGGATGAAACAGCAGAGCTAGAGCTTAACAAATAATATACTAAAAAAATTAATATAAAGTACCAGCAGAGCATACTGTATTATTGTATTGTATGCATGTGGTTTTATTCAAACTTGTACCGTTGCAGACAAAATATTGTGTTGCAACTACATAGAAATGTCAGAGGCTAATTTGACCCAAAAACAGAAAGTATCTCGATTATTTGTGGATAAGCGTGTTCAACTCAGCGTACACACTTTTTGTTTAAGAGAAGTTTCTGTCAGCAGCTTTCAGCCATATTAGCTGATGCTCTGTCTGTGAGTCTAAATCCAGCGTGTAGAGCTTCCAGGAAGTCCTAATGCACATCAGCCAGAAAGACGCTTGGCAGCTGACGATGGGAAGCGTAATGACAGGTGTATCATAACAGTGGCATGGACACTGCAGAAAGTGAGAATGGAAGGATAAGCTGTGACAGAGTTTTTGCATGTGGGAAATTAGAGCCGTGTGTCTTTCTATGTGAGCATTGTTGGCGTGTGTTACAGAATATTTTCGTCATGAACGAATGCAGTTCTGTATGCATATATTACCAAACATCCATACTCAAAAGTACTGTAATTCTGTCTTCAATTCAGTCCTGAAAAAATGCACGCTTTGCAGATTTGCAGTTCATGCCAGTTTTGCATTTGTGCCCATAGCAACAAAAATACACTCAGAGTGTACTGTAATGATCACACTTCCTCTGCCCTTGGATTTGACACCCGAGGTTTATGGATTTAACTCCTTGCTAAATCTGTCGCATGGAACCCAGAACAGATCAGCAGTCCAGCTGACACTAACACCATTGGGACTTGTTCCAGTTGGTCCTCCGGTGGAAGATCTTCTGCAGATCTCTTTTGTTTGTTTGATGCAAAAACAAGATCACATTTACAAACTGAAATAATTCAAGATCTTAAACTGGTGATATGCAAATTATTGTTAAAGGTTAGAAGTTGTGTTAAATACGAATAAATACTGTTAAACACAGCCACACTTGTTGGTTAGGTGGCCTATTGCATTCAAATGTGATGTATCAATAAGATGGATTTTCTTTAAATCTTCCGACTTATCATAGTCCCACCAGCTCATTCTCATTTCCAGAGTGTCATTCTGTTAAAGCTGCTCAAGGTGTACTGAAGGTGTCTCTCTGCCCCGATGAGTTGGAACTCCTAAGTCTTCATTTGCTTTGGAAGAGAGCTAAAGTATAGGGGTTTAACCTAACCCAAGATCTTTTCCTAAACCTAATGAAGTCAGTAAAAGGTATCCAGCAAGTGAGAGCGAAATCCAAAATGCAAAAAGCACCAGTGACATGTGAACCATGGTCTCGTGCTGCACAAAGCTGCAATTTAGCAAGTGCACAATTCTAAATTATAGGAATGTGTAAGCACAAAGACTTTTTTCTCCCTCTTTCTCCATTGTTTCCACCTCCCTGTTTCAGTTCCTTGGCTGGCACACTTGATCTCAATAAAACACTCGACAAGCTGCAGTATATATTACCCAGTCCTGCAACTCACTCCACTCTGCATTGCTCTGTTGAACTTTCTGTTAGCGATGTCAAGGCCATCTTCTCTTACTGATTAATGATTTCTAGTTTTAACTTTGCGCTCCTTCTATGCTCAGCAGACCTTGTTTTTTCCCTGTTGTCAGCTTCCCCACATCATGCCAAATCTGCACCCCCCGTTTTATATTGTGTCAAATGTCTTTTCATCAAAAATACCAGCCAAATACCTGAAATGTAGAAATTAGCAGACGTTAATGTGGTAATGCACAAAAATTAAATATCTGTGATAATGGTATTTATTTAACAATCAGGTAGTTTGTTGCTCTTGTGTGAAGACAAAACAAAGTTTTGTCAAGGCAAAGTCATTTACCAAGCCATGCTGGAATGTTCAACAATTTACACAGTTCCTCTCAATTAAGCTGAGAAAAGGGGAAGAGGTGGCTTGTTTGTGGAGCCGATTGTTCGGGAAATCTGCTAACAAGACAGACTGCAGAATGGTAGCTCTTCTATCACACGAGGAAATGTCTGTACAGGCTGGTCACTACAGAGAGCCCACAAGTCTTCCGACAATTGTGCAGGAGAAAAAAAACATTGCCTTTTAGGACATATATTTTCTTATCTTGTAGACATGAAGATAATTACGTTTCTCCAACAAACTTATGTTGAGTGATGTTTGGTGGGGAGAAAACACACCAAGGAAACCAAACCATAATCACACTTATCTTAACCTCAAGTTCATTTCCTGCTAAATTCATTTTCTTGCTTATGGTAAGCAGGTCTTCTGCACTGTATGGGTTGTAAAATGGCCTTTTTATAATTATAACCATTTTAATATATGTTTAAAATGTTTTAATATAATTTCCTTTTTGTAATTAATTACTGTAACCATGGCTTACTGCTTTTGTAGATGATACATACTTTGAGTTCATTAATAATTACCAAACAAATATAAGACTATGTAAGACTTTGGCAATCATAACAGATTTAAAACTGAAACATATGATAAATGTTGACGGGATAAATTACATCAAATCAAACATACCCAAAACTTCAGATCTATTTTATATGAAATTGTAGAAATCTATACAAAAAATCTTCAGTAAATTACAATAAATCATTAAAAAATTCAATATTAATTAGACTTTATAGACATCAAGATATTTTTAAACAATACAGGAACAAAATGCTTCTAAATGTGTGTCCATCAACAGCACTGCGCAGTGTCAGAGTTAGCAAGACCTCATTCAGCAATTAAATTGTTGTTGTTGTGGTGGTGATTTGACACGTTGGTACTAAACTGCTGTGTGTGCACTTTAGTAAGGGACACGGGTTGTGTTCAATTATGAACAATCAATAAATGCAAGATCAGATTGTTGTTGTGCTCCAGTCTTCATGGAGGCAGCAGAATGCATTGAGCATTTACTTGATCTCTAAGGGCTGGCTAATGGGACCTGGAGAAATTGTTTTATGCATCTCACATTCTCTTATTGCCTTATTCTAAATGTAATTTACTGTAACCATAAATATGGGGGTAACAGGATTATTTTACTCAAATTTCTTCTGTAATACAAAAATCCAAATGAAAGGAAATTCAGTGATAAGCTACATTTTATTAGTGTGTAATTTTCTTTTGTTAAATTAAAGCACGGAGGCTTCAGGATTTTTATATCCTGTCTACAAAGTGTCCGATAATAATTTGCACATGTGCCAGAAATAATCAAAGATTACAGAGAATTCAAGGGGATTTTCAATTTCACAGGAGCCGACAGTGGATTTAACTAGAGAGGGGATTTCACTGCCTGCAGAGGTTCTTTATCTGGCTCCCGGCAAGAGCACAAGAAAACAACCAGCACTGGTGGCATACTGCAAAGAAGAATTCCAAACAGCACTGGCATGGCATTAGAGATCACCTTACCCAGCAGCAGACTGTGCAGTTGGTTATGCATGACCCAGTTTAAGGACAGGTCATCTAAATACACTAGGTTAGGGTGATGAACTGCTGTTGGAATGGCAAGCTGTATTTCACATGGAGACATTCATAGTGTCGCTCTTTTGCAGAGGTATTATTGCCTTAGTGATAAAATAAAAATCATTAAAAAAAAATGCATTCTTTCTTTTTGCGAGCTGTTCAGGGTTCATCCACACATGCATTTCTTTTTAAATTTAGATTTATTTGTTTACTTCTTTATCCCATACATCTACACTACTACATTTTAATACTCCTGTCGGTCTCCCAATTTTGCTGCGAGTATTCGAGGATTGTGTTGTAATCTGTAATCTTAAAATTTGTCATGCAGTCATGATGTTCTTCGTGTCATTAGGTCTCGTCAGTCCCCAAACGACACCAAAACATTAAGGCTAGGCTCATATCCCTACTGAGATTTTATCTATCCTGTCGGGTGCTCTCTTCTTATTGCTGGCTTCCCCTGGCGCTGGATAATTTCCCCAGTAATATGTATTTGCTTTCTGTCTACTCCCAGTCTGTTTTCTAACACCATTTCCTCCTAACATTGCCGTAACCACTCCAAGCAGGCAAATCTCTGGTTTCCCTCTTGTTATTGCTTTTCTTCTTCTGTATTTTCTACAAGAATCCAGCACTCTGCTGCAGGTACGCCTGAATTGTCATGCATGTGAGGTGTATATAAATGCTTATTAATAAAGACGGGAATTATTTCTGGAATAGTGCGTAAATACTCTTCTGAACACAGACTGTTTTTTTAAAAAAAAATCACCAAATTAGATAAAAAGCCCTCGTTTGAATGAAGTGTGTCAGACCTCTCTGCAGCTCCTACTAGACTTCTAGTGGCAGCGCAAGAGTCTCCAGTGGTGCAATTGTCCACACTTGACAAGGTGCAGATAAAGGCATGTCTAGGTTCATTGGGAGGGCGACCACATCTTATTAGACTTCATCGAGCTCTCTTGGCAGCTGTTGCTGGCATTTTATCAGGCAGGATAAAAGCCCGTTACAGTTGTGAGAGGTTTTTATTTAAGTAAACATGAGGCTGAGGTGATTTTATGTTACTAAAACTAAGCGTAGTTTGAGGTTTTAAAAAGCAAACTGCAGAAATTATTTCATATTCTGACCGAATTTAATGTATCATAGGTCAGTAAGTAAACAGCGTCTTGTCTGTTTGTTCCACGCAGCATTTATAGCTTGAGTTGCTATAGCTGTGATAGATAGATAGATGGATTTAAAGATTGGATTCCAGATTTCTCTGTTGATGAAAATTCAAGATGGGTAACGATGACTAAGAGGACCACACTGAATAAAATTAATCACTTCTCCCTTCCTGTTTTTAAGAGTCCAAACTGACATACATTTATATGCCGTGGTTCACTAGATTAAAATGGAAGTTTCTTATCTCAGAATTTAAAGTTAGACTCAAGTCCTTGTTTTCAGGTAAAAGACCCTGGAGAAGAAAAGGAAATGTAAACCCCCCCTTCCTACTTAATGTTCTTTCCAGCCCTTTTAACCTTTCATGGGAATCCGCTAGTGCCGTGCCTGAGAACTACTGGTGGAAATACAAAATCCACAAATCCCAAATGTAGCTGGTGCCTTGTGGATAATAATTCATTTTATGGTTAAATTATTGTTGCTCCCTGAAAATGGAAGTGAAATAGTGACAAAAGCATTTTGATAACATGGTTTGATTGTTTTAGAATTAGAATGTCATATTTACACTTATAATCTCGGAAAGGCATCGAGTTCTGGTGATTTGTCTGTTTGCTTGTGCTTAAAAAAAATGCTCCAGATTTCCTTCTGATTAATCTCCTGCACATCCACAGATAAGACTTTCCTATAAACACAGGATGGATTGTTTACCAAATGTCTTGTCATTCCCGTACCCTTTGCCCATAACAGGATGTAATTAAAGAAATTCTATTTAATGTTGACGCCATTATATAACTGCTGCCGGGATTTTGCATCAGATGCCTGCCAATAATGAAATAAATGAACAAAAACCTCATAAATAACAGAGGTTAACGAGGCGTATTTGTGGACATTTGCACTAGTCACAAGCACAGAATAAGAATGAATTGTACGCGCTGAATCCAGTTGATTGATCAGATTATCGAGGTTGAAGCGCGCGTGTGCAGCTGGTCAAATAAAATGAACACTCAGCAATGTTGAGCTCTTATTGCTGCAGTCTGATTTAAACAAGCAGATTAAATCTTGTCTCTTTTGTTTCAGAGTCCATGACTTGGATGTTACGTGGATGTTTGATCTTCACTGTGCACAATGATATTTGTGCTTGAAAAGAAAGGTCTGTTTCTACATCACTCAACTGTTCCTCATAATCCTTGTGATGCATTTACAGTGTTGTAATGCTCTCTAAACTACAGACAAGAAAAGCAGGAAGAAGCAACAATATGCAGGTCTCGCATTGCTGAAAACGAACCACAAACAGTGGAGCCATACCAAGTGGTAAATTAAAACAAATCAATCATAACCAATGTCAAAGGTAACGAGGTGTCTCTGCGGCTGCTTCAGATTAGGGAGGATGGGTCATTGCTGGAAATCTTTCACTTTCTGACCTGCTATATAAAATTATATTTTAAAAAGAATACAGTGTGTGCTCGCCCTTGGATTCAGCTAAATATTTGAATTTGTGCTAGTACACTTTGTCTGTAAGATTTAACAGAGAATTGGCTGCACTCTGAAGAAATAATGTATATTTACAAAGGAAAGTTTTCTTAAAGCTCGAATTTATGGAAAAATATTAGACTCAAACTGTTATTTAAAAAAGTGTCCTTCTAGGTCCTAAAACATGTCATCGAGGGATATTTTAACAAACTTAAAGTATAGCACAAATAAATCTAACACATTATAAGCTTGTATGGAGAGTTATTTATTTCGAGATTACTTTCTTACAAGTCACTGCCAGAATAGCTTTTATCCCCGAGTGATCTTTCTTCTCTGGGACATCAGTTTATATCAGGACGAAGCTTCATTATATAACACATTTATCAAGATCTGTGACTGAAAGAAATAAATACATCTACAGCTGATTATTTAGTAGAAGACTGTTCTGTTTTAAAAATCGAGTTATTGCTTCCTTTTTGTTTGCCTAGATAAGAAAAGATGCATTCTAAAAGAAAATTCTGCATCTAAAAGGTATATTATAATAGAATCAACCCAAAGTAAAGTCCACTTTGTTGTTTCAGGGCTGCTGAATGTTAGGTAAGGATGTAATGATGTAATGATGGCATTAAAAAAGAAAAAAAAACTGTAGCGTTCATAGACAAAAACTCTGTATCTGAGTATCTGACGCAGTGTTCTCGTCTCGTCCAGATAGTTCCAGCACTGCTGCATGAATGACTCATCATAACAATGACTAACATGACCTGCGAGCACACTTCAAGTGACAGTCAACTCAGGGATAAAATATAATTTGCTCTCGAAATGATGCATTTTTAAAAAAAGAGAGAGAGAGAGCGAGAGAGATACAATTCTGCCCACCCACGATTTCAAGTACTTACACACAGGTTTTAATGGGTTTCTAGAATAGTCCAGCCACCCCTACTCACTGCTCATACACACCAAATGCCTATGTGCAGAAAGAGAGTCTGACCACTTCATTTTGCTTTTTGATTGAGTAATCCAAGAGCTGTAGCTGCTAAATAAAAAATCAAGTCCGGATTGATTTTTGAATTTTTGAACAGGAGGACGTGCATTTTTCATGCACGACTGCCACAGGGGACTGGGACAACGACCCCTGAGCGTATGAAAAGAGGATAATTTGCTACTCCTCAAAATGTTATCAACACAATCTCAAGCTCTGGATCTTAGATGATGTTTGTTACTGATCTGTAATTACACCCAGTCAGAATGAAGCAGCTTTGATCTAAGCATAACTACTGGCATACTAAGAAAAAGACTAATGAAGAAGATATAGCACACATATACGCATTTATGCATGTATGCAAATAACTTCCGGTAAACAGACAGAGGCAAAGTCAAAAGAGGCAGATGGCAAGTGGTTTGATAAGATGCATGTGGGAGGGTGTGGTTTATTGTCACAAAGCAGTACTAAGTAGGTGAACAACAGGATGCTGTGTTGCTCCTACAACATGTTGTTGAAGCAAAAGAGGGAGCGTTTAGCCACTACAAGCAACATAATCAGAATCAGAGCATGGAGTGCATGTATGTGATATGGTGCAGGACATGTATGAGGACAGTGATACATTCAAAGTGGAGGTCTGGTTACATCATGCATCAGCTCTGAGCCCCTTCTTGTTTGCAGTGGTGATGGACATGCTGGACTCTCCGTGCAGTGTGATCTTTGCAGATGACATTGTGGTCTGTACTGAGAGAAGGGAGCTGGTAGAAGAGAGTCTGGTAACATGGAGGTATGCTCTGGAGATGAGTGGACTGAAAGTCAGCAGAAGGAAGATTGAATACGTGTGTGTGTGTGTGTCAAGGAGGCAGATGGAATAGAGAAGATGCAAGACAGGTGAGGAGTGGTACGAGTGCAGGCAGGGTGAGGTGGAGAGATTAGATGAGTGTCGGGGGGATTTTTGATAGGATTGCAGCAACATGGAAAAGGAAGGTTTACAAAATGGTAGTGATGTACTGTATCATCACTGGAGACAGTGGCTCTGACAAAAAGACAGGAGGAAAAGCTGGAGGTGGCAGAGCTGAAGCTTGGGTCGAGCAGTTTGAAGACAGCGCTAGAGAGGCAAGGCTGAGATGGTTTGAACATATTTAAAGGAGGAATAGTGGATATATTGGACAATGTCTGGCAGAAGTAGGGCCAGTCACCTACTAATCAGAACATTGGTGGTTTGATCCGTGTTTGTTCCAGCATGCATGCCACATATCCTTTCACAAAATACCAACTCAAGTTACTCTCTGATGAGTCCATCAGATGTTAGATAGAAAGCACTTGCAGAGGAAAAGCATAGAAAAAAGTGATTTATGAATGTGAATGAGGTGAACGAGGCAAGTACAAAAAGCTCAGTTAGATTAGAGAAGCACTACACAAGAATCATGCTGAAGACCGAGCTGTCAGGCATGTAGGTGTGACAGAAGTAGATGGAAGCGATAGGGGAAGATGGAGGTGAATTGTGGCAACCCCTGAATCCACCAGCTGAAAGAAAATTCAACAAAGTAAAATATAATCAATCAAATCACCAAAACATAGGGTTAGCCACTAAGGGTTAAAGCTCTGAAACACTGATTTGATTATGGCTCTTCAAACTGAGCCTTAGTTTATCAGCAGAAAACACATGTGATGTGCTTGTAGTTAACTGATGAGAAAGACTAAAATCTGAGGTGGACTAATACTCCTTTCCCAGGCCGAGTATTTTCTTTTAAAAGGTAGAGTCCTGGGAAGTTTGTGAATCACTCATTGTGGCTGCAACTTGTTACCAGATGTTGCAGCCACAATGACATACATCCCATAGCTGTGATTAACGTACTGCATTGAACCATAAATTGTCTAGATGTGCATACGTTTCAGAATAACAGCTGTCCAAATATTGTGCATCATGTTCACTACCCTAAAAGAAACGAGATAAAGGTCTGGTTGTCATGGTCCTGGGCCATGTTGGCCCAGTGTTCTTAGTTTTCTTGTATGTTTGTATTTTGTTCCTTGCTTAGGCCATGTTTTCTGAGTTGCCCTGTTGTGTTGTTCCCTAAGTGTTTTCCCTTCATGGCTTTTCCCCCTGTGTGCCCTCTATGTATTTATGAGCCCTCGTCTCCCTTTGTGGTTGTTTCATGTTTCCCCAGCCCATTATGTCTGTGTTTTCCCCGTGCTCTCTCTCCTCCTGTCTGAACCTCTGTGCACTTCCTGTTTACTTTGTGACTCTCACGCCCGTACATGTCATGTTCAGTTCACCCCGCCCTGTCTCGTTATGATTATCAGTGTCACCTGTGTTCCCCGTGTGTTCCCACTTTCCTCGTTAACCCTCTGTGTATTTCTGTCTGCGTCTCCCTCTGTTCAGCGTGACGTCGTCCCTCATGCTGTGTGTGGATCTCCCTGTGTGTCTCTCTGTGAGTTTTCCAAGTTCCCAGTTTAGATTAGTTTGTATGTTTTTTCCCTGCCAGCAAATAAAGCTGAGTTTTGAGTTCACCTCCCTGAGTCTGTGAGTCCTGCACTTTGGGTCCAACTCCTGCCTGCCGCACAGCGATTCATGACACTGGTTCAAGCTGTAATCTCTCTGGATCTCCTTTATCACTGCAGAGTTGCTTAGATAAGGTTAGCAGCTAAAGGAAAGTCACAGCAGCATTTTAGACTTAAGAATGCTCTTAAATTTAAACTCTAAAACTCAAGAACATAACTTATTTTTTGATTCATTTATGTAATCACGCCATATTAAAGCAAAGTTAAATTAGGCTAAAAGAGCTTAATTTAAACAGAGATATGCGCGCCACCTGGCTAATTATTCCAGTAAATCCAAATAACTGGCCTCCTTTCAAGGCCTCCTTCTGAAATAAATTACTAGAATTTTTATGTATCCCCTTGTTTAATTATAATCATTACCTTACCAATATTCTCTTTGTTTTGCAAAGTATAATACGATGTAATAAAATTAATCAGGACAACAGGATAAAGGCAAATCAAAATTGTAGAAGTATGTCAAGAAAAAACAAAGTATCAATCTGAAACTTAGGAAGTAAAAGATATCAGATCATTCAGCCCGAGGTCCTCATGCATGCTGTTTGAAACTGACTAGGTTTAAAGGCAAAGGCCAAAGAATTCGTCTTTAATCTCCAGCCAAAAAAATGCTAACCGAAAAACAACTGCTGGTCAACCTGAGGCTACAGTCAGGCTCATCTAGAGATTAAACAGCTGCCTCTTTGGATTACACTGCTGATTTATTTGAAACATGAAAAGGGAGCGCTGCTATTCATATCAGGCCGAGGACTTCAGGGAGCTGAACGGCTGCTCTGCACCACATAGCCACCAGGGAACCCTTGAACAGGCTTCACACATTGTCATAGTGCTCAGTGCCACCGGCTCCTGTTCTTACAACTTTAACATCTGCTAAACAAGAAAAAATGCTGCTTGTAATTTAATTTGTTTCAATAGAACGGGAAATTTTAATCTTTAATCCATTTGGCTTCACTATATCACAAAATCATTAAGTATAACTTAAAATGTTTCCATTCCATGACAGTCCATGTTTTAATACTGCGTCTGTAAGCAACACTGATTAGATTGACTTTTAGTGAAGTGAAAGTCTGGACAGATGCTAAAGTGCTCCTTAAAGTGAGAGATAATGGAAGAATGGCTGATAATTGTATGAGGGTTCAAAAACACCAGCAACCTTTTTATGTTTCAGGCTGATATCCAGCAAACAAACAAAAAAGTGACAGATAAATTGGTCAAATTTTAAATCTATTTTTTGACGTGTAAACTGGAGAAGCTGCTAAGGACCATCTGCTTTTTCTCCAGACCTATGGGCAGTCCAAGGAATGGCTGAAACTGTAGGAAGGAAATAATAATGAGGTGACGGGAACATAAATCAGATAAACAAAATAAACACAGGCTCTATATTTATATTTTTATACTTTTTGTTTGTTTTATGGGTTCTTTTAGGGCCAGAAGTTTAAGGGCATTGAACTCTAAAAATTTGCAGCATCTTAATTTTTTTCATGACAGATAAATTATGGTAGGGAATGAAAATGAACTCATACTTCTGTACAGTTTCTTAGTTGAATACATCTGTTCGTCATGTATATTTGTCCTAATGTTAAGATTTGTGGTTAAATGGGTTGGTTTAGGGGGTACTAACTTTGTGCATGTGTGTAAGAACATAATGGCTTTGCCGATTTTCCTTGAATGGCTCAAGTTTTCAGTTTGCCTTATCTTCTCATCTCGTCCTAAGGACATCAGCTGCCCTTGGCAGCACAGATGGGGCATTCATCTAAACTGTTACACTAAGATTTACAGTGAGTTTCATTTTATTTGTCGGAGTTTGTTTCCTGCTTGTGTGATTTGCTGATATTGTGACAACTTGATGTGTAAGCCACGTTTCATGTGAGGAATGCTGTGGGATTTTCAGAGTATGGTGTAATAATTGTTTGACCGCTGAAGTTTTCTACCATTTTATTATATTTTTACATGAGTCATATATTACTTATAATCCAGTGACTCCCCTTTCTAGCGTGTGTTTTGGATTTAGTCTGTGTTCTGTTCAGCAAATCATTTTAAGAACTCTTTTCTATGCTATGTATTGAATGTTTCTCTGTCTTCAAAGTCACAACTTTTAGTTGCACCATAAATCTTTTATATTCTGAGATTCAATCAGCAGCAGATGTAAAAGCAAGTGAATAAAAGGCATCAAGGGCAACAATTGCTGGAATAGTGTTCCATTAGGACCACAGATATAATAGCAGATTGCATTCTCAGATTTCCTTTAGAATTGCTTTTGCTCTCTCACAGCACTGAGTGATTTTAAGCCTCCAAGGTCAACAAGTGGAGGAAGTCAAAGTGCTATGAACGTCATCACATCTGAATAATGATATGGGTGAGTCCGAAATAGAAAATAAAGAGGCAATTAAATTAAATACCAATACACTGTGGCTGTGAAACAAGGGTATGGTAAGTGAAAATAAGAACATTTGTGTGTTCTCAAGGTGTTTGAAAGGTCAAGGTGGAGCTAAGATAAACAAATACACACACAAAGACGTGTAATTCTTACAAGTGTAAAGTCTGTGTTTAAAAAATAAATACCATTATGGTGGGGTCATTGTAAATACAGGCCCTGAATTCCATCCATGCAATTTCAATAGATGTTTTCTGTGCGTACTATAGTATCACACGCAGCTGACGGAGTGACGGTTCTATGTCTGTCATTTCGTAGAAGACAGGTGCAGCGGATACAGATATGCTCATGAGCACTGTGCCAACTGTGTGATATTATTGTTTCTAGCTCTTACAATATGTACAGACTTAAAACTCTCATTTTTAAATAGCATTTGTTTATTACATGCCACTTGGTCATATTGACATCAGGGTGGTTTATCTTTTTTTTGTACTTGAGTGGCAAAAAAAAAAAAAAAGTGAAGTCTGAATGTTTGCAGTTTTAAGTTTTATTTTTCCGTTAAAAGGAAAAATAAAACTGTATGTGTCTTGTTTGGAAATGTTGCCTGTAATATATTTTATGTTAAAGCTTTTGAAAATAATAAGGCAAAATGTTGCTGGAGCTTTAAATTCTTTATACTTAAATGTCCAAATCAAATAAGCTTTGAAACAATGTTTTAAATAATAATACAGCATCTGGGATAAAAGGTAGAATTTTTATGACAAAAAAATATATCTCTTACAATATATAAATATAATAAACCATCAAGCTGTCAATAAATTTGTAAATTGCTCTGATTGTTCCTTGAAGTGCTTGATTCTCCAGGACTCTGTAAGCCTTATGTGGTAAACATGACCATTGGACTTCTGTCTGTTTGAATAGTGCTCTCTGTTTTTGTATTAGCCATCCACCACAGGACGCTATACAAAGTATCATTGAAGTGTTCTTTGGCTGTTTAGGAGCACTTTTGCATTTTCTAAAAATATATGCCAGAACAGACGAGATGTCCATGCAGATCAGCACTCACATTCAACAAAATGTCATACCTTCCATTCAACCCCTCTCAGGGGCTTTGCACATCATCTACTCCAGAGATTAACTGCATCCCAAAGTGCTCTTTGAGTGGCAGTGGAGTGTCATGTGAAACAAGATACATTGAACTAAGCCAACCCAGTATTGTAATGGGGATGCACTATGTGGAAACTTCCGGCATGTGTTGAAAAGCAAGTTCCTGTGCTCTTGTTTTAGACCTGGAGCGATGTGGAACGTCTGCTTCACCCTTTGGTAGAAGCATAGCTTTCATGAACTTATTTGGGGGGGTTCCTAGCATTGCCATAATGTTAATGCCTTTTTCCTGCAAAATCAGTCATGTGTGTGTGAATGTGTGTGTGAATGGGTGGATGATTGGATGTGTAAAGCGCTTTGGGGTCCTTGGGTACTAGTAAAGCGCTATACAAATACAGGTCATTTACCATGTTTATGTGATGGTTAATGTCTATAATTACTGTGGGTAAAGCAAATGGGATTTGGTAGTGCAACTCAGGGTTGAGAGGTCTGCGGTTTTCCCACAAAATTGAGCTGCTGTTGAAGGGTAGCCAAAGAGTAAGTTAACTGGTAGATCGGAAGAAACCTCTAGTCAAAACTTATTTTTTTAAAGTTAAACTCAGGATTTCAAAAGAAAATTATTTATTTATACTAAAATCTTACCAGAAGCAAAAAAAAATTGTGTTTGGTAAATTTTAGTAACAGGTACTGTAAGCCAGTGTGAGTGTGCATTACTCACTCTGGTAGCACAAAGTAATGAACATTAGGGAGTTAGTCGTCACTTAGCCTGTACTCATATATGCTGAACGCAATTCTTCAACAAGAAATAAGCTAGATTAATCAAAACAAGTAAACTCGACTCTACACCCAGTAACTGAAATTTCAAGTTGAGGACAAAAAAAAAGTGGATTAAAGAAGCCTAAAGTTCATCAGTTTATCAACTGTTTAATGATGCCTCTTCAGAATTCACACTCAGTGGAAGGATTGCTGTCAATAAGCCAAGGAAGGGGAACAAGGAGAAGAGGCACATTACACAAGAACTGCACTAAAACGTGGTGGTCACAGATCTTATGAAGGTCATCCAAATTTGAAAATTCTTGTCTTGGTTCAAATCATCGTCAGTATGCAGGATATCAGGAGAGAGGTATAACAGTGAGTTATGAATGGAGGAATGTATGGATTGACCATCCAAAATCATTGGATTATTGGTGGCTTCATTTTTCAGCACAACAATGATCCCAAACACACTCCATCTGAATAGAAAAACGCACAGGGGAATGATATCATTCATGGACTGGCCTCCCCAGCATTACTTCTTGGTAGAATAGGAACAAAAGACAGAAGAGCTTTGAGTGTCCTTCAAGAAACACGGAGAACTATTCCAGAACACAAAGAAATTAGAATAAAGCTGCTCAGAGAGTTCAGGCTGTGCTGAACTCACTGTAGTAACTGTAGCTGTATGAAATGAAACTCACTGTAGCTCAGGTGGTAGATCAGGTCATCTACTGATCTGAAGGTTTGTGGTTTGATTCCTGGCTTCCCCTAGTCTGCATGCCAAATATCCTTGGGCAAGATACTAACCCCAAATTGCTCTCCGATGCATCCATCAGAGTATGAATGTGTGTGAATGTCAGTTAGAAAGCACCTAGGAAAAATGTGCTTGTGCGAATGCACAAGTTGTATAAAGTGCTTTGAGTGCTCAGAAGAGTAGAAAAGCGCTATATAAGAACCAGTCCATTTACCATGTAGCAAATGCCAATTACTGAACCTTTGTAGAATTATACAAACTCTGTCTTTGACTTATGTGCTGTATTTTTATGTATGCTTGCAGATATTTTCATTTCCCTAACCAAATCTAAAGAAATAAACAGTGACCCAAGACCTTTCATTTGCATAAAACTGCAAAATGCTCATTGTATGATTTTCACTTATATTGTAGCACTCTACAGTCAGGTATTTCTATTATTGCCTAGCATTCTAAACAGTCTTAATACTCCCTTTAGCCCATCACTCAGGCACTTTACCCCGTCGACTTTCACAGAATTAATTGCAAGTCGGTTGTCACTGGCTGTGAAAGCAAATGAAAATCAGTCACGAGTCTGTCTGAACCAAGATAAAGGCTGACTTGATTATCTTCTTTACAAATGCCTGTAGTTGATTTTGTTTCATTGTTATTCAGATGGAAATCTGAAAGGAGGGTTCTTATAATTATCTTGTTAATCATACAATGCACCAGTCTGGAAATGTCATTGTATTGTAGGAAAAAGATGGAAAAAAAACCCAGTAGATTTGACAGCACTTTATTGAACTGTTTAGTATTTGTGCATGTGTTGAATCTCTATTTGTGTAAATACATCTGCAATAACAGCTTTCCGTTTATGTTGTTACAACTTTGTGAGAATTGAAAAGAATAGCTACACTTTTAAAATTTACTCTGCAATTTTAAGAAAGCAATGATGTAGCAGAGGACTGAGCTAAAGAACTGAATGAAACAGTACTTGATATAGGGGGCTTAAACATATACATTTGCTTGTTTATTTACTATATATTTTACTATATGTGTTACTTATATTTATTTTACTATATTAGTTTTATAGTAGCCTCCCATGCCTGTACAGAAATGCACAGAAAAGAGTTCATGTATTGCAACCCCCCCCCCAAAAAAAAAAAAAAAAAAACCATCTGCATTCTCTATGGGCCACTTTTGCTTTTTTGCTTCTTCTTAAAAAACAAAACAAACAAAAACACCATTCTGCACATAGTTATCAATAAGTCATGTTTTTTAAACATTTAATCTGGAACTTCATTCAACGCAGCTCAAGGTTCTGCACTCTGTTCATGTAATATAACAAGAGACCGTTCTCATTCAAAGCAACAAATGCTTTGTTGACTGAAAATCAAAGAAAGATTTTATCCGCTCAAGACAGAATTTTTCTTTATTGTTTCATTTCGGGGAAAGCGGCTTGTTTTTCATCCAGTTAAAGAGGTCGGTGCAAGTTACACTGCACAGATGTGGGAAATTAATTTTGCCACAGCTCTTAAATGTTCAGGCAACTTATGTGTTCATGTGGAAAAAAACAAGAGAAGATGCAGAAAACCATTCTGACAGGAAAAGGAATTGCATATCTTGTGCAGTGGTGATTTTTCTTGTTTAGGAATTACCACTTCACAGGACAGGAAGGAACGTCCCTTGAGAATAGCGTTGCATAACTAGTTAGCAGTATTTCCAGACAGACTTTAAGATGAGTGCTTTTTCTGGGCATATGGAGCCACTTTATACACCTTTCTATTGCTCCGAATGGCATAAGCTTATTGGTGAGCAGTTAAACACCACAGACTGTTTATTATATTTTATGATTTAGAGTGGCACATTTTTTATCATAGCAAAGGATTCAGGTTGAAGCACAGATGTTTTTAAAAGCATTTTCTTAGTCTTTGGATAAAAGCAGACAGTCACACAAACACAGGGACATGTGCATCCATTTAATGTGGCTTATGCTCTTGTGGTTCACAGGGGGAAAAATCAAATGGTTTTGGGATCAACCCTGATCAAAAACATGAAAATGGTTAAAATACAGTATGACTCATACCCATCCTACCCCTTTGCTTCTTTAGCTGTCTGTCAGGGGACTTTGTTTTGATTGTTTTGATAATTAGAATTTGGATTCCCCTCAGCTGTTAATGCAACCTTTCTGTTGGAGCCATCAGTGCTTGTTTAGTGGTAATAGTGGCTGAATTAAAAGCTGATGCCTGCAGCATAAGTGTTTGTCTCCTGAGTAATAAAGACTGTCTGGCAATAGTTATGCAACATATGGTATTTTCTGCCATTAAGATGTATTCCCTTGTGCATCTCAACTTTGCAGCTTGTACACTTTAGGTCTGTACATAACTAGAAAGTGCATGATGATTATACAGCAGTATAGAAATTGCTGCCTTTTATTATGGCATTCAAAAGTTACATAACAATTTGATGGCACTGTTTAATGACAATTTTATCTCCACATGAAGCAAAAAGAGAAAACATTTGCAGAACTTTCCAAAATAATAATAATAATCATCATCTGCAAATAAACAAACAGAAGAACATGGCAACAGAAAGATTGCTTAAAGGCTTCTGACTGGTATAAATGTTTAGATACATTATCTTTTTCTTTTCTCTTCTTTTTCTTTTCTTTTCTTTTCTGTTTGAGAGCAGTTGCCCTTAATATAATCATTTTTGGTGGAGATCAAGTAAATTTTAATTATTAATGCATTTTCAGGTTCACACCACAAAACATATATTTATATATAAAAACAGGTCTCCAGTGAAAAGAGACAAGCACTAGGAAAAATGAGCTAATGATAACATGGCACGATCAGCACCACCAATCAGAATAAGCAAATCAGATCATGTGATATCCAAACAGCTCTAGTTCCATGTATCAGGGTCCTTTTAGAAAGATGTCTTAATGTTGTTTGCTAACTTCATGCACTGCTTTTTATTGTGACTAATTTGACATGACAGTTGTTCTTTCTTTGCAGCTATTTACTTTTGCTAGTTGTGGAATAGCCTTTGTTTATTCAATGAAGTGTTTTGTCATTGTTGTTGCTTCTGCTGTGTATTTATCGCTGATCATCTTGTTCTTTGTTTTGTTTTGTTTCCATTTTCTGATTTCATCAGTTTCTGTTTGCATCTTCAGACATTTTGCAACTGTTTTCTGTCGTCCAAAAGAAATTGTTAAAAACCAGTTGCCTGACTTATTTTTGAAAACATTCAGTGAGCATTGAATGTCCCATTTCACTGTAATTGAAGTGAAGTCTGAACAAAGACATTAAAAAAGTCAAATCTTGTTGAAACATTTTTTTTTTACAATGCTAAAGTAACAATTGCCAGTTTTGTGGAATTGAGGATCATTTACAGCATAATTCACAGAATCCTGTGTTCAACTGATTTAAAGATGCAAGCTTTGTGGACTGCTTTGTACTTTTGTATTTTATTGTATTTCAATGGTTTTATGTCCTTCGTACACTCTGTGCAGAAAGCCACACTTCCACTGTGCTGAGCTGTGCCGAACTGACTGCCACCTCTGACCTCAGAGCCGAGAATCCCCCAGCTGTTTGTACTTGGCTAATCTCCGCTCTTGCAGTGACCCCTCGCTGCCCTGAAAGTGTAATTTATGATGCTTGTCAATATTGTATTATGAAGAGTTCCAGCTATTCTTCCAGCTGTTACCGAGCTGCTGAAACAGTGATGGATTATTTTAGTCAAGAGATCTCCTTGCTGCACAGTTTACACAGTCGTAACACTGTGTAAACTGTGCAGAAAATTAGGGAATATTAGGAGATTGCAATGCTATTTATCTTGTAAGCTATGATATTATTATATTTAGATGGCATGAGTCGTCAAAAATAGAGGACAGTTTTCCGAGAAGAGCAGAGTTCAGAGTTTTAGGAAATATCTTACGGGAAATGTCTTTCTCGTGCACTGTAATTATATCAGTGTTCTGCTGTAAAGAACTGCAAGCCAGTATGTGTAGAAACAAGCTGGAGACCAACAGGTGCATCCACTCGGTCTCAAAACACACATATAAATGGAAATATTTTGGAACAACAAAAGGAAGTTCTAAAATATAACTTTTCAGTCCCGGCGGGAAAAATTAGGCAGATGGATGCTTGGCCGGGTTTGTCCTAATTTAGGAAACGTGTTTTCTTTCTGCTACATGTGCTTAAACCTTAAAACTAAGTTTTCTTAATAATTTTATGATGAATACTTATTCTGCATCAAAGAAAATGCTGATTGGGCACAAAAATGTGAAAATTTGTCGTTCCACCACATTACAATTTTGAAATATTTTTGATAGTGAATCTTTGAATTGCTAAGACACACCAGAAAGTGTTCATGACTTTACTGAATAGGTGGTTTTAAAAGCCTGTTGCTAAAGAACCATCTGGCAGTCTACCAGAACTGCTGCTGAGACTGCTAAAACATTACTTATGTTTTATTATCAATATTGAAACAGGATTTCCAACTTTCAAACATTTTCCGTGAGGCCCTCAGATCAAGCCTCTATGGCATGCTCTAAATCCGAACAAACAAATCTAATGCCAAGATATCATAAATCCATTCCTTGTTGGCCATATATTTGTCACTTTCCTTAGTAGCATGGCATGTCTTTAAAAAATAAACATCATCAAAGTCATTATTGTGATATCAGAGTGCAATTTATGATGGCTGCCTGAAGCCACTATTTTTGCTTTTTATAAGAGTCGCTGGTGAAAACTGACTACACCAATCACCAGAATATGGAATATACATGATTTTCTGAGAGTTTTTCTCAGTTCATTTAGCACTAATTCATCACATAATTCACTTGAAGCTGCTTAATACTGTAAGGTAAAGGCACTACAGTAATAGAAAGAAACCCCAGCAATCACATATCCCTCTATGAGCAAGTCTTTGGTGAGAGTAATGACAGCAAAACACTCACTAGCTAGTACAGTCAATCCTTCTATATAATGGTTTTGCATGAAAATCAGATAACAAAGTCATTTTTTAAAGTTAACCATATTAGAATGACATGTATGGTTACTGCAAGCTTATCCCAGCATAGTACTGTATGTGTGCAGACTGAAAACCTGTGGTTGATTTTGCTCAGAATAAAACAAACAAACAAAAAAAACTTCATTAATGGATTTTTAAATAAATGTGTTGTACTTTTAAGGGCACTTGTTATATTATGAAGTGGATTGATCTTTACCCTTATTCTAGCATAACTACCTTTTAGTATTTGCAGGTAAACAGAATTAATTTCAGATAAAATACATTGAATTCCAATTTAATTACTGCATTTTTAGTTGCAGGCTGCATTATAAAGTTTACCAAATAAGGAAATATGTGTTTATTTGAGACCTGATTTCATTATTTTTCGGTCTAGATGTGGGTTATTTTCTGGATGTATTTTTGATTCTGATGGGATTCATAGTTGTCTCATTACTTTTGAATCGTGTCCTTGTTCCTGATGAAAGTTGGAGTTGTTTTTATTTCTTAATCATTTTCAGGTGTTTTTGATATGATCTGGTTTGTTGTTGGTAGTTCACTTTTTGTACTCTTATTAAGCCATATAGTTCTACATATAAAGTTCATTATTTGTGGTTTCCTTTAATGGTATAGTTACTAATAGTATAGTTAATTCCTGTGGTTTGTGCTTAGTTTTGCTTCCTCCCCCACTTTGATCATTGCCTTGATTGCCCACACCTGTGTCTAGTTTTCCCCAGCTGTCTCCACTTTCCTTATAATCCCCATCTTTATAAATAACCCTGCACTCCCCTCAGCGTTTGTTAGTCTTCTGTTAAGCGCCACCATGTGTTATTCCCCTGCGCTTGCCTGAGCTAAATTTGTTTGAATTGTAGTGGGCGGAGCTTCTGTGTTTAAAGGCAGAACTGTGCACCTGAAATGACAATCTCAAATTTATCTTAAGATTGTCACAGAGAGATCACTGTATATTTAGAGTTCTTTGAAGCCTAAGCTTTTGTCTCACTGGGATTGCTATTACCTTATAATCTCTGGTCACTATTTAAAACTGACACCTGTTATTGTAAAAAAAAAAAAAAAAAAATATATATATATATATATATATATATATATATATATATATATATATATATATATATAACACAAGATAAAGCATAATAGGTCAACTTTAAGGTGATGCTACTGCTGGAATTTTAAAAAAAATGCTTCAGGCATTCACTGCATTAATTCTTTACTAAGCAAACTTTAAAATTTAACATTCTGCTGTTTCAGGCGGAAACGTCTGCGAGTGCTCATGGTGAGACTCGCATTATAAATAAGTAGGCTTGCCCGAAAGTAACCAAGAGAGAAAACAAGACAGAACAATAGAAATAGAAAGTGTGAAAGTTCAAGTTCCTGTTCTTGTTGTCCCTCTCCTTGAGTTAGAGTGTGTGAAAGAGACACTTAGGGTGTGTCATAAAGTAGGAAATGGGATTGGGGGATGTTGAAGCCTCAATCTGCACATTGCAGGAAACCGAGCCAGAAAAGGAGGAAATGGTGACACATTTTTGTGGGAATGCTAGCAAGACTGTGTCAGCTCACCAGAGTCAGCTTTAGCATGTTTTTACTTTGAAGATGTCTAAACAAAATTCCACTGTTAATGCATGTGGCAGATAACATCAGTAAAGAGACTAAAGAAAGGGAAGGAACTGATCGCGGAAGGAAGTCCCAATGGT
The DNA here is from genome assembly GCF_057382185.1 of Mchenga conophoros. Taxonomy (NCBI): domain Eukaryota; kingdom Metazoa; phylum Chordata; class Actinopteri; order Cichliformes; family Cichlidae; genus Mchenga; species Mchenga conophoros. Next base: position 34,422,849 of record NC_140541.1, read on the forward strand.
GCCGACTGTCTGCTGACTGGCTTGCAAAGTAAGAGTCAGAAAGGGTGGAGAAGAAGTGGTCACCACAGAATAATTCTTGGCTAGGATCAGCAACTTTGAGGAAACTGCAAAATATGACAATCCTTTAATCTTTTCCACCAGTAGTTATTACACTTAAACACCACACATCACAAATAAATGTCTGAAGGAGATGTCCAAGGCATTTGTTTCCCTGTGTGTAACCTTCCAGTCTCATCTAAGCCAAATTAAGCTGGTTGTAGCGCCATATTTAAGAGTGCTATTTATCTTATGTAAGTCTGCTTTAAGCACTAAAAAAGACTTGCAATATTGCGATCAGTGCATCTGAAATGTTTGAGGATATTCCATGTGTGATATTCAAGAGGTTGGTGGTAATACAAATGACCACACTCTGCATGTACGTTAATACAAAACCAATACTTGGTCACAAGCCAGAAAAAGAATTCCTGTCTCTCACTATAGGAATCACTCATATTTAAAAAAAAAAAAAAAAAAAAAAGTGCAGCAGGCACTGTCTTCCTGCATTAAATGAAATCCAGATGTTAAACCAGAAAATTCTCACAGAATGAGAAAAGATGTATGTGCGTGCATCCGACAAGTGAAAACATAACCATACCCTACATACAGGCCTACCATAAATAACAAATATCATTATGAAACCCTCTAGTGTGTAGTGAAGCTTTTTCTCAAAAGAGAGATATATCAGCCTTTCATTTGCTCATTTACTGGCTCTCATGCCACATTTCTTTAGAACAATGATAAGCCGACTGGTCCAAACAGGGGTGTTTAGTATTTAAAGATGACAGATTTTACACATGCAATTACACTCATCTAAAAAGGAAAGCAAATGATATGAGAATTAAAGCTAGCACCTGTAGCCCTGATAGCCCAAAAGCACATGTGTTGTGCCTCAGAGCAAAGTTACCAGGACAACTGATGACCTGCTTGCATGTGTTTGCTGAACCCTGGTTATGGTTCTTCCTTTGAGATTTAGGCTAGGAAGGAAATGTGTTACACACTGCAACCTCTGTTTGGCCTGCAGAGTATCAGAAATAAAATAGACACTCGGAGTGCCATCAAACCATCATTGAAGCAAATCAGGAAATTATACCTATCTTTTTGGTTTGGTCTGGGGGTTTTTTTGTTTTTGTTTTTAAATGCATTTTGACAGTACTGATGATTCTAATTCTTTAAAATTCTTTTAAAACAGCAAAACAAAATGATACATGCAGTGCCATGCTTTCAGAGCATGTCTGCTGCAGTTACAAGAAAGAGAACTTGCAGGGCAAATGTTCTTTACTTTGAGCACTGGGACTTCCCTGTGTAAACATTCACATCTTCAGATCTACGGATCATTGCTGTCATTAGGACAAGCAGGAAAACAAGCTACTTGGTAGGTGCAGCTGCAAAATCAGTCCTGTAGGATCAAACGGAGTAAGATCAATAAACATAATAGCCTTTGGCTTCAGGCACAATCAGGAATACATCAAGCCTGCCCAGACATCAATGCTTACATCTTTTTTCGCTGCTGTAAGTTAGAAGACCGCTACTTCAAAGGTGCTCTCTGTTCACCAGGCATCAATTTGAGCAGAAAGTTCTCCTGTGACTTGCACGCTCACTTCAGCACGCAGATTGGTGGTGTTTAAACATCACCGGGAATGTGATAAAATGTGCTTCCCAACTTGAGTCGGCTTAAAAAAGATTTTATATCACTGTGCCAGGTAAAACTATCACTAGTCAACTAATTTGAATGATGCGCTAACTAGTTTAATTTAGAGCAAGTCTGCATTGTTGGGAGTGACCGCTTACACACAATTATTAACTTAACCCTCCTCTCGTGTTAGGGTCGGCACCGACCCATTTTAAATTTCAAATGCATAAAAAAATCACATACATTTGTTTATTGTATCAAGGCTTTTTGACTTTGTCAGGAACCTCTATTTCTACAAAATAAAATAAAAAAAATTATTTTCACTAAATTATAAAATGCCCTAGTTGAAATTATGACCTTTGTGTTGTTAGGGTCGGTTTCGACCCAGGTATAATATTATGAGTATAAAGCAATAATTAAAGCCAAAACTGAAATCATAAGTGCACTGTCAGCTAAAACACTTACAGCAAGCGCCTCTCCTAATCATATGAGCTTTAGGGGATTCTTATTTTGCATGTTTTTTGCAGTATACCTGCACAAAAACAAAACAAAATAAACACGGGCATGTGAGGTGAATTCACTATTTGAGTGGCCATTTGACTTCCAGAGTGCACATTTACAATTTGCAGCATACAAAAAATGAGAAGAAGATTCACAGTGAGCTAAGTTCTGGATCATATTTTTGGTGAAAATGAAGGAGTAGACACAGAGCAGCATAGCGATTCAGATGGGCAGGTTTCTAAGGAGGAAGACAATGTGGACTATCATCCAGAAGACACAGACACATCTGATCAGAGGTGGAGGTCGCTGGTGCTGAAGCTACTCCTGCTGAAAGATTCAAGTCCAAAAATGGTAAGATCTTTTGGAGCTCAGTACCTCATGATGTACATGGCAGGGCAGCTGCTGCAAATGTCATCAAAATGACCCCTGGAATCACAAGGTTTGCTCTGACCAAAGTCAGTGACATCAAGAGATGTTTTGAGATATTTATGCCATTGTCACTAGAAAGAATCATCATTACTATGATAAACCTTGAAGGAAAAAAAGTCCATGGCGACATGATGAGGAATACCTGGATGCTTTCATTGTTCTTGCTGGAGTGTACAGATGCTGCAATGAGGCCACTGATCGTCTATGGGATGCATCGACAGGCAGAAACATTTTCTGGGCAACGATGTCACTTCACACATTTGATATCATTTTGATTCAAGAGTCCTCAGATTTGACAACAGAGAGACCAGACCGAGGTCTGACAAGCTTGCTCCCATCAGGGATGTCTGGGAGAGATGGGTGCAGCTTCTTCCACTGATGTTCATCCCAGGGCCAGTGACAGTGGATGAATGTCTTGTCCACTTTTTGAGGAAAATGCCCCTTCCGGCAATATATACCCAGTAAGCAAGGGAAAAACGGCAGAAAAATCTGGGAAGCCTGTGATGCAAAAACCAACTATGCCTGGAATGTACAGATTTTCACAGTCAAAGCTGCGAGTGGCACCCCTGAGAAGAAACAATGAAAATGTGTGGTCCTCCATATGACCACTGGACTGCAGGATCACAATATCAGCTGTGATATTTTATTTTATTTTATTTTTTACCAGATATGACCTCGGACAAGAACTTCACAAAGGAAACTGAGGTGAAGCTGTATCATTGGGAAGTGATAAAAAGCCCACAATTACCCACGGCTATAACCAAAACAAAGGAGGAGAGGACTTTTTCTTTTTTTCAGTTTATATTAAAGGTCTACTGCTGAAAAAAAAAACTTTTTTTGTCTTTTCTTGATGTAAATGTCTATGGGTCGAAATTGACCCGTAACACCATCGATGTCATTTTAGTTATTAATCTTAAAATGAAAAAAATCAATAAAACAGATTTATTTAAGAGATGTGTCCTATACCCCTCAGTAATACTCAGGTAACACAGAAACCTTTTATTTATTAATATGATTCTCTTGAGGTTAATTTTACAATTTTTTTTTTAATTGAAATCGAGGGGTATAGTGACAAAAAAAGACCCAGAGGCCCACACCAAAAGTATTAAAACCAACATTTTCATGGATAAGGAAGCCTAACAAGGTAACCAAGAGATGAGAAACAAATTGGATGATAACTTATTGTTTTTAGTATATTTTATAGCTGATTTAATTCACGGGTCAAAACCGACCCGCTAACATAAGAGATGATAACAGAAAGCTAACACGAGAGGAAGGTTAATATAATGTATAAATGCAGCTGACCATTTGCAAAAAAAATTACTGAAATTTGCCTTAGCCAAATAACTATTCACACTTTTTTTTTTTTAAGATAACACAGATGGCTGTAGGATATTGCAATCTTAAAATGTATCTATAGTAACATCTTTGAGCTGGTTCCACACCTGGGTAAATGGTAGGGGTGTGTCTGGTGTAAAATCTGTGCCCAATCAACATGCAGACCCTTTGGAAAATAAGGGGTCTGCTGAAAGAACCTAATCACTTTGTTTTAGTTCATTACTTTGTGCTGATCAGGTGACCTTACACAGTGGCACGGCTTGCAGGTTAATTAGCAGCAGTCTTTAAAGGGCTGCCAGTAAACATCAGAGACTGTTGAAACACAAACCACTGGTAAACAGTGTTTTTAGTCTGTTTTCTTATCTTTTGTGTTGCGTCCTCCTTGATTCCAGCTGATACTGACCATTTAATAGCACGTGGCAACTTGGTTCACTTTGTCAGTTTTCTATGAGATGCTGTACTCCTGTACTGTTCGAAGTGGGGCCTTTCAGAAGAGTTTGTGAATATTGGAGATGGTTTGTTGGCGTCATTTGACAGCATCCTAAAAATAACATTCCCATACAGCTAATGTGAATTATCAATTTTATTTGGAAGAAAATGGGAAAAGCATGCGTTAGGAGGCAGTGAGGGTGGTAGAACCAGAATCCCCAAGGTTTTCATCAGGCTTTTATTTCATTCATAATGCAGTTTTGTTGTACAGGAATGTCATTTTTAGGAGACCGGGCTCACTAAATGTCTGCTATTGTAGCCCATTTGTGACCAAGCTGAATGTCTTTTCCTCATGCTGATTGCCCAAATCCACAGGGCTCCTGCTAGACAGTTGTGGCTATCCCAAAAGAAAATTGGCTTTGGCATGGAAACAAAAGGGGCCAAAGGGCAGTGAAAATGCTCAAATAGTTTTGCTCAAGCTCAAATTTTATCTATTTTCCCTTCTTCTTTCTGTTTTTTCCCTTCATAAGTAACCCCCTGCTGTCTAGAGATAACATTAGTACAGTTCAGTGTGTGATGGTAATGTCACGCAGGAGGAGGGTGAAAGACACTGACAAGTGACTACAATCTAGAGTTGCAAAATTTTCAGTCAGCATATCAGTTGCCATTTTCCTGCGACTCACTACACTTTTTCAGGCAGTATATCCCACTGCCAGTGCTACCTTGATTCTCTCAGACATGCAAGCAAGCCTTCGGCATTTGTGCTACTTTATTAAGAAGTGCAGCCAATTTTTGCACATCCTCCTCAGTAAGACAGGGGTTTGTGCTAATATATGACATCATGCAGCGTTTAATGTTAAAAATTAACTTGCAGTTACATGACAATGCATCTCAATCTGATGTTGCAGAGTAACACCAAAATAATAATATGCTCTTCACTGGTTTCAGTACTGGGCAGTGTCTTAGGCCGTATACGTTCTTGATTAAGGGAATGGCAGATCAGCACTGAGATCATCATTGGGTGGCTAATGTGCTTTATGAACATAAACCATTGGCTAACATATGAGTTACATAAGACCAACCATTTCTACACAAAGTGTTTCAGAGATTATACCAGACAGGAGAAAGGAGTCAGATTGTGAAATGAGTAGTGCAGCCATGCCAACAACTAACATCACCTCTCATCTTTGGGGAAATAAGAGTTTGGGAGGGGAAGTATGACAAATAAAGTGCATGCTTTTAACTTTAGTCCACTACATTCAGCATCCCAAAGGGATCATGTCAAAAATGGTTATTGTGTCATTTCTTGCACCTAGACTGCATTTTTTTTTTAAATTCTCAGTGCCCATGACTGTGTTTAAATATAAGGCGCTGGTTTCCATTTAAGATAGCTGTAGCTTATAGTTTCACCAGAAATCATGTTGAAAGCTACAGAATGTGTTTGTATCTGTGTTGTGTACATGTAGTGTATTTGTGCCATTTGTGAGGACAAAATTGAGTTTAAGGCCTTTGGAGTAAGATATTTTTTTGGAAAGGTGTGGGAATGTATCAGCCCTCTGCCGCCACATTCTTCACAAAGCTGTTTAAGGGGTTAAGACTTTGGGTTAGGATAAGGGCTGGGCTACAGCTTTTAATTGATTGCTGGGTTTTATTCAGGGCTGGAGAATGCATGATGTCAGTGAGAATGCTTTTACTCACTGACATTTAAAGTAGAATGGGAGGCAGAGCCTTCAGCTTTCAAACCTGAATTCTGTGGAACCAGCTTCCAATTTGGATTCAAGAGACATACACCCTTAAAACGTTCCTTTTTGATTAAGCATATATAGTTAGGGCTGGGTTCTTAGTTACACACTCCCTTAGTTCCCCTTTTTTCACTCATTATGTGTAATATTGTAGTCTTTATCTGACAATAAAAAGTCCTTCAGGCCAACAGTTGTTGTGATTTGGAGCTATGTAAATACAATTTAATTCAATTAAACTTTAAATCATATAGTTGAATAAGGACAAATGGGCCCCCTGAGATGATGGCTTGGCTGGAACTCTGAGTGACCAGGGTGAGTCAGAGAGGTCGCATGAATGAGAATCTGAGAGACAGGATATGATTTATAGCAAACAGAATGGAGGCTGATTTGTTTGCAGAAGGTTGGCAAAAAGATGACTGGTCTATGATGTCAGCATTGAATTTAGTGGCGTGGGAAAGTGGAAGTGATGCAGAGACCAAAGTAGCAGCCAAACACTGTGAAGAGCAGGTAGATGAGTCTTATTCTCATCCTTATCTTTACAGCTTTACTGAGCTTATGTTGAAGCTTCACTTTGTTGGTGATTATACATTTGATATTTTTCCTCATTGGCTGTCGGAAACTCAGAATTGCCATCAATGTAAAGCCTGTACTTGAGGGGCCCTGCTCTAGGCCTCTGGTGGGATAGGCTGCCCATTCCTCTGGTTCTCTGGAGCCCTCGCCCTTTAGCTCTGAGGGCGCCACCTTTGCCTGCTGTGGTGGACATGTTGTTCTCAGGATGTGTGGCCTCAGGAATTTAGTACTCTTGAGGGAGGCCCAGGTCTCCTGGGTCTCACACAACAAGATTTTTTTTTCTTTTTCTTAAAGTTGAGAAGTTGCCCACCCATTTTGTTTTTCTACTTGTGATCTGACCTATTTTTTCCCCTAATTTCTCGCGCTTTTTCTTTTATCTCTTTTTTTTTTCAGTTGTGTCTACAAAATGACCATATATAAGGTTTTGTCACTCTAATTGGCCGCCATCTAAGACACTGAAGCAATGTCAAGCCTGAGCCTTTGTCTCTTAGGGATTCAGTTTATGTCCCCTTTGATATTTAAACACTTGCCAAAGATTTCTAGGGGCATAGAGGTCAGGAAATAAAAACTGCAACATAATATGACTGCAATATTTTTTTTTATAATTCAAGTATTTATTAGATTTTGCATTTTATAACAGCAAATACAGAGATGCAACAACCAAAAGCAAGAAGCAAACAAACAAAAACAAACAAACAAAATAAATAACTAAAATAAAAAAATAAAAAAACACAACAAAACAAAACAAGTGAGGTTTTAACATATGTTGTATTAAACTCAAATGTCCAAGTCAGGTAGACATGTAGGTGCAAAAATTGTCCCACTGTTCCAGCGCAGCTTCTGTCACATGATGTATTTTTCCCAGCATCTTTTCGCATGCAACATTCCCAATCATTCTGTCTTTCCACATTTTAAGCGTTGGAATATGAGAGTCCTTCCAGTGTTCCAAAATGACACGGGCACATGTTACCAATGCAGTACTTAACACTCTAAACTGGTGTTTACTTAATTGCGGCACCTTTCCAATATTGCAATATTGACCAAAAACCTATAGACTTTATCCAAGACCCAGTAAGAGAAACGGATAATTGATACAAGCCATACACCTCATTCACAAACTAAATTTAGAGCTTTTTTTTTTTTTTTTTTTTTAAAGCCAATGTGGCATTTAAAAGGTCATAAGGAGGTCAGTGGTCAACAATACAAAAAGGGTAACATGAGGTTATCTAAGGATTTACTCTTATCATATCTTCCAAATGGTCGTTCTGCTATAGATAGCCTCAGTCTCATCTCCCTGGGATGTGAGTGGACTCTTCAACAACATTATTTGGCTCAATTAAACTGCCATTTGAAACTTTGCCCCAATCTCATATTATCTCATTTGGAGCCATGGCTGCACATACACACAATCATCTGTGTGCAGCCACCAATTTGCAATTTAGCCCCATCTCCAGAGCTAGGAGGAAGGATTTATTTCCATTATTTTCAAAGCTGAATGCTGCGTGTCTGCTTATTGTTTTGCAGATAAACCAGAGCTGGCTGGCCCTCAGAAGACTATTCAGTGTTCAAGCAATTTTATTAAAGCTTTAATCATTGGTGCAATATCTTTTCCATCTATCGTTAAAATGAGCAGATGTGTTCAGAGCTCACATCCAGAACCCGAAAGGCTTTTACAGAGTGATCAAACCGTCAGTTTGCCTGTTTTGACCCTTATCTGACTCGATGCAGGTGTCAGACCACAAACATGGTACCTCAAACATTATCCCAGCATGGACTGCCTGCTTCCTTTTATTTGTACAGCTGAAGGCCTGTTCGCCTTGGTTGAAAGGCACTGATGATGCACTTGCATTGCCAAATAGATGGGGATGTGCAGCCACATGACCATGAGAAACTCGAGAAAAAACAAACATGTGTGTCCTTGGCTTCGCTTAGTATGCTTTCCCTCATTCACTGCTGTTGTATCTTTTTACAATGTGCTTTGGGCTGTTTGATTTCCACATTCATCACACAGTGCCCACACATGCAGCAACTTTTCCCATGACTCATAAATCACCTTACCCATATAGAAACTGCAAAGAGCTGCATTTTTTGGTCATCCTACTTTTGAATTCTCACAATTTATCAACTCCTACTATTTACTGTTTGCACAGCAGTATGCACAGGCCACATACTGTAAGAGCTAGAGCTTTATGCTTTTTATAGAACTCCTCTCACACTTTGATTCTAGTCTATTGTACTTAGTGTTACGCTTATATAGTGGTTGTATATACAGCTCACTCCGGTCTCTGAACATTTTCAGGAAAGACTCATGAACCTGCTCTACTAATATGTGTTAGGCGGGGCTGTGTGCAGGCAGGAATAGGACCCAAGGTGCAGACTCCGGAGACAGACGTGAACTCAAAAAAGGCTTTAATTCTGAACGCAACATGACATAACTTGAAAAACTCAAAATAAACTTACACCGGTGGACAGACAAAACACACAGCAAAATAAACGGTAGATCGTGAAACAGACACTAAGAAACACAGGGCTTAAATACACAGAGGGAGCAATCAGGGAATGGGTAACAGGAGGGAAACACAGCTGGGGCAAATCAGGCCTAACGAGACAAGAGGAAGCAAAACCAGACATATTAACATCACACATGGACTTTCAAAGTAAAACAGGAAACATAGCAGACTCACGGGCAGGCACTATAACAAAGGGAACAGAGACACTGACTGGATGTGGGGATACAGCAGAAAGGGGAGACAGCAACATGGAACCCAGACAGAAAACCAGAACACTAAAACTCTAACCAAACCCCACCCAGAGAACCTAAACTAAGAATAATCCTAAAACCCATAAAGCAAAGCTAGAATATAATGAAATAACAAAATCAAAGAACCAAAAACACAAAAACACTGGGTCAACGACCCAGGGACCCTAACAATATGATTCTCATGCTACCTTCTGTACAGATGCTTTGTCACATTTTCTTCTTGCCGAATTTGGATGTTTGTAACAGATATAATACCTAATAATTTTAAAGTGGCTGTCAGTGTGGCTGTTTCACCTTGCAGCATATGGTAAAAAAATATATATTAATATCTCTATAATTGTCAACTTAAAGTCTGTAAAGATATCAAGTTATGCATCATAAACATTTGAAATCCTGTTCTTTGCTACCCAACGCCCAGTATTCTTTTCTTTTCTCACTTAGGGCCTCCTTAATTTCAAGAAATATGTCTGACATGTATGTATGCATCTACACTTCGATCTCAGACTGCAGGCTTTCTTGTGTGTCCTCCAGTTTTTGATAGTAAAATGGGACACGGATCCCTCAGCAATCAGCTCGCAGTTTGGCTTTATCAGATAGACAGCCTTATTACTTTTTTTTTTTTTTTTTGCCTGTCCCATTTGGCTCTTTTGCCATCAGAATTATTGTCTAAAGGCGAAGAAAGATGCCCAACGTCCCAGCCTTGCCGTAATGGTCTATTTGATTCACCTTTTATTGTTTATTTTATTTTATTTTCACTTGCTAAATATGGGACAGACTTGACTGGGGGAAAGAAAGGGGAGAAAGAAAGAGGGAAAGAGAAACAGCGGAGAAGAGGGACGGGGGCAAAAACCAACAAAATAAGCAGACAAAAAATACATATATCAATCACCTGGACTACCTGTTTAGAAAGAAAAAAAAAGTGTGTACACCTGTGAGCATGAACACGCTTGTATTTAAAAGGCAAGGCAAGGCAAGGCAAGTTTATTTGTATAGCACAATTCAACAACAAGGTGATTCAAAGTGCTTTACAGAGACATTAGAAACAAGAACAAATAAAAAGCATGATTTAAAATTGATTAAAACAAGCAAATAAACTAACTAACTAATTAACAAACAAACAAACAAAACAGTATATAAAATCAAAACAGATAAAATCAGAACAGTAGATAAAATCAGTAGTTAAATGTAAGTTTTGAAATTTAAGCTTAAAAGTGTGGATTTGGTGCTTTATTCAAATGCAGCTGAGAACAGGTGAGTCTTCAACCTGGATTTAAATAAACTGATTGTTTCAGCTGATCTGAGGCTTTCTGGGAGTTTGTTCCAGATATAAGGAGCATAAAAGCTGAATGCAGCTTCTCCGTGTCTGGTTCTGACTCTAGGAACTGATAAAAGACCGGATCCAGATGACCTGAGGGATCTGGAAGGTTCATACTGGGTCAGGAGGTCATTGATGTATTTTGGTCCTAAACCATTCAGAGCTTTATAGGTTCCTTTATGTAATGATCTGCTAGAGGGTGTGGGGAGCCACAGCCCCGTCCTCCAGGGCATGAAGCAGGTATGGAGGAGATCAAGACTCCAGACATCCAGAGGCCCCCAGAACACAAGAGACCAAGGAAGACCAACAGAGGGGCAGTCACGCCACTGTCCCAGAAAGAGCTGAGGAGAGTCCCAGATGAGGGCTCACTCAGCAGCCGCAGAGCAGAAGCCAGGGGGGTTGCAGTGATGTGCCCGTGAGCTATAACTCTTGAGCTATAAGCCTTATTACTTTTAAGATTAGACTTCAACCTTTAGTTTTTATAGGAAGGTCAGGTGACCTCAAACATCCCCAGTCACAAGGGTCACTAGTCACTTGGGGAAAAAACTATTTTATTATATTGGTGGCTGTGTGTAAAATCGATTGCCAAATTCCTTGTGAACTAGCAAAGGTTATCAATGCCTGTGTGACTGCAGCCTCATGCTGCTACAGGGTCAGAGTGTTTGGGATGCATGCAGCAGCTCTACTCAGCTCCGCTTTTTCAGCACCCGTCATTTATATGCCACTTTTAGATATAATTATCTTTATTCCTAGCATTCATTCACTCTCATCTCTCTCTTTCACATCACCCTCCATAGTACAACCTCCTGCTGTAATTGGTTGAAGGGAGATTAATAGGTTGGTGAGCTGTACTGAAATGAAAGGCAGAGTTTTCAATGTCACGAAAGTGGGTCTCTTACCTGACCAACTTTTGCTGAACACATAACCTGTTCCTGACCATGACAGCTTATGTTCAGAGTTTAGATTCAAAATCAGCTCTAAATGTTTTCATTGATGCTGTTATTTAAAATGCGGTTAAAGTGAGATTTGTATGTGCACGTTGTTACAGCGTACCTTACTAGCATCACAAATTAAGACCAGCTGTAAAGTTACAGCAGTTTAAACTGTGCATCACTTGGTCATTTGGATGTTCATGTATGCACTTGATGATTGTGATGCAGATAATGTATAGATGGTTTTAATGCTTAAATGTTTTAATAGTTGTTAGTCTCTTTAACTTGAAATTACTAGAACACAGGAAACAGACCAAGAAAAGTTAATGTTATTTAAATGTTAGTATCCCATAGTAACATTTGTCCTTCCCATTGTCACTAGAGTGCTTGTTCATAGGGGTTCATCTGTTTTTCATAGGGGTTCTTTTTTTTTTTTTTGAGTGTGTCACCAGCTATTACCCAGAGTAAGGTGCACTGAAACAGTCAAGACTGGAGGATATAAAAGGATGAGTGACCTTTTCTAAATCAGCAGGGGGAAAGAAATGACCTGATTCTAGATGGATATCTCACTCGGGCAAAACACAATGTACCACTTTATTCACCCAAGCATCAAAGGGCAAATCAAAATCTAAAATAACACGAAGGTTCTGGGCAGACAACCTGAACCTGAAAACAATCCTACAGGAGCAGTGAGAGTGAAAATTGTGGAATTAGCTACAAATCCACAGTAAAGAGAACAGCATAGATGCATCGTTCACATCGTTCACAGCACATTTTAACCTAGTGTACCTGATTTAACAGTAACATTTAATTTTAAGAACAACTCTAAATGTGCTGCCTTTTTTTTCCAGTCTTTAAAGTACCTGAAAATGCGCGCGCACACACCCAAGGTTTCATTAATCATCCATCTGTTTAACTGAAATTAAGCATAACATGATAAACAGGTCACTGTCAACAAACATCCTTATCGAAACTAAAATCATAAAACTGAATGTCTGTGAAATTTTTAACCAGAACAGGCTGCAGACAGGGTCAAATCCAGGCTCTTTACCGAGCAGTTCTTGTGACATACATCAGTTCCAGACCTGTGTGAGAAACAGCTGCTCTGCATTTGCAACCGAGCCAAATAAATACCGAAAGAGGTTCCAGAAAAACTTTATAAGGAAATCTGGTGTTCTGTCTGTGCAAGAGGGTATGTTTGCATGCATTCAGTTCGCTGTGAAAGGCTCAAATTGCACGTCCACTATTGTAAATCAATTGGCCGTTTTCTTAAGGCTTGAAGAGCGATCAGCAACCATCTTTGATCCACCCTGTCTGCAAAGCACATGTACCATTTTCTATTGTTCACAGACAATCACAATCCTTTGGTCTTTTGAAATAAATAAGCATTAACACAATCTGGGATTGTGCAGTCATATAATTACGTAATGAGAGTAGATGTGCTGCCATGTTTACAAGTTTGTAGGCATGCTAGCTGTGTGGAGTAATGTGGGCAGCTCTGTCAATCCACACTGAAATACCTCTAAAACTCTCAATACTGATTATTTTTTCTTCCCAATGTAAGATTAAATTGTTTTTGAGATTACATGAAAACTATCAATAGGTATTAGTTAGGTCGGAGATCTCAGTTGGCCAATGAAATACCTCCACAAACTTAAAGCAACATAAACTTTTCTTCACACCCTCCAACAGCAAGTATTAAATTCACTTTGGTGAAGAGTCATAAAATGATAACTTACCCTAACATCAAATATATGCATGTTTGTCTCTTTCATGTTGTTGATTCATTGAGAATCTGTGTTGGTCAAAGGAAGGTGTCTCTCTTCTCTTGAATACAATGGAAGTATTCAGCATCTGGTGCTGTGAGAAGTACAATATCAGTCTTAACAACTCAACAGCAGTGTCATGACATGGTTGCCAAAAACAAAAATCCACAGGGCCTGCTGTGAGCAGAATCAAGTAGGAATTATTTGCTGTATAAAGCTCTACACCCACCAGTGAAAGCAAACATGCAGCTAACATTACTATTCAGCCTCGGCGGATGCCATTGATTTTTACATCCTGTCAAGCTTCCTCGTTCACAGTGATGTAGTTGGAGTAGTTCAGTAGAAAGTTTCTAGAAAGAGACACTGCTGCTGAGTTTTTCATATCTATTCCTGAGCAGAACAAAGCCAGTAACATTTAGTTTCATAACAAGAAAAGGCAGACTGCTAATATCTCCAAATCAATATAGATGGATGAATCGCATGATAGGCCAGAGAGAACTTAATTTTAATAGGTCCAAAATTTCAATTTCAGCAATATTTTAGGTTGAGTGAGGCTGCCTCCTACCATCATTTGAACTAAGGGAAAAAACTAGTAGTCAGCAGCTTATTTGTGTTTTGTCAGCATTTTTCTCTTTGTTTCTGTTCCGGGCTATGCTAACTGTAGGAGGATCTACTGTCACCTGTCATGACCCCTGTCGTTTTACAGCTTAGAAGACTGAACCTTGAAATGATTTGAGGGGCCAGTTCTGGATGAGACTGTGATGTGTCAAAGTTTGATAATTGATCTTAAGGTTTTAACAAATATATTTAGTTTTAAAATACTAGGAATAGTTTGTTTGTTTTTTAATTGAGTTAATCAGACTTTCACTTTCCATAGGACTTATCAAGTTTATTTATTCTTCTGGGGTTTTTTTAAGCATTTTTAAATACCAAGACATGGGTGTTACATATGAATCACTAAGTTATGCGGTTACCTTTTCGACTTTGCTCTTTTTGTCAATAAAAATGTTTTTTAATCATAGTTTCTGTTTGTTTATTTAACTCCGTGTCCAGGGATACAGTTTTCAATGTAAAAGTCTGCATGTACAGAAAAAAATTAATTGTTTTTACATAAATAACACAGAGGCTAATTAAGCTTTGAGCAACACTTTGTAGGTTCCTCTAACAGGTTCCCTTTATTATGCAAGGGTTAGCTAGAGGGTTTACGGTAATTGCAAACCTAGGTGAAGCCAATAGATGGCAAAAACAAAAACCTCTATGCCTTCATGGCTACATATCAATATGCGACAGACAAAAACTGTTGGAAGTGAAGTGACACTTCAGACCCAGCAGTCTGCCAGGGTATCCATGTCTACCCCTTCTCAGCCGCAGGCTAAATCTGAACTCATTTATGCCAAGCAGCTCTATTTTGGGTCAACATGGTGACTGGTGTGCACGCAGAGGAAGGCGGACTGTGTCACGATAACTCCAAGAAACATTAGTCAAGAGCTCCAGATGGAGATGCGCTGCAGGCAGGGAAACCTGTCAATTCGACTTATTGTTTCCAAACCCAACCACGCTGCACAAACCTCTTTAAATAACAAACTGTCAGCTACAGCTGAGATCTGTTAGAAGACAAATAATTACTCTAAGCATGTGGCTGATGTATGCTTTTAAAATGTTCAACATTGAGAAAACACACTGACATTGTAAAATATAATTTCTCTAACGTATATTTAATACAGGTGTTGTCCATTTGGTAGCTGGGCTTTAAAATATCTTCTGCTTCAGCGACTCAGTATCTTACATGAGGAAAACGGGATTCAAAGGCAGTAGGAAGGCGTAATAGTATTGTATTTTAATGTGGTAATTATACTACTGACAAGGAGTATAACAGGCGTTCCTTAAAAGCAAAACGTGGGATAAATTATTAATAACAGCAAGGTTTAATTTATGAGAAGCACATAATGTTTTTTGGCTGCAGACGCTCATGAACATTTTTGAAAATTTGGGCCATCTGTTGGGTGGTGGTTTTGTTTTGGGGGTTTTTCAGGGGCAGCACTAGACATTGACATGTTAATACATTGTCAAACCACGTGAATGCTTAGTAAACAGTTGCTTACCTCTTCAATGGAGAAGAAACTGAGCAAACCAGAGTGTAGATCATGTTTCTGATCATCGTGGGAACACAAGTCCAATATTTACTCTGTTTTACCTCTGCTGAGGGAGGCTGCAGAGTCAGGCAAAAACTCTCTGCAATTTTCAGCAATTCATTGTGAAATTCTTTGGTAAAAGATTTATTATAGCTGCTTTAATATAAAATATATATATTGCAGCAAGTTTAGGGTTGCCATTAGTCTTTTGAAATGAATTTAAATGCAGTAATTTTGATAGGTATGTAAAATATTAGGCTTATCAGTTATGTGAAGTAAATGAGATTAAAAGCAGTTTTTGTGCTTTCTAATGTTTATTTTTTATTCAATCTTTTAATTCATTTGACAAATAGAACAACATCATCTGCCAAATCCTAATTACAATAAGAGCAAGAGCAAACAGAAAGCACAACTCCCCCCAAAGCGCCAGACCTATACTAAAACTTTGAGGTTTTATGATGTTTTTGCTGGCATCAGCCTGTTTTTAGTACAGTATGATGACATCAGCCTGCTATAGCACCATTGTAACGTCATAGAGCATCATATAAAAAAAAATTTAAAAGTGTGTTGTACAACTCTCTCAATACCCTTTCATGTGATATATTACTTCATACTGTTTCTTGACATTTTTTTTCCAATGTCAGCTTTGACCTTGGGCCCTAACAATGTAGGTCAAGGTCAAATGCTTAGCCAACCTAAGTAATCATGTCCCCCAAGGCTTTGTAGTTTGAAGATAATTCATTAAAGTTTTATTGATTTTTACATTTGGTTGGAACTTAACATTGACCCATTTTACCAAAATTAAGTCATCTCGAGCTGATATTATTTACGATTACACATAATTTCAAGACTATTAATATTATCATTATGCTAAACTGCTAACAAACAGACACACAAACAAACAGAACCAATTACATGTTTTCTTTCTTCGAGGGAAGAATAAAGGATTTCTATTCCATTCAACTTAACATTCCTAACAATCTTTTACATGGTATTTTTGTATACTAGAACCAGGTTTTTAGCTTATATTATTGTTTTTATTCTTGAAGGGTTAAAAAAGAACAAAAACAAAAAAAAGTTATATTCTGAGTCTTAAGATGATGGCTCTCAAATCGCTGTCACGTGCAGCTTGGTCTTCATCTAGTACAGTCTGTAACCCTGGGTCTCTACAACTAGAAACCCGTGTAAATACACAAGACAAACATTCCTGCTAATAGCCTGCTGTTAAAATAAATACTGTTGAGCTGGCCTCTCGCCTATGTAACAGATATACCCTTTTCACCGCCCGGTTGCATTCATTGTCTGGCTCAGCGGGGGTTCATATTTCGAAACCTTGGCAGTGCAGTGGCATGTGAAAAATGTCCTAAACGCCAGGAGGACAGGGGGAACAATAGGACATGCTAATGTTTAGCGTTTGGTCCTCTATTATCATGCTAACATGGTCCATGAATGTCAGGCTTTGGTTTCAAGGGCGGTATCACTAGAACTGATGTTATTTGGCGAAATTAGTGCCGACAGCATTACGGGACAGAAGAGGACCAAGTAAATTCTTATATGGTCAAATTTACTGTTAAAATAAAAAAGTTTAAAGAAAATAACAAGTCTATAAAATTGACTGACGATGTTTAAACTAACACACAAGGCTTGCTTTACCTGTATCACGTTCCAAAGTTCAGTCAAACTGAATTAAGTGTGGCGTTAAGTCAGAGCTGACTCTTCAGGTGGCTGCTCACTTTTTCTTGATGCTAGCGGCTCAATGCTACATCAGTTGCCACTTGTTTATCATATCTACATTTCTTCAGTCAGTTGTCAACTTACATTTTTAGATGTGTGAGAATCTGGTCTTAAGAAAAACAGTCAAAAATCTGAAGAAACAGAAATGGTTTATTTATTTATAAACCATTTCTGTTTCTTCAGATTTGTTTTCAAACTGTCCTTTATTAGTTACAGACTGTATATAACCACCATGACATTAACATTTGGTTTGTGAAGGATTGATATTTGTATTGTGGTCAATGCCATGTGGGGTTTTTGGAGGCAGAAGTGATAATATTTGGATGGAGGGTGTATTGCTAAAAGCTAGCTAGCTTGGTTAGCAATATGTATCCATAAACTGAATGGAGCCTCACACAGACACAGAAAGACAATTAGTGCTAAAACTTACATACAAAATACTAGAATTCAACTCAGCAAATCATTAGTAACCAGATAAATAAACCCAAAAAGGTTGAGTAATCCAGTTTTGTTGGTTGAAATAGCATAGTTAATAACTTTAAGCCTTAATGAAATTCAAATTGATCCTTTATAAGAACATCAGCATAAAAGATTATATTAGCAATATAGACAAATAGTTTTTCATGCCCGGCTGTCAACAGGTTTATTTCTGCTGTAAAGTTGGACTTTTTTCCAGAGTCTGTGGAGATTGACTCACTTTTAGACCCACTCCCAAGGGACCCCTTGAGGAAATGCAGTTTTTGGCACCAGCTCACTTGGCTTAATTTTTCAGCCACAGATGTTTATCAGACAGTATTGCACACGACCACAAAGCTAAATCACCGGAGGACCTTTGAACAACTGTCTGACAGCCAGCAAAGAACATGCCAAATGTGGTTCACTGTAAATAGAGAAAAGCTTTTTGTCATGTGATAATAGTTCCTTCAACAAATCACTCACAGTTGGGTTCTTTTGCCTCAATAGAGGCTAACAGCCATAAAAATGCCAGAGAAATATACTGTGGTGAGGCAATCACACAGTTCACATGAGGTGTAAGAGTGTGTCATTCACTGTCCCCCATAGGCCGGCGATAATCCCGTTGGCGTTTTATGATCGCCTAAGTGCGTCAGACTGTTTCCATTCCAAACGGATCCTCCAGCCACCTTGTTTCTGTACTCTTACTCCACATATCCAGAGCTCTTTGCGTCCTGGAAAGAGACAGTCGATCATTGGCTGTTGACCAGAGGCAGGGGGAGTGTCACTGAGTGTGAGTCTGCTGAATACTCATATTCAGCAGAGGCAGTTGGATAGGATCCTGTCCACATCTATTTGCTGTGATTACAATTTACACTGTGAGGTCTTGACTGTGAAGTTTGGACGGGGTAAATGTCACACACCCTGATCTGGAAGCTATTGAAATAAATGTATTTTTCAATGAAATTATACATACATACATACATACATACATGTTTTCTGACATTTAATCATTTATTCATGGAAGCAGCAAGGTAAACAGCCAGAATCGTATCAAACTACTTGCCTGGGTGATGAAATTGTTTAGAAACTGAAATTTTAATTCATGAGACCATAAGTAAGCAGGGTGATTGGATCACAGCAAAGTAAATGTAAAGCAAAGGGATGTATCGTGTAAAACATGACCAAACTATGCAGGTTAAAGGTTTAGCATTGATCATAAGAAGAACAAATAATCAAAATTTTTATTTAAATTCAAGTGGAAGCTAAGGTTTGATTGTAATCTAGTGTTACTAGTATCACTCCTACTTGCTTGTCCACTATTTCTGCTGCATTGATTGTTAAAACAACTCTTATTTTAGCAGATGATCTCTGCTAAACACCTCTGGGTTTCAGTAAGGATGTTTCCATAAGCCTATTTGAATCACACGCTTCTTGTGAAACTCACAAGTTTTAAACTTAAACCAGTAAAAATGTGGAACATTGTCTCAGTGTGTGCTATGTAGAACAAAGCATGCAATGCTGTGTGATCCAAGCAGACTTAACCACCCTGCCTATATGCAAGTAAACTCAAACTCAAAAACTGTGTAATTGTGACCTCTAGTGGCTCTACATCATAGCATAGGCTGCTTTGAACACTTGAAATGTGCATCAGTATGTTTTGCTACACTTAAAATTCCAAATAGTTTAGAAATTTATTTGCAATCTAAATTTCTAAACATCTCCAAGCTTAATTTGACCAACCAGCTGCTCTTTGTAGGCACCTGTAGCATCATCATGCAGGTGTAACACAGTCCCTGATCAATAACCTGAAGAAAACTGAAACTGCAGAGTTTTAAATCTTCAGTTTCCTCCAAGTCTGGTTGCGGTGGGATAAATTCATCCATGAGAAATCAATATATAAAAACTTTCAGCAAAGAGGTCGTCAACACACATTTTGAACTCTACAATTCGTCTGGATGGTATTTTCCTCTCAGCTTCATATTAAATTATAAAAAGTCACTAAACAAAGGACATTAATTATTTTCCTCTGTCTGGTTAAGTCTTACTGTTCAGCAGCATAATTCAGTTAAAATCTGTAACATGAAGTACTACTTCCAGGTAATAAACGAAATAAAACAAAAAAAACCATTTACTACAACTGCGATTAATATCATTTGGTCACAGACACACACACTGACTGAAGTCACCTTTTACAGGGCTTAATTTGCTCCGTCAGTTATGGGAATTAATTTCAAACAATGTCTAAAATTCAGTCAGAGTGAATAAACATTACACTTCTTCCTCTTTCAGTCGCTCCCTTAGTGGACACCACAGTAGATCACCATCCAGTCTCACCCCGTCCCTACTATCCTCCTCTGTCACACCAACCCTCTGCATGTCCTTTGTGTGTGACATATACTTACTAACTTCGTAAGTCTCACTTAAAACCCTGAACAAGCAAATTTTCTTTCAGTGCAATTTTCCAGAATCAAATAATGGAAACTTTGGTTGGTTTCAACCAACCAATACTCCTACTTGTGCTTTTTATCCAGTTTTTATCCAAAAATATTATTAATTGTCTGTATCTTTGGTATTTGGTAAGATTGCATCCAAAGAAACAGAACATCTCTTGTTGAACTACATTTTGTGAAGGATATGATCTGAAAACTTAACAGTATTATATTCTAAAACCTCCAAAACTGTAAACAAAAAACATCCATAGACCTTTTATTTAGAATTGCATTTACATCTACATTTTATTTTTCATATTTCACACATGATTACAGGCTATAATTCTACCAAGTTGGAAAAGCCATATTCTACCTGATGCTCTTTGTAGGCAACGCCTTCACACTGCAGCATCGGGAAATGCTGCTCTGAGGAGATCTTTTAGTGAGTTTAAAATCCAAAAAGGCGTGATTGGACATCAGTGAGGAAAGAGGTTAAGAAAAACACTTTGAGTAGTAATAAATATCAGAAAAATGTAAACCAAGCAAAAGGAGAATTTACACAGCAGCAACTAAACTTCATGATGGTACAAAAACACAGGAGAGATGCAAAAATGGAAACTTCTCCTTGCAAGTGTTCTCTGGTGTACAGTTAAACCTACAAAAGAAACAAAAGTCAAAGGAGCTTGCAAAGTCCATCTGCATCTTAAGGATAAAGGACACTCTTTCGAGGATGCCAATGTTCACATTTTGGACAGAGAGGACAGATGGTTTGAAAGAGGAGTGAAAGAAGCCATCTATGTCCACTGTGAGCGACCATCTTTGAACAGAGGCGGTGGTTTACGACACCAACTCTCTGCCATCTATAATCCAGTTTTGAGATCCCTTCCCAGACGCCTTAACGCCCACTCACATCCTGGGCCATCTGACCTCAGGAATTTGCATGATAAGGTGGGGCCAGGTTTCACAATGAACACACCCGAAACTCTGGCTGATTGGGACCCACGCCCAGTTTCCCACCTTGGCTCAGGCGATTAGAGGATCATCAGGGGGTCCTTTTGTCCCTCTGTGGGGGGTCACTCCCACTAGGTTTATATCTGGGACTCTCCACCATTTGACCTTAGAACTGAAGAAGCTTCTCGGATGAGAGGTGAAACGTCTTCAAGCAACTTAAAGAAGTCCAGACGCTTTTCTTTGCAAGCTCCTTTGACTACGATGACCTGGATGACTGAGAACCTTCACAGACAAAAGAAACAAAAGTAACCTGGAAGCACCTGTCATGGTGACAAATGTGCAAGTGTAAGGATTTATGTGAGTGTAACAAGGCCCAAGTTGTAATGGAGTATGGAGAGAAAGTTGCCTCAGAAGGGTTACAAATGGGTACAGACGAATCTGCAAGCATGAACTAAGACTTATAAATGTGTGCAGTAATTTGTGTGTAACTTTTGAGGACTCACAAGCACGCACTTCAACAAATGTGTACTTCCAAATCTGAATAAATACTGATTATTTACACAATTTATTAAGTTCAGCTTCACGAATTGTGTCAGTTGTGTTTTGGCAGCAAAATAGGGACCAACACAGTATTAGGCAGGTGGTCGTAATGTTGTACCTGGTGTATGATTTAAATATAGAACAATGGTTTGTATCATAAAAACATAAAATACGTCTCAGTTACAAACAATGTAAATAAGTGTTTTTGACAGTACAGTACAAGTGACCCAGAAACTCAATGGAAAAAGTCTTTGTCCTGGAATTTTAAAAACAGCTTTCACCATATAAGCATATTTGATATTTGACTGCATTGTACAGAACAGTTTTTGCTATAATATGCATTTTAAAACATTAGTTTACTTATATATAATTCATTGTAAAACAATTTTAACTCATCAGAAGAATTATTTTGAAGTGACACAATCTTCCATTCACTTTAATCAGATTAATTTGATCTTGTCTAATAAATTTCTGCCCTTATTGACAGGCTACCAACTTTGATGTTCACTGCTCAAAAATATTAAAGGACAGCATCAAACTATGAGTGGCAGTAGAAGAAGTCTATGAGTAGAGACCCTGGACACTCATATTAAACCCCTTAAGATTGTGTTCTCTCCGTGCATGTCCTACTGGGAGGAGGCCCTGGGGTAGATTATGAAGAGTCTCCACTATAGCAGAATACAACATTACCCAAGAGGGGAAAACTTGTAGTGATGGATTACTGTTTCAACGGGGATGGAAAGCACAGTCAGAATAACCAATGTGTATTCTGCTATTAAATTAGAGCTCAGCAATTATTAATGGATAACCTGGATATTAGTAGGATACTTTTAAATGGTTTGAAATGCTATGCACTGAAACTACAGCAACATAGTTTTATTATTACTGAAAGAAAAATGTTTAAAAAGCAGTGTGAGAAGTAGTTTCATTTTATTCCATTAAACACTCAACTTTTGTGAAACTTCGTGTGTGCTGTAACATCTGTGTTCTCTTCAGTAGTAGTTAAAACTCTACTAACAATATAAACATATTTCATGCTGTCACCTGGTGCCCATACATAGCTATAACACGTATACAACCAATCTCAGTGTATCATCTACAAACTACCAAGACAAAATCATTTCACATGCTTCATTTTTAATTCCTTAAGATTTAGTATGAAACTCTGAGGATAGTCTTTACTTCAGTGCCCTGTTTTGAAAAGCAGAAGGGTATATCTCACACAGTTACATCAAAATTGTGGGAATGTGCAAGTGTGTATATACACTGCTCAAAAAATTAAATTCCCTTTACCATTATTTAATTTCATCCTAGCTAAAAAAAAATTACATATGATCTGATCTCAGTTACTTTATAATGTTTTTCAGTTGTGGATACGTTGCATCAACTTCAGGATCTTTAAGAATCTGGAGAAACTGATCGGAGGTCTCTTCACCTTTACTCATCAGAAGATCTATCAGGTTGGTAACAGTTTGTTCTGGGTTAGAGGAGTGCTTCAGATTTCCATATTGTCTGGGAGAGAGGATTCCTTTGGCATGCACACACTGCAGAATAAAGACATCCCCCATCAGGCAGTTAATGAGTTCCACCTTGTGCTCCTTGATCTTTCTCACAGCAGGACCCTGAAAAAGATGACAGTGTATTGTTGATTAGTCTGAAGTAAATGTATTTTTTTTCTAGGCATTTGTATAAATTCTTGATTTTTTTTCTTTTTTTCACTGGTGCCATGTATTCCTCTTTTATCCATGCCAAACTACATTATTAATTACATTTAAAGGAAAATATTTTTCCAGCAAAATACTGAAAGACTGAAAAGTCCAGGTGAGGAGGCTTAATTCACAAAACTTCAGTCCAGAAAAAACAAATTCACCTGTGTGATTAACTGTTTTCACTATTTTTATTATGGAAATGTTATTTATAAAATTTATAAAAAACTCTATATATTCACTTGCTGAATACAGAAGGTGTTCCACCATGTTGTTGTGTTAAATCAAAAGTCAAAACAGTCCTCTCCCAGGAGATTTTAGAGCATGCTTCCACCTGCTGACAAGCTTTATGGAAATGACAATTTCATTTTTCAGCAGGACTTGGCACCTGACCACAGTGCCACAACTCCTATTAAATGACTTGCCAACCGTGATACTATTGTGCTCGACTGGCCAGCCAACTCGCCACACCTGCACCTCATCTTTGGGATAACACCAAACGGAAGTTGAGAAACACCCAAATCAACAGAGAACTGCGAAGGTCACTACCAGGCTTTGGGAACACTCAGCTGAGCTAAATGTCACCCTGCACTGAGCCACTTATTTTGAAGCAGCTCCAACCATGTACCGAGTGGATAAATGCACTCTTTTGTAACAAATCCTTTTTTGACTGACTTTAGACAATATTCTAATCATTTGAGATGCTCTAATTTGTGATTCTTAATGAGCTTTGACCTAAAATTATCACAAAAAGCTTGAAATGTTTCACTTTACATGTTATATCGGTCGAATTTACCTTTTAGAATGAAATGACAAAAATGAACATTCAAATTTTTATATGTTTACAATGATACACTGAGGAGGGCAAATCAGTCTTCTCAGGAAGAATAAACCATGCCCTATAACCATGCCAGTACCGTGGCACATTTAGGAGAAAGAGCTGCATAAGGTAACAAATTCTAAAAACAAAAAATACACTTTGACCTCACAAGTGATTGTGTGCCAGATCATTGGCCAACTAAGAAAATATTACAATTGTTCATTTGAGGTAAGACCTACTATGTGCAATATTTACTAAAACTGTAGGATATCCGTTTTTTTCCCCTGTTTGTGTAGGAAGCATAACTTTAACTTCAACTGACTTATCCCAAAACCATCAATACCATCTTGTGTCAGTGAACACCTCTATGTGTGTTCTTGCCAGTAACACTATTCTTGTACTGTACCTCAGGAGGTGGCTGTGTGTCCTCTACCATACCTGAGAAAAACCATCAGGAATTACTTACTTTCCAAAAGTCTTTTTTTAATCTTGCATAATTTGATTTATGAATTACAGACTAACAAAAAGCAACAACAATAATTACACATTTAAGGTCAAAATATTACCTGTGTTTTCTTGTGGTGCATTCACACTCACTGAGAAATTTATACACTCATCAACATGGACACCTGATATTTTATCAGCACATATAACACCGCCGCCACTTGCAGTGAGATCTGCTTGGGGTTTAATATTTCCTGTAAGAAGCAGAAAAAATAAGAAGAAAAAATTAATTTCCAGCTTGTTGTAATAAAATCTATATAAAAAGACTCAAACTGAAAACAAACTTGAAATATGTTTGAAAATAGCTACTGACTCAACTGAAATACAGCAAAATAGCTGTTTCACTGCTTGTATAATAATGAACTACTACCAAACCAAATTAACTTCAAATTCACTCAAATCGTTTTTATTCCCTATCCTGATGCTTGGTTTGAGCTTCAGCAGCTTGTCTTGAACATGTCTACTTGCCTTAATGCACTGAGATGCTGCCATGTGACTGGCTGAGTAGATGTTTGTATTGACAAGCAGTTGAAAAGGTGTACCTAATATAAAGTGTTAATGAGTGCATTTAATGGTTTCCCTTATATGATTCCACATAGAAAAAAATATAAAAAACCTCTTACCAGACAAACTGCTGTCTGCCGGCTGGCTTACTGTTTGAATGTTAATTGAAATGTTTTTTGCAGTTGTGTTTGTAATTTCTCTGCAGGACACAACACTGCTACCATCAGCAAACATGCTTGGAGTGGATGAACCTGGAACTATAAAATAGACATATATATGAATAATGTAATCTCAGCTTTCCTTTGGTGGTAATCTCACAGGCCGAGGCTCATTTTCGGCCCAGACCACACGGGACTTTCACACACCTTCAGCTTCAGTGACGAAAAACTGCTTCAGTTGTGGGAAGTGTCCTTGGTGCTTCCTCAGAGTGTCAATAAAGTTCTGACAGGTATCTTCTCCTTTTTGAATGATTATTTCCAAAAGTTCTCTCATCTGCTCTGAACCACTGCTTTGCTTTATTACCTTTTTATATTCATTCACGGATAGGATATCCCCGCAGTGCTCCAGGATGTACTCAGGGTCACTCGAAAGCCATACGCACAGTCTGTTGAGCTGTGAGTTTAGTTTGTCCGTGGCCTGAAATAGTGCAGACATACTTTGTGGAATTCAACGTTTTTCTTGAGCATGACACAGACTTTAACGCAGTTCGTGTGAGAGACTCAGACTTGTTTGTCCGGATGTGGGTCTGCGTGCATCATACATAGTGAGCTTTTTTTTTTTTTTTTTTTTTTAGCGGTGTTACTATTTCCGAACTTTGAACGGTTTTATCTTTGGCGTAAAATGAAAACTATTCAAACGGAATCGAAAGTGTTTTACTGGGTTAGCGTAATATCAAGGGTCACGTGCTCTGCCCGATTTGGTACTAAATGAATAAACTCAAAACCTCACAAGTAAAGATTCTGGTACCATGCTGGGAAGAAGCTTCTTCTGCTATAATGGTGCCTTTAAGGACTTCTCTTAAAATATGTGCCACATATGGAATAGATTACATGGCAATAGATTGCGTAATTTTCTGTGCGTAAAGGACCAAGCCGTTTACGCCTCTGTACATGCAAACTATTTACAGAGCCTTTACAGAGTAGTGTCTGTCTGTCTCACTACTCCACAAAAGTGAAGGGAGTTAACCCCGAAGGAGGATAAACTTCGGCCCTGGAGGAAGCATCTCCCCTCGCGTCTCCCGACCACGGTCAGGGGACTGACGGCGAGGAATGGTTACAGTAGTATGTATAGGCTAAAATAAAACCGATGTTTCTTAATGCATATCAAGTCGAAATAATATCACTGGTAGAATTACATGGACTGCATTACATGGCAAATACGTGCTGCTTACCTTTGTTGACAGAAATTCAGTCATGACTTGACTCTAAAGCGAGCGATTAAAGTTTAGCAGGAAAAGGAAGGGCCAGGGCTTCTTGTGGTTGTCGTTCTGTGAAATAAAAAAAGTTTCGTTACTTCCTGATTCTGTTGACGTGGCATGCAAACACATCGACAGGCATGCGAACTACAGTATAATACTGGTAACACACAGGCAGCATACTCACATGCCCAGTTAGGATCCCAGCTGGCCCATCTTTAGTTTTCCCCATTGTAAATAAGATGTGAGACAGTTTAGGTTCAGACTACTTTATGAAATCAAACTGAACACAACTTAGAAATCTTGAGAAAATAAACAGCCTGCTTCATCAGAATTGCCTTGTTGATGATGTGACCACATGCTGTTTTTGGAGTTTAAAAAATGTCATAAATGTGCTTAACTCCGGCTGAGCATACTCAGAACTGACTGAGCTGACTGATCAGCTGCTCAGAGTGAGGCTGGGTTTGTTAAGGTGCTTTCTGAAAGTCCAGTTTTATTCTAATTTTACATTTTGCAAAATAATCCAAGAATCAGATTGTGCTGTGTTTGGCTATTGATTGATTTATTGCGTAGTGTTAATTACTCGTTTTTGTTGTTTTGAGGTTTCTCTTCTTTTAAGGTGAAATTAGAATCAGCAGACTAACTGGTGGGTTACAACTGTGGTCAAGGTCTCTGTTGCTCAGACTGGTATCGAATCCTATCAGAGCTCAGCTGCTTATGTGAATTATGAAATGTACCAATCACGCTGCCTCTTTCTAACTCCCTGTTTCATAAATGTAGATTCTACCTTATGTCAGGTACATGGCGGGTTACAAAGGTGAGCTTCATGAGTCTGATCCCTTCTCTCGGTGTGCATTGTTGCTCCTTGTTGCAAATATGTGCAGTGTTGAGCCACCTTCTCTTTCTTTATATGTTGCTAAGAAAATGGGAAGTAGGTGCAGCAAGCATTTTTCTGCCTTCTGTTCTGTCCTCCTGCAAGATGACACTGCTTCAATAGTGTTGAGGTCCATGTAGGTGATATTAAGGTGTTTTATAGTTGTAGATACTCACTGTTGTACCTCTCTCCTCTCCGTATAAGTTGGCACTTTGAACTAAAACAAACATCACAACATAAAACTTGTTGGACTAATTTTCAGAATAGTTCTTGTGTAAAATTGCATACCTCGGCCTTTTCTCAAGAATGGCTCCTTCCACTGCAACCATTTCTGATGAGGTTTTAGTGAAAAGCAGATAGAACAACTGAAAGGACAGATGCATCTCAGGACCTTATTTTTATCTTGATTCCTAGTTTAGCAGCCTAAAACATCATCTGAGAATGGTCGGATGTATGAGACTGGATTGAAAATGAGTGAAAACGCAGCCAATGTCCAAAAAAAAGGAAAAATAACACGAAAGTCTGGCTCCTTGGGACGTCAGCCAGTGATGGTTTCTAACAATTGGCTCAAAATTGTGAATGTATATGTTCTGAATTATATCTATAACTCAGCATTTTTAGAATAGAGAGAGTGATGAAAGGCAAAGGCAAAATGTTTTAACTTGTTTTTCTGTTTCTGTTTTAGCAGTTTAGCTGTTTTCAGATCTGTAATTTTAAATCGAACATATTATGACCACCCTTACTTTAAACCTTTCCTTTGTGTGTTTCAGGGCTTTAGTGGCTTGAGCCAAAAGGCAATATCTGGGCTCTGTATTGGCCCTTTCTTCTTCCTTCCTGCTTCAATCCAGGGGGTCAGTGTTGACATTGTGGAGGACTATAAATACCTTGGAGTACACATTGACAATAAACTGGACTGGGCTAAAAACACCACAGCACTTTACAGGAAGGGCCAGAGTCGTCTCTATTTTTTGAGGCGACTGAGGTCCTTCAACATCTGCCAGAAAATGCTCAGGAATTTCTATGAGTCTGTGGTGGCCAGTGCGATCCTCTATGCTGTTGCATGCTGGGGGAGCAGGCTGAGGGTCGCAGATGCCAACAGACTTAATAAACTGATCCGTAAGGCCAGCAATGTTGTGGGGATGGAGCTGGACTCCCTCAAGGTGGTGTCGGAGAGGCGGATGCTGTCCAAGATAAAGACAATGTTGGATAACACCTCCCACCCACTCCATGACATGTTGGTCAGTCACAGGAGCTCGTTCACTGAGAGACTGAGATTACCGAAAAGCACCACTGAACGACACAGGAAATCATTCCTGCCTGTGGCCATCTCCCTGTACAACGCATCCACTTAACACACTGTTTGCTGCTACAGCTACACATGTTTCTTTTCCAACTATTTATTTATAAGTGACTTATGTATGTATGTATATATATGTATATATTGTACTATTCTTAGTTAGCGTATTGTCTGTCTTGTCTTAATGTTGGTTTAAAATGGAGCACTGTAACAAAAAATAATTTCCCCCAGGGATCAATAAAGTATTCTGATTCTGATTCTGATTCACATGGACCTGTTTGCCCTCACACCCTGTGTTCCACTTGTTTTTCTATTGCTATTTGTAATTCACTGTATTTACAACACTCACATCTCCACACACATGCATACCCTAAAGGAGTGTTCACCTTTTGTCATGGCTCAAAGTTGCCAGGTTGTGACAGTACTGGCTATTATCGAGGTGTTAGCTAGCACTGTTGCTTCCCAGCAACAAGACTGAATCCAGCCTGGAGCCTGTCTGTGAGAGCTCTGGCTTGTCTTTTTGGTACATGGGTTCCTCCCACAGTCCAAACACCTGCATGGGGTTTGGTCCACTGGTGATCCTGAACAGGCTGAGAGTGTGAATGTTTGTCTGTCTCCGTGTTAGTGCTGAGACTGATTAGTGACCTGTCCCGGGTTTACCCCACCTCCCACTGTGACTTGAATAAGTAGAAAAAAATGGATGCATGTATTTTTCCTGCATTAACACAGAAACAAACATGTGGATTTACACGACTTCTCCCTCTGATTTTCCCTCTGATAAACAAACAAAATCTTTTAAACATCACCAGGTTCCGGTATTTTATATCACATTAGCAATTTACATGAAAACAGAAATATGTAACACAAAATAAATGAATATACAACATCTTACTATAATATTATACATTATTCTTTGAGTGCATACACATGTTAGAAGCTGTTAAAAGCACATGTATTGTTACATCCACAGCGAACGATCACCAAGTCCATACGCTCTGTTGTGAAATGTGGACTCTTCTAGATGTACAGTAGCTGAAATGCAGACATTATGAGGTCTTATGGCAGAAATGCACTGAATCTCATGAATAACATACATAATTCCCCTGTGATACAAACGTGATGCTGTTCATTAACAAACTTGGAGCGATATGGGTGATAAGGCTGTTAGAGATGAGTCACTGTGCAGACGTATGTTTACTGCTCGATGCGCTTTTGACAAAAGTAGCGTTTCGCTCCAGCGTTACCGCCCTCCTGCCAGACGTCTGGTTCAGTTCACTCATGTCCACCCCAGAGTCTAAACTGGTCTCTCGACTCTCGACTGGTCTCCGTCTCCTCTGTTGCTCTGACACAGCGTAATGGATCTCAGCTGCAGGCTTGCCCTCCAGTGAGACAAACCAGGCCCGAGGAGGCTGAAGTGAGGAGATATTGGATTGTCCGTGCACCGAGTGCCTGCTGTCCAAGATTTTATGTAACGTCCCGGGCACTGACACTGACTCTGGGAGCCTGGATGTGTTGGTGGAGGTTGCTGTCTGGGAGCCACCTGAAGCTCCAAGCTTGTCTTCAGTTTCTGCTGCCTGGTGCTGGGTCTCAGGCGGACCTTTTGTCTGTGTCTGGGTGAAGTTTTCTTTACTCAAAGGCTCTGTGGCAGCACCATTTGAAGCCCCTGCACGGGGCAGGGTGGCTGACTTGCTCCACTGGGCCTCCTCTGGTTGCTCCTCTAAATGGAAGAAAGCTGGAGTGTGAAGAATTGCAACAGGCTGGTTGTAGAAAAACAAATTATCTGTCAGAGATACAGAAACTCTTTGTTCTGAAGTCTTGTGTGAACACGTCAAATCGTTCAGGTCCGTGTTCAGATCATTCTCCAGCATAATGGCCACAGCACTGGTGTTGGCTATGAAAGAAGCATTGTGTCTACTGTCCCTCTTTTCTTCAGGTTGCTGGTCCTGTGAATGAGAAGCTTTCCCTTCAAAGAGATCATCATCACATGTCGAAGTTTTTTGGTCTTTTGTCGTCACTGGTAGGATCTTTGCTGCTTTAGTTTCACCAGAGGAACACCTGCAGGTAAACCAGGACATTAGTAAATGATTATTTGGGTAAATTTAAGATTAATTTTTTATTCTTTAAAGGAATACGCCACAGAAAACTATCAACAGCTCGTCCCTGATAGTCCTATTGAGCCCAGCAAGTGTGTAAAGGGCAAAGGTTTATGATACACGCGTCATTACCTGTATTATGCAGAACTGGGTGATGCTACATGACCACAGTATGAATATTTGATAGAGGGTTTTCAGTGAAATATTCACTTAAAAGTATATTGTGACTTCTAAGTGATAGCCCATATAGGACATGGTTATACTGAAAGTTAGAGATTGGACAGCACTTTTGAATTAGTGAGCCTTTGTGTGAAGGTTTTTGTTCTGGTCACTATGATCATGTAATTGCAATGTGCATGACATGACAGCGGAGTTGCTGTAAGTAAACTATTGTTCATATCTTTATGATTCAGGGAGTTTGTCTAAGTCTAAGAATATTTTAACCTTCCAGCCATTTTCACTCCTTTGTCATAACATTGTCATTATTAACAAAAGTAAAGCAGCTCAGTGGGCCAAACTGGGATACTTTGTCAGAACTCCAGGCCTCAAGGGTTGATGTGCTGCAGGTTTTAGATGTATCCTTGATCCAACACAACTGATTCAAATGGCTAAATTAACTCCTCAACATGTCTCAAAGTTCTCCAGAGGCCTGGTAATGAACTAGTCATTTGATTCAGGTGTATTGACCCAGGGTGTTATTGTTGGAGTTGCCCAACCCTGTCTTAGATCTCCCTATTGTGAAAATAAAGGACTAAAGGATTCTGCTACATTGCAAAATCCCATCGAAGAGCACAAAGCATTGACCCAGAGCAACTCTGATCCACAGAGTTCCCACATGAAAACCTGCAGGACCCAAATGACCCACTGCAAACATCCTGATACGAGGCATTAAAGGACTTCGCCACAGGTTTCAGGTCCACATCTCAGTAGGTCAGAACTGATGTGTTGGCGCAGGTGGCTCCTACACAGTATACGGCAGGTGGCTCTAATGTTGTAGTTGGATCTGGTGTAGTTTAGTATAAAAGTATTTTTTCTCTTTTCTTTTTACCTGCAATAACATAACCCAACCAGAAGAGAGATGATAATAACGAGTGTCCCTCCAAAGAGAACCATCAGGAAAAAGGAATGCCGTATGATGAAGTCAATGGGAATGGCAAGTTCAAAGAAACCTGAAGAAGATCAGAAGGAGGACTTTTAGAGAGTCCAGAATAGAAAATATAAAATGTGATCAAATATGTAATAATATGTAATATTAGTCGCTGCCTTCCAAGGTTGTGAATAATGAAATTAATACAATGATAAAATCCAATTTTATTAATTATTCCAGTGCAGAAAATATCTGAAAGTCTGTACTGCTAAAAGTGACTTTTACCTCTGTTAGATGACACAGGTGCTGCGATCCAGTAGCCGAGATGAGGAGCTGTGAAAGTCCACACAAGACTTCCATCTACTGATGTCACCTTTCCTAATCCTTTTCTCATCCATGCCCCTGAAGAGACCCAGCAACCCTTTTACACTTATATCCTCTTTTCTCGCACTTATGTTAATGACTTATCAGATGAGTGGGGCGTTAGTATGTGTGTGATTATGATTTCTACTCACCAGTGGTCTGGTTAAAGAACCAGGCTGGAATAACACTCGAAGACTGAAGTCCAAAGCTGTCGGGAATGTTGAGGTTCATCTGCACAGGCCCAGTCACATGTAACTCCGTGTCTCCTGAGAAAAGCTGCACGCTGACAGCTGCCACCGGGCTTAACTCCACACTGACGTATCCTAGAGGACATTAATAAATGTGTAAGAGAAGAGCAGGTTATTATGTGCCCTGGGCAAATTTAGCTCCGACAGCTTTGTTTTTCTTTTCTTGAATAAAAGGTTCATGTAATAATACTTTAGTGTAATACAGCTTTGGTATTGTAGTTTAGTACTGCTTAAATCTGTGTAGAACTTATAAATAATTGTTACCCATTCAAAACTCATGGAACTGTGTAAAGGCCTTAACTGCTTCAAGCCAAAATTTCACGTGTATTTGTCTTTAGAACCACAAGATGGTGCCAAAGTTCATCATGTGAAGGAAAACAAATTCCGTTTTAAGGCAATTTCAAAAACTCCCTCAAAAAAATATATGTGACAAGTAGAAAGTTTGTTTTTATGTTCTTGTGCGGCTCTTCTTGTACTCATGTATTCCCTTTTTGTGCCCCAGTACTTGTCTTCACGCTGTTACTTTCATTTCAACTGCCGTTCTGTCTGCTAATCATCTGTGGGTTTCAGTGGGAGTGCATCCACAGATCAGCATCCAACGTCTTTTAGATCACACGTTTCTTTTGAGGCTGCCATGTGTAGTAATGTGTCACTTCACATCACTTTTTCCACAACACGAAATTAAAAAATAACTCAAGGAAACTCGATCAATCGTCTCCTGCCGACTTTACCCAGTTAAAAGTAGTTTCCCGGCCTTTGTTGGAGCTGCATTTCATTTTCTGTTTCGTTTCCATGATATTCTGTCAAAATATGCATAGCTTGTGGCTTTGTGGTGACCATTTTACACACTGGTCATAGCGTAGGTCATAGCATAACTTTTTAAATGAATCAACGAAATGTCCATCCAGGGTCAAAAGGAGGGCTGGAGCTTCTCCCAGCTGTCACGGGGCAAAACGTATGGTGCACCTCGGTGTCTACTGTTGCTCCAGTATGAATGCCAAAGTATTCTTTGGAAAGATACTGAACCTTGAGTTGTTCCTGATGGGTTTCAGAGTGTGAATGTGTGTGAATGTTAGATAGAAAGCACTTAGGCATAGAAAAATGTGCTCCTATGAATGAGACTCATAGTATAAAGTGCTTTGAGTGCTCAAGCATGGTAGAAAAGTACTGTAAAAGAAGCAGTCCATTTACCACAGAGAGCTGGCTCAAAAACACCTATGGTCGGTTTAGAATGAACCTAACCTCATGGGAGGAAGCCCAAGTACCTCCAAAGAACATGCACGCTCCACAACGAGACTCCAGCCACTGCTGGGTTTAAACCCAGGACCTTTTTGCTCTGAAGCAACCACTGCATCACTTCGCTGCCCCAAAATGCAGACATTATGAAGTATAAAGAAAAAAGTAATGAATGCATTGCACCTGTGAGACACCTGGTAATTCTGACTATGCTATTCATGCTTTTGCAGAACAAAAAATACATCTAAATACCAGATTTATTGCTCATGATGCCTCGAGTGGCCAGGAAGCCCCCCTGCTCTGACGTCAGCCTGGGAATGGTCAGGAAGGCTTTAACAGAGGTGATATTACTGCTGTGTGTCAGGTTCAGCAGGGTTTTAGGAAAACTGACCACAGGCTGGGATGAAGCATCTGCAAAATGATACAAAACATTTGTAAGGACATTACATTTCCCAATAACAGAGAACAGGAGCATCAGTGACTTTAACAGCTTATACAGTACCAGATGTTCTCCCAGTGATCAGGACAGAATCCTCAAAAAGCCAGATGTTCCCTTGATTCACACCCTGAAGTGATAATGTCACTGATGAAAATACTACAGTAGTGACAAAGAGAAAAGGAGGAAAGAACCCAAATTAGCATTAGCACACTATGGTTTACTTTTCTTCCACTAGATGGCAGTGTGGGGTTTTTTTATTCTTCAATGCTAATACTGTCCCCTCAAATGATACAAGCAAAGGAAAAAGCCTTTTTCTGGAAGAGGCTTACAGCAATAATAGCTCAGGTTTAAAGAGGTTTCAATTCAAAGCTTTAGTTAAAAGGAAAAATGTAGCATTGAATGTGGAAGAGGAGCAAAAGAAGCAAACACTCCAGATGTGGGTCAAAAAATAATCCCGGACAGATTGCAGCAGCCAGGAAAAGCTAATTAGGTGTCAAATGCAAGAAAGGTGGAGGAACGTTTGGCCTTGCACAAACAGAGAACGTTCGAAAAGAAGTGCGCATGAATCAAAGTGTTTTCCCTGGTTGCTTTTCATGATGAAATAAAACCCCCACAATTCTCTTCTCTCTCTGCAGTGCTGGTGTAAACATGTGACATTCAGCTATAACCAAAGAATAAATGGTTTGAGCTGAGCTAAATTTCAAAATGAGAGCTAGCATGGAAAAAAAAAAACATCCACACAATGTGCAAACACCCTGAACAGATGACATACTTGGCATTTTGTCGGTTTTACAAGGCAGCAGTGTGCAAATGTAGCCGTCATGGCAGGCAACAACTGTGAGAAGCATCCCAGTGTGGTAAGGTATGTGAAGCAAGACCCCACCATCCTCCCCAGAAAGAGCTGTTTTGGTCTTGGTGTAGTTGACGTAGACCTCCACCACTGCCTGGCTCAGGTACTGACGACTCAGCACATCATTCACCTGGACCTTCAAGCTGAAGGTAGAACCTGGGGAAAGAAAACCGATAACTGCAGGTTCACAAAATGATGGGAGCATAGTCATGGCTGCAGCTCTGACAAATGTGACACTTTACATCTGCAAGTTTATAGAAGTTATGATGAGGAGGTAAAAAATATGTAAGAGTGCATCACTGCAACCCCTGAACGAGCAAGTTTCTGATGTTCTCTGAACAAAATGTATCATTTTAAGCTCCATGAACATTAAAAGCTTCAAATACTGAACTTTAATATTTCAGCAGAACAGAGGTGGCTGCAGTGCTAATTAACCTGGACGAGACATTATTGACAAAACAACAAGAAAATTAGTTTACGGAATCCCTCGAGGGCATCAATCAATTAATCCCAGTGGACTGTAAAGATGGGGACACAAATGCTAATATTGAAAGTGGGCAATTAGTCCAGCAAAGCATGCAGTCACAGCAACATTTTGCCACATCAGCATGCAGACAGCTGCCTAGGGTACATATTTTCAATACTGTAATTCTCGTGAGAGTCTCCTAATCATTAAATGTTTCAAGCAGCAGCCACAGAATCCCATTTAGGCACCTTACTCAATTAGCCACTTTCACACTGAATAAACCAATAAAAAGGTTAATGGAGACTTCTAAAGGGCAATGTGTTGCATAACAATACAAAATACTCAATAATCCATCACAGCCAAACAAGAATCACTGACTAAAGGATGAAGCCGATGCATTAAGCTACACTAATCAAAATATTTATTTAAGCATTGGATTAAATCCATAACACGATTAGATTAGAGTATTTTAGCCTCTTTTAGCTGCTTATTTTTGTTTTAAATCCTCAATACGCAGCCTTGCATACAAGGTCATGTTTAGAGAGACAGTGCTTGATAAAGCCTCGCCCACCCTGGTGAAGAAAACGATTCATGGCTCCCGGCTGCTTTCGTTTTATGCCAACGTATCTCCTTGTCAATTCTGTCTTCTACAATGAATGCATACAAAATATATATTTAGGCACCTAGGTAAGATGAGGTAACTGTATTCATACCCATGGGTAAGTTAAATTTGCTTTACGGAAAAAAATGATAGCATTTGGCATCCCTTCAAAAACACAAATACCTAATAAATATAAACCTCACTGTAGCACATATATAGTAATTTAATGTTTCGAATCAAAAACAAAAACAGTTCTTATTTAATTCAGTAACAGCTACAGGGACAAAGCTGTTTTTATAACGCTTATTCCTGCACCTTGGAGATAGAAACCTCCGTCCTGAGGAAAGAAGCTGAAATTCACCCTGTAGAGGATGGGAACCATTTTTAAGGATTGATAAAGTCATCGCTAAACAAGACTGTGGCTCACCTATCAGGTGACTGGACCATCTCACTATCTGATTCAGTGAGTGACTGAGGTCTGACCGAACCATGCCACCAAACAAAAGGATAAAACAGACTCAATAACAGAATGATAAAACAAAGTTCAATTTTTTTGGTCAATGTGGAAATGAGCAAGTTTCCTGAGGCAGTAAAGGTGCTGGTGACCCTTTTTACCAACTGATTTGCAGTTCTGATCAAAGTTCAGTTTTTCATTGATTATGGTGCCAAGATATTTATATGATTGCACTTGCTCTATTTTCTGACTTTTAATTAAGGTGATTCTGACGCCAAGCTCTCATTCACTGCCGGTTGCTGCGTGTGCATGCACCCAAATGATGTGGTCCATTGGTTAGTCCTGGTAAAAGTCCTTCTGTCAAGACTCAAATTCAGCATTTTTGCTGTCACTATTGTGGCTTCTGAAGCTATTTGTCACTTACACAGAAATCAATTGCTTAGTAATCCTTTTTTTATCCTAATGGGGGGCCATGACTCTCAAAATGAACTTGATGATTTTCCCAGTGAAGTGTGCACTGATGGTGTGACCTCTGTGTAGTGTCTTCTCTGGTCTGCATTCACAACAAAAAGGCAATGGTTAGAATGCTCTCTTTTTAATGTCGTGGGCAATCAGCACAAAATCTCGCAGGAATCCTCCATTATTCTGAGGATTACATTTCCACTTGCAGTGTGATCGTATAGTGGTAAATTTATACAACCAAAATAGAAAAACTTCAACACCATTAACATTGCATGTTAAATTTCCCAAATGAAAGGAATATAGAAATATATTTTAAAGCTGTACATGAAACAATGTAAATTCTCTAAACAGTGTGGCACAGTCACATACCTGCATTCACAACAAAAAGGCAATGGTTAGAATGCTCTCTTTTTAATGTCGTGGGCAATCAGCACAAAATCTAAACGGGAAAGCAACAACAGAGTTAGCTAACTATGCTCCCATTTTGTTTCCTCTCCTCCCAATAAAGAAATCTCACATAAACGTGCACTCAGTTCAACATAAAGACTGGAGAAATGACCCGCAACAAATGATGTATAAACAACAAAAATAATCGGGTCAGACTGTATTACTTTAACAGCCTGCGATATGATTTTTCCTCCCCACGACATTTGCGAATTCCTTACCTCGCAGGAATCCTCCATTATTCTGAGGATTACCCAGAATCCCTTGCCCTTTGTGAATATTCAGGGTCACTTTTTCGACAGTAGGTGGCGCCAATGTCCCATTTAGCGGGATTTAACTTCAACTCTATTTAACTATGTTACAATGGCACAGATCAAAACAGCCCGAGGCACTCAGATTCTTGTCTTTTTACCATCTTCCCCCCGCTGGAAAATGGAATGGACTTTGCATTTGAGACTGGGAAGCTACAGCCATCTTTTATATACAGTCTATGGTCTGGGCTGCAGTGTGGTCATGCACTTTAAATATCTTTCTGATGGTGGGTACAGAAAAACCACGTCATGTGTCTATAAGTGCAGCCACTAATAAATAAATTTCAATTTTAAACTACTGCATTTGTATAAGTTAATCATTTTGAAAGACGCTTGGTGATTTTTCTTGCAGGAAAATGTGGACAATTAACAAAGTTCAGAGTAACATTTTTATATTAGCAATTTCTTTACCTACAGTAACTCACTAGCATATAGCTAACAGTAACCAGATGGTGCTAAAATAAATATCTGGCACAGATAATCCAATGCATTTTGTTAGATTTAATTATTTACATATTGTAGACTTTCGTGTCTTCCCCTCCAGTGGACATGGTTTCAGAAGATTCTATGAAGCGCTGCACACTTCAGCCCTGCTCGTCACCAAACAGCAGACAAAGTTTGCTACTACCTATTGAGCTGTTACAGATCCACATATCTGCCATGGTGCCTGATTTCGAGCCTTATTTTCTGTCTCGAATTATCTACGCCTGTGTCTTATTCCCTGAGTTGTTTCCACTTCCCTGATTATCACTTTGTGTATAAATAGTCCTACCCTCCCCTCAGTCCCCTCAGTGAACAGTGTGTGCTGAGCACCCTACCTGATTTCTTCTTTGTATTCTCATTTTGGATTTTATTTTGGACTCTATCAGTCTGCATCATCCCAAATAAAACAGCTCACTTTTGGTTTTAAGTCTGCATCCTGTATGTGGGTCCTCACTCTTGCATTTCCGCACACTATTTTTTCTATATGAGTTGGAGTAACACGTGACAGGTACCTCAGCCTTTCAGATGAATATCAGAGTTGAGTGTGTAAAAAGGCAGCTAGGTGCTAATGCTCATATCGTATTTTGCTAAGTGGCAAAAAAAATCAATTAATGCATCTTTAAATTGTGACTTTTTCCACAGCCAAGTTCAGCAGTCCAAACACAAGCAGTGGTTCAATGAAGTAAAACAACTCTGTGGATCCATCTTTCTGTCATGGTAGCTTACAAAGCACGAGGATAAAGCAGCACATATTTACTGAAGAAAAAGAAATCAAACGAATGATTGCACAGAATAGCTGTAAACATCTGAGCCCAGTGACCCATATCAAATATAATAAAGCCGCTGAAAAGGAAAATGCTCCATGCAAAGAGCTTACTGTGTACAGATGCAACACTGTGGTAAGAGCTACATTAGCTTCCTTCACCTTATGCACTGTAATAAACACTGTCAACTGAGCTGCACCTCTGGCGTAGCTGGGAAAGTGAGTTTGGGGAGTCGTAAATCTCAACAGCTGGATCATCATCAGTTCTGTAGTTATTTTTCACCATGAGCTCATGAAAATGCCTTCATAACACTTTTTATTAATGGCTAAGTGTTGCTTACTGCCACAGCAGCGATGTAATGCCATAAGCATCTTTCTCTAATGGTGACAAAACCACTCTGACAGCAGCAGCGGATGAAATCGCTGCTGCTTTGATTGCTTATAATCCTGCTTCCAAAGGAGATGCCAAAGGTTTACTGCAAACTCATGAAGCTTTATGCGACCAGCTTTCCCAGTGTTTCACCAAGTGCCAAAGCCAGATAACCACATCAAGCCATATCACTGCCCCGAACAATTCTCTTTGATCAGAGGCAGACAAATGCCCGGAGCTCCTTATTTTCAGCCACAATGAGAAACAAACATGTCCATTTGGCTGTTTTATCATCAACCCACCAAGATACTTACACCAGTGCAGATGGACACGAGGAGGCTTGTGTTGGGAGAGGCAGCCTCCGCTTCATGTGTGTTCCGCCTTAGTGGCCAAGCATAACAGAAGGGGGTCACTAAATCTGTAGTGGAGGTGCTTCGTGCCAGATTACTATAATCTCCCCATTTGGCGAACTGAACCAGGTTTATGAAGTGGGCCGTCTGAGGTCAGTGAGTGCAG
Organism: Mchenga conophoros; assembly: GCF_057382185.1. Lineage (NCBI taxonomy): Eukaryota > Metazoa > Chordata > Actinopteri > Cichliformes > Cichlidae > Mchenga > Mchenga conophoros. The sequence continues at coordinate 34,462,848 of NC_140541.1, forward strand.
ATGAGAAATGGATTCCATATTGTGTGTACAATGTGGCTGGAATGGTGTTATCATCCTCCGCGGAAAAGTAATAAAGAATTCCACAAAGCTTTACTTTATAAATATGTGCAGATTTGAAGTGAAATATTAAAGTGGGCGATAATGACTGAAAACTCTGTCTGTGGCTAAATGCTGACACGCATCACCACATTATCACCTTTTTCTTTTTATCAGACATGACAACAACAATCAGAGATCCACAGGAAGGAACGCAAACATGTTGACTGGTCAGTTTTCAGACCAGACAGATGGTCCCACAGGGACTTATCTCTTGTGCCACCCCCACTCTCCCCCACATTTGTCTGTATGTGTTGGAATTAGGCCACATATTCCACTGATGGACGACAACACAATTAAACCTTTTTAATATGTGGGGTACAACAAGCATAAGTCAGCAATATCAAACCGAAGAAAGGTTTAAGACATTAAAAAAAATCACATTGGAGGTTGGGGGTTGGTTAGTGAAGTAGGGGCTGATGTCCTAAAATGGTCATGTTTGTCAAATAATTACAACGTTCCCCGAGGCCGAATGATTAAATCGTTAAGTCTGCCGATCTGCTCGTTCTGAAGGGAACAACAATGAAGACGTTAATCTCAGTGTGGGTGAAGAGGCCATCTGTATTTGTGGGGGTGTTTTGTTTTTAACTCAAGTGGAAAGTGGGCATTTGTTCCCCCTGAGAGTTTACTTGGAACTGAAGGGACAGGGAAGCTAAGAGGACGTGGTTTTGTCAGGACTCAGCTGCAGGCCTGCAGACGGGGGGAGGGATGGCCAGAGACGACAGCATGCTTGGGTACATTTCCAAGTGTTGTAGTCAACAACACAGACCGGGGGATCATGTGATGGTAATGCACTCCTACATCAGCATGAATAAGTCATGAAATCAGTTGATAAGAGCGAGGTCACAAATCCCTCTTTCAGCTCCTCTGGAAGCAGAAAGTCTGTCACGAAAAGCTCAAGCGTGTCTGCGAGCGAGGGAGAAGAACAGACGAGCTTCCGAATGAGATTCTCCCTTAAATGTTGTGAATTAAAACAGCTCAGCTGGAGACAAATTGAAGAAGTTAAAAAGAAGAATGAGCCTGCTGTAGCGCCAGCAGATGATTTGCATGGAATTATAATCTAGACTGAGCTGATATCGAGAGCTGTCTGAGCTGTATTCCAAGCATGTGTTTGACATGCTTTTTGGCCAAATCCCAGAACACTTTAATATGTTAATACTGTCATAATGTTGTAAATAATGTGCACACGAAATGATCAAATTTGTGCCTGGTGGTGGCGATGCGCTAAAAGGAGACAGATGGAGACACCTTACTCATGAGTTGGCAGCAGGAAGATCCAACATCACTTATTGCTCATGAGAAAATCTGCAGATTTGTGAGAAAATCCTCATACAGATGGTCTAAGCCGGCTCAATAAAGGTTTCTTATAATATGGTACTTGCAGCCTTTTGGGGAAGAAAGATGAAGCATGAATATATAAAAAGAACTGTTAAAAGAAAAGTTATGTTCTCGGGATGTAATGCAGTTCATTTGCTCCTCAAACATTTAACTGAGGACAGAGTGTAAACTTTAAATCGACGTTACACCGACCTGGCCTGGGCTCCAGCGCTTGCTGTTGGAGTTGAAAGGGCTCTTGTTTCCTGGGATCCTGGTTTGAAAAGTTCCCATCATCGGCATGCAGAGGGTGTCCCGCAGCCGGAGTGAACTCAGCCCTTCCACGGCCGCATAAAACCAGCGAGCACAGCAGAGACACGCAAAACAGCAGGCGCATGACTTTCAAAGAGCCTCGTTTTTACTCACCACAGGTCCAGGTTTCATCTACAAAGTACACAAGGACAAAGATGCTCACTCCGCTGCCATCACAACTACTTTTCTGTGAGCCACCCTTCAAACAGCGCAGGAAACTCCGCCCCCTTCCACCGAGAGCCGCTCCATCCATCCATCTAATTTAATGGGTTTAATTCAGTTTTTTATTACATTTTTATTTTTTTGCAAATCAGTTCTTATAAACTTTGACTGACATTATTTTTTTCCAAGGGTTTTTGAAAATTATTATTTTTATCATTATTTATTTATTTATTTAATATAAAGCACAGTATTAACCCTAGATATTTCTAAATATTATAAAAAAAAGCATATTGTTTTTGAATTAACAATAATAGTAAGAGTTTAATAAATAAATAAAATAGTTTTTATTTGTTTTATTTAACTTTTACGCTGACTGTATTAATTCTATAAGCACTGCAAAATGTTTTTATCTCTTTTATTTATTTATTTATTTATATTTCTTTTTATTCTGATGCACTTTTCAAACTTTTCTTTTATGCATGTGATGTCATCATTACTAATATTGCTAGCATTATTGCTGTTAGTACAAGTACTATTTTTTAACCTTATGTAAAAAATTTCAACAAGACATAAAAACTAAAAACATGAAATGGACAAAATGCGTTGATTTGCACTGACAGATGAGCTTAATTAGCACAGACCAATGTCTAAATGATGTTATAAAAAATATATTTGATTATGTTTTAGAAGCAAATGATTTATGTTAAAAAATGAGGACTATATTGATGTTTGAGAGATGTAGAGAACCATATTTGAGTTTCATCACATCATACTTAAGTTTTGCAACCTTCCTCCTATTGTAGCTTTACATTAGAGTCAAAGTTAGTCCTCAGCAGCAGTGTTTTCATCGTGCGCTGGATGGTGTTTTAATTTGATGTGCAAACACTTGCATCATGTGGTTTTTACCACTAGATGGGGATAATGCAATGTCAATTAACGAAGTGACACTTAACGTTTCCGTTTCAGTTACCAGTTCAAAAGACTATCTTGACAACAGCAGTTTAACCTGAAGGCGGTTACTTCTAAATGAAGTTGTAGTTGCAGTGTGAGCAGTGCTGATAGCAGCAGCAATGATTCAAATCTCAGTTGTAGTTCTAGATGTCTTTATTTAATGGTTATTTATACATTTGTGGAAATTTGCATGTCTATTAAAAGCCTTCATTAAACATTAATTCTGCCTCCGGCGTCTTTTAAAGTTTTCTCTTTCTACTTTTACAGCAATATTTTAATCAGTGATTCAAAATTCGACCACGCTGCACTCTTCCTCTGTATTTGTTCCCGAGTACAGAGGCAAAGCTGTGGGCCAAAGGCCACTGTGCGTGAAGGGGGTAAAAGATAAAGTTTTCAGTCTTTTTTCTATGTGTTTTAAAGTTTGAAATGTAAATTTTGGGGCTGGAAAGGTCAGCATAACAACACTGTGGTAGTATAGGCTCTGCAGGTTTCTAATTAGGTAAACTGTGGTTGATTTTCCATTTGTTTTCTGCACATTTACAAGTTTTGTTATTTTTCTTTACTTTCAGTGTGGACTTCAGCTTCCTCACTGAATTGTCCAAATCTTTGTTATGTTCTGAGTTCATGTGCAGCTGGGGGGAGACCACTGCTGTCGGGGTGTGCTTGGCTTGTCAAGGTTTCCCAGCAGAACGCTGCATTGTAATCGGATGATCAGTGTTATTCACTTCACCCTGGCAGTCGTTTTATTCCAGACCATAATTACGTTTTTATTTGCTTTTTTTTGTTGTTTTTTCCTGTTTTGTACTCGCTAACAATATCGAGAGATTAAATAAGGTACAAGTCATGCCCTGCTTCACTTCATTATGTCACCTGAAGGTTGGTTTCCTCACTTATGTCCGCCTGCGGAGCTTCCTGTTGCCAAAATATGAGTGAATCCTTCCCCAGCTGCTTTCTTCACCATCATAGCTCTTCTGTGACAGGAGCCTGAGCGAGGCAGTGAGCTGACACATTTGTCCTCCCAGCTCTATTCCCCTCTGACAAAGTATAAATCGGCGTCTAAACACACAAGCACGAGGATGGATGACAGCCCTAGTCTCCAGGATCAATTTGCCACAAATTAGATACAGTAATGGTTCATTTCTCCACATAAATAGCTGCATCTATGGGGACTGTTTTGGAAATCTGCTAGCTTTCACCCTGGAAATCTGTGCCAGCGCTCTGCTCCATCCCTGACTGCTTTCTTCTATTAATCTTATCGGAGCTCAGATAGCGTCTCTCTTTTGTCTTTCTGCACACAATGCTGCAGTTTATTAGTTTCTTTTGATAAAGGAAGAAACACGTCTGTTTAAATTTGTTTTTATCAAACTAAGCTTAACTACTCATTGCCTTAGAAATAAACTAATATTTTATAACACTAATATTAATAATGTACAATATCAGCCTTAATCAGTGTTGACTGAAGGCAATTACAGTAATGTAGCTAGATTTGTAGGTTTGACAGTGTCTTTACTGTAATCTACAATAAGTTTCTTACTGTAAAAACAGTGTTGTTGTGCATGAAATGTAAATACTGAAGTGTAAGAGTTCCAGCTGTTTTGTTCCAAATGTACTGTAATCACCATAAACAGCTTATTACAGTAAATGTCTATATATATCATAATACAAATATATTTATTACTCCTTCAGGTGACTATTTTTGTTGGCACTATGTAAAGGAAACTGAATTGAATTCAACTGAAGGACAGCTTCTCACTTTGCAGATCCTCT